>NC_012871.2:15577927-16241229 GCF_000003195.3 Sorghum bicolor | reverse complement strand
TAAATAAATAAATAAATAAATAAATAAAGTTTGCTATGAATCTTAATTATAAAACTCTAGCATGGATATGATGAATAGTTGCTCTGCCTAATTTGCAAATTTGAAGTTCTCTCTCAAGTTTAGACATAACTGTTATAATTTAAAGCTTGCTCTAGATCTAAACTTGTGGGATGAAAACTTGATCTGAAATCTAAGTTTTTAACGGATATGATATGGGAAGGTTGAGCTGCTGTTTATCTATTTCTAGAGATGCTAGAATTCTGGAGAATTTTATCTTTGAAAAATGTTTAAAATATTGCATGATGAGTTCCTGTATGATGAAAGTTTAAATTCCTACCACAGCCATATATACATGCTTGCTAGACTTTGAGGCACACATTTATTTACTGCTTATGAGCATTGAGTGTGGTCAAGCTGTGTAGACCCTTAGGAGCTTGTCATGTGGTTAAATCAAGATTCACTTGCACGTTCACTCATATATGCTACTCCGGAAGTACCATCCACATATATCCATCCATTTCCATCTCCAGTTTCACCCAAAATCATTCTACTCCTAATCCGGGAGAGAATAGCCAAAAACATTTTCCTATCCCTGTTATTCCTTGTGAAATAAATGCTCCAGTTATTTTGGTTACTACTACTTGCTACATTATTTCAGGAGATGAGTGCTCTGAAAAAAAAGAAAAGAGAAGAAAAGAAAAAAAATAATAATAATAAACGAGGAAATAAAAAGGGGCAAGTGCCCGGAACCTCGAAAGAAAGAAAAAGTGAGACGAGAGGTAAAAATGGACAAGTGTCCGACATTAGAATTAGGGGTACAAGATACCCACCTGAGAGGAAAGAAAAAGAAGAGCATCTCATTCTCCTCATAAAGTTTCAAAAAGCAAGGAAGGTATGTATCCCCTCATAAGAGCAAAAGTAGAATTAGACTTTCACCGTTGTTATCACCATCATCACTATACACCATTCATTCGCCACACATGCACATCTTGATTTGGCTTATTGATTTGTTTCTTTGGATCCATGGTTTGACTATACAATAAATGTCTTGTAAGTATGTATACTTTATCTCCCACCTATGAGCTCCAGATATTAAAGCCTTATTAGAGTAGGGTGAGAGAGAAGGCAATGTCACTATGCCTTATACCACAAATACCACATATTTTGAGAGAAGGCATATACCATCACTGCCTTGGTAAGGATTCAGAAATACCACAAAAGAGAGATATGAGAGAGTCATACAAAGGAATCTCTGAGTTTTATTTGAAAATCTGCAAAAACTCCAGAGCTATAGCTGATCAAGAATAAGAGACATGGCACTTGACGGGACTGTCCTATCTTTTAACCACTCAAGACAGAAGTGACGGTTACAAGTCTCATGGTGAAAGGTAAAGTAAGTAAGTTTTAAGTCTTGACAGTTTACTCTAACTCAGAGATGAGACCTCATTCAAAAGCATGTGTACCGTCAATTTTTAAAGATATTGCAACAACTTATGATCCATAGCTGAGTCTATCCTTACTCAGGGACAAGCAAGAGGTAAGCTTGGGGGAGTTTGTTGACGGTCCTTAAGTATCAAATTTAACTATCAAATAAACAAAGAAAAGGATTGATGCGTCACGTTGTCCCGATCTTCACGACGTAGGAAGAACACCGATAACTAGCTGAAGAACAACCGGATAACTTGCTGCAAGCAGCGATAACTAGTGCAACCTGGCAAATAAAACTCGAAGCCAACCACCGTCTTTAACCGGCAACCTGAATCGAGGATTCGCCCAACCACACTCTCAAGGAACCAACCAACACAGCAAACAATCAATCAAGGAATACCTTGAAGGGAGTAGGAGCACCAATTGGGAGCGGATGAAGCCGCCGCCTATGTAATCCTGCGAGGAAATCACAAGAGCAAAGGGGTAGAGATCACTCTCTGGATTTGTTAGCACGCAGCTGAACAAAGGGGTTCTGTATTTCAATTATCAAAGTCTTCGATTACAATAAGTCTTAGGGGGTATTTATACTAGCAACAGCCCTGCTAGATAGGTATGAAAACGAAATAGAGTTTCTGAGCGAAGACAATGTAAAAGGTCCCCTCGAAATAGATTCCCGAAGTGGCTTCGCGTGACTGTTGGCCTCTAGAGCAGTTTCCAATAAACTGACCATAACTTTTTATTGGGAAGTCCAAATGATGAACCGTTTCTTGGGTGTGAAACTAGACTCAAAGGGCCTTCCAGAAATGTATGCCAACCAGCACGAAACTTTGTAGATTGGTACAGTTTTACTTGGCAAGTTGTACCAACATTCTGTCATGACAGACTGTTGACCTTCTGAGCAGTCTGTACTAATTCTGGTCTGCAGGCAATATGGAGTATCCAAACTGGTCGCCACTAGATTCATTGGAAAGTAGACTCGTCAAGCTTTCCAACAAGTGCTCATAGACCTTCATAGCTTTTGTGAGTAAAAAGTTATGAAGATTCTTTGCACTAGTCCGTTTTTGACTTCCACTGGTCCGTTTTTGACTTCTTCTGGAACTTGCACTGGTCCGTTCTTCATGGTCCGATTCTTCCTTCTCTTCTTCTATATACCTGAGTACAATCAAGGTACAACACTTAGGTAGTATATAATTATCATTAATGTTAAAATGAATCTCACAAAGTAGCGCGTGGACCTCTTGTTGTAGCTTCTTTGCACGACTACGTATAATCGGTCCATCGATGACTTGAGCTGGTGTCGGTGTAGGTGAAACTTGAGTGGGTGTAGCTTGACTTGGAGCTTGTGACATCTTGCTTGGTGGCATGATCATATCATCCTCCCCCCCTTGAAAAGGAGTCGTCCTCGACTCTAAAGTGTCTTCACTTGTGAATGGTGAGAGATCAGCAACATTGAAGGAGTTGCTCACGCCATAAGTTGCAGGAAGATCAATCTTGTATGCATTGTCATTGATCTTCTCAAGAACACGAAATGGACCATCTCCTCGTGGCAGCAATTTTGATTTGCGCTGTTGAGGAAAGCGATCCTTGCGCAAGTGTATCCACACCAAGTCCCCGGGTTCAAATAACACCTTCTTCCTATGTTTGTTCATACTTGCAGCCTTGCGTCCTGCCTTGAGTTCAATTGCTTCCTTGGTCTTCTCGTGTATCTTCTTGATGTATGCAGCATGCTTGGAGGCTTCCATATTGGTTCTTTCCTGCAATGGAAGGGGCAATAAATCTATCGGAGCAATAGGTTTGAACCCATATACAATTTCAAAAGGACACATATTAGTGGTAGAGTGTACTGCCCTGTTATATGCAAACTCCACATGTGGCAAACATTCCTCCCAAACCTTCAGGTTCTTTTTCATCATAGTTCGCAGCAACATTGACAATGTGCGATTCGCCACTTCAGTTTGTCCATCGGTTTGAGGGTGACAAGTGGTGGAGAACAAAAGCTTGGTTCCGAGCTTTGCCCATAATGTTTTCCAAAAATAGCTCACAAACTTGACATCACGATCAGATACAATGGTTCTAGGCATTCCATGCAGCCGCACAATTTCCCTGAAGAACAAATTAGCAATATGTGAAGCATCGTCGCTCTTGTTACAAGGAATAAAATGAGCCATCTTTGAAAATCTATCAACCACAACAAAAATTGAATCTTTTCCTTTCTGAGTTCTAGGCAACCCCAAGACAAAATCCATGCTTATGTCTTCCCAAGGAGTTTTAGGAGTAGGTAAAGGAGTATATAAACCATGAGGGTTCAGTTTAGACTTAGCTTTGTGACAGGTAACGCATCGCTCCACGAATCTGATGACATCTCTTCTCATCTTGGGCCAATAAAAATGATCTTCTAGCAGCTCATAGGTTTTTCTTTGTCCAAAATGGCCTGTCAATCCTCCCCCATGAGACTCCTGCAACAAAAGCATTCTAACCGAAGAATTTGGAACACAGATTTTGTTAGCTCTAAACAAAAATCCATCATGTATATGATACTTTTCCCAACCTTTTCCATTTTTACAATGATTATATGGTTCTGAAAATTCAGGGTCATTACTGTACAGTTCTTTCAAACTTTCAAGTCCCAAAACCTTTACCTCAAGTTGGTTTAGCAACACACTCTTTCGTGACAGAGCATCAGCAACAACATTGTCCTTACCTTTCTTATATTTCACAATGTATGGAAATGTTTCGATGAACTCAACCCATTTGGCATGACGACGGTTCAGTTTTGCTTGTCCTTTCAAGTACTTCAAAGCTTCATGATCAGAGTGAATGACAAATTCTTTTGGCCATAAGTAGTGCTGCCATGTTTCAAGCACACGCACCAAAGCATATAATTCTTTATCATACACAGAATAATTCAGTTGAGCACCGCCTAGTTTTTCACTAAAATATGCTACAGGTTTTCCTTGTTACATTAAAACTCGTCCTATCCTAATTCCACTAGCATCACATTCTATTTCAAAAGTTTTAGTGAAATCAAGAAGAACAAGTACAGGTGCTTCAGTCAAACGTTTCTTTAATTCTTGAAATGCATTTTGTTGTGATTTTCCCCATTTAAAGTCAACACCTTTCTTTGTCAATTCATTCAAAGGAGCAGCGATGGTACTGAAATCTCTCACAAACCTCCTATAAAAACCAGCAAGGCCATGAAAACTTCTTACTTGACTTGCATTTGTTGGAGTTGGTCAATCCTTGATGGCTTTCACCTTGCTTTCATCCACTTCTATGCCCTTTCCTGAAACAACAAAGCCAAGAAACACAACATGGTCTGTGCAAAAACTGCACTTCTCAAGATTAGCAAATAATTTCTCCTTTCTAAGCTCTTCCAAGACTTGCCGAATATGATTCACATGTTCCTCAAAAGACTTGCTGTAAATTAAGATATCATCAAAGTAGACAACAACAAATTTTCCAATGAAAGCTCTCAAGACATGGTTCATTAATCTCATGAAAGTACTAGGAGCATTAGTCAAACCAAAAGGCATAACTAACCATTCATACAGCCCAAATTTTGTTTTAAATGCAGTTTTCCATTCATCCCCTGTTTTCATTCTTATCTGATGGTATCCACTTCTCAAATCAATTTTAGTGAATATGGTGGAACCACTTAATTCATCAAGCATGTCATCTAAACGTGGGGTAGGATGGCGATAGCGAACAGTGATGTTATTTATAGCTCTACAATCAACACACATTCTCCAAGAACCATCTTTCTTAGGTACTAAAATTACAGGAACAGCACAAGGACTTAAACTTTCACGAACAAAACCTTTATCAAGAAGTTCTTGCACTTGCCTTTGTATCTCCTTTGTTTCTTCTGGATTGGTTCTGTACGGTGGTCGATTAGGTAGTGCAGCCCCTGGAATGAGATCAATTTGATGCTCAATCCCACGAATTGGAGGTAGTCCCGCCGGTGTTTCTTCTGGAAAGACATCTCCATAGTCCTGCAAAAGATGAGACACAACACTAGGAAGAGAGGTCATGTCGTTAGCTGAAATTAAAATGTCTTTGTATACAAGTACAAAGAGCACTTGTTCGGGGTTGTTCCTTACTTCTCTCATTTCAGATTTTGTGGCTAGCATGACTAAATTCTCTCCCTCTCCTTTCTTTTTCTCTCTCAAATTTGGCTTGTGGCACTCACTCACCGAATTGTGGATGGCACTCAATTTCTTTTGCTCTCCTTCCTCTCTACTCACTGGAACAATTTCAGATTTCTTTTGTAAATGTTCAGCCATGATTTGTTGGGGTGTCACAGGCTTGAGAACAAACTTCTTCCCCGTTAGATTAATAGTAAACTGATTTGTTCTCCCACAATGTTGGCTATATCGATCATATTGCCATGGCCTTCCAAGCAGCAAGTGACACACCGACATGGGCGCCACATCACACTCTACTGTGTCAACATATTCACCAATCTTGAATGGAATGTTTACTTTATATCCAATCTTGATATCTCCCGAATCATTCAGCCACTGTACATGATATGGATGAGGGTGTCGTAGCAGCTTCAGGCCAAGTTTATCAGCCATCTCACGACTAGCAAGATTATGGCAGCTCCCTCCATCAATAATCACCTTCACCACCTTATCATGTACCTTTGCTCTGGTTTGAAATAAATTATGTCGCTGCCCATTTTCAGCTTCTTTCATTTGAACACTCAAGATTTGAGTCACCACAAGAGCAGCACCATGCTCAAATTCACAGCCAGTATGTTCCTCATCTTCATGGGCTTCACCAACATGTTCTTCCTCAGCTTCCTCTTCACTAGCTGATTCAAATTCTCCACTATCATTCACAATGACCACACGATTATTTGGACACTCTGTTGATACATGTCCACGGCGTCCACACTTGAAGCACTGAATTCCACTACTATTGGAAGTGGAACCCACTGAAGTAGTGTTTGATGCTGCTGGTTTTGAACTTGGGACAGCAGTGTTCTTTCCACTAAAAGTACCATGAAAATTAGATCGTGAGCCTCCACTTGAGCCTTTCACCATGGATGGTTCAGCAGAAAACTTGGTGATTGATTTGCTTCCTCCAGAGATGTTCCTCATACCAAAGGACAAGGACTTGCTGCTCTTAGCATCTTGCTGCAATTGACGTTCAGCTTTGGTTGCTTGATGTACCAAATCAATAAGATATCGGTATGGCTGAAACTCAACAATGCGCTGAATATTGCGATGCAGCCCAGCCATAAAACGTGCAATAGTTTGCTCTTCATCTTCATACACATTGGCTCTAATCATAGACTTCTCCATCTCCTTATAATACTCTTCAACAGAGAGACTTCCTTGCTTCAAATTCTGCAATTTATCGAAAAGATCACGCCGATAGTGCTTCGGCACAAAACGACTTCTCATTTCTCTCTTCATTTCATCCCAAGTTGCAATAGGATGTCTTCCATCTTCTTCACGATCACTGAGGAGCTGCTCCCACCATATTAGAGCATATACTTCAAACTCCAGAGATGCCATTGCCATCTTCTTCTCTTCTGAATAATTATCCAAGCGAAAGATTTTATCCACTTTCAGCTCCCAAGTGAAATAGGCTTCAGAATCAGACCCACCATCAAACTTTGGCATGGTAAACTTCAGTTTTCCTAGCCTCTCCTCATGATTGCCTCTTCTACGATGTCGGCGACCATATCGATATTGAGAATGATCATCATCATCCTCTTTTTCAGATTCTTCATTATCATGATTTCTTCGACCTTGACCTCTTCCCCTACCTCGGTTCCTCCTTCCTTGTTCCCTTGAGCTTCTACTAGCAGCACTTCTATCACTCATATCTCCATCTTCACCATGGTTGCTTGCTCCATCATGAGGTTGGCAACGCCTTCTGATTTCAGTCATAAGGTTCTGAAGATCTTGTGTCAACCTATCTTGCTTTTCTTCTATGCTTTGTCGGAGTTCATTAAATTGTGCCAAAGTGACACAATCCTCTATTCCATCACCCATCTTCCTGTAAGGTTAGCTGAATACAAATAATTTGTATTTGTGGAATATGAAAATTTGGTGGCCCTCACAACTCACCTCTCTAACCACCAAGGCTCTTATGAATTCCTCTGCTGCAGATTACAAGGAAAACAAATGTGTGGTGGCAACTGAAAGTGATGGCGAGGCGAATACAAGAACAGAGATTACCGATTACGATGGTTTTTTTTATGTGGAGCTTGGTAGGGAGTAATACACAAGGAATGCAATCTGAATTCTAGTTGTTGTAAAGTTAAGTAACGATCCAAACTAGAAGTTCTCTGCCTAGTGCTGATCAAAAGATTCGAAGTGTATAAATAGATCACACACACGCAAAGAAATTTCAGAATTGATGCAAACAAGGAGTATGATTGGGATGCAAGTGTTGCAATCAGACCCAACCAAAGTTTTGCACCAAACAAAGATAGCAAACTGGTTGTAGAACTTGATATGAAACTTTCAGCACTTGTGCACATAAACCAACTAATCTTTCAGACTTTCTCTCTGAACCTTTCTCAACTTTTTTTTTCACTTCACTTTATTTTTGCACTTTTTTTTTGACACACTTTTTTTTATATATAGAACTAAAAACAGGGATCAGATTATGATACTTGCACAACTAAAGACAGAAATAAAACAACAACCACTAGCTAGATAGGATCAAAGTTAACACAAAGGATGATATAGGCTATAGAGATTTTTTTTGTGGGGATTTTTAGATATAAAAGAGGCACAAAGAACACGCGAAGGATAAATGATCAGCAACTAAAACAAAGACTCTAATGGACTGCGACTTAACCGAACTCACTAAAATAACAGATTGAAACAAAGGTCTAAGCAATATATTTTTCAGGCTTTTTGGTGGATAGGACGAAGCAAAATATATATGTAGCTAGGGATAAAATTCCTACCATGGTAACGAAAGCTTTGATACCAGATGATGCGTCACGTTGTCCCGATCTTCACGACGTAGGAAGAACACCGATAACTAGCTGAAGAACAGCCGGATAACTTGCTGCAAGCAGCGATAACTAGTGCAACCTGGCAAATAAAACTCGAAGCCAACCACCGTCTTTAACCGGCAACCTGAATCGAGGATTCGCCCAACCACACTCTCAAGGAACCAACCAACACAGCCTACAATCAATCAAGGAATACCTTGAAGGGAGTAGGAGCACCAATTGGGAGCGGATGAAGCCGCCGCCTATGTAATCCCGCGAGGAAATCACAAGAGCAAAGGGGTAGAGATCACTCTCTGGATTTGTTAGCACGCAGCTGAACAAAGGGGTTCTGTATTTCAATTATCAAAGTCTTCGATTACAATGAGTCTTAGGGGGTATTTATACTAGCAACAGCCCTGCTAGATAGGTATGAAAACGAAATAGAGTTTCTGAGAGAAGACAATGTAAAAGGTCCCCTCGAAATGGATTCCCGAAGTGGCTTCGCGTGACTGTTGGCCTCCAGAGCAGTTTCTAATAAACTGACCATAACGTTTTATTGGGAAGTCCAAATGATGAACCGTTTCTTGGGTGTGAAACTAGACTCAAAGGGCTTTCCAGCAATGTATGCCAACCAGTACGAAACTTTGTAGATTGGTACAGTTTTACTTGTCAATTTGTACCAACATTCTGTCATGACAGACTGTTGACCTTCTGAGCAGTCTGTACTAATTCTGGTCTGCAGGCAATATGGAGTATCCAAACTGGTCGCCACTGGATTCATTGGAAATTAGACTCGTCAAGCTTTCCAACAAGTGCTCATAGACCATCATAGCTTTTGTGAGTAAAAAGTTATGAAGATTCTTTGCACTAGTCCGTTTTTGACTTCCACTGGTCCGTTTTTGACTTCTTCTGGAACTTGCACTGGTCCGTTCTTCATGGTCCGATTCTTCCTTCTCTTCTTCTATATACCTCAGTACAATCAAGGTACAACACTTAGGTAGTATATAATTATCATTAATGTTAAAATGAATCTCACAAAGTAGCGCGTGGACCTCTTGTTGTAGCTTCTTTGCACGACTACGTGTAATCGGTCCATCGATGACTTGAGTTGGTGTCGGTGTAGGTGAAACTTGAGTGGGTGTAGCTTGACTTGGAGCTTGTGACATCTTACTTGGTGGCGTGGTCATATCATCCCCCCCCCTTGAAAAGGAGTCGTCCTCGACTCTAAAGTGTCTTCACTTGTGAATGGTGAGAGATCAGCAACATTGAAGGAGTTGCTCACGCCATAAGTTGCAGGAAGATCAATCTTGTATGCATTGTCATTGATCTTCTCAAGAACACGAAATGGACCATCTCCTCGTGGCAGCAATTTTGATTTGCGCTGCTGAGGAAAGCGATCCTTGCGCAAGTGTATCCACACCAAGTCCCCGGGTTCAAATAACACCTTCTTCCTATGTTTGTTCATAGTTGCAGCCTTGCGTCCTGCCTTGAGTTCAATTGCTTCCTTGGTCTTCTCGTGTATCTTCTTGATGTATGCAGCATGCTTGGAGGCTTCCATATTGGTTCTTTCCTGCAATGGAAGGGGCAATAAATCTATCGGAGCAATAGGTTTGAACCCATATACAATTTCAAAAGGACACATATTAGTGGTAGAGTGTACTGCCCTGTTATATGCAAACTCCACTGTGGCAAACATTCCTCCCAAACCTTCAGGTTCTTTTTCATCATAGTTCGCAGCAACATTGACAATGTGCGATTCACCACTTCAGTTTGTCCATCGGTTTGAGGGTGACAAGTGGTGGAGAACAAAAGCTTGGTTCCGAGCTTTGCCCATAATGTTTTCCAAAAATAGCTCACAAACTTGACATCATGATCAGATACAATGGTTCTAGGCATTCCATGCAGCCGCACAATTTCCCTGAAGAACAAATTAGCAATATGTGAAGCATCGTCGCTCTTGTTACAAGGAATAAAATGAGCCATCTTTGAAAATCTATCAACCACAACAAAAATTGAATCTTTTCCTTTCTGAGTTCTAGGCAACCCCAAGACAAAATCCATGCTTATGTCTTCCCAAGGAGTTTTAGGAGTAGGTAAAGGAGTATATAAACCATGAGGGTTCAGTTTAAACCATGAGGGTTCAATCTGATGACATCTCTTCTCATCTTGGGCCAATAAAAATGATCTTCTAGCAGCTCATTGGTTTTTCTTTGTCCAAAATGGCCTGTCAATCCTCCCCCATGAGACTCCTGCAACAAAAGCAATCTAACCGAAGAATTTGGAACACAGATTTTGTTAGCTCTAAACAAAAATCCATCATGTATATGATACTTTTCCTAACCTTTTCCATTTTTACAATGATTATATGGTTCTGAAAATTCAGGGTCATTACTGTACAGTTCTTTCAAACTTTCAAGTCCCAAAACCTTTACCTCAAGTTGGTTTAACAACACACTCTTTCATGACAGAGCATCAGCAACAACATTGTCCTTACCTTTCTTATATTTCACAATGTGACAGAGCATCAGCAACAACATTCAATTACGCGTGGCTGTTGACGGTCCTTAAGTATCAAATGTAACTATCAAATAAACAAAGAAAAGGATCCAAATGAAATCAACATCAAGACTTAGGGTTTTATCTGACAGAATTCCACGAGTTTTGGTGTTTGTCTATTTCTGCAGGGGGTTATCAGGAAATAAGGAAGAAAGGCCCACACGTCGGGATTACATAGAGATATCAACGTGCCGCGCAATTATCTTACATCTAGAAGACTCCAGAAGCCACGGGAAGGAAGCGGAGACCGAACGGAGTCAGGGACAGGGCGCCCGCCCACCTTTTTCGGCCAATCACGCTCAATCTCGCGGATTATGCTCCACCGACCTAAAGGATCAAGAATAACCGTTCAATCAATGTCAGTTTGATCCGACGGCCCAGGTTCACTTGAGGGGACTATAAAACCAGACTCCCTGGCCCCTAGAGGACGCACCCCTTGATCATTATTCATTATTCATAGACAGAGCAAAAGCTAGGGTTTAGAGATGAGAGCTCTCCTCTCTTCTCTAAACTAGAGTAGATCTAGATAGTAGCGAGATGGAGAGCGAAGGAGGATTAGAGGAGAGGCCGGCCTGTCGGTTCTTCCTCCGGTTGTACTTCGCCATGATCAAGCTCTAATCAAGCTTGCTCATGGGATGACTCTGGTAATCTACTTCTAATTCATTATGCAATTACTAATCATGTATGTTCTGGTTCACAACTCTTTTGAGTACTTCTAATCTATAGGACCCTATAGGTTAGAGTTGTAGTATAGGTGTAAGCGTGGTGCTTAGACCTAGATTACTTGTGGATATCCCCTGACTAGCTGGATCGTGTGGTAGGCCACGTAGGTGACAGTTACGTTGGTCCCCTGTAGTCCACCTCTCGTTAGCAGGACGGGTAGGGTTTATCGGCCTATGGATAAGCATCCTTTGTGGTGTACTCTTATCACGTGGTTCGTCCCAGACATAGACATACCCCTTTGAAGTAGAGAAACCATAGTTATCCTCTCTATTCTGCTACCATCGCCCATATACTAGAATTGCTCTATTCTCTATTCCCATATTATCACTCACTGTTATCTTACCTTTAATATTGTTCTTATTCGATTCTATCATCTTTCCTATTTACACCTATCTATCTATCTTGGTTAAGTTAGAGCGTAGTTGGTTCTCCCGTTTCCCTGTGGATACGATAAAACCTTTAACCGGGTAAAAGCTTCAACGGTATCCGTGCGCTTGCGGATTATCTGTGTGCGTATAAATACCATAGTACACTCTAGTGCCATGCTGGAGATGACAACCTAGTATTCAAGTGGTGTTAGCAAGTGTCAACAGTGGCTTCCTCCTCCTTCCTTCTCTGGCGGCTTCGGTAGGTTTCCCCATCATTAGGAAAACCATGCTCCCATGAAGTGTTGCGTCCTAAACCTCTAGTTCAGCCACTATGTTTAGCAGCCCCAATGGCATACGTTAGCTCATCCTTCTCTCTATTGGGCTTAAATGCACCAATCTCTTTAGCTTGTATAGCATAAGCCAATCTTTCTACAGCTGTTTGAAGTTTTTGCTCATAAACTGCTACACCCATCTCAGGGTCGAGTCTTCCCCCATGACCAAAAACCAATTTTTCGCACGTTGGGGCTACTTGGCTGATTCTGGTTCGACCCCCTTGGCAATCAGGCCTCCATTTTTTGCCACTTGGGAATGGCAGTCTCGTATCCTCCTGATCCCATGTCATGGTGGTATACTTTTTCTAGGCATTCTCTTGGTTCCTTCTCACCCGTGCCTCACCCTCTTCTGATGTCTTGTACTGTATGAAATCATTCCAATAGGGCCTCAACTTCGACAACGGACCCCTAGTAGTATTGAAATTTGGTGTTATGTTCCTCTTGACGTATGTGTGCTGCTTATTCTCGTACTCCTTGCGGTACAGAATGCAGTCATTAGGACATGCATGTATCTTCTCGATTTCTAATCCTAAAGGGCAGACTACCTATTTTGCTTCGTACGTAGTGGTGGGCAATTCATTATCTTTAGGAAGCATCTTCTTTTGGATTTTTAGTAACTCCCCAAATCCTTTATCAGATACACCATTCTTTGCCTTCGATTGCAGCAATTCTAGTGTGGTACCCAACTTTTTCTGCCCCGCATCACAAGTTGGGTATAGCAATTTCTTGTGATCCTCTAGCATGCGGTCAAATTTGATCTTCTCCTTTTCACTTTCAAATTCTCTTTATGTGTCACGAATGGTCTGACCAAGATCATCAGCGGGATCCTCTTCTGCCCCTGCTTCTTCTTCAGTTTCCCCCATTGCAGTATCCTTAAAGGCACCATATTCAACAATAATGTTATCATCGGCCCATTGTTCTTCTTCACCTTCTTCCATTACAACCCTAGTTTCTCCGTGCTTCGTCCAACAAATATAGTTTGACATGGAACCTGACTTGAACAAGTGTGAATGAAGAGTCCTTGAGCTAGCATATTCCACAGTATTCTTACATATGGCACATGGGCAGCACATCAAACCATCACGTTTGTTTGCCTCGGCCACACGTAACAAAGAATGCACACCATCAATGAACTCTTGGGAGCGACAATCAGCAATGTACATCCAATCCGACTCATCTGCACTACATTAAATAAATACCATATTAAACCCTAGAACATAATTAGTTAATTTTGCAACATGCATGCCATCACAAAAGTTACAAATTTTTAAAAGTCTTGCTACAAAAGTTATAAATTAATTAATTAATTTATGAAAGTTACTTATTTTATAATACACAATAAATTATTATTTTACAAATAAATATAATTAAAAAAACTCTAAAAATCACTATGTCTCTAAACAATGAAGTGTGCTATTCATGCTACAAATTAACAACGAATACTAGTTTTTAATAGATATTTTAAGCTTCCTTTATCCAAATATACAAGCTTTAAGTGATTTTGACCTTAAATTGCTTACAAATAAAAAACACAATAAAACGCCATATATATATTGTACATTACAAAATGAAAATGAATGAGAAAACATGAGAGCATCAAGATGGTAACCTTTAGAACCGAAGAATCGATGAAGAAATCGATGGATGAATCGAAGAATGGATGGAGGAAGCAAGAACATTGGCTTGAAATTTGAATGAAAGCTCGGGGAGAAAGAAGCTGGCCGAGAAGCTGGTCGGGATATATAGGGTGGAGCTTTAGTGCCGGTTAGCGAATAGAACCGGATCTAAAGATCCATTTCAAGCCATGGGCCCTCCACCAGTCGGGACAATAGCTTTAGTCCCGGTTGGAGCCACAGACTGGGACTAAAGATTATCCTTTAGTCCCGGTTAGTGGTTACACCCAGAACTAAAGGTCCCTTGCCACACCACCATGGCGTAGTAGCCGTTGGGCTGGGGCCTTTAGTCCCAGCTAGCAGACCTAACCAGAACTAAAGGTTCTTTTAGTCCTGGACGCACAGAATTTTGGGATTAAAGCAAATTTTGGCAGAGAGATCAAAGGTCGTTTCTCTACTAGTGAGAGAGTATATTAATTAACTATGGTGTGCGTATATTGCTGTAACACCCAAAAATTTCATTTCAATTAATAGGAATTAATTTGATTTAATTAAGTATTTTTGTGAGCATTTAAATTTAGCACTTAAATAATTTTTGTGGAAAATAAAATTTAATCATAAGATTAGCAAACTTCATTTTGCATTCATGCTGTAGCATATTTTATGTCATGTTTGTTGCTTTTGGTCTGAAGTTAATTGTATTCAAATTCCCTTTGAAAATGCTTTAGAAAATAAATAAATAAAAGATAGGGAAGGGCAAACCACCCCAGCTCGGCCCAGTGCCCCCTTCCCCTTTGCGCTCGGCCCGCCTAGCGGCCTGGCACGCCGTGAGTAGCGCGCCTCCCTTCCCACCTGCGCGGCCCAGAGTCGCCCAGCCCAACCGCGCCTCCTCTCCTCTCTTCTTACGCTGACGATGGGGTCCCGCCTGTCAGCGGCTTCTCCCACCTTCTCTCCCTCCTCATGCCGTGACCGACTCGAGCTCCCACCAAACCGACCGATTCAATCCCGCAATCGGCGGGATTTCCTTGCCAAAGCGCCTAACCGAGCCCCTATTTAGGCTCCTAGCCCTGCCCCGCACGCGTTTTTGGATCTGAAAGCGCCTGAGCAACCCTAGCCGCGCTCGGGTAGATCTTGCCGAAGCCGCACGTGTCTTCCGCCGTGAATCGAGCTTTCTTCTTCTTCCCGGCCCGAGACAAATCCCTTAGTGAGCTCGCCTCTCCCTCCTCTTCACCCCGGAGCGCGTGGCTCAGTTTTTGGCGCACAAAATCAAGAAAACGTAGGCGCCGGCGAGCTTAGCGGCGGCGCTCATGGCGCACCACCGCGCCGGAGCAGGGAGCCGGCCGGCCGGCCGCCGACTGGCGCCCCAGTTGGACTGAGAACCGTCGGATCGTGGATCAGCGGCCTAGAACAGAAGATACCCCTTCGGGGGTATATTTTGATTAAGAGTCCCTGTAAGTTTTTCTTTTTGCTCCGCAGTCCCTGGCGCCTTTGAGAAATTACGTTTTGCTGTCTTGAAAACGTAAACCGCCACAGTTTGAATTAAAATACGTTTTCAGTATTTACATGTTTGCCACTGATTTTCTTTTGGCCATAAAATGCTCATTTTAAGTCCGATTTGACCCATTCGAATTGCGTTACCTTCGTATTTACATGCTCTACATGTTAGAAATATTAGTTTACTGTTTTGAAACTTTTTAATTCCCTGGTAATATTTAATTAATTATTTCTCTATAGGAATCTTAGAAAATCCATAACTTTCACGTTTTAATTCCGATTTTCGTGAACTTTATGTTTGTGTGATCGTAGCGCTGCGTAGAACATTTTGATAAACTTTTATCTGTGTTTTACAACTGTTTGGTGTAATGTTCTAATTATATATTGTTTGCTTCGTGTATGATTGTCTACATTGGATTGCGTGTTGTTGATTGATGATCGAGTATAGACGGTGAGCGATACGTTGGTGATCAAGGTCAAGCTTTTGAAGATCAGCAGCAGGCTCAGGAGAGCTTTGATCAAGGCAAGTATAACTTGGGAATATCCTTGTCACCTATACACAATTAATATAACATTTATCATATGCATGTGTCCACCTTGATGACCTTAGCAACATCATAGATGATTGTTATCTTGAATTCCTTGTTACCTATTTTGGATATGCATTTGGGTAGTTCTTGCTAGTGCTTAATTATTAATCCATGATCTTGTAACATGAATATTTGAATATACAATAAACAATAAAATAAGCTTTCTAGCAACTTGAACATAAAGGGTGGAAAGAACTCTGGAAAGAACTCTGACTTTTGACAGATTGATCTTGGCCCTCCATAAGGACTTATCCCTTGGCAAAAGCTGGGACAACTCGTACAACCATAAGGGCTATATGGCTCTGGTTTTAGCTCAGTATGATGACCTTTTTCTAGCTTGTTAGCGGTTACCTTAAATGGTGTAAGAATGGCTAGACACGTTGGGTATAGTGTGGCCTCTGTCCGTGTGTATAGGCTGCGGGTTATGTGTCATGGAAGGGGGGCTCTATATCTGCCTGCCGAGTGAATCTAATGGCCCTAACTTGTTAGACGAAACCTTTGAAAGGCTTCATAGTGATCCCTGCCGACCTCCCTTGGAAGGGGGTTAAGAGACTTGCAACCTCGGACGAAAGGGTAAATCACGACTCATGGGTAAAGATATACAACCTCTGCAGAGTGTTAAATCTGGTATACTAGCCGTGCCCACGGATACGGGCGGCCCGGAAAACTGATGGAATAGACGGACACTGATGAACATGATTAATGATAATAAAGGATGGTTTATTATGTTGTTTAATTGTGTTATTCTTAATTCTTGTATACATTGATCATGTGGTTATGGGATTAATTATGCTACCTTGACATTTTCTATCCAAATATAAATATGTTATCTACATATAAAAGCTAAATGCAGTCAAACCAGTGTCAGATATTTGAGTCTCATGAACCCCTGGTTATTCTTGTTGAGTACGATATGTGCTCACTCTTGCAATTTTCCAACACCTCAGGATATGATAATGAAGATGACTGGAATGAGGATTACCGTATGAGTACTAGGCTTGGAGTCAACCAGTCAATGTTGTCCCTGTGTGGAGCTTCCGTCGAGAGCGTTGTTTAATATTATTATCATTTTTGTGTAAGACTATGTGATTTATTATGTTCCGCTATGTAATAAACACTGCAATGGTACATTTGAGATTTGTCTACTTATGTGTGCGACTATTCCTGGAGCACATATGAGTCTTTTATGCATCATATTTTGTTCTTAAAATATGGGTGTGACAATTGCACTTTGTGTTCTTTTCTCATACTGACTCCATTTGTAAGACAAACTAGAAGTACTTCATTGTTTAGTCCGTCATGTGCACAAACTGCTTCAGTTGGATATCCACATCGGCTAGTCGAAACACTCATCAACCGAGCGATGGTATTCACGTCTACTTATTTTGACGCCTTATATATTCTCACACACAGTCAATCACTCATCACCATATTTTCTTGGAGAGCTTACATACCCAACCTCAAACCATAGCCATTCAAACAAGTGTCATCTCTTGATCACCACGGAAGACTCTTGAGAGTCCTAATTATAAAAAGCACTTGTCAGGCTATATTAAACTTGGTCAAACAGAACAGATTATAGAATAACTCAAGAGACGAACACAAATGGAGTGTTTTTGTGCTAGCCGGAGATACCTGCATCAGCATGCAGTGAACATTATATTCTCTCCATACATGACATCAGAGTAAGTCGCTTTCCATGCCGTATATTACATATTAGTTAACTATGGTGTGCGTATACTGCACTTCTCTTTTGGACTCCATTTGTAGGACAAACTGCATGTACATTTCAATATTTCATCGTTTAGTCCGTCGTGGGCACAAACTGCTTCAGTTGATATCCACATCAGCTAGTCGAAACACTCAACTGAGCGTTGGTATTCACGTCTACTTATTTTGACGCCTTATAACTCAGACACACTCACCATATATATACACAGTTTCTTGGAGTGGAGAGCTTATCCATGTTTCCAACCTCAAACATATATCCATCCAAATAATTGGATCTTGATCACCATCACCACTGACGACAAGAAGGTACCAAACGACGACAACAAAACATTGTGGTCCAAGTCCAAGCATATATATACTACCGATGCCCTTCTTGTGAAGACATAATAGCAATAAGCCCGTGTGGTGAGTGCACGATGGAAGAAGGCCCGGAAAACATGGAAGACGTCGACTTGGAGGAGCAGCCGCTGCCACATTCACCACCGCCGTCTCCGCGGCCGCCACTCCTCAAATCGTCGAGGAAGCCGGCTGCCGGCGGCAGCCGCCTCCTCGCCACGCCTGTGCGCGCACTTTCGCTGGTGGTGCTCGTGGTCGGCCTCCTCTTCTCCGTGCACCTGTTGGTCCACGACGTGAGGACGCTGGTGCTCCTCGCGGCCGAGTGGCTGTGCATCTTCTTCGTCATGTCGTGCGTGGCGGCCTGCGAGAGGGGCGGCGGCGACGACGCCAGTGGCTCCAACGGCGGGCTGGCGACCGTCGCGGAGGTGGCGCTGTGGTCGTTTGCTATGGCGCTCACGGTGACCATGACGTTCTGGGTGGCAGCCGGCCTGCCTCTCCCAGCCGCGGCGGTTCTCTACTTGCTATCGCTGCTCGCTGTCTCAGCATGTTTTGCGGTTCTTCTGAATTAATGCTTGATTAGTACTCTAAATTAATGTCAGATCAGATGAGATTCGTGGTTCTTGATGCTGTCCTCGATCTTGACGATGTACATGTATTATGTCACATAGTAATTGGATAAAAATGGACTTCTCTAAGTCATAGCTGAAAGTACTATTTACTGATTTATTGTGAGAGAAAAACACTGTTAGCAGCTGGTAGAAAAAGTACGACTTATAAGACAAGCGAACAGGCTCTCACCAAATGCTTAGGTTGCGACCGATGTTTAGCTTTCACTTACTTTGGCATGTTATTTTTGTTGTTTCTAGACATGGCTCTGATGAATGAATTAGATAATTTAAAAACTAATGGATAACTAAAACCTGCAGTTGTGCGTGCCACGGTCGCGGTCCTACGCTAGGAGAAAACCCTCCCGCCACTGTCGTCTTGCTGCTGTTGTTGTGCCACTCATTGGTGGAATCCAAGAATGGCACCGCCGTCATGCTTCCTGTGATTGTGGCACATCCTCCACACAAGTATTGCAATGTTCAACGCCATGATCAAGTGCACAAGGAATGGAAGATTGAAGATAAACTATTTATCATATGGCTCTTAATAATGCAAACAACAATGGTGCAATGATGAAATTGTTGAAGACCCATTTGTTGACTAAGAAGAAGCTACTTTGAGTGGCATGTTCTTCCGCCAACGTTGTGTGCTGCTTATGTCATAAATGTGATATGTCAAGCAATAGTGTGTTGTTTCTTAGCCCAATGGTCAGCTAGATATATACATGACACCATGAAACATATTCAAAGCTCTCCATGATTCACACTAAGCATATCATGTGAGTCTTTATGTCAGCACTCGTTGGAACTTCATTTACCTAATGCTTAGTACACCATAGGAGTTCAAAGGATCTTTGGATGGCTAGAGGTGATGAATATTGAATACCCTAATTTAAAATTCTATAAACTCACAAACACTAGGCAAAGTCTTAGGTGCGACAGAGGCGCACCCTAATAAAACTACCACTAGCTAAAGTTTTGAAAGTTTTGCAAGCCTCGGGTGAGAGCAACCCACAATACTAATTCAAGTATATATGTAATATATGCTATGTCACAATTGACTAAACTAGTAGCTCAGCTTGCTTCCTAGGATGACAAGTCCTTCCCTCAAAAAAAGGATGACAAGTCCTAATAGTTATACTCTATGAATTGAAAAATATAAAGTAATGCACAAGTGTAGAGTGATCAAATTGGATACCACAAAAGACAAGGCACAAACATATATATCCATGTGGTTTGATAACTTACTGGTTACCTATGCCTAGATTGAAGTGAGTCCAAGGATAGATGCTTCTTTATCAGGACTCAACATTGCAAGGTTGCCTCCTCCACTTGAGGGCTTGATCTCTAAGCTAGTTTGATCACATGAGATTCTCAACACCTCTATTCCACTAAAGTTTCTCTTTGCTTACTCCTGAGGATGAGCAAAAGAACCTCTTAGAAATCACCTTTAGAGCACATTACAGTCTACAATTGAGTGCTTCAACAAAGTCTCACTGCACCAAACCATCTAGGTGGCGACAACTACTAAGAGTAACAATCAAACCCGTAGCCAATAAAATCTCTAGTGACACTCAATGCAATTTCTCGAAACAAATGCACTAAGATCACTCCAATATCTCCAAAGAGTGACGACTTAACTTGATCTCTAGTGTGTGTGGATATTAGCAAGGGGTCTAAGAGGGTTGGCCTGGCTTGGCCAAGCCTCTATTTATAGACCCCTGGACCCCCCACCCACACACACAACTAGTTGTACGTCACACAATCATTGTAACTTTTTTGGTCTCACTAGAGGTTATGGTGCACCATTGGATCTTTCCAAAAGTAACTTCCAACAACACTCAGAACTAGTTGCTAAACTCCAGTGTACTCTTCAGTACACCATGGGATCAAGTGCTAAAGGTTTTTCACTTGATCTTAGATCACTCAAATGGCATTATTAGGTAACCGCATTAGCAACTAGATTTGTCCCTCTTTATAGTAGAGCTATCTATCCTATCAACCCAACCATTTTCACTTCTCTAATGACCTCATGACCAATGAGAAGACAAAACTCCATGTTATACCTTTACCTTGAACTTGTCTTTCATCTTCTCCACTTCTAGCATCTAGTGCTTCCAATTTTCACTTTCAACACATGAAATCATTAGTCCACAAAGTTTATCATTAATTATCAGAACCCAAATGATACTTTAAATATTTACATGTAGTATTTGACTCATTGTCCATTCAAGACTCACATTACATGTTTAGACCATCATTTCAGGAATAGGATAATGGTAATGTTGTTTGCACATTGCTCAAGGTTTTCCATGAAGCGACTAATGTGATATCAGGAACAAAATACCTTAATGCTAAATTATACCTTCATGCAATGTTGAAAGTGAAGTTCACCTTGGAGCAGCAACCTTTTATGTAGAGGAACCTAAGACACACCCTATGATCAAATGCATGAAGAAAAAAATTGCTAAGTATTAGAAGGTACCATGGATGGATCTTTGCATTATTGTGATTTTGAAAGTTTAATCACCACCAGGACTTTCACTGGCAATTATGTGACAACTTGTGATGATACTCATCACCATTGGTTACATAGCTTAAGGGGTCCCTTCTACGTGATCCACCGGCGATGACAAACATTTTCACCGCTAGCCCAGACATATGGTTTGGTGGTGAACACAGTTGAAAGGTTCAAATGGCTAGAGGGGGGTGAATAGCCTATTTAAATTTTCTACAAACTCAATTAGACAAGTTGATTAATAAAACAAATGGTGAAGCTAAACTAGCACTAGCTTAACTAAGCTAAGCAAGCCACCTAAAGTCTAGTACAATGCTAAACACTAAACCACAACAACAAGAGAAGGCTAGATACACTCCTAGACAAGAAGACTATGTTGAACAAGCTAAACAACTAGCAAGGTATGCAAGTAAGTAAAGGAGTGGAGAGTGATTGTTATACCAATGTTGTAGAGTAAAGATATATTCAACCAATCACGCACAATCACAATCACAATAGATAATCCTCGGCAAGAGAAGATACAAGATTTTTACCGAGGTTTACTTGCTTCCTGGCAAGCTAGTTCTTGTTGTGGCGATACACCCACTTGATGGATCACGAGCTAATTGGCAATCCAAAGCTAAACCCTCAGCGGGTGCCACACACCCACTCACAAGATGGGGATCCTCCAAGGCACGAGCAATCCACTAGAGTAGCCAATTGCGATCTCCCACGGGGAAGGCTTAAGAACCCCTCACAAATCACTTGGTGAGGCTCAAAACAATCTCCAACCATGAGCTCAACACCACAGCTGCTCCAAGCCATCTAGGGCGTCGAGAAACACCCAAGAGTAACAAGAAAACCACAACAAACTTAAGAATCAAGTGCCAATAGATGCAACTCACTGAGCAATGTACTTAGAATCTCACCCAATCTTACTAGGATTAGCAATTAAACAAGGAGATGAGTGGAGGGAATATTCTCTAGCTCAAAATATGCCTCAAGTATTCCAAAGTGCAAGAGTAAACCCCCCAAGGCT
The DNA here is from genome assembly GCF_000003195.3 of Sorghum bicolor. Lineage (NCBI taxonomy): Eukaryota > Viridiplantae > Streptophyta > Magnoliopsida > Poales > Poaceae > Sorghum > Sorghum bicolor. Next base: position 16,218,953 of record NC_012871.2, on the reverse strand, counting down.
GGCCAACAACTATTTATAAGCCCTCTCAACAAATAGAGCCGTTGGCTCTTCCACTGGGCAAAGTCGAGGGCATCGGACGCACAACAGGGAGCCACTGGACGTTAGAACCCTGCGTCCGATACGCAGATGTCAGCCAAGTGTCACCCTTTTAAAAATCACGTGTCAATCTCTAACGGTCACTTTCAAACCATCGGATGCGGTTAAGTACCCACCGGACGCGTCTGGTACACACCGGACCCGTACACAGAGAGGGTGTTTTTCACGCAGGGTCACCGGACGCTCTCCTACATCTAATGCAACGAACGCTTCTGCAGTGAACCATCGGACGCACACCACCGGACTCGCTCATGTTACTGTGAGTGGGTCTGGTGTGTACACCCCAGTAAGTGCCAAACACTGGACTCATAGAGCGCGTCCGATGCAACGTCTGATGCTGCGTCTGATGTCTCCGAGGACAGCGTTCCACTCCCATGACTTCTCCAAACTTTCCACCGGCGCAATAGAAAATATGCATTTCATTTTCTGAAAAGCGTCGAATCCAAAGTGCATGTGTGTTAGCTTTTCACAAACATTTTCCCAAAGGAGTTAGGTTAGCACTTTACTAGATCCTAATGCATATGCTCATGATATGGACCTAGTAGCACTTGATTCGAGAGATGACCTTGATTTCCCCTCTTGATAGTTGGCTATCTATCCTAAATCTGGTCAAACACTTCTCTACTCAACTTAGACCGACAAAAGCAAGACCCTATGTTTATATCTTTGATTTGATCACTTTACTTCTTGTCTATCACCATGATCTCTACTCCATGCTTCATCTCTTTGTAATCATGTGGTCATCTTTCCATGCCACCTTGCACCTTCATCACATGTGTTGCTATACCTAACTCAAATCACTTAAACACAAGGTATTAGCAACTTGGTGTCATTAATTACCAAAACCAAACTTGGGCTTTCAATAGTGTCGGTCTTCGCTACTGCATCATATGCCAAACTAGCGGTGTAAGCATTTAGCACCGCCAGTTAGTCATCAAATGCTCAACGCACAGAAAAATTGACATAGATAAGAAGCTTCACTACCGGTTTCAAAATGGAGGGATGCACGACCATTAGAGCCGATGGTGGAAATCTCTACCGCTGTCAATTCGCTTTATGACCTGGCGATGAAAATCACAATGGTTCGGACCACCGCATCGTCCACAGAGCCAGCGGTGATTAGAAGTTTCATCAATGATTTGTTTACTATCACCAATGACTTTCACCAATGGTGGCCAAAACCATCAGTGAAGGGGGTTTTGGAACCAACGGTGATGAACTTTCTATAGCAGTGACACCCACAATTCAAGTCCAAGTACACTGAACTTTGATTTGGCCTGGCAAATTCAAGGATGATGCTACACGGATGATAAATAAAATAAAGAATATTCTCCAAGGGTTGTTTAAAGAATATCTCAAATTGAATGACAATATTGTAGATCCTATATCATAAGGAGGTAATGTTGAAATAAGTGTAAGTGACTATGATACTTTGGCAAGTTGGGACCAATATGTTCCTCTTAGTGCTTGATCTGCCAATGAGGCTCCATTACAACTTAAGACATATCTGTCAAAGGTACCAACTCATCAAACTAATCAATTCAATATCCTTGCATGGTGGGAGATGAACTCAGTTGAGTACCCAACATTGAGTTACATGGCGACGAACATATTGGGGCCTGTTTGGTGGAGCTCTAACTCCAACTTTTTTGGTGGAGCAACTTTATTTAGCTTCCACTTCACTTGTTAAAGAAACATTTGGTTTAGCTCCTTCGTTTTGACTCATGGATCACTTAATATATTAACCCACTTATTAATGGGTTATTTTCTCTCTCTATGCTTTTATTTCTCTCTCTCTCTCACCTTTGGTGTATCTATCTCGTGTAATCAGGCTCGTGCCATCACCCCTCCCCGTACTCGACCTCCAACATGGCCCTATCCCACACTTGACCTCCGTCACACCCATCCTATGCTTGACATCTGCTTTGACCCTATCCCCGCACCTAGTATCCGCTGCACCCCCATGGATGCCATTGCACGCCACTTCTCTTGTAGCAACTCCCCGCCGATCTCTTGTGCATTCCTCTTCCTCGCATGCGTGACCGGAACTCTCCTTCTCATCGTTGCCTTCAAGCACGCCTCCATCGGGCACGTGGAACCACAAGAGTTAGAGGAAGCAAGAAGAAGCCAGCACAGATCTCACCTCACATGAATTCGGTGGCCCCTGCTTGCTGCCTAAGCTAGTAGCAATTCCTCACTGAGCTCTCGCCCTACTAATGCCAACGACCGCGACGAGGGCGCATGTTCCTCACACATGTGGCTAGACCTCTCCTCTCATCGCTATATTTTAGCTCTCCCTCTCGCCTCACTCTAGAGAGCAGGAAATCTACTAGGAATCCTCTCATGAAGTTGTTCCTCTCCAACCTATTTGGTTGGTCTCCTCGTGAAATTGCTTTGGAATCTTCTCTTGGAGCCGTACCAAATGGGGCTTTGTTGTTTCCATCTCTACAATAGCAACGTATGTATTCAGTAAAGGTTCAAGAATAATAGCAGATTTTCAAGTTGTATGACCCTAGATACCGTTGAAGCCCTAGTGTGCCTACAAGAAAGTGGATAAGGGCCACATGTAAATCACTGAATTTCACACTAATGCTTTAGTGCAACTCATTAGAGAGCTCTTGAATAGTTGTATTATGCAACTAATGCTCAAGCAATATGGTTTCAGTTCATGACATGATCTTCTCCTTGGAAGATATTTTCACTCTCTCCATATTAATGCACCAAAACTCTCCTAACCAAATCCACGTGACTAATTTAGGGGTTGCTTTATTTATGCTCTTTTTGTCCCTAAATAAATAGGTTTCTAGAGTTGTCTTAAGTCAAACTTTTAAACTTTGACCAAATTTCTAGAAAAACTCATCAAGATTTATGATATCAAATTAGTATAATTAGATACATATACCATAGAATATATTTTCATAATGTACTCATTTATGTTAATATATATTGTTACTTTTTCATAGCCTTGTTCGCTTTACCTTATTTGCCAAATCAGCCAGCCATTAAGCGGTGCTTTAATGTTATAATAAATCAGCAAATAGTTCTTTTAGCTATAGATTTTCAGCAAAGCGAATAGTTAAATTTGTGATAGTTTGATTTGCGCAGATTCTAGAAATTGATTTATTTGAATACGAAGGGGGCCGGGTACGGTATTCTTTTAACACAATGATCTATTATCCTGTGCATCTTTGTTGTTGCATCCCTCGTAGATATTCCTTTGATGTATTCCAATGTATTTTGTGCACCCTGCAAATTACTTGTGTGTAATTTTTCCATAGAGGGTAGCACAGGATCAGTCTTCAGTAGCATTCCTGAAAATGCAGTCTGGGTCTTTAGTCTTTCGGTCGGCCCGTCATACTCAAAGGCTCAGTGAGACTGCTACCATTATTTGAATGGAGAATTGGTTGTGGGGCATGCAGAATGGTGGTCATTTGCCAGCGGATACTAGAAAAAATTAGATTGCTCAAAGACACTCCATTTCTTGTCAAATTTGCTGGCGGACACTACGTCTAATTAAATATTATTACAAAGTAGATATAAAATCATATAAGTGCTAGAAAATTATACTATAATTTTTTTTACACTCTACATGATGAGAACTATAGTGTAAAAATATTGTTTTGTGCTGAAATGACCATTTTGCCCCTCTTCATAAATAGACAAAGATAACCATGGTTAATTAGTTAATATATTAGTAAGATACTAAAAATACTAAACAATATTTTTACACTATAGTTCTCATCATGTAGAGTGTAAAAAATTTATAGTATAATTTTCTAGCACTTATATGATTTTATATCTATTTTGTAATAATGTTTGATTAGACATAGTGTCCGCCAACGAATTTGACAAGAAACAGAGTGTCTTTGAGCAATCTAATTTTTCCTAGTGTCCGCTAGCAAATAGCCATCATTCTGCATGTCCCACAACCAATTCTCCCTTATTTGAATTATGTCAACCCGTGGTCAAAACTTGGTTTTACGGGTCATGGCCCTCTTTGGCGACCTCGTTCACGGCTTTGGCCTGTACTGACACGGTTACTATAGTTGAACTGTACCATATTATGCCTCGTTTAGATCCAAAAATATTTTACATTTTGACACTATAGCATTTTTATTTGTATTTAATAATTATTGTCCAACCACGGACTAACTAGGTTCAAAAGATTTTTCTCGTAAATTACAGTTAAACTATGCAATTAGTTATTTTTGTATCTATATTTAATATTTCATGCATGTGTCGCAAGATTTGATGTAACGGGAACCTTGAAATGTTTTGGGATTTTGAGGTAAACTAAGGGCTTGTTTAGTTCACAAAAATTTTCAGATTCTCTATCACGTCGAACCTTTAGACGCATACATGGAACATTAAATATAGATAAAAAATTAACTAATTATATAGTTTGCCTTAAATTTTTGAGACGAATCTTTTGAGCCTATTTAGTCCATGATTGGACAATAATTACCAAATACAAACGAAAGTGCTACAGTAGCTAAAACCAAAATTTTTCTCTATAGTATATTTACTTGCTAAACTAATAGATTTAGCAAGTTAATAAAAAAATAGCAACTTTAAATTATGTTCTTCTCCAATAATAAACTATAATAGCTTTCTAAAATTTAAAATTTATTGTAGGATCCACATCTATTTGTTGTTTTTTGATTTACAAGAGCCAATCATATCTTTTTTTAGAGGAACAGGGAGTTCTCTCCACTTTGTAAACTTATGACTTGAGGAGGATATTTGACAAACTTATGACTTTTTTCTTTTTACTAAAAAAATCAAGATAAGAAGTTATTTTACCAAACTCTTGGAGATGCCCACAAAGCCAATATATGGCCATTGTGTAATACCCGATTTTAAGGACAAAACCAGATATACACCATATGTGAGTCTTAGAAGTCAAATCTCACATATAGCTACAAATAAGATGTAATATCAAAAGGTAATGCATAAACATATAACGTACTTAGTATAAAAGAGATAACCTTTACTAGCAAACAGCGGATAGACAACTCCAACTTCGGGTATTAACTTCTCTCTACAGGTTCCAACTAACTGGTTGATCACAAGCCTAAACTTCTCCTGAGGTTTGGAGGAAATAGCAAGAGTGAGTCCATGTCGAACTCCACAAGTATAGAAACTAGATTGTATAGATCCCACAATCTCATGATCAATGTGACATAAATAATGTAGAGCATTAAATAATAAACTATGAGCATATTTAACACACAAGAGTCATCAACCTTAATGTAGATGACCCCAAGGCCGCTCCTGACCGTGAGCTCGGCTAGTATACTAGTTTTAACACTCTGCAGAGGTTGTACATCTTTACCCATGAGTCATGATTTACCCTTTCGCCCGAGGTGACCAGCCTCTTAACCCACTACCAAGGAAGGTCGGCAGGGATCACTATGAAGCCTTTCAAAAGTTCGTCTAACATGTTAGGGCTGCAAGGTTTCCCGGGTGAGCAGATATAGATACCCCCCTTCCGAATGGCACAATGACGCGCAGCCTATACACATAGAGACAGGGGCTCGCACTATACCCGTGTCGGTTAGGCCCCTCTAGCACCCTTTCGGGTAACCTCTAATAAGCTAGAAAAGTTCTTCATACTGAGCTAAAACCAGAGCCATTATAGCCCTCATGGTTGCACTGTTGTCCCGGCCTCCCGGGTGATCACGTACAAACAAATCATCAAGTTGCTAAAAAGTTATTTTTATCATTTATTACTTAATATTAATCTAGTCATAGGATCATAGTCACAGAATAAAATCTAAATGCTATATTTGCCTTAATCTAAATGCTCTTGTTGATCCTGCTGATCTTACTAGTTGTCCAAGCTCTGATCTTGATCAGCAAAAACTGCTCTCCGTCTAAACTCGATCATCGATCAACCACACACAATCATCCGGAGACAAACATACACGAAGCAAACAAGGATACAATTAGAACAGTACACCAGTCATATAAAAATAGTATGAAAAGTTTATAAAACGATTCTACGCATCGCTACGATTTCATAGACGTAAAGATCACGAAAAACAGAGTTAAAACAAAGAAGTTATGAATTTTCTAAGATTTTATGTAGAAAAGTAATTAATTAAATAGGATCACGAAATTTAAAAGTTTCAAGGCCTTGTTTAGTTCCTAGAAAATTTTGCAAAATTTTTTAGATTCCCTGTCACATCGAATCTTTAGACGCATGCATGGAGTATTAAATATAGACGAAAATAAAAACTAATTACACAGTTTGGTCGAAATTGACGAGACGAATCTTTTGACCCTAGTTAGTCCATGATTGGACAATATTTGTCAAATACAAACGAAAGTGTCACTATTCATATTTTGCAAAAAATTTTGGAAGTAAACAAGGCCTGAGTGAACAATATTACTAACATGTAGAACTCATGAAAACGAACCTAACGCAATTTGAATAGGTCAAATCGGAGCTCAAATGAATATTTTATGAGCAAAACAGTTTGAGTGGCAAAATTGTAATTATTGAAAACGTATTTTGATTTAACCCAAGAGCTTTTACGTTTTCAGAAAGAGAGAGCGTATTTTTTGGAAGACATTTTCGGACTGCGGTTCTATATTTAAAAAGCCCAGGGGCTCTTTAGAAAAAACGCGAATGAAAGGGTATGTTTTAATCATGGCCGTTGATCTGGGATCTGATGGACGGGAAAGATTTGGGAGGATTCGGTGCCGATACAGTAACTCCGGCGGTGGTCCTCCATGGCCGGCGTTGAGGAGTTCACCGGAGTTAGCAAATCCGACGATTTAGTGAACGATTTCCAATAGGGAAAACGCCGGAAGAAAGAGGAGACAAATGCGAACTCACCTAGGCCGAGAACAAGGGCGGAGATGACGCGGGGGCGGTGCAGTGCTCGCTATGGCGGCTCGGGCTTTCCGTCCCAACTTCGGCAGCTGTTTGGGCTCCACAAAAACCGATAGGGAGCAAAGCAAAGGGCTCAGCGTCTTCGTAGGATCAATGCGAAGCTCGGCATACGGTTTTTGACGACCTTTGAGCACCTCAGAGCGAGGACCAAGGCGGCGACTCTACCTCTGCTTGCAGCGAGATCCAACAGCGGCTCCAGGGCGGCTTTCGGGGATGGAAAGATGGAAATAGGGGTCACGGCAAGTGCCAGGGGTCTTATTGGGGAAGTCGATTACGTCCTAAACTCGAAATAGCGGAGAAATCGGGATTTACTGCCCGGTCAGGAGTCCTGCACCGCTTCGACTGGAGGTTGAAGAAGAGTTGGCGTCTGACGAGTGGGCCCGAGACATTAGTGAAAGAAGGAAAAAGGGGGGAACCGGGCCGGCCTGCTGGTTTGGCCCACGCTGAGGGGAGTGGGAAGGGTACGGGGCAGGCTGGCTGCCCAACTAGCCCAGGGTGGCACTCGGCCTGGGGTGCGGAGAGGGGAGAGGTGAGGGCTTCTGTGTTGTTTTTTTCTCCCTTTTTATTTCAAAGCCTTTTTCAAATTCGTTTTAAAAGTCACTTTGAATTATTTTTGAACTTTAGTAAAACCACTCAGCACAATAAATAAAAATGCAGGAGCATGAGTGCACAAAAATGTTGCTACATCCTATGATAAATTTTATTTTGATGAAAAATATTATCTCTCTATATTTCATGAACACAAAAATATAAAATTAAATCATTTTCTCCTATTTCAAAAAGGAACAAATTTTAGGGTGTTACAAATCAGTGGCGGATCTAGGATTTTAATCATGGGGGTACGAACAAAAATGATATAGTTCATCGATATGAATATAACATAATTAGATCACTAAACGGAGATAAAATAGTTGTGAATATAGAGTGTTAAGCTTGTTATATAAGCTGAGTAGACTAGCAATTATGTATAACAATGTATTATACATGTATATATTATTAAAGAGTATACATATTAAATGTTTTTAAAAAAAATTTGGGGGGACAGCTGTCCCCCCATGCTACTACTCTAGAACCGCCCCTGTTACAAATGTACCCCCTTAAAATGAATCTCGTCCTCGAGATTTGGAAGAGGTACGGATTCTAAAAGAGAAACAGGAAAAAGATCTTGATAACTATTTCAACTTCACAACTTGTATTCCAAAAGCAAACACTCATGTCTCGGGATCACAACTTGTGAACAAAACTTCCATAAAATGTATATTATTCATAATTGTTCAAGGTCCATCTTGACTACCAACTTTTTTTTACTTATACAACTCGAAGACATGGTAACTTAGCATGGCCTCAGGTAGGAGTGGACCACCTTGATACTCAATTCTTTTCCCTGATGGTGCGGTTAAGAAAATTTTCCACTGGGTAGCATAGATCACTCCTTTGTGTGCACATAACAATCCATTGCCAAGAACCAAAGGAATGTCGAGTGACTTTAGCACAATGAAGTTTACGGTGAAGTTTTCCTTTTACGCTTCCGTCGTTGTGAATTATGATTTGATTCCATGTCAACCTGCTCTTCTGTATTATTATTTAGATAACACTCAGCTTTGTCATACTCATAACATCTTTCTTCAAAGGCAAGATGATCATACTCTTCCTACATATCCATGAGAGGCGTCATATTGGGCTCCTGATCCATGGGACACTACACTCCCTGTCATCAAGTGACCAACGTCGGTAACACGGCAAGGATAAATGATAATAACCATAGAATATCTCAAGACGACAATTATTACTTCAAGATAGTTTTTTTTAAAATGCATCATCCTGTGATATCAAGGTACTACCCCCTTAAGACGAGATTGACTGGGGGACACTAGAGACTAGCTCTCCTATCCTTCTTAGACGTTATACATCATATAGTCTTTAAAATTCTCTAGTACCAAGTCTCTTGATCCAAGGTTAGTTTCATCACTAAGTTCCAGTTATTGGTACCTTTATCACGGTTAAGTTGCTCTACTCTCACTTTGTACATATAGCTTTGTAGACTTTGGTGTCATCTGATCCTCATAACTCCAAATCCATGTGTATTAGCAATGACATATATCTCTGTTAATATTCTCTAAATGGGATGATATCTTGAAACAAAACCAAATTTACCGAACACTTGTTATCCTCACATATGATCCAACATTAGCCAATCCTTCACATTGTAACTCCTTTAATTAGGCTACCCCCCTTAAAAGGGTCAACTAGGGGACACAAGAAAGGTAGCTTGCATGTTTTTCCACACAAGTTAACTAACATTGAGAACTTCTGACATTCCAAAGAACTTATGTGCAAGAGAACAAACAGGTATCCTGAAATTTTCTCGTGATATGAAAAACACCAGCGTAGTAAAATAGACATAACTCTTACTCTGTGAATCCAATAGAGTTGTAGCTTATACCGTTAGAAAGCTTATGAAAATCTCTACAACTTTCATGTATAAGCCATTCTTAGATTCTGTCTTTAAGCTTAGGTAAAACAGCCAAATATAATATCCCTCCTAACAATGTCTCAGCAAAGGTGCAGTAACTCCCAGAAGTTATATCTTGAGCTCCTTAACTCCTCTGGAGATGATCCTTACATTTTTAAAACGCTTGGGAAATCCTCTACAACTTTCGTATACCACGTTTTCCCAGATTCTATCTTTAACTGGGCTGAAAATAGAAAATGCCAGATCTGTCCAGATCTTGAAACAGAATAGAAACATCCAAGTGTAAATGTCATATCTCAGGTTCTACTTATCCAAATGCGTTCCAGCTCATACTGTTGGAAAGCTTAGAAAATTGTCTAAGACTTTTCTATAGAACACTTTTCCAAATTCTATAGTTATATTTGTCTGAAACAGTAAGTAATCAAAACTGGTCCAGATCTCTTGACAACACAACTGTATCATCTTATGATTTTTGTAACTTACAAACCATAACAGTTATGAGGGTGATTCTTGCGGTCAGAGAAAGATCTTGGAGTCTAGTTGTTCCCAGAAAAAAGTTGACAAACTTTGCACGACCAGAACTTGAGATACAACATGATTATTGCAGACTCCAAAACTCAACAAGGGATAGAAACAGGATATAACCAAACCCAACTACTTATGTCATTACTCCTTATGCCTTAGGCCTATAAACTAAATGATATCGTGGAGAAATCCCACAAAATTATTACACACATTACAAAGATCTAAATCAAGCATAAACATAATAACAAACCAATTAAGCATTGAAGGTTCACACTTCACTCAACTTGCGATACTATCGTTCTCTTCATAGTAAGGGTAAAGATACTAAAACTCCTCTTTAAAGACATAAGAAGATGATAAGGGAAGGTTCTAAAAGCATACCAAAACAAGGAGTGAAGATGAGAATAAGGACTTTTTTTAAAAAAAAAGCAACAAGGTGGAGACAAATAGCAAGGGAAGAGTTATAGTATGGATGAAAATACCAAGAATTATAGAGCAAGGATTTCAGGACAATTTTAAAACCTTACGACGATGAATTTCTAACTAGGCTTTCATCCTACAGCCAGCATTGCTCTGATACCACTTTGTAATACCCGATTTTAAAGACAAAACCAGATATACACCATATGTGAGTCTTAGAAGTCAAATCTCACATATAGCTACAAATAAGGTGTAATATCAAAAGGCAATGCATAAACATATAACGTACTTAGTATAAAAGAGATAACCTTTACTAGCAAACAGCGGATAGACAACTCCAACTTCGGGTATTAACTTCTCTCTATAGGTTCCAACTGACTGGTTGATCACAAGCCTAAACTTCTCATGAGGTTTAGGGAAAATAGCAAGAGTGAGTCCATGTCGAAGTCCACAAGTATAGCAACTAGATTGTATAGATCTCACAATCTCATGATCAATATGACATAAATAATGTAGAGCATTAAACAGTAAACAATGAGCATATTTAACACACAAGAATCATCACCCTTAATGTAGATGTCCCCAAGGCCGCTCCTGACCGTGAGCTCGGCTAGTATACTAGTTTTAACAATCTGCAGAGGTTGTACATCTTTACCCATGAGTCATGGTTTACCCTTTCGCCCGAGGTGATCAGCCTCTTAACCCACTACCAAGGAAGGTCGGCAGGGATCACTATGAAGCCTTTCAAAAGTTCGTCTAACATGTTAGGGCCGTAAGGTTTCCCGGGCGAGTAGATATAGATACCCCCATTCCGAATGGCACAATGACGCGCAACCTAAACACATAGGGACAGGGGCTCGCACTATACCCGTGTCGGTTAGGGCCCTCTAGCGTCCTTTCGGGTAACCTCTAACAAGCTAGAAAAGGTCTTCATACTGAGCTAAAGCCAGAGCCATTATAGCCCTCATGGTTGCACTGTTGTCCCGGGTGATCACGTACAGACAAATCATCAAGTTGCTAAAAAGTCATTTTTATCATTTATTACTTAACATTAATCTAGTCACAGGATCATGGTCACAGAATAAAATCCAAATGTTATACTTGCCTTAAGCCAAATGCTCTTGTTGATCCTACTGATCTTACTAGTTGTCCAAGCTCTGATCTTGATCAGCAAAAACTGCTCTCCGTCTAAACTCGATCATCGATCAACCACACACAATCATCCGGAGACAAACATACAAGAAGCAAATAAGGCTACAATTAGAATAGTACATCAATCATATAAAAACAGTATGAAAAGTTTATAAAACGATTCTACGCATCTACGATTTCATAGACGTAAAGATCACGAAAATCGGAGTTAAAACGAAGAAGTTATGAATTTTCTAAGATTTTATGTAGAAAAGTAATTAATTAAATAGGATCACAAAATTAAAAAGTTTCAAACTGAGCGAACAATATTACTAACATGTAGAACTCAAGAAAACGAACCTAACGCAATTTGAATGGGTCAAATTGGAGCTAAAATGAATATTTTATGAGCAAAACAGTTTCAGTGGCAAAATTGTAATTATTGAAAATGTATTTTGATTTAACCCTAGAGCTTTTACGTTTTTAGAAAGAGAAAGCGTATTTCCTGGAAGACGTTTCGGACTGCGTGTTTTATATTTAAAAAGTCTAGGGGCTCTTTAGAAAAAAACGTGAATGAAAGGGTATGTTTTAATCATGGCCGTTGATTTGGGATCTGATGGACGGGAAAGATTGGGGAGGATTCGGTGCCGATACAGTAACTCCGGCCGGTGGTCCTCCATGGCCGGCGTTGAGGAGTTCACCGGAGTTATCAAATCCGACGATTTAGTGAATGATTTTCAATAGGGAAAACACCAAAAGAAAGAGGAGACAAACGCGAACTCACCTGGGCCGAGAACAAGGGCGGATATGACGTGGGGGCGGGGCAGTGCTCGCTACGGCGGCTCGGGTTTTCCGTCCCAACTTCGGCAGCGGTTTGGGCTCCACAAAAAACCGATAGGGAGCAAAGCAAAGGGCTCAGCGTCTTCGTAGGATCAATGCGAAGCTCGGCATACGGTTTTTGACGACCTTTGAGCACCTCAGAGCGAGGACCAAGGCGGCGGCTCTACCTCTACTTGCGGCGAGATCCAACAGCGGCTCCAGAGCGGCTTTCGGGGATGGAAAGATGGAAATAGGGGTCACGGCAAGTGCCAGGGGTCTTATTGGGGAAGTCGATTACGTCCTAAACTCGAAATCCCGGAGAAATCGGGATTTACTGCCCGGTCAGGAGTCCTGCTATTGACGGTCCTTAATGCTCACATTTAACCGTCAACTAATCATGGAAAAGAATCCATATACAACCAACAACAAGACTTAGGGTTTTATCTGACATAATTCTACGAGTTTTGGTATTTGTCTATTTCTGCAGGGGTTATCAGGAAATACGGAAGAAAGGCCCACACGTCGGGTTTATATAGAGATATTAACGTGCCGCGCAATTTTCTATCATCTAGAATACTCCAGAAGCCCACTACAAGAAACCTGGGCTTCTATGACAATCAGAATATGACGATCAGAGCTTGTTTCCTGTCACAATCTGTTTACAATGACAAACTTACTGTCGTCACAGAAGGTGGGTCACTAGCCAGCTTCTATGACCACCATATGACTTTGTCATTGATACAGTGATAATAATTCTTCAGTCATTGATACAATGACGAACTAAACTCGTCACAATATATTGAACAAAATAGCACTACATGTACAATGACATGACACATATGACATAACAAATGACATGGCAATTAACATTGGCCCATATAACATGGGCCCTTTTTCATTATCATGCTCATTTACAATTAGCCTAATTGGACCAAAGGTTTTCGGAACAGCTCCCAACAATACGATCGAGGCCCATATTGTGGGTCAGTATATATAACATAATATTTTATATTAAAAACATTCCAGCCAATACAGAAGCACTGATTCAGCCATGTTTCAATACAAATGGACCACAAAAAACATGAGTACAAAATAATCCAGCCAACTAAACAAGTTTCAGCATCTAGCTCCTACACCAAACAATTTGAAGCTAGCCGGCAGTGCCAAAAATTCTTTTGGCATACAAAAATTCTTTTCTACCAGCCAGCCAACAGACGAAATTTTCATCCACCAGCATGCAGCCAAAAGTTCCAACCACCAGCCTACACCAGCAACCAACGCCAGAAATTCTTTCCATGTACAAACCAGCAGCGCCACATACACCATGCCAGCGCCCATGTCCCAGTACCAGCCGCCACATACACAACATCGGTATAAAAGGATAAACACTCTAATTACCCATGGGCAACATAAGTGGAAAAGGACGAATACATGTCTTACTAATTTTTATACTATATGCCAATTTCATTGTCTCAATGGTCGAGAAGCATGAATGTGTGGATGAATGAATACAATAAAAATTTGTAACTTATAAGCAACAAGCAGTAACCGATTTAGAATATTTCCATTGCTGAGTGACCTCCAGATCACTGATGGTATAGCCATCAATTGAATCAGAGATTTGGACTAGCACATATACTAGAAATAAAGAGCCAACATATAGAGCATACACAATGAAGGAAGGATTATTTTATACCGAGTACATTTGAGCCTGAAGCTTGCTTCTTACCCCCCAATGTCAGAATGTCTGAACAGAATCAAACATGAAAATACAAGTAAATTCATCAGAAATTAATCTGATAGATTGAAACAATCACTACTGCATTTTGCTGGCCATGTGTACACACACAACCTGCGGCTAGCAAGCAGGGCTAGATCTGTCAGAGTACATGATATATATTCTCCTCTCTCTACTGCTATCTGTTTTCAAACAAATCAACGGAGATATTAACTTGCTGACACTGACGACCATATATCACGAACGCATAGGGAAGGGGAAGGGGAGTGGATGGGTGGGATACCTGGCAGATGGGATCGTCCTCGTCCAGTCCAGATTGCACGGACACCTACCGGATGGCGACACCGAGCTGCGGTCTCACTCCGCGCTTGGCCGGTGAGCCATGCTCAGTGGGCCACGCTTCGCCTCCTCGCACTACGGTCAGCTAGCGAATCATGCCATGCTTCCTTGTGTAACGGTTGCCCAGCAACTTTGCATCGACCATGACCAATAGCCATCCATCCTCGGAGACCCACGCCTCAAGCCCGAAGGAGATCCATCGCCTCTACTAGTGTCGAAAATGAGTGAGCGAGGGTGGGCATAGAGGAGAGGAAGGAGAGAAGAGATGAGGAACTCACCATCCCCCGCAAGCCGGATCCACCGTGGATCTAGTGGATCTGCCCCGCTGCCACCAGGATTGGCCACTCGTCCGCTGGATCCAACACTTCTAGACGCCGCCGTCTCCATTAGCTCCGGCCACGACTAATAGCCACACCGAACGTGGATTTGGAAGGGACGCAATGCTGGAGTTAGACCGTGGTGGCGGATCTGGGGGTGACAAGGAGGGACCCAGAGAGAGGTAGAGAGCGAACAAGACTAAGGGTTTCTCAAGCCGACGCCGGATATTTATCCACTTCAAGATTAATCTACATCGTTCAGCTCATCGGATGGTTGTGCACGAGGTCAATAGTTTTTGGGTCTAGTGATATTGGGACCAGATGCTTCTTTTGGGCTAAATGCGAGCACTATTTTAGGCCCAGCATGCGTAATTTTTTCTTTTTCCTTTTATTATTATGGGCAAAACACATTTAAATCTAATATGTAAATTATAATAGTTGTGGTTTACAAGATCTGTATGGGCCCCAATATAATTTTAACATGAATTATACTAACTAAACAGTTTCATATACGTCAAGAATTTTTTAAGCGATTTGCTATTTTCTAAGGTTTAAGTGATTGTTTTATGCGGTCTTCAAAATAATCCAACATGAACTACATGTGATGCCAACGAATATCCAAAAATTAGACAAAAAATAAATATATGAAGAAGTTTTCTATTTTACCTCACATCCTGAATTTTGATGGAAAATAAAGTGTTTCATTAGAGATTATTCGAACTTGTATTTTAGTGGTTTCGATGGAAAAATTTAATAATATCATAAAATGGTCCGAAAATCCTAAAAATTGGTATGTGCATATATTATGGGTGTATAAGCTCACCATAAAAATTTAAAACCATTTTAATAAAGGAGGGTTGTACATGTTCATAAATTCATACATCTCTCACATGGTTACTTATAACTATGTGACAGATTTGTGCATTTATGAATAATGTGCACTACTACCTTGTTAAAATCAGTTGAATTTTTTATGGAATGATTATACACAAAAATCATGTTGTCATGCAAGTTTGTAGGTTTTTCTAACCAATTTTAGATATTATTACATTTATTCTATGGTAATTCAACAAATAATTACAACAATAATTAAATTTGGTCAGAAAAATCATCAAATTTACACAACAACATATTTCGGGTCTATAAGCATTCTATAAAATTTTCAAGCAATTATAACAAAGTAGGGCTATAATCTTTTACAAGTATAACCAAGTCTCACTTAATCACATAACTAAGTGTGAGATGTATCTATTTTGTCATAGCAAACAATTTCGGAATAACAAACAATTTCAACCCAAAAAATCATCAGCAACAAAGTTTTAGATCTCATTGAGGTCTATAACTTTTGTTTTAGCCATTTCTCAATCAAAATATGTTTAAACAATTTGAAATTTGAATTTAAAAATTTAAGAACGTTGAATAGAATTTTGGGCTAGTAAATGATTTCAAATGAAAACATTGTCAACAACAAAGTTGTAAAACACATTAATATATACAACTTTTATTTTGGTCATTTATCCATCTTACTTTGTTTGAAAAATTTGAAATTTGAATTCCAAAATATTAGAACTTCGAACGGAATTTTAGGATACTAAGTTTTTTTAATGAAAAATTTATGAATAACAAAGTTGTAGACTTAATTAAGATCTATAACTTTTCTTTAGGCCATTTTTACATCCGACTTGTTGAATAATTCAAAATTTGAATTTCAAAATATAAAAACTTCAAATAGAATCTAGGTATAGTAAACAATTTCAAATAGAAATGCCTTTAACAACAAAAATTTGTAGACTCATTCAGGTCTAGTTGCGAAGCCTCTCTAATTAGATTAGATTAGAATTATAATTAGAATTATAATTAGTAATAAACATATATGTTGCTTTTTATTTTATTTTTTATTTTCTCGGCGGGTCAAGCTGATACGCTCATTACTCACGGACACGGATGGGCTTGCCGATTGGCCCATGGCTGCTCAGGCCTCGTGGCTGGGTCTGTGTGCGTTTCCCTTGTGCGTTTTTTTTTCTTTTTTCGTTTTCTTCTTTTTTTTTAGGAAAATCTTCTCTATTGACTAACCAGCTTGACGTATATATATATAACTAGCAAAAATGCCCATGCGTTGCAAAAGGAGAAAAAAAACTATCAAATCTATATTTATATCTCTGTTACCTAATTATATGTATCTACCTAATAATAAAGAGGTAAAATTTTAACGTCTTTCTTTTGTCCATCTATTTTTCTGTCTTCCTCTAACTACCAAACGATGAAGAGTTTCTTTTATCTGGACTTATGTATATAACTCGTGCTCATATGAGTTAAAATAACTTGCGTCTAAACCAATATGGAGTAGAAATCCTAATATAAATAGATTCCTCACATCCTAAGTATTCTAAATAGAACTCTTAATAGTCAAATAGAAAATGATAAGAATTACATTCTTTATTTTGTTGCGCTTTCTTTATTTGGTTAGATGTCAATTGGAGGCAAAAGAAAAATCGAAGTCCTAATCTGTAGTTCCTTTCTATAATAAAAAGGCAAAACTTTGGTCTAGCCCAATTATTCACTTTTTTCGTTCTAAAATTGGTTTAAATTCGTGTTAGGCTTCCGAGTTAGATTAAATTCATAACTTTCCTTTTTTTTCCCTGACCTAATTAGACCAGAAGTCCTCGTGCCATAAACAGAAAATAAACTAAAAATAATAGGAAATCAGATGCGAACGAGAGGAGCATCGTTTAATTAATCTAACTGGTAAACATATAAAGATATGGTGGACTGAAATTTTCATAATTGTATATTAAGTAAATTGGAAAATTTTGATCAGACGAAAATTTTGATCAGACGAAAATTTTGATTGAAATTTTGCCTCTTTAGTATTAGAATTAGAAGTATAGATATACTCCTTGGGTCATTGGAAATAAGACATATTCTAAAAATTGTAGGATAGTTTATGGGATAACTCAAATAACGCATGTAACCTTAACAATAGAGAGATTTTTACTTATATTATATTTTGAATGTGCTATAGATACTAATGGCAAGTACGGATGTGATTGGGACATTGGGAGAGAGTTAAATAATTTATAGTAACTCATAATTTGAAATAGATTTTGAATGCTTGGCTAAAATTAGTAGCCAAATTTTATTATTTAGTCATTTTATAAAATAGAAAACCTTTTAGAAAAAAGAGGTCTACAACAGCTTTGCTATTCTATCAATTTTATACTAAAAGCATAGGCAAGCATCTCCAGCAAAGAAAATATAATAAAATTTGTGATATTTTTTGTTTACTGCATGGATCTACATATGTGGAGTTGAACAAAATTTGTTTTGTAATTTTTAGATTTTTCTATGAATTACTATGTATTTATCAATCGGTTTAAATAATAAAAGAAAAATAAACTAATAGAATAAACACTTTGCATCTAAGCCCCTATAATTTCTTTATTCTCAATGTCTTAATGTATAAAAGAGATTTTGTATTGGGAACCTTAGAAAAACTTTTATTCTGTTTTTTCTCTCTGGCAGCGTTGGAAGCCAACGATCGATTCATACGGACGCCGAGGCCGATTCGGTTACAGACGGCAGAAAAAATTTAGGACAAATTTTTACAATTTAGTAGTAGGGATAGATTAACCTCATAATTAAGTTGGAAGCAGTGTAGTTTTCTCCTTTTCCCTTAACTGAGCACCCGTAAAGAAAAAAAAGTCAGAATACTCATCCAATCATTGGCGAACAGTACTCAGAGTGGTCAAGTCGATCTAAGCCTGATCTAGATTAGAATTAGAAAGAAGAGGTCACAGGTTCATATCCTCTCAACGCCTGGTTCCCCCTGCATCTAGACTTCGAAGACCAAAACAAATCAAAATGCTAAAACAAACAATACAAAAGGGTGGTCTGATTGGTAGCTCGGTTAGTTTAAACGAAGAGGGAATTGAAGGTCATCGGATCAAAGCCTCTTCTATGCTGAATGTTTTAAGTTTTTTTTTATACTAGGTAGCATATCCGTGCGTTGCTACGGGATAGTTAAATTTTTATATTAAAAAAACATGGATCGCACAATAAAATAAATATTGATGTCAAAGTGACATTTAATAATCCAAAAAGCAAAGTTCATGAAATTAACACAGTCACGAAAAGTGTGGCATCGCAAGCTCATAAACTCTACTATATCAGTTACCTCATCACACAAGAATTCATATGGTTGAAAAATACATTCCATATGCTTTCTCGACACTTAAACATCATCGATGAGCACAAGCTACTCCTTTTCAGGTGAAGATAGATTTTTTTTTTTGGACAGATTCAATTATCGCTATACTCCTTTTCACAAGATAGATTTTTTTGGATTGATGGCAATTGGCTTCATGAAGAATTGTACAATTGGCTTCAGCCCAATAGTCCGTAAGAAGCCATAAAAGAATGGAATCTGACAGAATGTCAAAGAATAGTGCTCATCAATAAAGGAGGCTAGATTGAAGTTAGAACAAATCAACAGGAGCAATCATCCATAACTGATTCTTTTTTATCAAAGAATGAAATGTCCTAGCTAGCAGAACAAATTAATTACTTAGTGAATCGAGAAGCAGATAGAATAGGTTCCAACACTCATGGTTAGATACCTGTCTTCAATTGAAGATCAGACAAACACTCACAACTACAACCAGGTAATGATTCTTATTATAAAAGAAATTGGATTGGTTGTCAAACTAAAAAACAATATACTGGGAGAGGTATCTCAAAAATAATAGAACCAAACTTCTAATCTAAATCTTAATTTAAAAGATATATTTTTATTAATGAATAGAGTTTTGGCTCAGCATGTTCAGATAATCAACTAATAATAATCTAGG
The DNA here is from genome assembly GCF_000003195.3 of Sorghum bicolor. NCBI lineage: Eukaryota > Viridiplantae > Streptophyta > Magnoliopsida > Poales > Poaceae > Sorghum > Sorghum bicolor. The sequence continues at coordinate 16,199,347 of NC_012871.2, read as the reverse complement.
TCCTCACATGTTTCATTTGGGCATTCATGTTATTTACTATAATAAATTCATCAAACTTTCTAGAGCATGCTTCACAATGCAAAAATATAGAACTAAGGTAGCAAGCACTGAAGAGATAAGGAAACAAATGTGCAAAGATTATTCAGGCCAAGAATGAAGAACTAACTACAAAAATATAATCTTTTCATAATTCCAAAGAGTTGGCATATAAGGTCCGGTATCCCCCCTCGAGTATGCAACATGACTGCCACCCTCACCCAAATAGTACCCTAGTCGACAACCTCCTATAGAATTCTCTGAGACTACTTGCATCCTGATTCTTACAACATTATATTATCATGTCCTCTTAAACTGAGAGAAAAGTAAACAATTTAACTAATAGGTTGTGCTAAGTTCCATAGCCATGTCAACTAATCCATAGCCTCCAATCTCCAGAAAATACACCTTCTAGTCTATGCATCCTATTAAATCAAACAACCATGAGAGTTAACATATGGTTTATCTTTCTACAGGGGTAGGGACAAGTTTTGCAATAAAAGTGAAATTTCTTATTAGATGGTATCCAATATAGTAATTAATTCATGGTGCGATAATCTAGGAACAAATTTGTTAAAGATCTGAGAACTCCAAATTTCTAAGGATGTTAGGATGGCAAATTTTATTTCATCCTTGCTTCTAAAATTTCTCTACACAGTCTAGAAAACCAGCAAAGGCAGCTCTTGAAAGGCATGGAGCCATGGACAGAAAAAAAGATGGAGTTGTAGTGGTAGGTGTCTATGTGAACAATTCATATGAATTTCACCAAGGTGCTCCTATTTCCCCTCACTGTAGATGTGCAAGTGTGCACCACACCACACATGCTCTAGTGCATGCTCCAGCTTCCTGATTTCTAACCTGAAGTCTGAAGAACAACATGCAAAAGAGTAAAAAAATACAATACCTTTCTGCGTCATTCTTCATGACTTTGGAATAAATGGAAGCTGCAATTATTGGCACAAAATACCAGATTTATAGAAGCTGCAATTATTGGCACACAACACCAGTTTTCTAGAGTCTGAAGAAAGAAAAGTGAAACAAGAGTTAGTGAAGCATGCTCCACTTACACCTTTCAGTTTACACTATTTTCATTCATCATGCATGATTTTTTAAAGGGGGGAGAGTCAATCGATGATGTTAAAAAAAGAGAGAAAGTAGCAAACTATCAGAAAAGAGAGTCAATCGACATTAATCATTGGTTACCAAAAAAATAGTCCGGCGACCTTGATATGAATATAATTAGCAGCCGAAAGAAACACACATCTTGAAAAGTCAAACAGGAACCCTATTTCAAGCGATAAATAGAAATGATAGCCTCTTGAGAAGCAGTGCAAAGAAACTTATACTATAATTTAATCACTCAATTTAACAAAGCATTATAAGAAAAAAGGCTGCTAGAACTACAAGGACAATATGTAGGAGTAGCAGAATACTGATTAGATTTTCATACACTTTGTACTGGACAAGAATCTGAAAAGTAGCATGTAGCAGAATAACACTACAATGTTGCGTGCACTAATTATTTCGGAATGTTTTTGTAAAATTGGAGACATTGGTGAACTTTGCATAAAAAAGAGTATGCATACATATGACAGATACTTATGGCATAAAAGAGTAGGTATTTGACAGTCATAAATTAGTTAGTATCTGATCATGGTTTTCAAAGAGGCAACCTTTTTAATCGCATTTTATGAGCTGCGACATTTATCTGATATGCTTTTTAAGTAGCTGATGGCTGATAATGCTTTCTCTGATTTGCATTTAAGTAGCCGATGTTCTTCTGTTTATCTATGTCAACTTAAGACATGTATAAATTCATAAACTATAATTTAAATATGCAAGCATGATCAATACATGTCCAAAAAATAGTTGGTGGGTAAATGTAGCATATTAACGTCCTCTCACATGCAGCATAGCAATAGGATAGGATAAAAACAACAAAATAAAGTTGAGATTTTCACCATATATGCCGGTTTGAAAGCAGCACTAAAAACACTAAGTTGAAGAATATTTGCTCGCGCCCAATGAAGATATTTGGTTTGTTGGGCACTGCATTGAAAACTGCAGCAGTAGTATAGCAAGGCGTGAAGATTTTTAGGAAGCTCACTGAATTCAGTTTCAATAATCTGACTACCACCTCAGATTTCAATGGCAAAATATAGACTACTGACTACCATTATTCCTACTCCATGAAGATATATGATCAGTTACTGAAGACAATAAAAATATGGACACTAAAATGTTGGAAAGCGACACTAAAAATATAGAGAACATGTTTCATGGTCTAAGTACATTTGTAACCTCCAAGTTTGAGAACAAGAAACAAAGAGAGCATTAAGGAAAAAATAAAAAGTTTTTAAAGTCAATAAACATTATGTATTTCAAATTCACAAGACTCCTAAAGTACATCGAGTGACTTCACTATAACTTCTTATGACCAGTATATATATATATATATATATAGGGAAGCAGAGCAAGTTTATCTACAAGTAATCAGTGGTCAGGTGTAGAAGCGATTGACTTTTACCTACAATAATTCTTTCATGGCGAAACAATAAGCAGGGACCAAAGATTTTACAGCCTTGATGGGTACCAAGTTCAGAGTTGAAACATATGTTGGTGTACAGGAGGAACCGATAGTATATTATTCTAGTTTCTGGTGTAGTCTTGCAAGTCTCAGCTAAAAACTACAATTAAAAAGAACTCTTCTAAAGTTAATACTGTAGCTGATAGCAGTAAATCCAGTCCCTAGCAGTAAATCCAGTCCCTCGATCTAACCAAAATGATGGTTTAGAAACACACTTTAACCAACACAAGGAAATTATATGCCTAAGATCAACAAATGTACTCACGTGAAAACTGAATCATAACCCCAAATAGCTCTCTATTGAGTCATATATAGTACCAGATCACAACACTTTGGAGAGGCACCACCAACAGTACCTAAAGCCATATAGCCTGCAAAAACAAAAACAAAAGAGCCTAAGCATCACTCTACGTAAGTCCCAGAGGAGAGTATCTCCTGTAATTCAGTGCTTGCCTGTTTTTGAAAATTCTTGATGTGAGAGTTGAGGAGCTTGACAAAGAGAGGCACAACCGAGGAGAGCAGCTTTCTGAAGTGCGTGGTTGCCTCAAGCCGCGCGGTGGGGTCGTTGGAGAGGACGGCCTGCACCATTGCCGGCAAGCCATCAAGTTGCACAACCAGTCAGATCCATGTCATTAGATCAAGTACCACCCCATGACCTAAACCCTAACACAGGGGGCAAATCAGATCGGGGCAAGAAAAAGAGAACAAGGGAGGCAGAGAGGGAGAGGAAGCTACGAACCTTTTGTCGGAACACGGTGAAGTGGCCTTCACCGCCATGCATGTCCGGCACCGGGTGCGACAGGAGGGAGAGGAGGCAGGAGGTCCTCAGCGGTGCGGATCTTGTCGGCAGAGGTGAGGACCACGAAGACGACCTTGGCAATGGAGCTGGCACCAGGAACCAAGCCAGCCACTCCGCCTCATGCCTCCTGAGTCCTGACGCTCGCGTGAGAGGAGGGCGACGATGGGAAGGGAAGGAGACCGCAAGTCCGGAGATGTTTTTTTAGGAGGACAACGACGGGAAGGAGATTGGGAGTCCGGAGATTTTTTTTTCCTACAATCCGAACAGAGGTTTTCTGATTTCTTTTCTGAAAATTTTCCCTACAATCCTAACATGGGACTAGGAGCTGACCCGGACGTGAAGAGTCCACCTAGATCACATGGGGTGTGGACCAGCAGCCACGTAGGATTTTTTTTCAAAATATATAATAGTTTTATATTTTATGACAATCAACTATTGTCACGATCTACCATTGCAAAGCCCAGCAGAGTATACTGTGACGATATTTATGACAGACACATAGTTTGGTCATAGACAGTTGTCATCAAGTGAACAATCGTCATAAACAGTCTCTATTTATGACAACTAGCAAATATGCCCGTGCGTTGCAACGGGAGAAAAACATCAAATGGTCATAAAAAGTGATGACATAATGTTACATACCTATTTATATTTATCTTTTTTATAAAAATTAAAGTCCATAATTTATTTTATTGATAACCATGACATCTATGGTATGAGATAGTTAATATTTACAATATTATGTAGCTTGGAGACATATTTATTTAATAATAAAAATAGTATTATATTAAAACATGAGAAGTTTGTTGCTAGCTTTATTTTTTTTATTTAGATTAGGATTCCTATAAAATATGATATATCAGTTAAATATACGTAGATTATAAACACATGGGCTTATGAAGTGTCATATGATATAACAACACATCGTGCGTAGTGGAAGCATCTTTTTTATATTTTTACATACTTAAATTAATGCTAAACTATTTAGCAAGCATAAATTTAGGTAAATTAGTAAATCAGTGAGATATGCAGGAATGGTGCTAAAATTTTTACCACAAATCAAGCGTCACATTAAATAGGATACCATAAAATTTTTATAATAATTGGAGCAAGATAACTACAATTTCAATTTTACACTAAAAAGCATAGGCAAGCATCTTCAGTAAAAAAATATACTAAAATTTGTGATATTTTTTCTTTACTACATGGATCTGCATATGTGGAACTGAACAAATTTTGTTTTGTAATTTTTAGTTTTTTCTATGAATTTCTACGTATTTATTAATTTTTAGCCGATATAAAGAATAAAAGAAAAGTAAAATAATAGGACAAACACTTTGCACCTATTTTTTGTTTAATGTATGGATCAACATATGTAAAGCTGAATAAAATTTGTTTTGTAACTTTTAGATTTTTTATGAATTACTACGCATTTATTAATTTTCAGCTAAATTAAAGAATAAAAGAAAAGAAAATTAATAGAATATAGGAGATTTTGCATTGGCAACCCTGAAAAAAATTTATTTTCTTTTTACGTTTCTGCGAGCGGACGGCCGAGGCTAGCCATCCCTGAGGCTAGCGATCCGTGAGGTGATAGAAGTAAAAGAAAATTTTGCATTAGGACCTAGAAAATATTCTATTTTCTTTTTTTCTTCTCCAAGCTTTAAACGGACCGAGATAGATTCCAGCCGGACCGAGACCGATTCCGGGGGCTGGGTAGATGCGGCAGAAAGAAAATCTTAGGCAGACTGAAATTTTCGCAATTTATTACTAGGTATAGAATAGGTGCTTTGTCACCTGGCAATCGTCATAGAAGCCTAGATTTCTTGTAGTGGCCACGGGAACGAAGCGGAGGCAGAACGGGCCCTGGCCCAGGGCGCCTGCCATAGAGACCAGGGCGCCCGCCCCCCTTCTGTGCCCAATCAGAGTCCTTTTTGGGGATCATACTCCACCGACCTAAGGGATCAAGGAAAACCGTGTGATTAATGTCGGTTTGATCCGACGGCCCAGATTCTTCTGAAAAGACTATATAAGCAAGGCCCCCTGACCCCTGGAGATCATACCTCTTCTACAGAATCAAAGCTAGGGTTTCAATTCTTCATCAAGTAGAGAGGATCCCTCTAGTTCTAGTTAGTTCTAGTTGTAATCTAGAAAATAGGGAGAGAGAAGAGGAGAGAGGAGGAGGAGCCGGATGTGTCGGATCTTCCTCAACATTATACTTTTGCTGCAACTAGTCCGTTCTTCATCGTTCTCCAAGTTCTTCAATTCATAATTTCTGAGTTCTTTAATTACTTTTATTTATATTCAAGTTATTTATTGGATTCCTGCTTGCATCTTTATAACGCTAGAGTAGTAATTAATAGATTAGACGTGGTTTTTAGTCTTGCAATTACCTGGAATTGCACCCAATCCTGCGGATTGTTGTGGTAGCCCTAGGGTAGTGACAGCCCTAACGGTCGACGTATTCCACCTCGTTCGGATCAGTGTTTGTAGGACCGTAGTCACAGCTTCCTAGCCCCCTTCTCATCTCTTTCTATGGTTAGTGTTATGATGTCCCGAAATAAATAATCTTTGAAGTAATTCTTGATTTTTAGATCAACTAGAGAACTCTCTGGAAACTTCCCCTCTTCCCACCAAAAATAATTATATAGTTATCCTTGGGCGACCTTGAATCTTAATTAGTACACTCACGTTCCCTGTGGAAAATCGATACTGTGGAATACTCCCGGATGAAAGCTACATCGGTATCCGTGAGCTTACGGATTTTTCTGTTTGCGTTTAAAATACCCAACACCTGCACCGCTCCGACTGGAGGTTGAAGAAGAGTAGGCGTCTAACGAGTGGGCCCGAGACGTCAGTGAAAGAAGGAAAAAGGGGGAGACCGGGCCGGCCTGCTGGTTTAGCCCACGCTGAGGGAAGTGGGAAGGGCACAGGGCAGGCTGGCTGCCCAACTAGCCCAGGGTGGCACTGGCCTGGGGTGCGGAGAGGGGAGAGGTGAGGGCTTCTGTGTTGTTTTTTCTCTCTTTTTATTTCAAAGCCTTTTTCAAATTCGTTTTAAAAGTCACTTTGAATTATTTTTGAATTTTAGTAAAACCACTCAGCACAATAAATAAAAATGCAGGAGCATGAGTGCACAAAAATATTGCTACATTCTATGATAAATTTTATTTTGATAAAAAATATTATCTCTCTATATTTCATGAACACAAAAATACAAAATTAAATCATTTTCACCTATTTCAAAAAGAAACAAATTTTAGGTTGTCATCGCTAGGGACTCGATCCCGTAGTATTTTTGTTTGTATTTGACAATTAGTGTCTAATTATGGACTAACTAAGCTCAAAAGATTTGTCTTGTGATTTACAAGTGAATTGTATAATTAGTTATTTTTTATTTATATTTAATGTTTCATGCATGTGCCACAAGATTTGATATGACGGGGAATCATGAAAGCTTTTTGGATTTTGGATGCTTCATGCATGTGTCGCAAGATCTGATGTTACTGAAAATCTTAAAGAGTTTTTGGATTTTAGTGTGAATAAGGGCTTGTTTAGTTTCTAAAATTTTCCAAGATTCCCTATCACATCAAATCTTTAGACGCATGTATGGAATATTAAATATAGATAAAAAATTAACTAATTACATAGTTTGCATGTAATTTGCAAGATGAATCTTTTGAGCCTTGTTAATTCATGATTGGACAATAATTGCTAAATACAAACGAAGGTGCTACAATAGCCGAAATAAAAAAATTTCCCTAACTAAACAAAACATGTAGGCCTATATATGACCATTTTCATATAGGGACTCGATCCCGTGGCCAGAACATACCTGGGCTTAGTTTTGAAAAGTTTTTAAATTTGTTTAGTTGAGAAAAGTTTTTGGATTTGGTTATCGTAGCACTTTCGTTTATATTTAATAAGTGTCTAATAAAAGATTCGTCTCGTGATTTATAGGCAAATTGTGTAGTTAGTTTTTTATTTATATTTAATATTTCATGCATGTGCTACAAGATTTGATGTGATAAGGAATCTAAAAAAGATTTGGATTTTGGGTGGAATGGGCCTAGTTCCACCTAAAACCCAAAAATGTTTCAAGATTTTCCGCCATATCGAGTCTTGCGGCATATGTATGAAGCATTAAATATAGATAAAAAAATAATTAATTGTATAGTTTGCTTGTAATTTATGAGACAAATCTTTTAAACCTAGTTAGTCTATAATTGGATAATAATTACCAGATACAAACAGAACCTAAAAAACTTTCAAGCTAAGGCCTTGTTTAGTTGCAATTTTTTTTAACAAAATAGACACTATAGCTCTTTCGTTTGTATTTGACAAATATTGTCCAATCATAAACTAACTAAGCTCAAAAGATTCGTCTTGTAAAATATAGGTAAACTATATAATCAATTATTTTTAATATATTATTAGGAAACTAGAGGATGTTTGGCTGGGTTATTAAAGTTTAATTGGTACTGTAGTATTTTTGTTTTATTTGATAATTAGTGTCCAATCATGAACTAATTAGGCTCAAAAGATTTATCTCATAAATTATTCTCTAGCTATGTTTTTAGTTTTATAAATAGTCTATATTTTGTATTTCATTCATATATCAAATATTCAATATAAGGAACGTTAAATTTTAACGCATGCAATCAAACAGGGCCTAAAACAAGGCGATAGCCGCGATGGCCAGATTGTTGTTGGCCGCTGTAGGTGCAGCAGTGTGTCAAGACGGCAATGGCAGCTTTTGTCAGGAAATTAATGGACAATCAATGAACAAACGGTTGGAGTAGGCTCCACAAGAAGGGAAAAAAAAACCCTGTTCCGGTTCCGGCCGTTCATTTGGAAAGAGGTGGTGGTTGTGAATTGTGATCTACCGCTGTTCAGTAAGGGCAACAGCCTTGTTCAGTTCAAAAATTTTCGTTTCGAATACTGTAGTATTTTATTTTTATTTAATAAATATTATTTAATTATGGACTAACTAAGTTCAAAAGATTCATCTCAAGATTTATAGATAAATTGTAAAATTAATTTTTGTTTTGATCTATATTTAATATTTCATACAAGTATCGTAAAATTTGATGTGACGAAAAATCTTAAAAAGTTTTTGATTTTTGAGTGAACTAAACAAGGCGTAGGCGACTGCCAAACGGCAAACGCCGCTGGAGCCATCGATGCGATTCCATATGATGCGATTCCATATGAGCATATGACTAAACTGCTGCGCGAGCTCAACTGCCCAATTTCTTGCTTTTATTCAGGCCTTGTTTAGTTCGAAAAAAATTAGTTTTGGTAACTATAGCACTTTCGTTTTTATTTGATAAACATTGTCCAATCACGGAGTAATTAGGCTTAAAAGATTCATCTCACAAATTACAGGTAAACTGTGCAATTAGTTTTTATTTTTGTTTATATTTAATGCTCTATGTATGTGTAACACCCTTTTAAAATAGTTCAAATTTGATTTTTTGGAGTCAATTTTGTGAGCATTAAAATATAGGAAAATAATAATTTTTTTGGAAGTTAAAATTTAATATAAGGTTAGAAACATATGTTGATATATTCATGCTGCAACATTTTATTTTTTTTATGATGTGTGAAGTTATGCAAAAGGAAATTTTGTTCAAAATTCAAATTGCAAATACTTTTGAAAATGAGTTAGAAATAAAAAAAAAGAAATCCACCCTTCTCCCTCTCCCCCTCCCTTTTCGGCCTGCTTGGCCCAGCCAGCCCGCCAGCATCCCCACCCCCCTCCTCTCTCTCTCCAGCAGCTGACATGCGGGGCCCACCCGTCAGCTTCTTCTCCTTCCCCAACTGCTCCCTTCGCACGTACGCAGCAACCACCCAAGCCTCGCCCCGCTCCCACGATCCCCCCCTCCCCGTGATATGATCACGCCACCAAGCAAGATGTCACAAGCTCCAAGTCAAGCTACACCCACTCAAGTTTCACCTACACCGACACCAGCTCAAGTCATCGATGGACCGATTACACGTAGTCGTGCAAAGAAGCTACAACAAGAGGTCCACGCGCTACTTTGTGAGATTCATTTTAATATTAATAAGAATTATATACTACCTAAGTGTTGTACCTTGATTGTACTCAGGTATATAGAAGAAGAGAAGGATGAATCGGACCCTGAAGAATGGACCAGTGCAAGTTCCAAAAGATGTCAAAAACGGACCAGTGGAAGTCAAAAACGGACCAGTGCAAGAAATTTTCATAACTTTTCACTCACAAAAGCTATGAAGGTCCATGAGCACTTGTTGGAAAGCTTGACGAGTCTACTTTCCAATGAATCTAGTGGCGACCAGTTTGGATACTCCATATTGCCTGCAGACCAGAATTAGTACAGACTGCTCAGAAGGTCAATAGTCTGTCGTGACAGAATGTTGGTACAATTTGCCAAGTAAAACTGTACCAATCTACAATGTTTCGTGCTGGTTGGTATACATTGCTAGAAAGCTCTTTGAGTCTAGTTTCACACCCAAGAAACGGATCATCATTTGGACTTCCCAATAAAAAGTTATGGTCAGTTTATTAGAAACTGCTCTGGAGGCCAACAGTCACGCGAAGCCACTTCGGGAATCCATTTCGAGGGGACCTTTCACATTGCCTTCCCTCAGAAACTATATTTCGTTTTCATACATATCTAGCAGGGCTATTGTTAGTATAAATACCCCCTAAGACTTATTGTAATCTAAGACTTTGATAATTGAAATACAGAACCCCTTTGTTCAGCTGCGTGCTAACAAATCCAGAGAGTAATCTCTACCCCTTTGCTCTTGTGATTTCCTCGCGGGATTACATAGGCGGCGGCTTCATCCGCTCCCAATTGGTGCTCCTACTCCCTTCAAGGTATTCCTTGATTGATTGTAGGCTGTGTTGGTTGGTTCCTTGAGAGTGTGGTTCGGCGAATCCTCGATTCAGGTTGCCGGTTAAAGACGGTGGTTGGCTTCGAGTTTTATTTGCCAGATTGCACTAGTTATCGCTGCTTGCAGCAAGTTATCCGGCTGTTCTTCAGCTAGTTATCGGTGTTCATCCTACGTCGTGAAGATTGGGACAACGTGTCGCATCATCTGGTATCAAAGCTTTCGTTACCACGGTAGGAATTTTATCCCTAGCTACATATATATTTTGCTTCGTCCTATCCACCAAAAAGCCAGAAAAATATATTGTTTAGACCTTTGTTTCAATCTGTTATTTTAGTGAATTCGGTTAAGTCGCAGTCCATTAGAGTCTTTGTTTTAGTTGCTGATCATTTATCCTTCGCGTGTTCTTTGTGCCTCTTTTATATCTAAAAATCCCCACAAAAAAAATCTCTATAGCCTATATCATCCTTTGTGTTAACTTTGATCCTATCTAGCTACTGGTTGTTGTTTCATTTCTGTCTTTAGTTATGCAAGTATCATAATCTGATCCCTGTTTTTAGTTCTATATATATAAAAAAAAGTGTGTCAAAAAGAAAGAAAGAAAAGAAAGTGCAAAAAAAAGTGAAGTGAAAAAAAAAGTTGAGAAAGGTTCAGAGAGAAAGTCTGAAAGATTAGTTGGTTTATGTGCACAAGTGCTGAAAGTTTCATATCAAGTTCTACAACCAGTTTGCTATCTTTGTTAGGTGCAAAACTTTGGTTGGGTTTGATTGCAACACTTTCATCCCAATCATACTCCTTGTTTGCATCAATTCTGAAATTTCTTTGCGTGTGTGTGATCTATTTATACACTTCAAATCTTTTGATCAGCACTAGGCAGAGAACTTCTAGTTTGGATCGTTACTTAACTTTACAACAACTAGAATTCAGATTGCATTCCTTGTGTATTACTCCCCACCAAGCTCCACATAAAAAAAAACCATCGTAATCGGTACTCTCTGTTCTTGTATTCGCCTCGCCATCACTTTCAGTTGCCACCACACATTTGTTTTTCTTGTAATCTGCAGCAGAGGAATTCATAAGAGCCTTGGTGGTTAGAGAGGTGAGTTGTGAGGGCCACCAAATTTTCATATTCCACAAATACAAATTATTTGTATTCAGCTAACCTTACAGGAAGATGGGTGATGGAATAGAGGATTGTGTCACTTTGGCACAATTTAATGAACTCCGACAAAGCATAGAAGAAAAGCAAGATAGGTTGACACAAGATCTTCAGAACCTTATGACTGAAATCAGAAGGCGTCGCCAACCTCATGATGGAGCAAGCAACCATGGTGAAGATGGAGATATGAGTGATAGAAGTGCTGCTAGTAGAAGCTCAAGGGAACAAGGAAGGAGGAACCGAGGTAGGGGAAGAGGTCAAGGTCGAAGAAATCATGATAATGAAGAATCTGAAAAAGAGGATGATGATGATCATTCTCAATATCGATATGGTCGCCGACATCGTAGAAGAGGCAATCATGAGGAGAGGCTAGGAAAACTGAAGTTTACCATGCCAAAGTTTGATGGTGGGTCTGATCCTGAAGCTTATTTCACTTGGGAGCTGAAAGTGGATAAAATCTTTCGCTTGCATAATTATTCAGAAGAGAAGAAGCTGACAATGGCATCTCTGGAGTTTGAAGGATATGCTCTAATATGGTGGGAGCAGCTCCTCAGTGATCGTGAAGAAGATGGAAGACATCCTATTGCAACTTGGGATGAAATGAAGAGAGAAATGAGAAGTCGTTTTGTGCCGAAGCACTATCGGCGTGATCTTTTTGATAAATTGCAGAATTTGAAGCAAGGAAGTCTCTCTGTTGAAGAGTATTATAAGGAGATGGAGAAATCTATGATTAGAGCCAATGTGTATGAAGATGAAGAGCAAACTATTGCACGTTTTATGGCTGGGCTGCATCGCAATATTCAGCGCATTGTTGAGTTTCAGCCATACCGATACCTTATTGATTTGGTACATCAAGCAACCAAAGCTGAACGTCAATTGCAGCAAGATGCTAAGAGCAGCAAGTCCTTGTCCTTTGGTATGAGGAACATCTCTGGAGGAAGCAAATCAATCACCAAGTTTTCTGCTGAACCATCCATGGTGAAAGGCTCAAGTGGAGGCTCACGATCTAATTTTCAAGGTACTTTTAGTGGAAAGAACACTGCTGTCCCAAGTTCAAAACCAGCAGCATCAAACACTACTTTAGTGGGTTCCACTTCCAAGAGTAGTGGAATTCAGTGCTTCAAGTGTGGAAGCCGTGGACATGTATCAAGAGAGTGTCCAAATAATCGTGTGGTCATTGTGAATGATAGTGGAGAATTTGAATCAGCTAGTGAAGAGGAAGCTGAGGAAGAACATGTTGGTGAAGCCCATGAAGATGAGGAACATACTGGCTGTGAATTTGAGCATGGTGCTGCTCTTGTGGTGACTCAAATCTTGAGTGTTCAAATGAAAGAAGCTGAAAATGGGCAGCGACATAATTTATTTCAAACCAGAGCAAAGGTACATGATAAGGTGGTGAAGGTGATTATTGATGGAGGGAGCTGCCATAATCTTGCTAGTCGTGAGATGGCTGATAAACTTGGCCTGAAGCTGCTACGACACCCTCATCCATATCATGTACAGTGGCTGAATGATTCGGGAGATATCAAGATTGGATATAAAGTAAACATTCCATTCAAGATTGGTGAATATGTTGACACAGTAGAGTGTGATGTGGCGCCCATGTCGGTGTGTCACTTGCTTCTTGGAAGGCCATGGCAATATGATCGATATAGCCAACATTGTGGGAGAACAAATCAGTTTACTATCAATCTAACGGGGAAGAAGTTTGTTCTCAAGCCTATGACACCCCAACAAATCATGGCTGAACATTTACAAAAGAAATCTGAAATTGTTCCAGTGAGTAGAGAGGAAGGAGAGCAAAAGAAATTGAGTGCCATCCACAATTCGGTGAGTGAGTGCCACAAGCCAAATTTGAGGGAGAAAAGAAAGGAGAGGGAGAGAATTTAGTCATGCTAGCCACAAAATCTGAAATGAGAGAAGTGAGGAACAACCCCGAACAAGTGCTCTTTGTACTTGTATACAAAGACATTTTAATTTCAGCTAACGACATGACCTCTCTTCCTAGTGTTGTGTCTCATCTTTTGCAGGACTATGGAGATGTCTTTCCAGAAGAAACACCGGCGGGACTACCTCCAATTCGTGGGATTGAGCATCAAATTGATCTCATTCCAGGGGCTGCACTACCTAATCGACCACCATACCGAACCAATCTAGAAGAAACAAAGGAGATACAAAGGCAAGTGCAAGAACTTCTTGATAAAGGTTTTGTTCGTGAAAGTTTAAGTCCTTGTGCTGTTCCTGTAATTTTAGTACCAAAGAAAGATGGTTCTTGGAGAATGTGTGTTGATTGTAGAGCTATAAATAACATCACTGTTCGCTATCGCCATCCTATCCCACGTTTAGATGACATGCTTGATGAATTAAGTGGTTCCACCATATTCACTAAAATTGATTTGAGAAGTGGATACCATCAAATAAGAATGAAAACAGGGGATGAATGGAAAACTGCATTTAAAACAAAATTTGGGCTATATGAATGGTTAGTTATGCCTTTTGGTTTGACTAATGCTCCTAGTACTTTCATGAGATTAATGAACCATGTCTTGAGAGCTTTCATTGGAAAATTTGTTGTTGTTTACTTCGATGATATTTTAATTTACAGCAAGTCTTTTGAGGAACATGTGAATCATATTCGGCAAGTCTTGGAAGAGCTTAGAAAGGAGAAATTATTTGCTAATCTTGAGAAGTGCAGTTTTTGCACAGACCATGTTGTGTTTCTTGGCTTTGTTGTTTCAAGAAAGGGCATAGAAGTGGATGAAAGCAAGGTGAAAGCCATCAAGGATTGACCAACTCCAACAAATGTAAGTCAAGTAAGAAGTTTTCATGGCCTTGCTGGTTTTTATAGGAGGTTTGTGAGAGATTTCAGTACCATCGCTGCTCCTTTGAATGAATTGACAAAGAAAGGTGTTGAATTTAAATGGGAAAAATCACAACAAAATGCATTTCAAGAATTAAAGAAACGTTTGACTGAAGCACATGTACTTGTTCTTCCTGATTTCACTAAAACTTTTGAAATAGAATGTGATGCTAGTGGAATTGGGATAGGAGGAGTTTTAATGCAACAAGGAAAACCTGTAGCATATTTTAGTGAAAAACTAGGAGGTGCTCAACTGAATTATTCTGTGTATGATAAAGAATTATATGCTTTGGTGCGTGTGCTTGAAACATGACAGCACTACTTATGGCCAAAAGAATTTGTTATTCACTCTGATCATGAAGCTTTGAAGTACTTGAAAGGACAAGCAAAACTGAACCGTCGTCATGCCAAATGGGTTGAGTTCATCGAAACATTTCCATACATTGTGAAATATAAGAAAGGTAAGGACAATGTTGTTGCTGATGCTCTGTCACGAAAGAGTGTGTTGCTAAACCAACTTGAGGTAAAGGTTTTGGGACTTAAAAGTTTGAAAGAACTGTACAGTAATGACCCTGAATTTTCAGAACCATATAATCATTGTAAAAATGGAAAAGGTTGGGAAAAGTATCATATACATGATGGATTTTTGTTTAGAGCTAACAAAATCTGTGTTCCAAATTCTTCGGTTAGATTGCTTTTGTTGCAGGAAAGAACCAATATGGAAGCCTCCAAGCGTGCTGCATACATCAAGAAGATACACGAGAAGACCAAGGAAGCAATTGAACTCAAGGCAGGACGCAAGGCTGCAAGTATGAACAAACATAGGAAGAAGGTGTTATTTGAACCCGGGGACTTGGTATGGATACACTTGCGCAAGGATCGCTTTCCTCAGCAGCGCAAATCAAAATTGCTGCCACGAGGAGATGGTCCATTTCGTGTTCTTGAGAAGATCAATGACAATGCATACAAGATTGATCTTCCTGCAAGTTATGGCGTGCGCAACTCCTTCAATGTTGCTGATCTCTCACCATTCACAAGTGAAGACACTTTAGAGTCGAGGACGACTCCTTTTCAAGAGGGGAGGATGATATGACCACGCCACCAAGCAAGATGTCACAAGCTCCAAGTCAAGCTACACCCACTCAAGTTTCACCTACACCGACACCAGCTCAAGTCATCGATGGACCGATTACACGTAGTCGTGCAAAGAAGCTACAACAAGAGGTCCACGCGCTACTTTGTGAGATTCATTTTAATATTAATGAGAATTATATACTACCTAAGTGTTGTACCTTGATTGTACTCAGGTATATAGAAGAAGAGAAGGATGAATCGGACCCTGAAGAATGGACCAGTGCAAGTTCCAAAAGATGTCAAAAACGGACCAGTGGAAGTCAAAAACGGACCAGTGCAAGAAATCTTCATAACTTTTCACTCGCAAAAGCTATGAAGATCCATGAGCACTTGTTGGAAAGCTTGACGAGTCTACTTTCCAATGAATCTAGTGGCGACCAGTTTGGATACTCCATATTGCCTGCAGACCAGAATTAGTACAGACTACTCAGAAGGTCAACATTCTGTCCTGACAGAATGTTGGTACAACTTGCCAAGTAAAACTGTACCAATCTACAATGTTTCATGCTGGTTGGCATACATTGCTAGAAAGCTCTTTGAGTCTAGTTTCACACCCAAGAAACGGATCATCATTTGGACTTCCCAATAAAAAGTTATGGTCAGTTTATTGGAAACTGCTCTGGAGGCCAACAGTCACGCGAAGCCACTTCGGGAATCCATTTCGAGGGGACCTTTCACATTGCCTTCCCTCAGAAACTCTATTTCGTTTTCATACCTATCTAGCAGGGCTATTGCTAGTATAAATACCCCCTAAGACTTATTGTAATCTAAGACTTTGATAATTGAAATACAGAACCCCTTTGTTCAGCTGCGTGCTAACAAATCCAGAGAGTGATCTCTACCCCTTTGCTCTTGTGATTTCCTCGCGGGATTACATAGGCGGCGGCTTCGTCCACTCCCAATTGGTGCTCCTACTCCCTTCAAGGTATTCCTTGATTGATTGTAGGCTGTGTTGGTTGGTTCCTTGAGAGTGTGGTTGGGCGAATCCTCGATTCAGGTTGCCGGTTAAAGACGGTGGTTGGCTTCGAGTTTTATTTGCCAGGTTGCACTAGTTATCGCTGCTTGCAGCAAGTTATCCGGCTGTTCTTCAGCAAGTTATTGGTGTTCATTCTACGTCGTGAAGATCGGGACAACGTGTCGCATCACCCCGCCCCGCGTTTCGGCCGTTTTGAGGAGCGTCCATGCCCGAGCCGCACTCCCTCTCCTCATTCCCCTCCCATTCTGCTCTCGCGCTCGGCTGAACGCGCACTGCAGAACCGCCATCGGAGCCGTGACTCGCCGCACGTCGTCCCGACGAATCGAGCCGTCCCGCTCCGCATTGTTGCCCTCGGTGAGCTCGCCATTCTCCCCACTCTCTCCCGCACCCTTCCCCACGCGATTTGGTGCATTCCAGTTCCTTAGCCGCGAGCTCCGACGGGCCGTTCATGGCGCCGCCGCGAACCACCGCGGAAACTGCTTTCTCCGGCCGCGCAAAGACTGGGAACGCGCTCGCCTTGATCTCCTCTCTCTCCCGGTGTTCTTGGTTCGGAAAACGGTGCCCCGTAGTCTCCTAACGCCCAACGCCGGTGAGCTCCGAGGCCACCGGCCATGGCACGCCCCGCACAGGCGCACCCCTGGCCACGCTTTGGGCATGGGCGGACTCGCGACGGTCTCCTCTTTCTCCCGGTTCAAACGGAATCGAAAACCATGCACCGTAGCTCTTTATTCACTTGCTCCGGTGAGCTTCGGCCGGCTGGCCATGGTGAAGCCGCCGTGTTCTGCTTCCCCACCGGCAGCAAGCACCGTCCCCTCCCTCTCTCTCTTATTTTTTTCTTTTCTTTCTTTTCTTTTAATCCTGCGCGTTCATCTGAGATCCAACGGCCGTGAGTAGCCCGTACCCCTTCGAGGGCAGTTTTGTTAAAGAGACCCCCGACTTCATGCTTATTCCACCCGCAGTCCTCGGCCAACTCTAGATCCAGATTGAAAATTGATTTAAATTTCATTTTTTACTTCAAATTAATTACAGAATTGCCACTGCAATGTTTTGGCCATAAAATATTCGTTTTAGCTCCGATTTGACCCGTTCAAATTGCGTTAGATTCATTTTCACGAGATCTACATGTTAGTAATCTTGGTTCATCAGTTTGAAATATTTTAATTTTGTGACCCTATTTAATTAATTACTTTTCTATAGGAAAATCTTAGAAAATTCATAACTTCTCCGTTTTAGCTCCGTTTCGATCCGTTCAAGTTGCGTTAGTTTCATAATTTCATAAGCTTAATGTTGGTATCATTGTTGTCTAGGTTCACCACTATTAGATTCTCTAGTTATTTACAAGTTCGTAAACTGCTGTTGAAATCCCGTTAAAAGCGTAACTTTCGCGTCGTAACTCCGTTTTCCGTGAATTTCCCGTTGACGTGATCGTAGCAGCGTGTAGATGATTTTTAGAAAACTTTTATTTAAATTTATTTACTGCTGGTGTACTGTTCTAATTGTAATCTTGTTTGCTTCGTGTATGTCTGTCTCTGATTGCTTGTGTGTTGATGTTTGGTGACCGAGCCTAGTCAGTGGGCATTATTTCGGTGATCAAGATCAGAGCCTTGGAAGCAAGTAAGATCAGCAGGACCAGCAGGAGCAATTGGATTAAGGCAAGTATAGCATTTTGGTTTTAATTCTATGACCATGATCTTGTGACTAGATTGATATAAAGCAACAAATGATAATAATGACTTTTTAACAACTTGAGGATTTATTCGTAAGTGATAACCGGGATGAAAGTGCAACCATGAGGGCTATAATGGCTCTGCCTTTAGTCAAGTATGAGTAACTTTTCTAGCTTGTTAGAGGTTACCCGTGTGGCGCAAATGGGGGATAGCAGACCGTGGATCCCCTGCGGGGTAGAATCACACGGACTGACTACCGAAACCAAGCGGCCCTAACTTGTTAGACGAAACTTTGAAAGACTTCATAGTGATCCTGCCGACCTACCTTGGTAGTGGGTCACGAGGCTGATCACCTCTGGCGAAAGGGTAAATCATGACTCATGGGTAAAGATGTACAACCTCTGCAGAGTGTTAAAAACTGATATACTAGCCGTGCTCACGGTCACGAGCGGCCTTGGGGATTCTTACATTAAGGGTGATGAATCTTGTTGTGTTAAGATACTCATTGTTTATTGTTTAATGCTCTATATTATTTATGTCACATTGATCATGAGATTGTGGGATCTATACAATCTAGTTGTTATACTTGCGGAGTCCGTCTTGGACTCACTCTTGCTATCTCCTCCACACCTCAGGAGAAGTATTGGGCTTGTGATCAACCAGTCAGTTGGATCCTGTAGAGTGAAGTTAACACCCGAAGTTTGGAGTCATATTCCGTGGTTTGCTGCCTAAGGTTGTTTCTGATTTTTTTTATGTACGCTATATAATTTATGCGTTGTCCTTTGATATTACCCCTTATTTGTAGCTATATGTGAGGTTTGTCTTATAAAACTCACATATGGTGCATATCCGGTTTTGTTCTTAAAATCGGGTGTTACAGTATGCGACCAAAGATTTGATATGACGAAGAATCTTAAAATTTTTGCGAACAGCCTCAATTTCCAGAACATCAGGTCACGCCAGCTGGCTTTTATATATATACTCGACTAAATAAAAGGGTACCCACTAAATATAAAGCAGATCGATTGATCGTGGATCGATCCATTTTTGTTTTTCTTCTCCCTGTTTAATGTGGAGCCGTGAAGGTAGACCAAACTGATGGATCCTTTAATTTCCTTTTTTTAGCTGGAAATTGTTGTCTCCAGATATTATATTTATATGTATATATATATATATATATATATATATTGTACACTGTAGTTATTAGGGGGTGTTTGACACTGCTCTACGAACTCTGCTCCACAAACTCCACCATGGAGCAGCTCCACAAAAAACTGGAGTTTGTGGAGTACCTCGTTAGGTGTTCTCACAACTCCACCCTTTTTCCTCGAACTGAGTGTGTGGAGCTGAAACCGTTTGGATAAAAAACGTGGAGCGGAGCTGAAAAACGTGAAGCAGAGCAGTCCCAAACACTCTCTTAACTCACCAAGAAAGGTCGCGCGGAGTTGCATATGGACACGAGTGGGCTGTGCTCTCGGCTCCCATGGCTTAGTAGTCAAAGACTCACCAATGGAGCTATGTCAAGTTGTTATAGAAAAAACACGGCTCCCATGGCTTAGTAGTCAAAGACTCACCAATGGAGCTATGTCAAGTTGTTATAGAAAAAACACGTGCAGTGCTATTTAATAAGAGTAAAGTAAGAGAACTAATCTCTAATTAATTATTCTTTGGTTATCATAATTTTATTCTAAACGTTAGCTAATTCAGGTATAGAGAGAGTACACACATACTCCTGCCCGCCTGTACTCTGTACTGAGACTATATATAGATAGAACAACCATGCATGATGAATGCCGTGTATTTGCCGCTCCTCTTCTTATATACAGTTTGAAAATGCAAAGGATCACAAGCCCACGCTAGGACACGCTTAGCTAGTTAGTACTTCTGCTCCATGCAGAGTATTGTTAAGTCAAGTTGTTCTGGATAATGACACTCAAAACATAACTTTGATTTTTTATTTTTATAGAAATATCTACTGAAAAGTAATATATGTATATTTCTATAAAATTACTTTTTCAAGATAAATTTATTCATATGATTTTTACATCTGCAAACTCAATAACTTAAAAGTTATTTATGATTTATATTCTTAATATATCAAAACAACTTTAATTACCAGTATAGAGGGATTATTATTCTTAGCCAAGCAAAGGATGTAGTATGGCCGTATGGGCTTATACCATTAGCTAAGCGTGTGTGTGTCACACCCAATTTCAAAGAAAAAATTGAATGCATAAACTTATAATAATTAATGATAAAATACTGATCTACTAAAAAGCTGATGCAGTAAACATAGTCTAGCCTGTTTGAGCCTCATAAATCCTCATGCTATGCTTGTGGAGTACGATATGTACTCACGCTTGTATATTTCTTTTATTTGATAAAATCCCGCATGGGTAACAAATGGTGGTAGCTATGATGACTACCCGGAGGACTATTAGGCTTGTGCTTCACCAGTCGACATTCCCTCTATGAGGGCCATGAGAGAGTTGTCTTAGATTATCTTATTTATATTTCCGCTGTTGTACCAGACTTTGTGATGTAATAACTATGTTTGCTGTAAACACTGCGATGATGGTATTTAATTTGTGACTTATGTGTGTGATTGATCTCTGGGCGCACATAAGTTTATGCATTAAATTTCTTCCTTGAAATTGGGTGTGACAAATTGGTATCAGAGCCGTGATGACTGTAGGACACAAGTCTAGGTAACAATGGTCGATATAGTATCTTTGTTTTATTTATTTAATGCTTTCTACCTTACTTTTTGTTATTTTATAAAATTTATTATGCTTATATCACTTATTCTATTGCCAAAATGTTGATCTAATCTTAAAATAAAATTTATAGATGCCGCCTGTCACGAGGTCTCGCCGCGCCAGCAGCAGGAGCTACATCTCTCAGTTCACGTCCCAGTCATCCTAGCCAGTGGTGGACATCTCCGACGATGAGACTGTCCCTATGGATGAAGAGGATCCAGCGATGGTGACAGAGGTGGATGATGACGATGAGAACTGGATGGACTCTCCTGTAGCAGCTGCACCTGTTCCACCCACTACACCCACTCCACCAGCTGTTCCAGTGGCACCTGTTGCACCTACACCACCAGCTTCACCAGTTGCACCTGCTGCCCCTGCTGTACCAGATGTGGTGTCTCCAGATGGTCCTGAGGAAGACCCAGGGTGGACTACTACCATCTACTACAAGTATCTTTCACAGACAGCCTACTTCCACAACTTGCTTAGGGAGATGTTGGATACTTACTATGCCGATAAGAAGGTTGGCATCAGGTATTGTTGTGCAGAGTACACACACCCCTATGAGGCCACATACTGGAGGTCAGATCTTACCATCACAGTAGGGAATCAGACACATGACAGCCATATGGTAGAGAGCATCCATGGTCACATTGCGAGGCGAGCTGAGGCACAAGACAGCATGGAGGACGCCGCCCAGATGGCTTACACTCACTACCATGGCCTACGCTATGAGGCCATGAGAGCAGACCAGTACAAGTTCCTCCCTCGCCATGATTCTACTATTGGTACTTGGTCTATCGAGAACTCGCAGGAGGTTGACACAACCTTGGATGCCAGGCATATGCATGTCTTACAGATAGCCAATGATGATCTACAGGAGGAGCTACGTGACCAGCAGGATTCCCTGGATCGCTTCTAGGAGATGGTTGACAGCCTTAGAGAGCAGCTTAACTTGCCATCGCTCTACAAGAAGAAGACCGCACCTCCTAGCATCTCCGGCGACGCACCATAGGCCTAGAATGCTATAGTTGTTTTGTTTCATAGTCCCGTTTTGTCAGTTATGTTTGAGTGTTTGTGAACAATTGATATGTCCGTTGAATTTGTTTATGTCTTCGCATGATTTGAATCTTTGTAATGACTGCTGGAAGGTCATGGATTTATCCACAAACTTGTGTTATCTTAAGTTTAATTATCGAATGCTTAGTTGGGTTGGTATATTCTGCTGTTGCTGTGCTGTTTTTCTGGAGCAACCTGTGATGTTTGGCTCATATCTTCAGAATGGTACATCCAAAAATTCTGAAATTTTTGTGGAAGAAACTGGATTGATGTATCTCTCATTTGCAACTGCAACCATGTCAAAACCTACTCGGGTCAGGGAGATATCAGACTAGAACACAGAACAGATTCGCTTTACCTCTGTTTTTGATTAAGATAATGTCAGAATCTGTAAAAGTGGTCTGAATAAAAGTTGTAACAAATTTCATAAGCTTTGCAAACATGTATGGCATGCCTCTGTTGGACCTCAGAAACTCGAGTTATGAGTTAAATACTGCACTGCTGATTTTGCATCTTGTCCAGAAAAATTTCAGCAAAGCTTATTTGATTTTATAATCAGTTTATAATTATGGAAAGACCTCTAAAAGCTTATTCCTTTGTTGGAAACAGATGGCTGATGAAGGAGGAAGAGGCCGTGGTCGAGGTTGAGGCCGTGGCCATGGACGTGGCCGTGGCGCACCGGTGGATCCACCGCCACCACCACCGAATCAGCCTGTGACAGTGGAGCAGCTCATGCTCATGCAAGCTCAATTGATGCAAACTATGATGGATCGCCTAGATCACCAGCCCGCCATCGTACCACCACGGGTCCAGGTTCGCGATAAGAGGGGACAGTTCATGAAGGGATGTCCCCCTTGAAAGGTCCTTTGTTGGTTTTGGTAATTGAGTGACAAGTTAGGTGGACTAATAGTGTTTATGTGAGATACACAGGAGATTAGTCCACAGGTGATGATGTGATGATGGAGGAGCTCATTGCACATGAGACATGACATGGAGTCATGTGACCAAGGTGGAGAAGATCAAGATGAGGCTTGGCTCGATGGACCGGTTGCAAGAGTGAAGGGCAAGTCGGAGGCTTTGAAGCGAGGGACCGCGTGTGACGGTGAAGCTTGAGCAAGACTTGGTGCCGATGGACCGAGGCAACGGTGAAGAGCAAGTGAGGTCAAGATCGACGAACCAATACGGTCACGTCATGATATGAAGTGGATCATATCATTTGGTGATTGGTTGGTGCATGTGTTGCATCAACATTGGAGAAGATGAAATGGAAAGCGCAAGGCAAAGGTATAACCTAGGGCATTTTCATTTCACCGGTCATAGGTGTGTAGAGAAGTTTATGGCCGGATTTAGGATAGATGGCCGTACTATCAAGAGGGGCAAACTTGTTTGCATATCGGTCATCTAGTGCCACTTGAGCAATCTAACTTTGCATATGTGTTAGGATCGAGTGGCGTGGCAAGTTGAGAAGCTAACTCCCTTGAAAAAATTGTTTGAGAAAATGCTAACACACGTGCACAAGTGTGGAGACACTTTGGTGTTGGCACATGGAAGCGAGGGAAGTAGTTGAGATCGTTTCGCGCAGTGCTGTCAAACCGGACGCGTCCGGTATGAGGTCGGACGCATCCGAGTTGAGGCACCGGACGCGGAAACAGTTTTCGCGTAGAGTCCGGTGTGCCTCGTCCGGTGAGTTCGTTTCTCGGTGAAACTCTCTGAGTTTGCGTCCGGTGCACACCGGACGCGTCCGGTGTGAACTAGGACGCGTCCGAGTTGGCGTCCGGTGCAAACTCCTCTTGCAGAGCTCTCTGGGTGTGAGTCCGGTGCACACCGGACCGTCCGGTGTGTGCGTCCGGTGTGGCGACCGGTGTTGACTCATGTTTTGCGACGCTCTCTGAGTTTGCGTCCGGTGCATACCGGACGCGTCCGGTGTGAGGTTGGACGCGTCCGGTATTTCAAAAGTGAGCGTCCGGTGCCCTGTCAGTGTCAGAAGTAACGGCTAGTTTTCTAACGGTCAAGAGCACCGGACGCTGGTCTGGTCAATACCGGACGCGTCCGGTGTGAACTAGGACGCGTCCGGTGTGGTCGACTTTTGCGCAGTGAAAGGTAACGGCTAGTTTAGCCCTTGGGGCTATAAATAGAAGTTGTGGCCGGCCTTGGCAAGTGCTGAGCACCCTTGGGACTTAGTGTCCATGCTTGGGGAGTGCTTGTGAAGCCTCTAACTCACATATGCTTGATAGTGTTCATCCGATTGTGTGAGTGAGCGATTCTAGTGCGTTGCATTGAGAGATTGCATCGAGTGGCACTAGGTGTTCGTGTTGCAAGCCGGTGGTGCTTGTTACTCTTGGAGGTTGCCACCTCCTAGACGGCTTGGTGGCTTGTGACTCCGTCGAAGCACGCAAGGAGATTGTGCGGTGCTCCGGAGAAGAGATTGTGAGGGGTACGGTGCTCACCCCGCGGGGATCGCGAAGAGCAACTCTAGTGGATTGCTTGTGGCTTGGAGGATCCCCATCTTGAGAGTGGATGTGCGGCACCCGCTGAGGGTTTGGCTTTGGAATGCCAATTAGCTCGTGATCCATCAAGTGGGTGTATCGCCACAACGAGGACGTAGCTTGGTGGCAACCAAGTGAACCTCGGTAAAAATCACCGTGTCAACATTGTCTACTCTTCTCGGTGGTTTGCATTCGCTATACATGAGCTTGTATTTACATTCTTTATATACTTGTGCTTGTGTAGTTGCTTTTGTAATTAGTTACGCTTGTGTAGCTTGCTAGTTACCTTCTTACTTGTGTAGCTAGAAGTAGTTCCCTTGCGTGGATAATTCGGTTTGTGTAACCTTGTTAGTCACATCGCTTAGTTTGTGTAGCTAAGTAAGTTGTGCTCTCTAATTTGGCATTAGTTGCCTTGTTATTGAGCTTGCTAGTGAGCTTAGGCTTTGTGTGCTTTGCCTCACTAGTTTGAGTAGGAGCTCCCCTGGTTTGCAAAGTACTAGTTGCATAGGTTTGTGTGACCTTGCTCCTAGAATTGGTTAGGTGAGCTCTTGCTAAGGTAGCACTTTGTTTGCTTGTTTAGGATCTTTTACAAGGTGCTAGAGAACTTAGATAGAGGGGTGTAGTCTTGGCTAGACCGATAGTTTTAATTCCGCATTTGTTTCGGTTAGCCGGTGTAATATTTTTTAGAAAGGACTATTCACCCCCCCTCTAGTCCGCCATCTCGACCCTTCACCCCTTTTTTTACACATGCTAGTGACCCTTTAGAAGCTGATGATTGGTTAAGAGCTGTTGAGAAGCAGCTGAACATTGCTCAATGCAATGAGATGGAGAAGGTGTTGTATGCCTCCGGACAACTACAAGGGGCTGCACAGGAGTGGTGGGAGTCCTACCAATATGGACGCCCAAACAATGCACCACTTGTCTCTTGGAGGGAATTCACTGAAAGTTTCCGGTCTTACCACATTCTAGAGGGGCTCATAGAGCTCAAACAAGAGGAGTTCCATGCTCTCAAGCAAGGCTCCATGACTGTCACTGAGTACCGTGACAAGTTCGCTCAATTGTCACGTTACGCTCCGGGTGAAGTAGCCAAGGATTCTGACAAGCAACGTCGTTTCCTGAAAGGACTGTATGATGGTCTGCAACTGCAGTTGATGTCCAATGTTTACCCCAGCTTCCAGGAACTTGTGAACCGTGCTATTGTGATTGACAACAAGCGCAAAGAAATGGATGCTAAGAAGAGAAAGATTCAGGGGTAGGCATCTAGCAGCAACACTCGTCCGCGCATGTTTCCTCAGTAGGGCTTTCCTCCCAGGAACCAGAGGCCCCCTAGTCAGTGGAATCAGGGCCAGTACCCTGCGCGCAACCAAAACTAGAACTAGCAGCGTCCCCAGTACGAGCAGCAGTTTGGTAATCAGCGACCCCAACAACAAGCTAACCCCCAGGCACCACGTCCGGGTGTGCCCAACAATGCTCCAGTGAAGACAGCAGTGGCAAACAACCCCAATGCTTGCTACCGTTGTGGTGAGGTGGGTCACTATGCCCATCAGTGCCCGAACAAGCACAACCCCTCAGCCCCACAGAATCAGAACAACAATCAGAGGCCCAGTGCTCGACCACCCCACACTGGAAGGGTGAACCATGTGTCTACTAAATCAGCTCAAGAGGCACCCGAGGTCATGCTGGGTACGTTCAGTATCAACTCCATCCCTGCTACTGTACTTTTTGATTTCGGAGCTTCGCATTCTTTCATCTCACAAGCTTTTGTTAGAGTACATAGCATAACTTTTTGTGCCATGAAAAACTCAATGCTAGTGAATTCACTGGGGGTACTATGCCAGCTAACTATTGGAGTCCCTCCACTAGTGTTTCTCTAAGGGGGGTAGAGTTCAAAGTAAACCCCATTATGCTAAGAACTTCTGGTATTGACCTGATCCTTGGAATGGATTGGATGAAGCAACATCAGGCAGTGATTCAGTGCCAGGAGAAGTTTGTGGTAGTAACATCACCTAAAGGGGATAGAATTTGTGTAGAAGTGGCAGTGCAAGCACCTCCAACTGCAACCTTGAACCAGTTGACTGATGAGGTCAATGAGGAGAACCAAGTGGTGGATGACTTCCCTGATGAATTGCCAGGTATGCCACCTGACCGAGACATCGAATTCCTTATTGAACTTTTACGTGGAACTGCACCAATAGCTAAAAGACCTTATAGAATGGGAGTGAATGAACTAGAGGAACTTAAGAAACAAATTAAGGAGTTGTTAGAGAAGGGTTTTATTCGTCCTAGTTCATCACCTTGGGGAGCACCCGTTATCTTTGTTGATAAGAAAGATGGTACCAGGAGGATGTGTGTGGTTTACCGGTCACTAAATGAAGTAACCATAAAAAACAAGTACCCTTTGCCTGACCTGTTTGATCAGTTAAAAGGTGCTTGTGTGTTCTCAAAAATAGACCTTCGATCCGGTTATCACCAACTGAAAATCTGTGCCTCGGATGTACCTAAGACAGCCTTCACTACTAGGTATGGCCTGTATGAGTACACAGTTATGTCTTTCGGGCTGACCAATGCACCCGCTTATTTCATGTACCTCATGAACAAGGTGTTCATGGAGTTCTTGGATAAGTTTGTAGTGGTGTTCATTGATGACATACTCATCTTTTCCAAAACTGAAGAGGAACATGCCGAGCATTTGGCTAGTCTTACAAAAGCTTAGAGAACATAAGCTATATGCCAAAAGAAGCAAGTGTGAGTTTTGGCTAAAGGAGGTCTCCTTTCTAGGACACATGGTCTCTAATGGAGGGATAGCCGTGGACCCCAGCAAGGTGCAAGATGTGTTGGATTGGAAACCCCCGACCAATGTGAGTGAAATCTATAGCTTTCTTGGATTGGCCGGATATTATCGAAGATTCATTGAAGGATTCTCTAAACTTGCCAAGCCCATGACGGCCTTATTAGAGAAGAGTGCTAAGTTTGTTTGGTCAGACAAATGCCAGGCTAACTTTGAGGAGTTAAAGAAGAGGTTGACCACAACTCCAGTGTTGACCTTACCTGACTTAAGCAAGAGCTTCTCCATCTATTGTGATGCTTCTCGCTTAGGCTTAGGTTGTGTGCTCATGCAAGAATGGAGAGTAGTGGCCTATGCATCTAGGCAGTTGAGAAAACATGAGTTGAATTACACTACTCATGATCTAGAGTTAGCCGCAGTGGTCCATGCCTTAAAAACCTAGAGGCATTACTTGATTGGTCATAAGTGTGATATTTACACAGACCATAAGAGCCTAAAGTATATCTTCACCCAGTCAGACCCTGAATCTGAGGCAACATCATTGGTTAGAGCTGATCAAGGATTATGACCTGGAAGTGCATTATCACCCTAGGAAAGCAAATGTAGTTGCAGATGCACTTAGTAGGAAAAGCTATGTCAATAGACTTCAGCTAACATTTATTCCAGCTAAGTTGCGAGCTAAAATAGAACACCTCAACATAGGCTTTGTGAATTATACCATGGGTCTAGAGATAGAGCCAACATTGGAGCAAGAGATACGTAAGCGTCAGATGGAGGATGAGAAATTAAAAGAGATAGCAGATAATGTTGCACTTGGAAAGGCACTAGGCTTCAGGATAGATGAAAATGGTACCCTATGGTTTGGGAAAAGGATATTGTGCTTGAAGTGAAGGCTATCCGAGACACAATTCTGCATGAGGCGCATGACTCTGCTTATTCAATACACCCAGGGAGTACCAAGATGTATTTGGACCTAAAGGAGAGATATTGGTGGTATGGATTGAAAAGGGATGTAGCGGAGTATGTTGCTCTATGTGACACCTGTCAGAGGGTGAAAGCTGAGCACCAACGACCTGTAGGGTTGTTGCAACCAATGCAGATACCCGAATGGAAATGGGAAGAAGTTGGTATGGACTTTATTACCGGGTTGCCACGTACTCAATGTGGGTATGACTCGATTTGGGTAATAGTAGACCGACTCACTAAGGTTGCACACTTCCTACCAGTCAAAACCAACTACAATGGGGCAAGGTTAGCCAAACTGTACATGGAAAGGATTGTGTGCTTGCACAGAGTTCCAAAGAAGATCGTGTTCGATCGAGGAACTCAGTTTACATCGCACTTTTGGCACAAAGTACATAGATCCTTGGGAATCTGCTTATCATCCCCAAACTGATGGGCAGACAGAAATAGTTAATCAGATCTTGGAGGATATGTTGAGAGCTTGTGCTCTGCAGTATGGTACTAGTTGGGACAAAAGTCTATCGTATGATGAGTTTTCCTATAATAACAGCTACCAGAAAAGTCTCAAGATGGCACCATTTGAAGCTTTGTATAGTCGCAAGTGTAGAACACCTTTATTCTGGAATCAGACCGGTGAAACACAGGTGTTTGGACCAGACGTCCTAAGAAGTGCAAAGAACAAGTGAAGATGATTAGGAACAATCTAAGAGTGGCACAGTCTAGGCAAAAAAGTTATGCCAACACCTGAAGAAGGGACTTGAGCTTCAAAGAGGGTGATTTTGTATATCTGAAGGTATCTCCAATGAGTAGTGTGAAGAGATTTCAATATGAAGGGTAAGCTAGCATCGAGATAAGTCGGACCTTTTAGGATTCTTGCAAGACGTGGAGAAGCAGCATATCAGTTAGAACTTCCTGAGAGCTTGTCAGGTGTACATGATGTATTCCATGTTTCTCAGTTGAAGAAGTGTTTGTGGGTACCCGAAGAGCAGATTCCTATAGAAGAGTTGACCGTTAAAGAAGATCTCACATATGAAGAGTACCCGATAAAGATCTTGGAAACTGCAGATAGAGTTACAAGAAGCAGAACCATAAAGATGTGTAAAGTACAGTGGAACCATTATACCGAAGATGAAGCCACCTGGAAAAGAGAAGAGGAATTGAGAAAGTCATACCCACAACTGTTTGAGTAAGCCATCACCAAATCTCGAGGACGAGATTATTTTTAAGGGGGTAGAATTGTAACACCCAAAATTTTGCTCTTTAGAATAGATGAATATGATTTAATTAAAATTTTTTTTGTGAGCATTATAATATAGGATTAATAAATAAATTTGTGGGAAAATAAAATCTAATATAGGTTTAGAAACACGTTGATGCATTTATGCTGCAGCACTTATTTTTTGTGATGTGTGAAATTATGCAAAAGAAATATGTTCAAAATTCAATTTGTAAATGCTTTTGAAAACAAGTTGGAAAAAAAATAAAAAAAGGGAAATCCATCTCTCTCCCTCCCCCCTCACTTTCGGCCCGCTTGGCCCAATTCCAGCAGCCCGCCAGCACCCTAACTCTCTCTCTCCCACTGACGAGTGGGGCCCACCCGTCAGCTCCTTCTCCCTCCCCCAACCGTTCCCTCCTTCTCTCATGCGTAGGAAGCCGCAACCGGCGCCCCGCTCCCATTCCTCACTCCCCACGATCTCTCTCCCCTGCGCCTCGCTCTCCTTTGAACGACAAAAGCCAGAGCCGCAACCCCCTGCTCCCATTCCGCCATTCTCCACTCCATCCCGCTCTCGGAATGCAACGAACACAGCAGAGAACGCTGCGACCTTCGCAGTGTTTAACCCGACGATTCAAGCCCTCTCCGCCTCCGTTCTTCGTGCTGGTGAGCCCCCCTCCTTTCCCGCTTCCTCCCCGTCTACTTTTTTCGTGAAATGGGGCACTATCCAGTGCTGTCCGCAGAGCTCCGGCGAGCTCCATGGCCGTTGACTATGGCGCGTGCCGCATGGGGCTTTCCCTAGCCGCGTTTAGGGCCGAATCACGCTTGCCTTCGCTTCCTCTCTCTCTCTATGCGCTCGCCTTGGAAAACTGTGCACCATCACGCCCTAGCCATGCTCGCTGTCGAGCTCCGAGGCTGCCGGCCGTGGCGCGTGCTACACGGGCGCACCCCCGGCCATGCTTTAGGCATGAGCGGACTCGCGACGGTCTCCTCTTTCTCCCAGTTGAAACGGAATCGAAAACCGTACACCATAGCTCCTTATTCACTTGCTCCGGTGAGCTTCGGCCAACTGGCCATGGTAGTGTGGCCATGGTCTTCTTTCCCACCGGTAGTAGGCACCATCCCCTTCCTCTCTCTCTCTCTCTTTTCTTTCTTTTCTTTTAATCCTACGCGTTCAAGCTTGATCCAACGGCCATAATCGCTTGATACCCCTTCATGGGACATTTTGTTAAAGAGACCCCCAGTTTTCTATATATTTCGCCCGCAGTCCCTGGCCGAGGGGATTATTCCAGAATTTCAGATTTATTTTAAAATGTTTATTCTTTGAAGTATTTACCAGATTGCCACTGCATTGTTTTAGCTATAAAATCATCGTTGGAACTCCGAATCGATCCGTTCAAGTTGCGTTAGTTTCATAATTTCATAGGCTTCACGTGGTACCACTGTTGTCTAGGTTTGACACTATTAGATTTCCTAGTTTAATTACAAGTCCGTAGAGTGCTGTTGAAATCCTGTTTAAAGTGTAACTTTCGTGCCATAAGTCCGTTTTTCATGAATTTCATATTGACGTGATCGTAGGAGCACGTAGATGATTTTGGAAAACTTTTATTTAAATTTATTTACTGTTGGTGTACTGTTCTAACTTTAGGAATTGTTCTCTTGCATGTCTGTCTTGGTATGCGTGATGATTGTGATGTGTTGATCGAGCTTAGACGGTAAGGAGCATTTCGGAAGTCCGGAGTTCTTCGAGGACCAGCAGGACCAGCAAGTGTACGTGAACCAAGGCAAGTATAGCATGGGCCTACCTTGTTGTCCTACTCATTTTAAGTATTTCACCCTGCATGTGTATAATATTGCAAACTATAAGGACATGCTAGCTGTTGATGACAATTACCCTGTTCCCAAGGGTTTTTATTGCATATGGGTAGAAGTGCTAGTGCTCTAACTCTAATTACATATGATCTGAAATCAGTGATGGAACCATGGTTAACTGATTAAACATGATTATGATAAATGGAACATAGGGCTATGGTAACCATGGTTAACTGATTAAACATGATTATGATAAATGGAACATAGGGCTATGGTACAAATGACTATTGGTCATGTTGTCCCAGACCCTCCATAAGGACTTATCTGTCGGCAAAAGCTGGGACTTACAGTGCAACTAGGAGAGTCACATCACTCTGACTTTAGCTCACTAATAGGATCTCTTCTAACTTGTTGGAGGTTAGCCGAAAGGGCGCAAGAGGAGCTTGCCACTTTGGGTGTAGTGTTGCCTCTGTTTCTATGAGTATAGCCATGATGGAAATGTGCCATAGAAAAGGGGGGCGAGGAAACCTCGCGGCCCTAACTGGTTAGAATAGGCCTATGGAAGGCTTCATAGTGTACCCTGTCCGCTCACCTTGGTAGTGTTTGGGGGTCGACGGACCCCGGGCATATGGGCAACACGACTCACGGTGAAAGTGCACAACCTCTGCAGAGTGTATAACTGTTATAACAGCCGTGCTCACGATGACATGCGGCTTGGAAAACTCATAGAATAACTGGTTACTGATGGTTTTATGGTACATGATGATATATAATTATGCTTTAATGTGACTTAATGACTTACTATGGTTCTAATAACTGATCATATAGGATATTTGGGAGCTTAAGCATAAACTAATAATAATTAATGATAAAATACTGACCTACTAAAAAGCTGATGCAGTAAACCTAGTCTAGCGATGGTGGTAGCTATGAGGACTACCCGGAGGACTATTAGGCTTGTGCTTCACCAGTTGACCTTCCCTGTGTGAGAGAGTTGTCTTAGATTATCTTATTTATATTTATGCTGTTGTACCAGACTTTGTGATGTAATAACTACGTTTGTTGTAAACACTGCGCGATGGTATTTAATTTCTGACTTATATGTGTGATTGATCTCTGGGCGCACATAAGTTTATGCATTCAATTTCTTCCTTGAAATTGGGTGTGACAGTGTATATATATATATGTACATACTCAATCATCTTTTGTAGCTACAGAATAAATTGAAGTATATATATTATCATAAATGGAGGTGGCTACAGAATAACATATTCTGTAGCTAACTACAGAGTATACTCTTCCGGGAGAGTATACTCTGTAGCTAGCTACAAAATATGTTATTCTGAAGCCACCTCTATTTATGATAATATGTTTTATATATATATATGGTACCTCTTCTGTGGACGTTTAACAACAACAAAAAGTCTACTTCACCCCCTAACTATGAGGGGTGGACTACTTAACTCCCCCCAACTTTGAAATGGGACGTTTTATCTCTTGAACTTTTCAAAACCGTTCAAATAACCCCTTTAGATGGTTTTCGACAGTGGTTTAGCTACAATAACATGGTTTTGCTACAGTGCCAATGGTTTTATTTTTTTATTGATTTTAGCTGAATCTTTGAAAAACTGTAATAAATCATAGAAAAATCATAAAATAAAAATTCAATTTTGTTAGACTATACATGAGTAGATCTAATATGGCATACTTTAGTACAAATTTTTTGTTGTAGATTTTATATAAAATAATATATCAAAATCGTAGTATTATTTTATGTAAAACCTAAAGCAAAAACTTTGTACTAAAGTATATCGTATTATATATTCAATGTTTAGATTTACTCATGTGGAGTCTAAGAAAATTAGATTTTTTTTATTTTATTATTTTTCTATGACTTACAACGATTTTCAAAGATTCAGTTAAAATAAATTGAAAAGAAAAAGACAAAACGCTGTCACTGTAGCGAAACCATGGTTACTATAGCGAAACCACCGTCGAAAACCGCCTGCGGGGTTATTTGAATGGTTTTGAAAAGTTCAGAGGGGCAAAATGTCTGATTTCAAAGTTGAGGGGGTTAAGGGGGTGTTTGGCACAGCTCCTCATGAGAGGCTCCTCTGCTTTTTACTCAAAAACAGTTTCTCTAGAAAAATATTTGGTAGGGCTCCTCTAGAGGAGCCAGAGCCAGAACCGGACAGGAGCCCTGCCAATCAGGCCCTTAAGTAGTCCATCCTATCGTTGGGGAGGTGAAGTAGACTTTTTCCTTTAAGAGCAACTCCAATATTTCCCCATCTCTCTTTTCCATCCTTGGGTTTTAGAAAAAATTGAAAAAATATGTCTCCAACAATTCCCCATCTAGGTTACCTATTTTGGGAGAGGTCGCAAAAACCCTCTCAACCCGTGCATATTTCCGTGCGTTCATAGCCGTGCATTGCCTCCTCCCACCGCGACATATCCTCCTCCTGCACGCCGTCACTTCTTCCCGCACGCGCAATCCTCTTTCCCGCGCGATAGCTCTGAGAGCTGTGAGTTCTAGGAGTCGGTGTCCCGACAATCGACGCCTTCACGCCATCTCTATCCTTTTCATCAGTGAGGGCACCTGATAGGTTTCAGGTATGGCATGGATCC
Source organism: Sorghum bicolor (assembly GCF_000003195.3). Taxonomy (NCBI): domain Eukaryota; kingdom Viridiplantae; phylum Streptophyta; class Magnoliopsida; order Poales; family Poaceae; genus Sorghum; species Sorghum bicolor. Next base: position 16,165,554 of record NC_012871.2, on the reverse strand, counting down.
ACTTTGACTCTTCTATTGTTTGTTTTCGGGTTCCAATGGTGCTAGGGTTTTGTGATGGGCGGGTGTGAGAAGGAGATGGCCGTCTTTATGGAGGTGTTGGCTGGGTAGGAGTAGGAATAGGAGATGGCCGACTGTGGGGAGTTGCTGGGAGTAGGAGATCGTCGGTTGGGAGTACAGATCGATGGCCGGCGGGTAGTCGGAGATATCTGGCTAGTCGTGGTCCTTTGATCAATTTTTTCTTTCAATGTACTTGCAGATTTGAAAAACATCATTTGTATTTCGTTTTGTAGTTGCAGATTTGTTCAAATGGAACAAATTGGATTCTATACGAACATACTCACATCAAATGATCCTAATGTGCCTGGCTTGGATGACTTGACCTTTCCATTGACTCAAAAAACTAATGATCTTCCTTCTGAAGTTCAACATGATGATGTGCAAGTGCAGCCACCGAAAGTTACCAGACGCTGTCACGCTGCAAAGTGTCTTGCTAAGAGGACCAAAAATTTTGATCATCAGGAGGATGTAGTTGTATGCTCAGCTTGGTTGAATGTGAGCAAAGATCCCATTCATGGGGCCAATCAAACTCGTTCATCGTTTTGGAAAAGAATCCTTGATTACTTTGAGGAACACTAGGAAACCCCATATGTCAGGACAACGAGTTCCATTATGCATAGATGGTTGATTATTCAGAAGGACGTGAATAAGTATTGTTCATGCTATGAGGCAATCGAGCGTAGGAATCAAAGTGGAGCAACTATCCAAGACATGGTTCATTTTTATAAGTTGGTTCTCATATTGTTTTCAATATTTTGTTCATTTGACAAGTTATTCACATTTTAATTTTTAACATGTGCAGATTACTCAAGCATCCGAGATGTACACGGGAGTAGACGAAGAGAACAAATCATTTACTCTTCTACATTGTTGGAATAGTTTGAAGGATGAAGACAAGAGGAAGGCAAAGAGGATTGAACTGGCTGAGCTGCAGAAACAATCCACGATTACAAAATAGAAGGTTAGCAAGTACTCCACGCCGAAGAATGTAGAGCCAACAACACTGAAGAACTGCAAGAGATTGCGGCCCCAGGTTCTGAAGAATGAAAGAGGCCACCGGGTCAGAAGGCAGCAAAAGAAGCTCTGAGGCGGGGGAGGTGCTGATGCTTGCATGGAAGCTTTGGATAAAATGTGGGCTAAGAAGGAGACTTTTGACATGGACCGAGAGAAGAAGAGAGAGGAGAGGTTCCTTGTGTCACTTGAGCTAGAGAAGAAGCGACTCACAATTGAAGAAAAAAAGCTGCAAATAAGAGAAGAAGGCTGAAGCGGAAGCGAAAAAGCTGAAGCGGACTTGATCAAAGAGGAAAAGAAATAATGTCAATGGACATGAGCTCTTTCACACGCGTGCAACAGTAGTACTATAAGACAATGCAGAAGAAGATCATTGCTCGACATTTGGAAAACTAGATTCAGTTGTGATTCAGAGAACCTTTGCTTTTATTTGTGATTCAGAGAACCTTTCCTTTTATTTGTGATTCAGAGAACCTTTGCTTGTGATTCAGAGAACCTTTGCTTGTATTTGTCATAATTCAGAGAATCTTTTTGATTGTTTATAAATATATGTTGGTGTATTTTTTGTTTGCTTATATGTCATTGAAATTGTGTATGGCACTGTAAATTTAGAGACGACGTGCATGGCACTGTTCTTTGTGATGGGACAGATAAGATTTTGTGCCATGCTCTGTCTGCTAAATGCCAAGCTCTGCGAGTTCTGCAGCATCTATTCACATTATTCGGCTTGTTGCAAACCTGCGACTTGTACGGTACTCGACCAGGTGTTGCTCTACCGTGATGACCAACAAAAATTATTAATAAAAGTGTGTCGATTATAGGACAATACAAAATGTTCAGTACACTTGAGTGAAAATAAACATTGGTCTTATAAAATAAATGATAATACTATGTTCATTACACTTGAGTGAAAATAAACATTAAGTGGTCCAAACAATACAAAGCAAAAACGACAGTTATTTTGGAACAGAAGGAGTAGAATATAAATCACGATGATGGTTCCATATATGCTAAAAAAGGTCTTCTTTCAACTGAAAATGTGTTTCCTTGTCTTGCGCTTCAATAAATTCAGCTAATGTGCGAGTAGACTTACCATGAGAAGGTTGCACATTTTCACCATCATAATCGAACCGCTCATTAGGGTCGATATCTCTTTCATCTTCAACAATCATGTTGTGCATGATCATACAAGCCTTCACGATCAATGCAAGCGTCTCTGTGTCCCAAACGCGACCTGGTTGTCGAATAATGGCAAACCTAGACTGCAAACCCCCAAACGTTCTTTCGACATCCTTCCTCGCTGCTTCTTGTGCTTTGGCAAAATATTACCTTTTGTTCCCCATAGGAAGAGAGATGGACATCACTAAAGTAGCCCAAGAGAGGTATATACCATCGGCTAGATAATAACTCATCTTGTAATCATGACTATTAATGGTATAGTTCACCTTTAGAGCTATACCCTCCGCCAGGTTTGCAAATAGTGGAGACCGGTGAAGGACATTGATATCACTATGAGACCCAAGTATTCCAAAAAAATGCATGCCATATCCAAAGGTCGTGAGACGCAACATCTTCTAAAATGGCAGTTGGCTTATTCACATGCTCCTTGTGCTGACCCTGCGATTCAAGTGGACAATTCTTCTATGCCCAATGCATAGAATCGATGGCCCCCCTAACATTACAGGGAAACCTCTTTTCTGATTGACTGCCAGTAAGCGTGCTATATCAGCCTATATCAGCCTCGTTGGGATGTCTCAAGTATTCCGCTTCGTACAACTGCAGCAATAAACCTACATAGGCTCTCAAGTGCAGTGCTTTTGCCAATGTGAACATATTCAGCAGGAACCCCATATATGAGCATACGAAGAGCGGCAGTGACTTTATGGAAGCAATTCAATCCAAGTACGCCTGTCGCATTCCTTTTCTGCACAAAGTAATTATCGTGTGCTTCAACAACACTCATTATGTGTAGGAAAATATCTCTATTCATTCGGAATTTAAAGAGAAGAAACAAAAGTTAAACTAGTAATATAAAAAAATAGTTGCATAGTACATGGATAATTATAGGTGAACAAACAATGAGCTCTGACAGAATAAATTTGGTCCATAAGTGGAATTAGCCGCCAATAATCTTGAAACATCCTTTATGCTCGCCTTCTCTATCTCGATAAATGACAATATGGCCAGGGACAGAACCACCATATTTTTGTTTTTTGTTTGAAAATGTGTGCACAATTCGAGCAGCTGTCAAGATGAAGTAATCATCGTCGTCATCCGAAGATGAATAGTCATCCAATTGTCTTTGGACAAATGATTTCGAAGCACTCGTCACTTCTATGAATGACAATTGGATAAGATCAGACAATTGTAGAATATTGAACAATCTGTACACGATCTAGGAAATTGCACGACTGAATTGATCTGTGGAAACGAATATGCACGAACTTGAGAGAATGGCCTGCCGTGACCTGCTCCTTCGCCAACGATGTATACGGCCGACCTGCTGGGATTAGCACCGGAGATGGGCGGCAACATTCAAACTTGCCGACTGCGCCCTGATCAGGAGTCACGACCTGGCCAGGATGGCGCGAAGAAAAGACCGTGACGACGGTGCGGAAAGATAAAGTGCGGGAAAAATTTTAGGTGAGCCCAGAAGATTGGTTTTTTTAGAAAGTGAATTATAAAAAACTATTGGAAATGACCTTGTTTTTTCTTTCCATATGATTTGAAGAGTTGGCAAATACCAAGATATAGGAAACAAAAAATGAGAAACTATTAGAGTTGCTCTAACTATATATATACAAGTGCTATTATACACCCTAAGTATAGAATACTATTCTACACCAAACTGTTATATATCAGTATTCGTGTTTCAGTATTGTTCAGTATTTTGTGGTCTAGAGTGTAGTGTTGGATGATACTGAACGATGCCTATTACTGCTCAGTATTTTTTCTGCTCAGTTTTGACTTTATATATATATAACACCCTAAAATTTGCTTGTTTTTAAAATAGTTGAATTTGATTTATTGAGTCAATTTTGTGAGTATTAAAATATAGGAAAATAAATAAATTTTGGGAAGTTAAAATTTAATATAAGGTTAGAAACATATGTTGATGCATACATGCTGCAGCATTAATTTTTGTGATGTGTGGATTTAAGCAAAAGAGAGTTTGATTCAAAAATTCAATTAAAAAATTGAGTTTGGAAAATCCATTAAAAGAAAAAGAAAAGAATTCTTGGTCCTACTTCAATTTCGGCCTAGCCCCTCCCTTTTCCTGGGCCATGGCCCAGCCGCCACCTCCTCCCCCTTTCCCTCTCTCTCACCCGCTGATAGGCCGGGCCCGCCTGTCATCCCTCTCCTTCAACCGCCCCCGCCCCCTCCCTCTCTCCCAATTCTGGAACCGCAAGCCCCCCCGCTCCCCCCCGCTCCCCCTCTTCCACCCCCGCGCCTCGGATGTTTTGAAGAGCCCCGCGCACGAGCCGCCCTCTCCCTTCCCCATTTCCCCCTCTCCTCGCCTCTGCTCTCATCCTTGAACGCTCAGAAAAACCGTCACCAGAGCGCCTCTAGCCGGCCGCGCGCCGTCCCGCCGATTTGTGCAGCAACCGCCCACGTTTTTGCCGTGGTGAGCATCGCCTACTCCCCCTCTTTCTCTCCGAGTTTCTCTCGCTCTGTTTCGTGGCCTCTAGGGCCTTGTTCGCGTGCGCCGAGGGTGTCGTCCATGGCGCCGTCACGGAACGCCCTGCGCGGGTCCTCCTCTGGCCGCGTTGAGCTCGGGAATGAGTCCGCTTCGTTCTCCTCTTTCTCTCGGTACTCACGGTTTCGAATTTGGTGCACCGTAGCGCCCGAACGGCCTACTCTGGCGAGCTCCTCGCCGCCAGCAATGGAGCTCCGCCGCGCCCTCTCCCTGCTCCGCCGGCGCGCCACTCCTCTCTCTCTTATTTCCTTCTTCTAATCCTGGCCGTCCATCGCGAGATCAACGGCCAGAAGCAACCCATACCCCTTCGGGGTCTTTTTTGTTAAAGAGACCCTGTCTTTTTTCTAAATTATGCACGCAGTCCTCGGCCAACTCCAAATTCAGATTAAAAATTGATTTAAATTCCATTTTTTCGACTTCAAATTAATTACAGATTTGCCACTGCATTGTTTTGGCCATAAAATATTCATTTTAGCTCCGATTTGACCCATTCCAATTGCGTTAGATTCATAATTAAATTCTCTATATAGTACTAGTGTTACTGCAGTTTGTAACTTTTTATTTTTTAGGTTTAGGTTTAATTAGTTAAATTGCTATAGGAAATCGCCGTTAATTAGTTAAATTGCTATAGGAATTCCAATTGCGTTTTAGTTCCGATTTTCGTGATCTTCATATCTATGTGATCGTAGCAAAACGTAGGTTCTGTTTTTAAACATTTTATTTTGTTTTTTTATCTGCTAGTGTACTGTTCTTATTGTAATCTTGTTTGCTTCGTGTATGTTTGTCTCCGATTGTTTGTGTGTTGATGATCGATGATCGAGATTAGACGGTGGGCGTTACTTCGATGATCAAGAACAGAGCCTTGGAAGCAAGTAAGGTCAGCAGGACCAGTAGGAGCACTCGGATCAAGGCAAGTATAGCATTTGGGTTTTAATTCTATGACCATGATCTTGTGACTAGATTAATATAAAGTAACAAATGATAATAATGACTTTTTAGCAACTGGAGGATTTATTCGTAAGTGATAACTGTTGACGGTCCTTAAGTATCAAATACAATCAACAAGTAAATAGAGAAAAGGATCCAAATGCAACTGACACCCAGACTTAGGGTTTTATCTGACAGAATTCCATGAGTTTTGGTGTTTGTCTATTTCTGCAGGGGGTTATCAGGAATTATGGAGGAAAGGCCCATACATCGGGTTTACATAGAGATATTAACGTGCACCGCAATTATCCAACATCTAGAAGAGTCCAGAAGCCACGGGAACGAGCGGGAGGCCGAGCGGGCCCGGGGACAGGGCGCCCGCCCTCCTCCCTTGGGCGCCCGCTCTGGCCTGAGAGCCAATCAGGCTCCGCCTCGCGGATCATGCTCCACCGACCTAAGGGATTAAGGAAAACCGTGCGATTAAGGTCGGTTTGATCCGATGGTCCATATTCATTTGGAGGGACTATATAAGCAGGCGCCCTGGCCCCTGGAGGAGGGGACCCCGAAGAAACCCTAATTCATTCATCCATCTCGGGAGAAGAAGCCTCTGATCAAGCCCTAGAGCCACCACATCTGAAAGGATCAAGATGCCCAAGAGGGGGGCGGTGAATTGGGCTTCTCTAAAAATTTAAGCAACCTATAAGCTCCAATTCAACCCCTTGTGCCTAAAGTGACTTAGAGAGCTACCGGACAAAAAGTTTTGCAACCTAGTTCCAATCCTATTCTAGCATGGCAATTCTAAGAATGTATAAACACAAAGTAAATGCTAGAAAGTAAAGGAGTAGTGGAAGAAAGTGCTCGGCGATGTTTTGCCGAGGTATCGGAGAGTCGCCACTCTCCACTAGTCCTCGTTGGAGCACCCGCGCAAGGGTCTTGCTCCCCCTTGGTCCGCGCAAGGACCAAGTGCTCTCTACGGGCTGATTCTTCGACACTCCGTCGCGGTGAATCGCCCAAAACCGCTCACAAGCTTGACACGAGCCACCCATAAGAACTCCAGGCGGTCTTCGTGCCTCCAATCACTACCAAACCGTCTAGGTGATGGCGATCACCAAGAGTAACAAGCAATGAACTCTCACTTGACCCAAACAAGGCACTAGAGAGTGGTGGATGCACACTTGACTCTTGGAACTCACTAGAGAAGGATCCTCTCAAGAAATCACTCAAATCTCAATCCTCTCTAGGCTCTTGCAACTCTCTTGCTCCACAACAAGTTTCTCTGGTGTTCAAATGGGCAAGAGAGTTCTCATGGACGAGGTGGAGGAGTATAAATACTATCCATGAAGTCCAAAGGTCGGCCAACCGTTTTCCACTGAAAACGGGGTCACCGGACGCACATTATGTTGCACCGGACGCACTGCACCGAGCGTCCGGTGCTACACAACGGCTACCTGAACTTTACTCTGACAGGTCACCGGACGCTAACTCCCAGCGTCCGGTGCACCGTCCGGTGACCAGGGAAACTTTACATGCTCCCTGCGCATGGGACCGGACGCTACCCGGTGCGTCCGGTGCTCAGGGGAACTTTGCAAGCTCCCTGGGTATGGGACCGGACGCTGCCCGGTGCGTCCGGTGCCAGCGTCCGGTGCCTAACCCTGAGCACCACACTGTTCCAACGGCTAAGGACCTCACCGGACGCATTCACAGAGCGTCCGGTGCAGCGTCCGGTGCCCCTTTGGGCACCCAAACTTCGTCGAAACGCGATCGCTCCAAAACGAAGTTTGTTTCTCTCGATCTAAGGACTATCTCTGAGCTGCCTAGTTCTAGGTTTACCAAGTGTGCACCACACCTAAACCTAAAGCCTTGCCTAAGTCAAGCTACTAGATCAAAGCCCCTCTTAATAGTACGGTGAAAGGTCCTAATATGGCTAGAGGGGGGGGTGAATAGCCTATTTAAAAAATCTACAAAAACACTAGAGCAAGAGGTTAGTAAATAACAAAGCGAAGCTTTTTGCTCTAGCTCTAAAGGGGTGTTTTCAAGCCACCTATCCAACAATTCTAGTTGCTATGATCACTATGCACACATGAGCTAAGTCTCTACTTACACTAGAGAGCTACCTAAAGTTTCTATACAAGAAGTAAGCTACTCTAGTTTGAAAGAAAGTAAGAGAGAGTGTTTGAACTTTATACCACTGAGTAGAGGGGATGAACCAATCACAATATTATGAAGTCCAATCACGGGGAGAAATCCAATCAACAAACACAATGGGACACAAGATTTTTCTCCCGAGGTTCACGTGCTTGCCGGCACGCTACGTCCCCGTTGTGTCGACCAACACTTGGTGGTTCGGTGGCTAAGAGGTGTAGCACGAACCTCGTCCTCACTAGGACACCACAAGAACCTACCCACAAGTGAGGTAGCTCAATGACACGAGCAATCCACTAATGATGCCTTTGGCACTCCGCCGAGGTAGGCACAAACCTCTCACAATCACCGGGAGATGGCCACGAACAATCACCAACTCGTGCCAATCCTCCTCCGCTGCTCCAAGCCGTCTAGGTGGCGGCAACCACCAAGAGTAACAAGAAAACCGCAGCTAGAACGATCCCCAAGTGCCACTAGATGCAATCACTCAAGCAAATGCACTTGGAATCACTCCCAATCTCACAAAGATGTATAATCTAAGAAGGAGATGAGTGGGAGGTGTTTGCTTAGGCTCACAAGGATGTCAAGAATGTTAGAATGCCAAGAGGGTGAGCCCTAAGCCGGCCAAACACGTATTTATAGCCCCTCAAACAAATAGAGCCGTTGGCTCTTTCACTGGGCGAAATACGGGGTCACCGGACGCTCAACACCAGCGTCCGGTGCTCCAACGTCAGCCGCGTGTCAGAGTCTAACGGTAACCTGCAGAGCACCGGACGCTGAGCAGGTTGGCACCGGACGCGTCCGGTGCACACCGGACTCATGCGCAGAGAGCTCCGCAAACTCGCAGGGTCACCGGACGCAAGCCACCGGACGCACCCTCAGCGTCCGGTGCTCACCGGACCCATGCGCAGAGAGGGTCGCAAAACGCCCGCACACCGGACGCTAACCACCGAACGCTCAAGCCAGCGTCTGGTGCCTATCGTCTGGTGCCTAACCCTAACCGAGTCAGGCAGCCTGCACACCGGACGCTCAGACACAGCGTCCGGTGAGTGTTCCTCAGCGAGAAACACTCCCGCGACTTCTCCAATTTTCCCACCGGCGCAATAGAAAATATGCACTTCTCCAATTTTCCCATCCTCTCTCTACCCTTCAAACTCCACCTCCTTCTCAAAGTGTGCCAACACCACAATGTGTAAACCAACAAGTGCACGTGTGTTAGCATTTTCACAATCATTTTCTTCGAAGGAGTTAGGTTAGCTCACTAGGTTCTAAATGCATGCACATGAACAATGACACCTAGTGGCACTCGATAACCGCTTAGCCAAAGAATTCCCCTCTTTATAGTACGGCTATCTATCCTAAATGTGATCACACCCTCTATGGTGTCTTGATCACCAAAACGAAAACCCTAAGCAATACCTTTGCCTTGATCTCCATAGGGTTTTGTTTTTCTCTTTCTTCTTTTCCAAGTTGAGCAATTGATCATCTTGTGGTCATCACCATCATCACCATGATCATTACTTGCTCCATCACTTGGCATGTACCAACCTCATTAAGTCTACACACACTTAGTATAGAGGTTAGTACTAGGGTTTCATCAATTATCCAAAACCAAACTAGGGCTCTCATACGGTCAAAGGAAAACAAAGTCCTAAACTACTCTAAGTGCCCTTCTTCACCATATGGCACTTAGACCTAGTCTAGTCTTGACGATGTCCATCCATCCTTTGAAAACCGAAACGATTTCTACTATTAAGTAGGCATATACGTCCCTGTCCATCGAGTACCTATTTACCATGACCTTACCTATGACTTTGCCTCTGCAAAACACACGTTAGTCATGGTAATCAATAATGTCATTAATCACCGAAATCACTTAGGGGCCTAGATGCTCTTTCAACATCAATAGATCTCTAGTTTAACATAGCTACATAGGATTAGAACTAGAAGGAGTCAATCTTTGATTGGTTTTCGGATCTGTCAAGAGGATTCTTGGTAATTCCTCTACTATTCTTCAATTGTTCATCATTGTTCTTCAATATTATGAATATGACTTTATTCTACTTCAATATATTGATTATGACTTTGCTCTACTTGTTTATATTTGCAATTATATCGTTCTTAGTTTATCATAGTTATATGCTTGGCTTAGTTAGATTGGAATTATATACATGTTTAGGATCGTATAGCGTTTATCCATGTGTACAGTGGGTAAATGATAAGTATTGTGTAGGCGTGGTGCCTATACCGTATTTATCTGCGATTGTACCCTATATGTCGGATCGCGGGGTAGTTCGTGGTGGTGACAGCTCCATTGATTCTTATATAGTCCCCCTCTCGTGTATAGGGCAGGCAGAGCAACATTATTACAGGGAAGTGATTGCTATGTTTCTCATCTTCCTTGATAATATCACTATGCATGGGCGTAGTCCCGTCTCGCAATGATTGCCAAGTATAATTACACTAACTATGATATGCTAGACTTTATAGTTAAGAATAACTTAGGAAATATTCTTGTAGTTCATCCTAATTCTATGCTAATGACTTGCTAGAATATCTATTGAGGTGCTTATCATTATTATATGTGGCTAGTTATGCTGATCAGATTAATTATCTTTGTCACCATTCATACTTTATCTATATTATATGTGACATTTATCCTTGTATGAAAGAGATAGATAAATGCTCTCTATTATACATGCAATGATAGATACTCAATTCCATATTCCATTCCATAATCAACATTGATGATTAGCGATCCCTTCCCAGTGGTAAAAATATAAATAACGATACCTGAAATACGTCCCGGTTAAAATGCTACATACATTGGTATTAATTTGTGCGCTTGCAGATCTCATTTATTATTCATTCAGAAGAGCAATTGCATATTTCAATACTGCGTCTCTCATGTCATGCTGGGGATGACAACTTGGCTTAAGTGGCATGAGGGATAGGTTCGGCATTTTTAGCGTCGTTATTAGAATTAGAAAACTAAGTCTACTTTTGGTAATGACGTTATGAATGCCCAACAAGCATTTTTGGCGCCGTTGTCGGAGAAGGTTGATTACTAATCTGGAATGAATACGGAATTTTGAGTCATCATTCGCATCACTAATATGATTGAGATTATCAATTCTCTCATACAGTTTTACCCCGGTATTTTTCTATTTTATTTTATGTAGGGTAATGTATGAATAGAAGACATCTTTCAGGAAATTTTATTGACAACCCCAAAACATTATTCAGAAAAACAAGAGCCAAGCTCAAGAAGGCATCGTCAACACTTCAGCACGAAGCTTCTTCCGACCAAGAAGACCGCTGAAGTTTCATCCGGAACTTGTCTTCAGAGTTCGAAGTCATGGCGAACAAATCGATACACGAGTTCTCAGCTCCCACTACGGACAACATCCACACTGGACCTGCTGCAGAGATCGACGGCAAGTTTGAGCTCAAGCCTGGGCTCATCAACATGGTGCAATCCAACCAGTTCTGTGGGAAGGCGCACGAAGATGCTAGTGCTCATCTCCAACACTTCCTGGAGATTTGCAGCACATTCACCATGTCAGGAATCCCCAGAGATGCTATACCACTTCGCCTCTTCCCATTCTCACTGTTGGGGAGAGCGAAGCAGTGGTTCTACGCTACAAAAGAGAAGAATACTACGTGGGCACTCTGCTCCATGAACTTTCTGGCTAAGTTCTTTCCCATGGGCAAGACCAATGCTCTCCGTGGGAAAATTACAAGTTTTCAGCAACAACATGACGAATCTGTTCCAGAGGCATGGGAGCGCTTCCAAGACTACATCCTAGAATGTCTGCATCATGGAATGGAGAGCTGGCTACTGATGCAGATATTTTATCATGGGCTCGGCAATAGTGCCCGTGAGACCATGGATGCTGCAGCTAGAGGAGCCTTCCTATCACTCACCATACCACAAGCCACAGCTCTTGTAGAGAAGATGGCGTCCAACCAAGGATGGAATGAAGAAAGGACCCAGACACGCAAGAGAGGTGGAGGTATGCACCAGCTCAAGGAGGTAGACATGTTGTCTGCCAAGTAGACCTGCTCATGAAGAAGCTCGATGATAGAGCTGGAGATAAGAAAGAAGTCATGCACATCTACGACTCTCACATGACTTGTGAGGAGTGTGGAGATACTAGATACTCAGACAATCACTGCCTTGAGATGCTTGAGGACGTGAACTACATCAACAACAATAACAACAACAATTACTACAACCGTCCTCAGCAAAATCAAGATTGGAATCAACAGAGGCCCAACTACTCAGGTAATTATCAAGGTAACAATTCTTACAATAATAATAACAATTTTCCACCTCTGAGAGAGTTAGTGTCTAATCAAGGAAAGCTAATGGATAACCTATCTAAGAAATTAGCATCTAATGATAAAATGCTAGAAAATATAAATAATAGAATGGATAATTTCTCTACTACCATTAAGAATCAAATTAGCTTTAATAAAATGATTGAATCTCAGTTAAATCAAATAGCTGCTGCTGTTCCTACTACTAACCCCGGTATACCATCAAAACCGGAAGGATTAGAATCCGTAAATCTTGTAGACATGCTTGATACAGGTAACTACTAGAGTAACCCCGTTACGTAAGTTACTACTGACCTTCTGCCGGTCAAGAGAGGCGATCCAGGACGCCCCGTCATCCCGATGTCCATCGACATGGTGGACTTCCCAGAAGCACTCTGCGACTTTGGCTCTAGCGTCAACATTATGCCCAGGGTACTCTATGAAAAATTCTTTACATATCCTCTACTAGAAACAACTATATGTTTGCAGCTTGCAGATCGGATACTAAGTTTCCCAAAGGAAATATTAAAGAACCTCTGCGTCCGAGTTGGTACCTTGTATGCCCCAGCAGACTTCGTGGTGATAGAGACCGGTAATGATGATAGGGCACCCATCATCTTAGGGAGGCCATTCCTGAACACCTCGGGAGTTGTTATTTACGCTAGTGCTGCCAAGAGATCAGTTTCTACATCAAAAGGGAGAAAGGTGACATTTTCCTTCAAGAACAAGACTACATAAATCCCAGAGCAATCCCGACATGAACCAAGTAAGAGGACCAACCGGAGGAACAAGAACAAGCAAGTGCGGACCGAGTCAGCTAAGATGGTCACTGCAGTTCAAGGAGGTCAAGATCGTCGACTCAAGTCACCGTTCCTGACCAAGAAGGACGACCCAGGTATGCCAAGCATCCATTGCTCCATCAATGGGTACAACTTCTACAAGACACTTTGCGACACCGGATCAGGCGTCAACATAATGGCCGCAGTCACCTATCGGCTCTTGTTCGGAATCATGCCCCTAAAACCGACATACATTCAGCTCCAGATGGCAGATTAGACATTTCGAAAGGTTGAAGGTATAGTAACTGATGTCCCTATTAAAATAGACAATCATTTTGTCCATACAGATTTTCAGGTTATTGACATGGGAGAAGACGAGTATGATCCAACCATCGTCCTTGGGAGACCGTTCCTCAGCACTGTTAAAGCAATCATCTACATTGGAACCGGAGAAATCCATATGCACTTCACCTCTGAGAAGGTACGTCGCTATTTTAGTGACCCTAATTATATAGTTGAAGACTCTAAGCAGGTCAGGACAAGAAGAAGACGACGTAACTGCAACCAGAGGAGGCAAATCATCAAGGACAGATGGGCGGACTACGAAGAAGAAGTGGTAAGGTCTGAAGACATACAGCTTGAACAAAACTATCCTAAGGAGACCGTAGCACCGAGTCAGGTATGGAGAGAGAAGATAGTTATACACGAAGAGGAGGCGCCGCCGGAACCACCAACTACGCCATCCAACGAATCCTAGGACGACTGAGAGAACGGAGAGTCCCGTTCGGAGGACTTAAAAACACCGAATGCCTTGCCAAGAGGTAAACTTGGTAGTTATCCTTTCCTTTCAATTATTTAAAATAGTTTGCTTAGTTAATTATGTTCATACTATCTAAAAAAAGTTAAAACCAGTAAGCCCCATGTGAGTACACAAGTGGCATAAAACCCATAAGTACATTCAGTGTGGTGGCATAATAAAAAAAATAAAAAATTAATAAAATAAAAATATTCTTCTGCTCTATAAAAATTAAAATATAAAAATAAAATTGTGATCCTACCAAAGAAAGTAACATTTATTCAGGAGGCTCAACATGATAAAGGCTAGATATTTATGCTAACACTTAATCAGTTCCACAAAGCTTTGTTGTCTATTTGAGCTCCACAGAATTAAAGGATCAAGAAGACTAGCAGACGGAGGACATCCTAATCGCTGTCAGGGTGCTGCCGACTTTCAAATACACCTCCACCACCTGCTAGCTACATCAGAAGAAATTACGTCAAAATCCAGCTTAGGGGAGAGCACCCCCATTTATCCCGCTAAGTATTTCTATCTATATACTTCTACTATATTAAAATAAAAATATACATAACCATGAAAAACCAAATAAAGATTTTGTGCTTATATATATAAATATATCTTTTGCTTAGTGTGCTTAATTAATAAATAAAGTGGCTATGCTAAACTGAATCTAAATAAAACTCTAGCATGGATATGATGAATAGTTGCTCTGCCTAATTTTCAAATTTGAGTTCTCTCTCTAGTTTAGACATAACTGTTATAATTTAAAGCTTGCTCTAAACCTGAACTTGTGGGAAGAAAACTTGATCTGAAGTCTAAGTTGTTAACGGATATGATATGGAAAGGTTGAGCTGCTGTTTATCTTTGAAAATCTTTAAAATAACACATGATGAGTTCCTGTATGATGAGAGTTTAAATTCCTACCACAGCCATATATACATACTTGCTAGACTTTGAGCCACACATTTACTTTTTACTGGTTATGAGCATTGAGTGTGGTCAAGTTGTGTAGACCCTTAGGAGCTTGTCATGCGGTTAAAATCAAGATTCACTTGCACGTTCACTCACACAAGCTACTTCTACTCCGGAAGTACACATCCACATATATCCACTCATTTCCATATCCAGAACCACCCAAAAGTATTCTACTCCTAATCCGGGAGAGAATAGCCAAAAACATTCTCCTACTTCTGTTTTTCCCTGTGGAATAAATGCTCGAGTTATCTTGGTTACTACCACTTGCTATATTATTTCATGAGATGAGTGCTCTAAAAAAAGAGAGAAAAAAGAGAAAAGATACGAGGAAATAAAAAGGGGCAAGTGCCCGGAACCTCGAAAGAAAAAAAAGTGAGACGAGAGGTAAAAATGGACAAGTGTCCGATAGTAGAATTAGGGGTACAAGATACCCACCCGAGAGGAAAGAAAAATAAAATATAGAGCATCTCATTCTCCTCAAAAAAGTTTCAAAAGAGCAAGAAAGGTATGCATCCCCTTAAAAGAGCAAAAGTAGAATTAGACTTTCACCATTGTTATCACCATCATCACCATACACCATTCATTTGCCACACATGCACATCTTGATTTAACTTATTGACTTGTTTCTCTGGATCCATGGTTTGACTATGCAATAAATGTCTTGTAAGTATGTATACTTTATCTCCCACCTATGAGCTCCAGATATCAAAATCCTTATTAAAGTAGGGTGAGAGAGAAGGCAATGTCACTATGCTTTATACTACAAATACTACATACTTTGAGAGAAGGCATATACCATCACTGCCTTGGTAAGGATCCAGAAATACCACAAAAGAGAGATCTGAGACAGTCATACAAAGAATCTCTGAGTTTTATTTTAAAATCTGCAAAAAAACTCCAGAGCTATAGCTGATCAAGAATAAGAAACATGGCGCTTGACTAGACCGTTCTATCTTTTAACTGCTCAAGACAGAAGTAACAGTTACAAGTCCCATGGTAAAAGGTAAAATGAGTAAGTTTTAAAGTCTTGACAGTTTACTCTAACTCAGAGATGAGACCTCATTTGAAAGCATGTGTACTGTCAACTTTTAAAGGCATTACAGCAGCTTCTGATCCATCACTGAGATTATCCTTGCTCAGGGACGAGCAAGAAGTAAGCTTGGGGGAGTTTGTTGACGGTCCTTAAGTATCAAATATAATCAACAAATAAATAGAGAAAAGGATCCAAATGCAACCGACACCCAGACTTAGGGTTTTATCTGACAGAATTCCACGAGTTTTGGTGTATGTCTATTTCTGCAGGGGGTTATTAGGAATTATGGAGGAAAGGCCCACATGTTGGGTTTACATAGAGATATTAACGTGCACCGCAATTATCCAACATCTAGAAGAGTCCAGAAGCCACGGGAACGAGCGGGAGGCCGAGCGGGCCCGGGGACAGGGCGCCCGCCCTCCCCCCTTGGGCGCCCGCCCTGGCCTGAGAGCCAATCAGGCTCCGCCTCGCGGATCATGCTCCACCGACCTAAGGGATTAAGGAAAACCGTGCGATTAAGGTCGGTTTGATCCGACGGTCCATATTCATTTGGAGGGACTATATAAGCAGGCCCCCTGGCCCCTGGAGGAGAGGACCCCGAAGAAACCCTAATTCATTCATCCATCTCGGGAGAAGAAGCCTCTGATCAAGCCCTAGAGCCACCACATCAATAGATCTCTAGTTTATCATAGCTACATAGGATTAGAACTAGAAGGAGTCAATCTTTGATTGGTTTTCGGATCTGTCAAGAGGATTCTTGGTAATTCCTCTACTATTCTTCAATTGTTCATCATTGTTCTTCAATATTATGAATATGACTTTATTCTACTTCAATATATTGATTATGACTTTGCTCTACTTGTTTATATTTGCAATTATATCGTTCTTAGTTTATCATAGTTATATGCTTGGCTTAGTTAGATTGGAATTATATACATGTTTAGGATCGTATAGCGTTTATCCATGTGTACAGTGGGTAAATGATAAGTATTGTGTAGGCGTGGTGCCTATACCGTATTTATCTGCGATTGTACCCTATATGTCGGATCGCAGGGTAGTTCGTGGTGGTGACAGCTCCATTGATTCTTATATAGTCCCCCTCTCGTGTATAGGGCGGGCAGAGCAACATTATTACAGGGGAGTGATTGCTATGTTTCTCATCTTCCTTGATAATATCACTATGCATGGGCGTACTCCTGTCTTGCAATGATAGATACTCAATTCCATTTTCCATTCCATAATCAACATTGATGATTAGCAATCCCTTCCCAGTGGTAAAAATATAAATAACGATACCTGGAATACTTCTCGATTAAAATGCTACATCGGTATTAATCTGTGCGCTTGCAGATCGCATTTATTATTCATTCAGAAGAGCAATTGCATATTTCAATACTGCGTCTCTCATGTCATGCTGGGGATGACAACTAGGCTTAAGTGGCAAGAGGGATAGGTTCGGCATTTTTGGCGCAGTTATCAGAATTAGAAAACTAAGTCTACTTTTGGTAATGACGTTAAGAATGCCCAACAATAACCGGGATGAAAGTGCAACCATGAGGGCTATGATGGCTCTGGCTTTAGTCAAGTATGAGTAATTTGTCTAGCTGGTAAGAGGTTACCCATGTGGCGTAAATGGGGGATAGCAGACCGTGGATTCCCTAGCTAAAATTTTAGCTAGACCGCTGACTCTAGCTAAAATTTATGCTTACCTCTGCCCTATTCTATTATAAAACTTTGTCCCTATTCTAAATCCAACCTCCTTGTCTATTTAGATGGCTCATAATGAGGAGACCTTTGGCATGAATGGACAAAAGGACCTGGCTACGCCACCCATAAAAGCATTTGACAAGGAGAAGCTTCTAGCCATGCAAAAGCAAGTAGTGGAAGGAATGACTCAGAATGGGAACTCTCAATAGTCTATCTCAGGACCAGTGAAGAGACAAGTAGCAGAAGCTTGGAAAAATATGAGAACCCATGGAGGTGTTGGTAGTAATACATCAGGATATCAGGATCAATGCCATTGTTGTAGGCATTATGGTCTTCCTTGTCTTCGGAATAGGTCATCTAAAAAGGAAGTTAAGGTAAAACCAAATTGTGTGACTAATGAGGATAAGAAGACGAAGTCAAAATCACTAGAGCCAGCATTGGGAAGTGAACAACATTCAAATCCTAAGTTGTCACATTTAGCTTTGAACTCTGGCCATAAAAATCCAAACCTTGGAGATGAAGAAACTTCTCAAGCTAACCCAACTGCTCATGAGGTATGCATAGATGGATGGACGATCACTTATAAAGAGTATCAACCTCGAAGGATCAACCAAGTTAGGAAGAAACCTAGCCAGCCAGAGACAAACCTTTAGAGTCAGCGAGTTGATAACACACCGAGCAACACCTTAGTGGAAAATGATATCACGAAAGATCCAACTAAGAAAAAGTGTTATCACTGCCGACAGGAAGGACACTATGTAAACTCTTGTCCACAGAGGAATCAATAGATGAATCATGAAAGTAGCCACACTGAGTTTAAGATATAGGAGTTTGTGCCCTTGTGTAATAAAAACGCTAGTAGCGAAAGTCAAGTTTGTGTGCCTTGTGAACCTTTACTGCTTGGTTGAATTGTTTTTATGTTTATGTTTGATTTGGATCTTTGTAATGAGTGTAATGATCTTGTGAGTTTCTTCACAATTTCATTTAGTTTATATGTCTAAGGCATAAGGATTAATGACATAAATAGTTGGGTTTTGGTTTTCTCTTGTTACCTTATCCTGCCTTTCTAGAGTATCTCATCTTTATCAGTTTATGTCTCTGTTCTTGGATGACCAAAAATCATGAGAAAATTCTGGATGATAGTGGACTTCAAGATTTTTCTCTGACCTCAAGAATCACCCCCATAGCTATTCTGGTATTGGAGTTATGCAAATAACAAGATGATAGAGTGGTGCTGTCAAGAATCTGACCAGTTTTGATTGATTACTGTTTTAGGCAAATGTAACTATAGAACTTGGAAAAGCGTTCTATAGCAAAGTTTTAGATAAGTTGCTAAGCTTTCTAACAGTATAAGCTATAACCCTATTGGATTAACAGAACAAGAGTTATGTCTATTGTACTGCACTGGTGATTTTCATATCGCGAGGAAATTTCAGGATATTTGTTTCTTCCTTGCACATCAGTTCCTTGGGATGTCAAAAGGGTCTCAATGCAAGATAACTTGTCAAGCAAAGTGCAAGCTACCTTCCTTGTGTCTCCTAGTCGACCTTTTCTTAAGGGGGTAGAACCTTGATATCACGGGTTGATGCATTTTCAACTTATCTTGAAGTGAGAGTTGTCTCTTGAGATATTCTATGATTATGATCATCTCTCCTTCCCGTGTTATTGACGTTGGTCACTTGATGATAGGGAGTGTAGTATCCCATGGATCACGAGCCATATATGATGCCTCTTACTGATACGTGGGAAGAGAATGATGATCCTACCCTTGAAGAATGTTATGAGTATGATGAAGCTGAGTACTATCAAAATAATGATACTGAAGAGCAAGTTGGAAGTGAATCAAATCAGAATCCACAACGGCGAAAGAGAAAAAGGAAAAGCCGTAAGAAGCCTGCTCATGGGGGTAAGGTGCAATGAGACTATATCAATGGAAGACTGAGCAATGTGGATAGGCATAACATTCATGGAACTACCAAAGTGGTTGGTGGCTATATTCAAGTAGACTCAGTGCTAGTTTTTGCTCTGTTTGACCCGAGTGTTTCGCATTCTTTCATTTCCACTGACCTCGTCAAGACAATCGAGAGGGTGAAGTGCCCAACGAGGAAGTCTTTGTTAGTTCAAACCCCAGTGGGAGGAATACAAGCAGATCAGGTATGCTCAAATATCAATCTAGTCATAAACAAGGAGAACTTCACTGTAAACCTCATTGTGCTAGAGTCACTTGGTATTCCCTTGGTCCTTGGTAATGGATGGTTGTGTGCACACAAAGGAGTGATCTATGGTACCCAGTACAAAATGCTCTTAACAGCACTGTCAGGAAAAAGAATTGAGTATCACGGTGGTCCATTCCTACATGAGGAAACAAATGCATATTAAGTTTCCATGTCTCTTGGAGTTGTAAGCTAAAAGAAATTAGTAGTCAAGATGGACTTCGGTCAACTATGAATAATATTTATTCAATGGAAATGTTGTTCACAAGGTGTAACCTTGAGACAAGTGTTTAAGTTTGGTATGCAAGTTGTGAAGTTGAAAGTATTATCAAGATATTTTCATGTTTCTCTCAGAGGATCTGAGCCTCTTCTGAATCTCGAGGATGAGATTCATTTTAAGGGGGGTAGAATTATAACACCCTAAAATTTGCTTATTTTTAAAATAGTTGAATTTGATTTATTGAGTCAATTTTGTGAGCATTAAAATATAAGAAAAATAAATAAATTTTGGGAAGTTAAAATTTAATATAAGGTTAGAAACATATGTGATGCATACATGTTGCAGCATTAATTTTTGTGATGTGTGGATTTAAGCAAAAGAGAGTTTGATTCAAAAATTCAATTCAAAAATTGAGTTTGGAAAATCCATTAAAAGAAAAAGAAAAGAATTCTTGGTCCAACTTCAATTTCGGCCCAGCCCCTCCCTTTTCCTGGGTCGTGGCCCAGCCGGCCACCTCCTCCCCCTTCCCCTCTCTCTCACCAACTGACAGGCCAGGCCCACCTATCATCCCTCTCCTTCAACCGCCCCTGCCCCTCCCTCTCTCCCTCAGACATTTTGAAGAGCCCCGCGCGCGAGCCGCCCTCTCCCTTCCCCATTTCCCCCTCTCCTCGCCTCTGCTCTCGTCCTTGAACGCTCATAAAAACCGTCGCCGGAGCGCCTCTGGCCGGCCGCGCGCCATCCCGCCGATTTGTGCAGCCACCGCCCCCGTTTTCGCCGTGGTGAGCATCGCCTACTCCCCCTCTTTCTCTCTGAGTTTCTCTCGCTCTGTTTCGTGGCCTCTAGGCCCTTGTTCGCGTGCGACGAGGGTGTCGTCCATGGCGCCACCGCGGACCGCCCTGCGCGGGTCCTCCTCTGGCCGCGCTGAGCTCGGGAATGAGTCTGCTTCGTTCTCCTCTTTCTCCCGGTACTCACGGTTTCGAATTTGGTGCACCGTAGCGCCCGAACGGCCTACTCCGGCGAGCTCCTCGTCGCCGGCAACGGAGCTCCGTCGCGCCCTCTCCCTGCTCTGACCGGCGCACCACTCCTCTCTCTCTCTTTGGGGTTCTTTTTGTTAAAGAGACCCTATCTTTTTTTCTAAATTATGCCCGCAGTCCTCGGCCAACTCCAAATTCAGATTAAAAATTGATTTAAATTCCATTTTTTCGACTTCAAATTAATTACAGATTTGCCACTGCATTGTTTTGGCCATAAAATATTCGTTTTAGCTCCGATTTTACCCATTCAAATTGTGTTAGATTCATAATTAAATTCTCTATATGTTAGTACCCCTGTTACTGCAGTTTGCAACTTTTTATTTTTTAGGTTTAGGTTTAATTAGTTAAATTGCTATAGGAAATCGCCGTAAATTCGTAACTTGATCGTTTTAGTTCCGATTTTCGTGATCTTTGTATCTATGTGATCGTAGAAAAACTTAGGTTCTGTTTTTAAACATTTTATTTTGTTTTTTTGATCTGCTAGTGTATTGTTCTAATTGTAATCTTGTTTGCTTCGTGTATGTCTGTCTTCGATTGTTTGTGTGTTGATGATCGATGATCGAGATTAGACGGTGGGCGTTACTTCGGTGATCAAGATCAGAGCCTTGGAAGCAAGTAAGGTCAGCAGGACCAGCAGGAGCAATTGGATCAAGGCAAGTATAGTATTTGGGTTTTAATTCTATGACCATGATCTTGTGACTAGATTAATATAAAGCAACAAATGATAATAATGACTTTTTAGCAACATGAGGATTTACTCGTAAGTGATAACCGAGATGAAAGTGCAACCATGAGGGCTATGATGGCTCTGGCTTTAGTCAAGTATGAGTAATTTTTTTAGCTGGTTAGAGGTTACCGTGTGGCGCAAATGGGGGATAGCAGACCGTGGATTCCCTGCGGGGTAGAATCACACAGACTGACTACCAAAACCAAGCGGCCCTAACTTGTTAGACGAACCTTTGAAAGACTTCATAGTGACCCCTGTCGGCCTCCCTTGGAAGGGGGTTAAGAGGTTAGCTATCTTGGGCGAAAGGGTAAATCATGACTCATGGGTAAAGATGTACGACCTCTGTAGAGTGTTTAATAAACTGGTATACTAGCCGTGCTCACGGTCACGAGCGGCCTTGGGGATTCTTACATTAAGGGTGATGAATCTTGTTGTGTAAATATGCTCATGTTTATTGTTTAATGCTCTATATTATTTATGTCACATTGATCATGAGATTATGGGATCTATACAATCTAGATGCTATACTTGCGGAGTTCGTCTTGGACTCACTCTTGCTATCTCCCCCACACCTTAGGAGAAGTATTGGGCTTGTGATCAACCAGTCAGTTGGATCCTGTAGAGTGAAGTTAACACCCAAAGTTTGGAGTTATCTTCCGTGGTGTGCTGCCTAAGGTTGTTTCTGATTTATTATATACGCTATATAAGTTATGCGTTGTCATTTGATATTACCCCTTATTTGTAGCTATATGTGAGGCTTGTCTTCTAAAACTCACATATGGTATATATCTGATTTTGTTCTTAAACTCAGATGTTAAAATATATATATATGATCATACTAGACCATCTAGAGTGATATGTATGTTAAGTATGTATGCATATATAGAGTATATGGTTATACTTATTATATATAATATAGTAGTCACATTTTAGTAATATATTTAAAATATAATTTTTTTTTGAAAAATTTTCACGTGGTAAGATCTAGAGTATCTTAATATGAGTATATAAACATATTCAAACCGATAAACAAGTATGAATACATACACAATGTAGTTTATTGAAGATGAGAGTAACTACACGTACGTGTAGAAAGGAATTTCCCTATATATATATTGTATTTTATGTCACGGGGGATAGCCGTCACCCCCTAGGGTGATAACGCACCACGCTCCTGATGCGCGCCATGTGTTGTGTTGGACGGTTCTGATTGAATTACTTAATATAGAAAGAAGCAACATGTGTTTTCAGGATGCTGGCTCATTTAAAGTAAGTGGTCCATGTGCTTGCATCAAAATCCTAGCTTGCCTGTGTGTATAAAAAGGCTACATGCTCATTAGTTTTAACAGCATGGGTGCCCCCCAGGCAAAAGTAGTTTCTTATTTTATCTATATTTAATACTTCATGTATGTATCATAAGATTCGATATGATGGGGAAATCTGAAAAATTTAAGAACTAAGGCCTTGTTTAGTCCGCAAAAAAGTTTTACGGTATATTAAATCTTACGGCACATGAAGTATTAAATATTTATAATTCTTGTCCGGAGAAAGGAGAACAGTCAAACTAAAAGAATGTCAAGGTTAATCTTGTATAGACGTTTGGGTTCATTTTCTTATAATCATTTGGCTAAATTCAATAAATCATAGCAATGCCAAAATTCGAGGGAAAAACAACATTTTTTTTCTGTCCTCATCTCCTCGCTTTGGTGTACTCCATTTTTCTGCGCGAGCTATCACATTGCTGCTGCTGATGCTCTAATCTAAAGCAGTGAGCAGTCGATCAGAAGTGGTCCCGAGGCATAGGCCTTGTTGACCCTAAAAATCAAAAACTTTTCAAAATTCTTCGTCACATCGAATCTTACGGTATATGCATAGAGCACTAAATATAGACAAAATAAAAACTAATTGCACAGTTACCTGTAAATCGTGAGATAAATCTTTTAATCCTAGTTACTTCATGATCGGACAATGTTTGTCGAATAAAAACGAAAGTGCTACAGTCCTAAAAACCAAAAAAAAATTCAAAACTAAACAAGCCATAGTGGGTCACGGGCGTAGTAGTACTAGGCCTTGTTTAGTTAGTTGAAATCAAAAAGATCTTGGCGGGACATGTATGGAGCATTAAATATAGATGAAAACAAAAACTAATTTTACAGTTTGCCTATAAATCGCGGGACGAATTTTTAAGCCTAGTTACTCCATAATTGGATATTTTTTGTCAAATAAAAGCAAAAATACTATAATGTCAAAATCCAAAAAAATTTCGCATCTAAAGCCTAAATGTGAAGGATGCTCCTGAGCGATCGCGGCTGATGCAACTTTGTCTTCTCAGCGTTACTAAAGAAGTATATATATATATATATATATATAGTTACTCTCATCTTCAATAAACTACATTGTATATGTATTCATACTTGTTTATCAGTTTGAGTATGTTTATATATACTCATATTAAGATACTCTAGATCTTACCACGCGAAAATTTTTCAAAAAAAAATATTTTTTAAATATATTACTAAAATACCACTACTATATTATATTCAATAAGTATAACCATATACTCTATATATGTATGCATAATTAACATACATATCACTCTAGATGGTCTAGTATGATCATATACTTTGTCTATATACATTTCGTCCGGTCATAAACACCTTAAATCTAGAGATACATAGATGAGAGTAACTACACGCGCGTGTAAAAGAAACGCGTCCTATATAGGGAAATTCCTTTGTACACGTGTGTGTGTATATGTATATATATATATATATATATATATATATATATATATATATATATATATATATATATATATATATATATATATATATATATATATATATATATATATATATATAATTTTCTACTCCCTAGGAGTAGTTACTCTCATATGTGTATCTCTAGATTTACGACATATATGGTCCAATGAAGTATATGCAGATGTAGTATATGATCATACTAAATCATTTAAGATAGTATGTATATCAAGTATGCAAGTATATATAAAGTATATGGTTATACTTATTTTATATAGTACTGTGGTAGCATTTTAGTAATATATTAAAAAGTATGGTCTCTTTTAAAAAAATCACGTACGAAGATTTGAAGTACCTTAAATTAAATTGAGTGGTACCTTTGCATATGCGGCCAGTACATGCTCTGAATAACTCTTTTTTCACGGTCGCACGTTTTTCATTAGAAGAAGTAGAGTTTGATATACTCTAAGCTGGCCACGGTAATCCACTAATACCGAGACCAGTGACCGAAAAACACATGTGTTTGTGATTTGCATAGTAGTATGCTCTGAATAATTCTCGTTGCGTTTTCTTTTCTACTATAAGAAGAGGTGTGGTGTTAAAAATGTGTTCTTTTCAATCTAATCTCAATCACTGACTGAACCGTTATTTTTAATAATAATCATCATCATTAATAATAGTGATCTATTCTATTTTTTTTAAAAAAATTCCCAACTATGCCATTATTAAAAATATGTAAACTATCTCCCTAAATTTGCATCTAAATTACTCATATTTGTCATTATAAAAGCTAATTTAAATAACCTCTAAAATTATAGATAAATTATCCACCTCTATCATTCTGAAAATATTTTAAAATAACAACATAAATTTGTATCTAGTTTACGTGCACCTATAACTGGATTATGAAGGACAATAATGCATTGCAACCCTTTGCATCTAAACTATCCAAATATGTCATTATGATAGATAATATAAAAATCATATTTAATTGATATCTAAATTACCCACCTTTATCATTATAAAACTAAACTAAACATCCATCAATCTACATATAAAAACTAATATAAGCTATTAAGAAAAAATATTCAATAACCATAAAGTATGTTATATTTTTCCAAATTACACAAATAGTTAAACTAAAAGTAAGCATAATGCTATTTGCCACCATATGCACCGAGTAACATACACACATTACGATAAATATTTACTTAGTATTTTATCAAGTGCGACAAATGTTCTCTTAAAAAACCATAGGCCAATGGCACTAACAAGTCCATGATGATATATTTTGTAAGTTGTGACTTTAATAAAAAAAAGCTCTATATGTTTGAAAAAACAGCATACACAAGAGTCTCAACTTAACTTTAGTGTGAAAATGTAGCATCTAATAAATTCAATATTTAAAAATAGAAATAGATTGATAACGTCTTGAGATGCAATAGCAGCCACCATATTTTAAGCTAATAATTCAATTAAATCCATATCAAAGATACACCGAGGTGCCATGCCACTACTACAAAACTGACATCCATTGTCGGCCCACCATTGTGGGTTATTTTGGAACCGATAGTGGTAGCCATGAATCAGCACTGCTGGTTCGGGGCATGAACTGGTGCAGTGATAGCTATTATGTAGAAAATCATAACTTTTTCATATGAGATCAGATGAAGATAAACTTTATATCAAAATTATAGAGTTCAAAGAGATCTAAAACTTTATCGTTGGCAACTTTTAATTTGAGATGATTTATAGTCCAAATATTCAATAGAAGTTCTTGAATTAGATTTATTTATTAACGATGTCGAATGGAGGCAAAGTCAACATCAAAGTTGCAGTACTCGACGAGATCAACAACTTTTTAGTTAATAACTTGTTCATTTGAGATTTTTTGAGATTCTTTTGAGTGTCAAATCTACAATGTAAGATTCAAAAATGCGTAGCCAAAAGAATAGCATCAGTTGTATAATCACATATGTCAAGTAGTTCAGTTGGTATGTGCGTGTGAGGGAACGTCAACGTTGAGGTCGTCTATTTGAATCTTGAAAAATACTAGAGAGTTGGGACAACTTTCCCATTGGTTGGTACTCTATTTTGTAGTATGCACAGAAAAAATGTGCATATGGATAAAAATGCTAGATTAATATATAATTGTCACTAAATAGAGATGACAAAGTATCTATGTACCTATTGTGTTAGATAATAAGCAAAGAGAGAAGGATGTAAATTAGTATATATAAGTATATTTTTCTAATTAATATGAACATCTAATGCTTCATAAGATTATAATCTAGGAGGAAGATGTATAGATGATCAGATGGGCTGGCCCGCGGGCATAGCCCGAAAAAGCATGGCATGACATGAATAACAAAGCTATAGGATCGTGCCTAGGCTGAGACTTCGGCACGGCGCCATGATATGACACGACATGATTAAACCATTGTAGTGCCTAGTAGTATCGTGCCTTATATTGCTAGTGTCGTGGCAGTGCCTTGCGGGCCTAGTTTGCCATCTATACGGTTCATGGAGTAGTATATGTGGACTAATGAGCAAATGGAAGGTATAGTATTTTTATTTTTGAACCAAATAATCAAAGAGTCTGTTTGGTAGGGTTTTTTCTTGACTCCAGCTCTGATTTCTTCAGGGGAGCACTATTAAATGTTTTGTAACAGAAACCATTTTTTGATAAAAAAACATAAGAGACGGCTTAAACTCCTCTAGAGAAACCCCTCAAGAGAGTCCTACCAAACACCGTTATGACAACTAGCATTGGTTGGCAGTTCTATCCACCATTTTCAGTGACGGCCCTAAGGGTAGGGCACAAGGTGTGACGCCTGAGGGCCCAGCCAGGAGACAGGCCCAAACCCCAGGTATACAAACTCCTAGGTCTATAGTCTCTATTAGGCATCATGAGACTAATGAAAAGAGAGACACTAATCAACCGGTCTAAGAAGACAACGTCAGTCTTTCTTTCCTAGTTTTCCTTTCCCCACGGTTCTCCCGCAGAGAAGGAGGCGGGGAGCCACGCCACACTCTAATCACGACTAGCGAGTTTGTGACGCACCAACACACACACACATAGAACCAGCGAGCCAGGCCGCCACGGAGAGTTGGACGTCGAAGAATGGCGTACGACGGCGGCGACCATGCAGGGCTCCACGACATCGATATCTTGGTTCTTACCTTCTTGCGAATGCGATCGTCGATCAGTTATTTTAGTTCATGTCCAAGGTCTAGGTATTTTTCTTTTTCATTTTTTAATCCTAATTAACTATTTGTATAGTATTACTTTTTTAGTCTACACTGTTCCTTGATAATTATCATATATGTTAAATAAAAATTTGTAAAGAAAGTCATTTAGGACAACGACTTTGACTTCTTGGTTTTATAAAAACTTTTATCAAATCTTTTCATATGGTTCGATTTAAAAATTATACATAATTTATATTCTCAATGTTTGACCTAAATCTTATCTCAAACGCAACTTTCTTTATAGGTATACAAAGAGTATATTATTGAATTTGCTTTTGTTTAGTAAGTAAAATTAGTACATATATATTATAAGATTTTATATGTGTATAGTCTAGACGGGCCGTCGTGACGAGTTCACCGGAGGTCCTCTCAAAATCCTAACACCGGCACCGACCATTTTCAAACGGCAGTAATTCCGTTGTCACGAGGCGATCTCGGCTCCGCGGGGATCACACAATCCTCGCTCTAGTCCTAGCTAGCCAGCTAGGGCCGCTGCTGTCAATAGGATTTTGAGCCTATTACGGGAAGCGGGCACTCTCGCTATTACGGCACGTACGCATGCATGCATCGTCCTCTCAAATTAGATTTGACAGATCTCAGGCCGCGGCCAATGCATATGCATGATGTACAAGCTAGCTGTAAAAAGAACACTCGCGAGTACCCGGCCGGCCGGCCGAATTGTCCTGGGGAGGCTCATTAACCCACACCAGGCGCACCAGCACAGCACATGATGCACGCCACGGCCACTGTACCAGCCGTCCAGCCTTCATCTGTGACCAAAAGGCACCCGGCCGGCATGTAACGTGCAACACGTACGCTTCTTTCTTTCATACATGCATGCATGACTGTACTAGATCGATACAATAGTACGTACGGCTCGATCACGCACATAGAGTATCTATCCATGGCGCGGCCAGCACTCGATCTGCACTCCATTTTCCACTCGTCATGCAAGTAGGAGTTGTAATTAACTAACCTATAGCTAACACCAACCCGGGTGCCCGCGCCCGGCTGCCAAACTTTTATTAGCCATATCGTCATGCATGCATGCAAGCGCCAACGTACACCAGAAAATGTATTTTACTGATCGCAAAAAAAAAAGAAAATGAATTTTACTCGTATATATATAGTCTATATACCATCTGATGCTAGAACCAAAAAAAAAAAGAAAAAGAAAAACAAGAAACTGTATATGCAGTCTGAAAATTCCCTGGCTCGTGCTCTGCCACACACACACGGAGACAGTCCTGACAGTGCAAATCGAGGTGAACATTCTTCTGCTACCCTTGTTTTTTTTTAACGAAAAGAAAAACGATCGCGAAACGCGGTGGAAAGCGGGCGCGCGCCAACGTTCTCTCCTCTCCGTCCGTCACGTACTTCGGCCTTCGGGAAACGGATGTGTGCACGCACGCACATGCACGAGTCGCCGACGGCCGAACCGAACACGCCAATGGCGGCGAACCTGTGATGGTTTTAATTAAAGCGTGTACGTAGCAGTGCCCTTCTTCTCCATCCATCTGCCACTTTGGTCTTGTTTAGTTCCGAAAAGTAAAAAGTTTTCGGTACTGTAGCACTTTCGTTTGTTTGTGACAAATATTATCCAATCATAGACTAACTAGGATCAAAAGATTCGTCTCGCGGTTTACAGCTAAACTGTGTAATTAGTTTTTATTTTCGTCTATATTTAATGTTTCATGCATGTGACATAAGATTCGATGTGACGGAGAATCTTGAAAACTTTTTGGTTTTCAGGGTGAACTAAACAAGGCCTTTGTCTGCTGCACCATTGCAGTAACCCTCTTCACTCCTCCCCTCATCCATCCACCCACCCACCCAGCTGCACCCTCGCTCTCGATCCTTTATTGCGCCAGCGCCACCGCCGGCCATGGCCACCGCGTCCTCCTCCCCCAACCACATGGCCAGTCCAGTGCACAGATAGCCATCACTTAATGCTCAGCTCTGTTCAGCTCAGCTCCTCCCCCCGTAGCTTCGTCACTCTGCACTGCGGTCGGTCACGGCTATATAAAGCCGCTGAGCTACGAGACCACTGCACCGCGTCCTCTCACAAGCACCTTTTCTTCCTCCAGGAGTACGAGTGCGCGCTCCACACAGCTAGCTAGCTAGCTATAGCAGCCATGGCGAAGAGCAAGGGGGTGGCGCTGGCGCTGCTGCTCTGCCTGAGCAGCGCGGCCGTGGGCGCGTGGGCTCGCCCGGTCGCCACCAAGGACGCCGCCGCCGCAGCCGACGAGAAGTTCCTGTGGCTCAAGAAGCACTTCGGCAAGGGTGCTGGCTTGGGCGGCGGTGGCGGCGGCTATGGTGGCGGGGGAGGCGGCGGAGGCGGTTGTGGTGGAGGAGGTGGGTATGGCGGAGGAGGTGGCGCTGGGCTGGGTGGCGGGATCGGCCACGGCCTCGGCGGCGGCTTCGGAAAAGGTGGCGGCCTTGGTGGAGGGTACGGGAAAGGTGGCGGTCTCGGAGGTGGCATCGGCCATGGCCTTGGTGGTGGGTACGGCAAGGGTGGAGGCCTTGGTGGCGGGATCGGTCATGGCGTTGGCGGCGGGTACGGCAAGGGTGGCGGACTTGGAGGCGGCATCGGCCATGGCATTGGTGGAGGCTACGGGAAGGGCGGTGGCCTCGGCGGTGGCATTGGCCATGGATTGGGCGGTGGATATGGAAAGGGCGGCGGTCTCGGCGGTGGCTATGGAAAGGGCGGTGGACTAGGAGGCGGTATTGGTCATGGCATCGGTGGAGGCTATGGCAAGGGCGGCGGCCTTGGCGGTGGGCATGGCATGGGTGGCGGCTTTGGCAAGGGTGGTGGTATCGGCTCCGGCGGTGGCTACGGCGGCGGCTTTGGCAAGGGTGGTGGCCTCGGCTCCGGCGGTGGCTACGGCGGCGGCTTTGGCAAGGGTGGTGGTCTTGGCAGCGGCGGTGGATATGGTGGCGGCGCTGGCGGTGGCTCCGGCGGTGGTTTCGGCAAGGGATTTGGCTTTGGGTTTGGCAAGGGCGGCGGGTTCGGCGGCGGTGGCGGTGGCGGTGGCGGTGGCGGAGGCGGCATTGGCATCGGTGGCAAGCACTGATACGTCAGCAGCATACATTTCCCTGCAGTTCTTCTATATATCGGATGATGGGTGACAGGTTGTGATTTGTGAAAGTTTGCAGTTCCGGCAGGTTGTTGGTTGTGTGTCCTCTGGTTTCCGAGATTTGTTCGTGCTCATGTATTAGTTTCTGTGATGGTGATATCAATCACAATGGTATGTACCTACTCCATGTAATGCTCGCTCCCTGAAAGATTCGAGAAATATAAATGAAGTCAAAATCTCGTTTGAATTTGGTTTGGATGAATGATGATGCGTAGTATACGTGCTCATGAGTCATGAGGACGCTCTGCGACAGCGAATTGATGCAGCGAGCTCGGACAGTAAAGCTTGGGCTGTCAGGTTCCCGCAAGAGTTAACAACGCCGTAGTACTTGGTACTCCTCCATATCATGAAGGTAGACGTTTAGGACATGATTGTGGTAACCAAGGAGTGATTAATTAGAGGTTAATTTTCCATCTTTACCCTTATTAAATAGCAGTGTGCGTGCTATTTAAACAACAAACTATCCTAGCTCAGTTGGCTTGCATTGCGTAGCTCGAGGCTGGTGTCCCTGGTTCGAACCCCTTGGGCAACATAATTTTTTGCATGCATTATGCATGGCACTGTAGCTCGTGCACTCGGCCGTTCACAGGCGCTGTTGCTGCTGGTTTTTGCTTCGCGTGCTGCTGCTTTCACTTTCGCGCGCGGCGCTGCTGCTCTTTGCTTTGCCGCCGGCGCATGCATTATGCATGGCACTGTAGCTCGTGCACTCGGCCGTTCACAGGCGCTGTTGCTGCTGGTTTTTGCTTCGCGCGCTGCTGCTTTCACTTTCGCGCGCGGCGCTGCTGCTCTTTGCTTTGCCGCCGGCGCTCGCCATTTTCAATTTAGAATTTCGGCTTTGAGTAGCGTGCGGCGAGCGGCCATCGCGCGGCGAGCAGCCAGCACGCGGCGAGCGGCGAGCGCGATCACAGGCGAGGGAGCCATCAGTGGACCACCAAGAATAGCAGAGGAAGATGGAGAGCGCGCGCGAGCAACCAGCGTGCGGCGAGCGGCGTGCTTAGCTTTGAATGCTGGGCAAGAACCGATGAGTGCATGCATGTATTAATGCTGCGTCGAAGTTGAACAGCCGGGGGCAAACAAGTCCGGTTTTGATCTCCCACACTCAGAACGTCAACTAACGTGAAATTAGCACCAAAGCCTAAAACGTCTACCTTCATGATATGGAGGGAGTATTCTTTAGGTGTGTGTTCAATTTGTACAAGTACAAACTGATAGACGCGGGCACAACTTGAGAGGTTTAATTCATGGGAGTGCGTTGCATATTTTCTCCCCAAAGTAAAGGCATGCACAAGATGAGCGTCGGCTCTGAATCTGAGGCCTTGTTTAGTTGTAAAAAATTTTGTAAACTTTTTTCAGATTCTCCATCACATCAAATCTTTAGACGCATGTATGGAGTATTAAATATAGACAAAAATAAAAACTAAGGGGGTGTTTGGAACTGCTCCACAAATTCTGCTTCATAAACTCCACCGTGGAGCAGCTTCACAAAAAACTGGAGTTTGTGGAGTACCTCTTTAGGTGCTCTCACGACTCTACTTTTTTTTCTCGAACTGAGTGCGTGGAGCTGAAACCGTTTGGCTAAAAAAACATGGAGCGAAGCTGAAAAACGTGGAGCAGAGCAGTCTCAAACACCCCCTAATTGCCAGTTTGGTCGAAATTGACGAGACGAATCTTTTGATCCTAGTTAGTTCATGATTGAATAATATTTGTCAAATATAAACGAAAGTGCTACTATTTCTATTTTGCAAATTTTTTTGAACTAGACAAGGCCTGAGCAGAAGAAACTAGCGTTCAATAATTTTTTCAACAAAAAAATCCTTTATCATCGCTACAAGGTTTGAAAGAAGTTCACTCGAATATTCTACCGCAATTGCACGAAGGTTACTGGGAAGAGCTCAGTGCTCACCAGTTGGAGGTGAAGCCAGTTGTTGGTTATCAGAGTACGTCTTCAAACTTATTGACTACTATTTTTCAGTTATAAAATAGTTTTTTTTTCATAACAAATCAGTATTATGCATGATGCTACTCTGATGTTGGCCTGTTGGCTGGTGGTTGCTGCGTGCTTGTGTTTTGACTTTTGAGCACCCGGCGGCAGCGGTGGTCGGTGGCCCTGCACACCGCACACTCCATTGCTAGCTAGAGGTCCACAAGTCTAGACTCTGGAGTCAGGATTCGAAGGGGCCTGTGTCAACAAACTCGGCTAGAGAAATATCTTGGTGGTAGCTTTTAAAAAAAAACTATCCATTATGCTTACATGTTTTCATCTTAGGTAAATGCAAAATACCTAATTAGAAATATTAAAAACATACAATTCAAGGGAAAAAACTAAAAAAATTGGCCACGCCTATTATTTAGCCATTCAGACTTAGACTTGCAATGTAATTGGAGATTAGATTATCTATGGCTTGCTTAGCGATCTTATTCTACATCTACAGAGAATATTCTCATGTGGTAGATATATCTGTTTAAGTCACCCGCGAACCAAACACTCCCCGTCTGTGGACCGCCATCTCCCATCCATGAATATCCATCAAACCAAACACACCCTAGAGAACATAGACGTATGTGTTCGAATCACAACTCCTCGATTGGAGTTTTAGCATGGCAACATTGGTGGTTCTGCCTTGTAGCTTGTCAGCGGTGTCTCCATGTCAAAGACTTAGAGGTGCATCCATTAGCAAAGGTAGAGTGACGAACCGATGAGTGCACACAACAACAACAGTCAAGATTCTAAGAACTAACACGAAGATGAAACGAGCGAAATGACAATACATGATGAGAATGAGACCAAATCATGAAGACAAAATGGCTGCACCCAAACAGAGGACACCAATGCAAGTTCCTAGAGCTCGTCACGCTCTATGCACCTTAAAATTGGAACCACATTATCGAGAAAGCTTGACTATAGTTCCGACGCACATTTGTTCATCTGACCCTACAACACCACCACACGAGCTTGGCATCATGCTACTTGTTGTGACATTGGGGCTCCTAACGGAGTCATATTTGTTCCACAACAAAAATCTATTATCTATTCAGTTATCCATACCTATTGGGTATTACGTCTAGTGAGGGATGGGTAATTAACATTTATGGGTACGTGACTTGTGGGACTCTCCGACGGCATCCTTATGCTCTCTAAATTTTTCTATGTTACCATGGGGAGTTGATTCTCCTCTTTAGCTAAGTTAGGGATCTAGGGCACATTTGGTTTTGCGAGTCTCATCTCTGTTTGTCTAGCCAAAAGTTGGTGGCGTTGCCTTAAGATCCACGATAATAGATTTTTTCTGTTTAGGTCAAACAAGCCAAATGAGATCACTAGGACTAATAAGCTTAGCCTCGCTTGACTAAGAAAGAGTAGGCAAAGCTCGCTCCATGTTCAAAGTGCCCTCCTCGATTGGGCTTGGCTAAGCTAGAGTAGGCAAAGCTTGCTCCATGTTCAAATGTGCCCTCCTTGGTCGGGTATAACTTACCTAGACAAGGTTAGCTTTGTAGCAAACACAACCTCAAAACCTATTGTAACACCCACTTTTTGTGTGCATCTTATAATTTAAGGCTGCAATTGGATGTGGGCATTGAGGCTCTAGAATTGGAATTGGAATTGGAATTAGATAGCACCAAATGCTGTTGTTTGGATGGCTTAGACTTTGGAATTGGAAATCATCTACAATGCTAGAGGGGTCTTCATTGCACCTGCGCCCCCTCTTCTCAATATAGAGTTTTGTGGCCCTATGTAATGGGCGGAATTGGAGATGAGCGCACATCCTTCCAAACAACACTCCACATTCTTTGGAGCCTGGCACAAGGCGAGCGGTGGCCCGAGCCTAGCACGGGGGAGGGGGGTGGCGGCATGAGCCAAGGCACGACGCGAGGCGAGTGATGCCCTGAGTCAAGTGGGCAGGTGGCAGCACGAGTCCAGGGGATGGTACAAGGTGAGCGGTGGCCTGAGCCAGGTGGGCGAGTGTCATCGCGATATCCGCCACCGCCCTCTTCGTCGATGGCTCTTCCCCATGTCTGGTGGCTCGGTGCCCTCTTCTTCCCCATCATCGGTGGCTAGCGTCCTCTTCCCTATGGCCGGTAGCTCAACGTTCTCTTGTTTCCCATCATCGGCGGCCAACACCTGAGATCCACCCATGGTAGAGCTCTTCTCATTGTTGGCGACTCGGCCCCTTCTTCCCCTTCTTCGATCCCCATCATTGACCTCCTCTTGCCATGGCCCGTCATGGTGCCCATAGCCAACCTCAGCCACCATGGCTAGGTCAAGCTTCCCCAGCGTTTCACTCATGCTTTTGCATCAAAACAAGAAATGGATTTGAGCTACTTGCTATGATTCCAAAAGTCAATTCAATGGTCATCCAAATAATCATATTCAAATTATGGCCATTTCAATACCATGGTTGCTTTGGTATTGAACCCAATTCACAGACCCTTTCTCTCCGTAGAATATAGATGGGTGAGGCTTTTATAATTTGTTATAAAAGGGAGTTGAAAGTGTGGTCGTTTTTTTGTTTATCCTTTTAATTTAATACTAACTCATGGACTGACATATATTGTGCACACATGGTGAACAAAAAAAAGTGAAAATCAAAACATGTACTTAACTGCATTTACAAAGAAGTACTCGCTAATCACATAGAGCATCTACAAGAACTCCTTAAAATAACTCTCTGGTTTGTCTTCAAAAGAAAAAAGAACAACTCTTCGAGCTTGTACTTGATTATTTGAAGATAAACATTTGATAAATCTCCTCATCAACTCACAAATATAAGCATGCATTCCGCGCTCTTACTACCCGTTTAGTCACCCCTTCACCGCCATTATTGTTTTCGAGTGTTATTTCCTCCCAATCTCATTCTCGTGCCTGTTTTCAAGTTTTAGAAACTAAGGGCCTGTTTGGTATAGTTCAGCAGCTTTATGAGCTGTTGTGAGCTGTTGTTTTTTGCCAAACACTTATTTCTAAGATAGCTTTATAGATAAAGTTGTTTTTCTTCTGCTCTCACAAAGACATAAGTTGGGATGAAGCTGAAAAAAGTAGCTTATTGCAGCTCTCTCCCCCATTTGTCTCTCTCATTTATGCATAAAGTAGTTGGTGAAGCTATTTTACCAAACACTTTTTCCAAAATAGCTCAGCTTCACCTATAACGTTGCTCATGAAGCTATTTTCTAAAAAAGCAGCTTCACTAGTGAAGTTGAGTTGTGCCAAACAAGCCCTAAATAAAGGGTCTGTTTGGTACAACTCACAATAGCTTCATGAGCTGTTTTTTTTTGTCAAACACTTTGTTGACACCGTTTTTGGGCACGTGTCTAGGATGGCAGGATAGGGTGACAGTACGATGCGGGTTGCTGATGAGGATGGTTGCCGATGAGGGAGAGGTTGAATGTGACTAAGTCCACAGGCAGTAATATGGTGCCGATGGCTGGATAAAAAGGTCTGCCGATGACTATGGCAAGGGGATTGCCGATGATGCGAAGGAGGAGTCCGGAAGCTGCCAGTTGTCATGTGGAGGAGTTTCGGTTTGTCACGAAGGATAGTTTTATTATTTCCTTAATTATTTGCATCGTTTTGTATACGGATTCCGTGTAATTTGGAATTCGAATTCTAATCGTGTCTGGTTGTAGCTCTTTGAGCAGGGTATAAATATAAACCCTAGGACCTTGTAATAATAAATCAAGAAATCAATCAAACACACGTTTTTACTCATATTCCAGCATCTACTTTTCGACGACTTCGTCATACTTTTTTCTTTTTATTACGAGTTCTTAGGAATTCGTCGACTTAAGCTCGGCGTGTTCTCGAGTTCCGCGTGAGTACCTCTTAGCCGTGACATCCGGGCGCATCGCTGTTGTCAGGACTAAAGTATTCGAGTTATCACCTTTGCCGATAGCAAGGTCAAATCGGCTGGCACGCCTTAACGTTTGAATCGGGTATTAGCCCTTTGTGTTTGCAGACCAGTTTTGCATCAACACATCTTTTGGCACGCCCGGTGGGACAGATTCAAGATCAAGATCAACATGTCGATCTCTGACCTCGATCAAGAGAACGTCATCCCCGTGACGGAGGCCAACCTCAAGGATGAGCAAAAGCAAGCTATTGCCCAAGCCATGGAAGAGTTCAAGCAGCAATGCCTGAGGTCTTTCAGCATAAACAGGAGCGGCGAAGTGGTCCAGAAAGATGCACTGCCGGCACCACGGCAGGTCACCTTTGACGCCAATCCTGGCAAGCTTCAAGATATGGTTGACAATGCCATCAATCGAGCGTTGATTAACCAAGCTGGTGTACTGTCTAATACGGTTTTCAACGCCGTGGCAAGAACTTTCAAGGAAGGACAAATCCCGCCAGATTATGTGGGGCCCTCCCATCATCAGCCAACGGCACCAGAGGTCACGGCTCCATCGGCTGCCTTGACGAATGCAAGTGCACAGCCTGCCGTCCCTCCAAGTACATTGGGGACTACTGGTGCACTATCTATGCCGATGGCAACCAACCCACAAATTTCAGTTGGGCAGCATAAACTGACAACAGATATGTTGGCATCGGCAATGTCAGGGTTGACTCTTCCTCCCAACTGGTGGGGTTATGGTATGCCTCCAGAGTTGACGCCGGGAACATCACAAATAACTGACATGAGGGGCAAAACTCCTATGACATCGGCACCTCCCAATGCGCCGGTGAACCAGAGTCCTCGGTATACCACAACTACTACTGCAAGGCCTCACACTGGGAATCCTCAAGATTCAATGTTTCAGATGCCCAACGCATCGGCAGAGTCAATGCTGATGCAACAGAGGCCTATGGCCCAGTCGGGGTATGTCAATTCAACGACGGTACCCAATTACCAATCATCGGCAGCACCTATGCCGATGAACGCTAATAATGGATGGCTTGGACAGCAAGCCTTTCCACAATCGCCCCAGCAGGGTTATCAGACTACAGGGTTCCAGCAAGGGCAGGTCTATCCCGGGTTCCAAGGTCAAGGGATTCCCAACCAGCCAATAAATTTTGGACAGCAACTCGGAGGACAGCCAATCGGTGGACAGCAGTTTGGTGGTCCGCAGATTGGAGGACAGGTGACCAATACAATGTTCCATGCAGGTCACGTCCCGAACCGACACGTGGAGGTTCGCCACCAAGTGCCAGATCCGCAGCCGCCTCATCGGCAAGATGCCGATGCGTATTGGGCCGATAAGATTGCTGAAGTAATGAGGGAACAATTTGGGATAAAACCCAAAGTCAACACTTATTCTTATCGGACACCGTATCCTCCAGCGTATGATTTGATCCCGCTTCCACATCGGTACAAGGTACCGGATTTTACAAAGTTTTCCGGACAGGACGACACGTCAACCATGGAGCATGTCAACAGATTCATTATTCAATGTGGAGAGGCTGGTAACAGGGACGAATTGAGGGTTCGTCTATTTTCATCATCATTGTCTGGATCGGCCTTTACTTGGTTCATATCATTACCTCCCAACTCAGTAATTACTTGGGCCGATCTAGAGAAGCAATTCCACAAATACTTCTTCTCGGGGGTTCATGAGAAGAAGATCACCGACTTGGTCAAGTTGAGGCAACGTAATGATGAGTCGGTTGAGGGATTTGTGCAGAGGATACGAGAGGTCAAGAATAAATGCTATAGCCTGGTTCTGGATGATCGGCAGCTAGCCGATTTGGCTTTCCAGGGTTTGTTGCCACATATCAGGGATAAGTATGCCTCTCAGGAGTTTGAAAGTTTAAGTCATTTGGTGCAGAGGATATCTGATCAAGACATCAAGCCTTTCGAGCCTAAGAGGGCATGGAATAAGAAAGTGTCATTTGTTGATGAAGCAACAAGCTCAGATTCCGATGAGGAACCAGTAATCGGTTTGGCAGAGTGGGTAAAAAACAAGAAGCCGATGTCTTGTCCTTTTGGGCAGAAGGAACCAGAGAGGTTTGCCTTTGACACCGCCAAGGCCGATAGGATATTTGACTTTCTACTTCAGGAAGGTCATGTTGACACCGTTTTTGGGCACGTGTCTAGGATGGCAGGATAGGGTGACAGTACGATGCGGGTTGCTGATGAGGATGGTTGCCGATGAGGGAGAGAGGTTGAATGTGACTAAGTCCACAGGCAGTAATATGGTGCCGATGGCTGGATAAAAAGGTCTGCCGATGACTATGGCAAGGGGATTGCCGATGATGCGAAGGAGGAGTCCGGAAGCTGCCAGTTGTCATGTGGAGGAGTTTCGGTTTGTCACGAAGGATAGTTTTATTATTTCCTTAATTATTTGCATCGTTTTGTATACGGATTCCGTGTAATTTGGAATTCGAATTCTAATCGTGTCTGGTTGTAGCTCTTTGAGCAGGGTATAAATATAAACCCTAGGACCTTGTAATAATAAATCAAGAAATCAATCAAACACACGTTTTTACTCATATTCCAGCATCTACTTTTCGACGACTTCGTCATACTTTTTTCTTTTTATTACGAGTTCTTAGGAATTCGTCGACTTAAGCTCGGCGTGTTCTCGAGTTCCGCGTGAGTACCTCTTAGCCGTGACATCCGGGCGCATCGCTGTTGTCAGGACTAAAGTATTCGAGTTATCACCTTTGCCGATAGCAAGGTCAAATCGGCTGGCACGCCTTAACGTTTGAATCGGGTATTAGCCCTTTGTGTTTGCAGACCAGTTTTGCATCAACACATCTTTTGGCATCGAAAGTTTAAGTCATTTGGTGCAGAGGATATCTGATCAAGACATCAAGCCTTTCGAGCCTAAGAGGGCATGGAATAAGAAAGTGTCATTTGTTGATGAAGCAACAAGCTCAGATTCCGATGAGGAACCAGTAATCGGTTTGGCAGAGTGGGTAAAAAACAAGAAGC
Source organism: Sorghum bicolor (assembly GCF_000003195.3). Classification (NCBI taxonomy): domain Eukaryota; kingdom Viridiplantae; phylum Streptophyta; class Magnoliopsida; order Poales; family Poaceae; genus Sorghum; species Sorghum bicolor. The sequence goes on along the minus strand of NC_012871.2, from coordinate 16,125,904 downwards.
CGATGTCTTGTCCTTTTGGGCAGAAGGAACCAGAGAGGTTTGCCTTTGACACCGCCAAGGCCGATAGGATATTTGACTTTCTACTTCAGGAAGGTCAAATCAAACTGTCACCTAACCATGTGATCCCATCGGCAGAAGAGTTGAAGAGGATGAGATATTGCAAGTGGCATAATGCAACTTCACATGACACCAACGAGTGCAAAGTATTCAGACAGCAGCTGCAATCGGCTATAGAGTCAGGGAGAATCAAGTTTGACAGTTCCAAAGCCCAGAAGCCGATGAAGATAGACCAACATCCTTTCCCGACAAACATGTTGGATGCTAAGGGGAAGGCTATGGTCTTGACGTCGGAGACAGCTGAGAAGAGTGCATCGGTAGATCCTCAGCATCAAGTTACTACTGCCGATGCAAGAAGTAAGGGCTTGGTCCAGGAAGGAACTAGCTCAAGAAGGCTTCCTCGATCTGGTATCGTCATAACTCATAGGAGGCCTCGAGAAAAATGGCAACAACGAGAAGATCGGTATCGGCGCCAGCAGGAAGATTATCAACGGGAAGAAGAAAGGCGCCGACAGGATTGGAATCGGCACAGGGATCATTGGAATTGCCCATTCTTCATCCATTGTTGGGAGGAAAATATCAAGCTTCCTACTGTCAGAGACTGCCCTGAATGCAACGGTTATGATCGGTACGATAGGAACGATCGGCGTTATCATGATGATGAACGGCGAGCTAATGGGCCGATCAGAGGAAGGGTGTCAGTTCATGACCGGCTGGGGGGCAGATTCAGTGGGCACAACAGACTTAGTGACCGTGTCCAGTATTTTCCCAGAAACCAAGAGGAGCTCGAAGGAATGGCTGATGCGCGGGTTCCCGACGAATTCATATTTTGCAGGGATGCTAACACGCATCGCATGGAGTCAAGGGAGAACCGACGCCCGACGGCAAGGCAAAGGCCACTTCCTCCATGGTGCCCTCGAGGATTAACCAAGACACAGAAAAGGAGATTGCAACGAGAAAGACAAGAGGAGCTAAACAAGGGAGAGAACTCTGGAAGTCGGCAGCCGTCAGACACTAAGAGGGAAGGTCCATCGGCAGGCGTCAACATGGTCTTCATGTTGCCGATGGAGTTTCTTGCACCAGCCAGTGACGATGAGTTGGAATTTTCTGATCAGATAGCTTAGTTGGCTCTGGATTCGATGACGGCTATCTTTGAGAAACCTGCCGATGACGAGAGGCAGCATCTTAAAGCTTTGTTCCTCAAAGGAAGGGTTGATGGGCAGCCAATGACTAAGATCCTAGTTGATGGTGGAGCTGCTATTAATATTATGCCGTATGCAGTATATCGGAAGCTTGGGAAAGGGGATCAAGATTTGACCAAGACCGATATGATGCTCAAAGACTTTGAAGGAAACGTGTCTCCAGTCAAGGGGGCGATATGTGCAGAGTTGACCATCGGCAGCAAGACCTTGCCGACAACTTTTTTCGTGATCAGCGGAAAAGGTGCCTACAACTTATTATTGGGAAGAGATTGGATTCATGCCAATTGTTGTGTCCCATCTACAATGCATCAGTGCTTGGTTCAGTGGGTAGGTGACAAGATTGAGATTGTCCCAGGAGATTCTTCTTATGTTATCGCATCGGCAGAAGCGGATACTTACGAAAGGACCAGGTGCATTTCAGGAGAAGTTTGGGAGAAAGATTTTCTCAAAGTTGCCGATTATGAGATTCCACCGATCCAAGCAGTCGGTTCTGACGACGGTTTTTAATGGATAGATTCGCCGATGATGGAAAATTAGGCCAGGGATTCACATCGGCCGATGATTTGGTAGAAGTAGATATAGGTAGTGGTGATAAGCCTAGGCCTACTTTTATTAGTGCTAAATTAGATCCTGAGTGTAAGCGACAATTGATTAGTTTGTTAAAGGAATATAAAGATTGCTTTGCTTGGGATTATACAGAGATGCCTGGTTTAGACCGATCAATTGTCGAACATCGGTTACCCATCAAGTCTGGATTTCGGCCACATCAGCAACCAGCCCGCTGATGTAATCCTAACATTCTACCTGATATTAAGGCCGAAATCACTAAACTTATTGAAGCTAAGTTTATTCGGCAGTGTCGGTATGCCGAATGGATTTCCAATGTTGTTCCGGTTTACAAGAAGAATGGGAAGCTTCGGGTGTGCATTGATTTCAGGAATCTCAATAAAGCTACACCGATGGATGGATACCCAATGCCTGTCGCCGATCTACTGGTTGATGCTGCGGCTGGCCATCGGGTCATCAGCTTCATGGATGGTAATGCAGGTTACAATCAAATATTCATGACAGAGGAGGATATTCCAAAAACCGCATTCAGGTGTCCTGGTCATGTTGGACTATTTGAATGGATAGTCATGACTTTTGGGTTAAAGAATGCTGGTGCTACTTATCAAAGGGCTATGAATTTTATATTTCATGAGTTCATCGGCAAGCTCGTAGAGATTTATATTGATGATGTGGTGGTTAAGTCTGGAGATTTCTCAAAGCATCTTGCCGATTTACGAAAAGTGTTGGAGTGCACAAGGAAGCATGGATTGAAGATGAATCCCAACAAGTGTGCATTTGGCGTATCGGCAGGGCAGTTTCTTGGTTTCATGGTACATCAGAGGGGTATTGAAATTAGTCGAAGATCTATTGATGCCATCAATAAAATAGTGGCCCCTACCAATAAAACCGAGCTCCAATCCTTGATCGGCAAGGTGAATTTTATCAGAAGATTTATATCGAATTTATCTGGGAGGATTCGTGCTATCAGTCCTCTTCTTAAATTGAAAGCCGATCAAGAGTTTGTTTGGGGAGAAGAACAGCAATTGGCTCTGGATGAAATCAAGAAGTATCTAGTAAATCCTCCAGTTTTAGTTCCACCTCAACAAGGGAAGCCCTTCAAATTGTATTTATCTACCGATGGATCGGTTATCGGTTCAGCTTTAGTTCAAGAATTTGAAGGGAAAGAGAGGGTAATTTATTATTTGAGTAGGAGGTTGATTGATGCTGAAACCAGATATTCGGCCATTGAGAAACTGTGCTTATGCTTATATTTTTCATGTATCAAGCTGAGACATTACCTGTTATCGGCCGAATATGCTGTTGTTTGCAAAGATGACGTGGTCCGATACATGCTATCTATGCCGATTATGAGTGGTAGGATCGGTAAATGGATTTTAGCGCTGTCGGAGTTCGATTTGCGTTACGAATCGGCTAAGGCAGTCAAAGGGCAGATTATGGCCGATTTTGTGACTCAGCATTGCGGTCTAGTGGAAACCTTGGAAATTGCACCCTGGACGCTCTTCTTTGATGGATCTACCTGTGACCGGGGGGCAGGAATCGGCATTGTATTAGTTTCTCCTAAGGGGAGGAAGTATGAGTTTTCCTTGCCGATTGTTGCTACATCAACAAATAATCAGGCTGAGTATCAAGCTCTGATCAAGGGATTGGAGTTGTTAAGAGAAGTTCGTGCTGATGCTGTTGAAATATTCGGGGATTCTATGTTGGTTATAAATCAATTGGCCGGAAGCTATGAATGCCGAAGTGAAGTTCTCATAACCTATTTCGAGAGAAGTATGCAACTGTTAAAGGAATTCAAGGACTTCCGATTGGAGCATGTTCCCCGATTGCATAATGAAGACGCTAATCGGTTAGCTCAACATGCCTCGGGATATCAGCCAATGATTAATGCGACATCGACAGTCGGTGCCGGTGATTGGAGGAAAGAAATTATTGATTATCTAAAAGATCCATCCAAAAAAGTTGAAAGACGGGTTCGATTTCAGGCAACCAAGTATGTGCTCCTTGAAAATGAATTGTATTATCGAACTATCGACGGAATTCTTCTCCGATGCTTGGGTGATGATGAAGCCAGAAGTTTGATGGGGGAAATCCATGAAGGGGTGTGTGGAGCGCATCAGTCAGCTTTTAAGATGAAGTGGATGATTCGAAGGAATGGATATTTTTGGCCAACCATACTTGAAGATTGTTTTAAATATTTCAAGGGATGTCAAGGTTGTCAAAAGTTCGGTAATATCCAGAGAGCACCCGCATCGGCTATGAATCCTATAATAAAACCTTGGCCGTTCCGGGGATGGGCCATCGATCTGATCGGCCAGATTTATCCACCATCTAGCAAAGGGCATAAGTTCATTCTAGTTGCCACTGACTATTTCACTAAGTGGGTTGAAGCTATTCCTTTGAAGAAAGTCACATCGGCCAATATGATTGATTTTGTGAAGGAGCATATTATTTACCGATTTGGGATTCCCCAAACGATTACTACCGATCAGGGCACCATGTTCACGTCGGGGGAGTTCGATGAATTCGCAATCGGTATGGGAATTAAAGTGTTGAATTCTTCTCCTTATTATGCTCAAGCCAATGGGCAGGCCGAAGCGTCTAACAAAGGAATTATCAAGCTTATTAAACGAAAGATTGAAGAAAATCCTAGGCGGTGGCATACATCATTAAATGAAGCATTGTGGTCTTATCGGATGGCTTGTCATGGATCGACCAAGGTATCACCCTATCAATTGGTGTATGGACATGATGCCGTGTTGCCTTGGGAAATTAAGGCTGGATCTAGGCGATTATCTTTTCAAGATCAATTAACTTCCGATAATTATGCCACTTTGATGACCGATGAATTGGATGATCTAGCAGGGCATCGGTTAAAAGCTTTAATGAGTATAGAAAAAAATAAGAAGAGAGTTGCTAGATGGTATGATAAGAAAGTAAAGGCTAAGGAGTTTGCCGATGGGGATTTGGTATGGAAGTTGATTTTGCCAGTCGGGACTAAAAGTTCGAAGTTTGGGAAGTGGTCTCCTAATTGGGAAGGTCCTTATCGGATAAGACACTCGGCTCCTGGTAATGCCTATATTCTAGAAACTCTCGAAGGAGTTGAATTTCCCAGAGCATTAAATGGCAAATATTTAAAGAAGTACTACCCCAGCATATGGGTCGATGCATAAAAGTTTAAGTGCCGATAACACTCCTATCGGCTGGATTTAAATATTTGGGGGCAGACTTAATGTTTCAAAAGATGCCGATAACAGTCTTATCGGCTAGACTAAAAGCTAAAAGCGGGAAAACAAAGGTGTGTTGCCGATGAAAGCTTCAGATGTTCAGCAACGCTTGGATTGCCGATATGGCGCGCAGCCGGATCTGATTGGCTGTCTCTATCTCTTTGATATCATCATCGGCAGAACCTTCTATCGGCTTCAGCTTCCTCTTCAACTGCAGCGCTTTGCGACCGTGGACGTTTCGTTCTTGTTCAAGGTGCTTGATGGTCTCCGGCAGTTGACTCTCTTCTTGCTGGGCTTGGGACAGAGCATCCTCTACTTGCTTGAGTTCGGCCAGTAGAGCTTCTCTTTTTGCCGATAGATCAGATACTTTCTGCTTCAGTGCATCACCTGAGGACTTTAAGGTGCCGATGTTCTTATGTTTCTCATCGGCTAAGAGTTTTTCTTTCATCATCTCCTCAGAAAGCTGGATTTGAGCGGCTCTATCGGCAAGGCGTCGAGTGGCTCTCTGGTACTGTAGCTGGCGGCTTTCTAGGTGTGCAGCATGGAAGAGGGTTTCTTCAGCATCGGCAGGAATTTGGCCTCTAAGGGTTTTGAACAGGGCCTTGGCTGGGTCAGAATCGTTGACCAGTTGAGCTGTGTCTTGATGAAGTATGGCCGATAGCTCCTCTAGCTTAGCCCTGGTTTCTGCCGATACAGTCCCAATTGCCCGAGAGGAGCTTGCTTCCTCACCTTCTTCTTCGAAGATATCAATGGTGAAGGAGAATAAGCTATCGGGAGAATCTTGTTCCTGAAAATGAGAATGAAATAAGTCATTTTTATGGTCAAAGCTTCGGCAGACGATACTGGTGGAAAAATTGGATGACTTACTTGTTTCAAGGCAATTTCTTGCCTTTGACTCAAAGATACCGATGGAGCTACAGGTTGATCGGCAAATGTTGCCGATGGAACGATATCGACTGAAAGAAGACAGGAAGGGTTATGAGACTAAATGAGAATAAGTTTATCGGCGGAAGTATTGTTGAAATATGTTACCCGGAGGAGGAACAACAGTTGTCTGAATCGGGGAAATCGCCGATGATATAACTGGACCTGCCGGGCCAGTTGTTTGTTCACCCACGTCAGCTGATGTACCTTCTGTTTGAGGTTCTTCCTGCTGGGGTTCTTCCATCTGTGGTGCTTCCTGCATTGGTTGGGGAGATGGTGCTTGCTGTGTCTGGACTTCTGGAGAAGAAGGGGAAGATTCCACCGAGATTGGAGACACCGGAGGAGGAGGGGGAGTTGCCACTTTCTGGCGCTTTGTTCCAGCCTTAGCACCTTGGGTGCCCTTCCTCTTTGGCTGGCTAGACTGGGGGGCATCGGTACCTTGGCGTTTGGCTTTTGCCGATGCACCAGTTTGCTGCAACAACAAAAAGGAGTTTATGAGCACAGATAGCCGATACAAAGATAGTCAGCATAAATGAAAAGGGTTTGACAAATTGCCTTGAAAGCTTGCGCCAGAGTGGAAGCAGCTACCGTTGGCGATGTCTGAGTTTTCCTGGTGGTAACTTTCTTGAGGCGCGCACCCCGATGCACGATGGAAGCCAGAGTGGGAGCATTGTGGCCGATTGAGGAGATCGGGCCTGATGGGAACAAGTCGATCGGCTTGCCACTCCTGCTAACCGATGGGGGGGTGTTGTCAACCTGCAAAAGGAATACAGGGGTAAGTTACCGATGGAAATAGTATTGGAAAATGAGACATCAGTTTAAAATACTTACAGTGTCATCAGGGACTTCGTATTCGGGGTCTCGATCATGCCGCGGTATGAGAGGGCCGATCTGCAGAATAGATTCTCTTTCCATTCTGCCCACCATAGCTTGTACGCCTGAGTGATAAAGGCAGCTGGAACCCATTCTGACAGATCTACATCTGTATCGGCATTTGGTGGTAGCTGGGCTACTCGAGTCCACTCGAGAAGGTTGGTGATGGGTTCTCTGGGCTTTATCACATCGGCATAAGGAAGTGCAATCGGCAACTGGCCGAAAGCTAGCTGGCGAGCTAATGCCGATGGATTGTAAAATTCATAGGTTTGGGGAGAGGTTTTTGTGCTACCGAAGAAATTCACTGGTATGGCTCTAGGAGTCACAATTGCCATCATCACCTCATTATCCCTGTCGAGAGCCTCATCAAATGGATTGAAGGTCAGAGGGAGCATGCTATCTGGGTCATCATAAGCCAGCCATGGTCGTTCATCTCTAGCCAGACCCTCATACAGAGTCTCGAAGAATCGGCCGATCTGATCCGGATTGTTCCCTGAACCGGGTAAGACTATAACGGCTTCGCCAAAGTTCAAGGGGGCACGCGTTGCCGATTCCTCTTCACCCAACACATGGTTTTCAGCTATATCTCTTGGGAAGTGCTGTGAGAACAAGTTGAAATCAAGGCGCTTATGCAGGTGCAGATTGAGCCACATATTAATAAACCACCAGGGGCCTCCCAAGTTGCCGATGGATTGGCCAAGCAGGAGTTTCTGGGCTACCTGATGAAGAAGGTGGTAAACAGCGCTGAGTAAATATCGGCCGAGAGGAAATTGGCCACCGTTAGCCAGTCTTTCTGCTGCCGATAGATAGACAGAAGTCGGTCCTGCCGATCGACCACAGAATACGAACTTGTCCAGCCACATGTTCAGAAAGGTGGTTTGCTCCTTTATGGTGACAGACCCTCTCCCGCGGTACTTCTGGATGTACCCTGACCAACCGCCGATAGCGCGAGTCTCCACTTTGGCACTGGGGGCAGTATCAAAAAAGTGGGTGCTATCGGCAGAAGATATATCTAGCCCAGTGAGCATGGCTACATCGGCAAGGGTAGGAGAAGCAGGGCCGTGGCCAAAAACAAAAGCATTGAGAGTGTCTGACCAAAAGTAGGATGCAGCTATCAGCAGTGATTCGTTCCTGTGCATATCGGCAATGGATAGCCTAATGCATTGGGCTAGCTTCCTCTCACCCCACTGGACTTCATAAGAATTGCTGACCCTCAAGAACCAGTCTTTCCACCCTACGGTAGGGCTGGGCCAAGAGCGAAAAGTGTCTTTCCATAGATCTACAGAAAAGTTTTCAGCCCTAAAGGGGATTCTATTGGTTTCTGCGTTGATAAGATTGGTTGGATCTGAATCCCCTAGAGGACCGAGGCATTGAAGGTGTGGTTGATCGGTGGGGATGACAATTTTATTGGACAACTCCTAGTGATTTTGGGGGAATAAAAACACAAAGAAAAAGGAAAAGGAGAATATTCAGTAAGATGAATCGCGGATGAATAGGAATATACACAGAAGATGAGATGGGAGTCTGACCTCAGGGACGACGAAGCCAATGGCCATCTTGTCGTGAAGAGGACGTTGGAGGGCACCGGAGTTGATGAAGAGGAGTGCTTGTCGGAGATCTTGAAGGTTGTAAATGGCGCCGCCGCTGGAAAAGCAAAGTTGGATAGTAGAATGGTGTGATGGGGGAGGAGTACCCAAGAAGGAACTATTTATAGGACAAGATGGGCAAGGGCAAATCCGACTTATCTCTTTGCCGCATCCGAGAAGCCCGAGGGTACTCAGGTGGATATGGTAACTGTTCGCACGGTAATCCAGGGATTGTACAGGTGATTTGACGGAAAGCGGTCATTATCTGAAGATATTTTACTGTGCGAGATCTCCTGGTCGGTCCATCGGCGATATTCTATAACGGTCATCTTGCCAATGGGCGGATAGAGGGGAGGTAACCGTTTTTGCGAATATCCTGGTCAGAGCATCGACAGATCTTTGTAACGGTATTGTTGCCGATGTACGACCAAGAAAGATGCCCGTTTAGGAAGTTGGGGATTTCGAGGAATCTGCGGAGGATTAGGATCAGAGTTGTCCAGATTGAGGTTGTCGGTTACCAGATTAGGAGCATTAATTGCGGAGAAGGCATCATTACTGCAGAGAATTTCGGAGCATTAATAGTTTTATACTCCGAAACTGGGGGGCATGTGTTGACACCGTTTTTGGGCACGTGTCTAGGATGGCAGGATAGGGTGACAGTACGATGCGGGTTGCTGATGAGGATGGTTGCCGATGAGGGAGAGGTTGAATGTGACTAAGTCCACAGGCAGTAATATGGTGCCGATGGCTGGATAAAAAGGTCTGCCGATGACTATGGCAAGGGGATTGCCGATGATGCGAAGGAGGAGTCCGGAAGCTGCCAGTTGTCATGTGGAGGAGTTTCGGTTTGTCACGAAGGATAGTTTTATTATTTCCTTAATTATTTGCATCGTTTTGTATACGGATTCCGTGTAATTTGGAATTCGAATTCTAATCGTGTCTGGTTGTAGCTCTTTGAGCAGGGTATAAATATAAACCCTAGGACCTTGTAATAATAAATCAAGAAATCAATCAAACACACGTTTTTACTCATATTCCAGCATCTACTTTTCGACGACTTCGTCATACTTTTTTCTTTTTATTACGAGTTCTTAGGAATTCGTCGACTTAAGCTCGGCGTGTTCTCGAGTTCCGCGTGAGTACCTCTTAGCCGTGACATCCGGGCGCATCGCTGTTGTCAGGACTAAAGTATTCGAGTTATCACCTTTGCCGATAGCAAGGTCAAATCGGCTGGCACGCCTTAACGTTTGAATCGGGTATTAGCCCTTTGTGTTTGCAGACCAGTTTTGCATCAACACACTTATTTCCAAAATAGCTTCATGGGTGAAGCTGTTTTTCTCCTCCTCACAAAGACATAAGTTGGGATGAAGCTGAAAAGGAGCTTATTGCAGCTCTCTCCCACATTTCTCTCTCTCAACTATGCATGAAGTAGTTGGTGAAGCTATTTTGCCAAACACTTTTTTCAAAACAGCTCAGCTTCATCTAGAAAGTCACTCATGAAGCTATTTTCTAAAAAAAACAGCTTTACTAGTGAAGTTGAACTGTGCCAAACAAGCCTAAAATAGAGATCTCTAATCATTATATATATCACCTGTATTAATTTACTAATATTTTTTAATATTTTTGAAAGTTTTTGAGATATCAAACGGTAGTCTATTCGTGTGCAAACTCGTGTTCATTCGGCAGGAGGCCCTTTGACCCAAGAGGCCTGGAACGCAGAAGTATCCGCCCGTCCGGGCCTCCAGTCTCCAATTCTCCATGGCCCACAACATCAACAACAAGAAGACAAAAAGCGCAAAAGCTCGCGCCACGAAATCCCCAGACTGCCCCTGAAAACCCGCACCAAAACGGCAAAACCCCACCTGCTTCTCTTCTCCTCCCACGCTTCACTTTTCTCCTCGGCGAAAACCCCACAACCACCGCCACCAGAGAGATGGCCGCGGCGAAACCCCAACTCCAATTCTCGCCGCACGCCGCCGCATCCCCCGCGGACGCCGACGCCGGACCCGCCGACGCCGACGCCGGTTTCGCCGTCTTCCGCCTCCTCCTGCCCCCGTCCTTCTCCGACGCCGACACCATGCGCCTCTACGCCGCCGTCAACCCGCTGCGCCGCCGCACCGCTGCGCTGCAGGTCCGCGTCGAGCCCCTCGACCCGGCCTCCGCGGGCGGCCGCGTCGTCGCCGCCGTGCTCGGCCCCACCGCCCCCGTCCGCCGCGTCGAGGCCTCCTCCTCGTCCGCGGAGCCCCTCGCGCTCTCGCCCGCGCAGGAGGCGCTGGTCGCCGTGATCGATACCCAGGGGGCGCTCTACTGCGCCGGCGAGGAGGAGGCTCGCGGCAAGGCCCCGCCCGGGCGCGTCACGTGCCTGCTCCTGGTCGATGCCGACCGGCTCGAGGCGTCGGCCGGGAGAGGCGTCATGGAGAGGATCGCCCTGGAGGCCGGCGCCGACGTGCGCGTCGCGATGTGGGAGGAGGGCGCGCTGCCTCCGCGGGGCCAGCCACCTGAGGAGGTCGTCGAGGTATACTAGCCATTTCCTCTTCTACGTACGATTCTATTAAGCTGGTGGTTGTACTACGTGCTACACTTGATACTTCCTAATTGTTATATTGTGCACTGTGCATTGCAAATCCTCCTGTTTATTTTTTTCTTTGGGAGATGTGCGGATTATGATTACATACTGATTACATAATGTACGTGAATTCACGCGATTTGGACTAGTGCAGTGTCATGGAAAAATGATTGAGCGTCTTTGTTTACATGGAGAGGGGAGTCCTAACTATAATAATAATAAAAACAACATAGAAAAGTGCAACTTGTTTAAAGGCGCAGCTTGCTCTTTGCTGCCGTATCAGCAGGTATAGTTGTTTGTTGCTATGCAGCAGAATCACCTTTATGGATAATTCGCACAAGCTTGCACAATGTCAAGTCCAAGGAGTTGATTTCTCACACAGAGGTAGTGTGTGTATAGAAGCTAACAATACTCTTGAGCTTCTTTTGGATTTCACATGCTGTGTTTTTTTTAACAATGTGATATCATTTTGTTGAACTCATCCATTTTTTTTTCTTCACAGCATTTTAGTTATGTATTCTTTCAGTGCTGCATTCTTGATGTCTTACCATCTGGAGATACAGCATGAGTCCATTTCTGTATTTGTTTCCATGCATGTTGGAAGAAAAAGTATGAGTTACTAATAGGCTAGCATAGGTCTATAGTATCTAGGCCAATGAATCACATAGATAACAAAACTTTGTTCTTGTATCACCTAAAATACTGTAGCACTGAATAATCCAGTTGGTTTCTGATTCTTTTGCTGCAAAACGAACTTATGCATAAAGTGGTTTGCTAAATTATCAGGGACTCCCATTGAACTTTTTGTTTGAAAGGTCCTGTTCTGTGGAGTTTTAATTTGATCATATGACTCAGAAAATGCTTAATTACCAAGGAAGTTTATTGCTGTGATTTGCTACTCAACAGTTTTAGTTGGTGTTTCTTATTATTTTTCAGATAACTGGAGATAGAACAGCTGTAAGGAAAGCTCTAGTTGCTTTGTCTAGCTGTCTTCAAGGTGACCTTCCAATCGGTAACTCAACAGCTTATGATAAGAAAGAAGGTTCAATACTCCCATGGGCATCTTCAGAAGTGCCTGGGCCTAATATGGGAACTTCGTGCTCAGAGGTATCCACAGAGTTTGCACAAGGCAGTGTCGCTAAGACTCATTGTCCAGAAGGTAATACAGGATATGTTCAAAGTAAAACTCTTCAGCAAGTTTCATTCAGACTTCTCCTGCCTACCTATCTTGCTGGAGGTTTGATTGGCAAGAGGGGCTTGATTATCAAAGGCATCGAAGATGAAACTGGTGCTTGTATTGATGTTGGTGCACCTGTCACTGGTTGCAAGGAGCGTGTAATAACAATTTGTGCCCTAGAGGTTTGAATTTGAACACTAAAAGCTCCTTTTCCCATTGCTTTTCTCTCTCTTAGAGCCCATGTTTAACTGTTTGTTTGATAACATAACAATTTTCACAATGGTTAAGTGGCTGTTCTACATCTCTCTATGAATCTAGAAACTTTGTTTGTAATTTTGTATTATGCCTTTTGTGACTCATATTGTACATCTCATTTATTTTATATATTTGATTTCTGTTCCTTGTAGAGCCCAGACTCGGAATATCATATAGTGCAAAGTGCACTACTTCTTATATATGACAGAATGGTGGAGATAGAAAGCAATATACACTCATCATTTGAGAAGGCATCTCAATTCTCGGCCAGAGCCCTTGTGCTCAAAACTCACTTTGATTGTTTAGTTGGTTTAGGTGGTTCTATAATCAAGGAAATGGTGAATGCAACTGGAGCAAGAATTCAGATATTGGATGATAGTGATGTTCCAGCTTGTGCCTCTAACTTTGAACTAGTTCTACAGGCAAGCATATCTTTTGACACAAAAGCATTAGAATAAGCAATTTGTTAGTACATGGTTCTTCTGTGCCATGTAATTCATTCAATTATGAACAAATAGTAGCCATTGTTAACGAACTCAACCTTCTGATTCTCTACTGTGCGTGTTTGGTAAATGAAATGCTAATAACAGTTTTAAAATTCTATAAATATTTCTCATTTGTTTATTGTTCTTTTTCTAGTGATTACTGTCTTCTTGAAATTTTGCCTGTATGCTCTAATGTCTTTTTATTTACATTAGTAGCTAACAAATGGTTTGGATGTCATGATTTATTTCTTATAATGAATATGGTAAATAAACTTATTTGGACAGCCAGATTTCAAGAGCAGCATTAGTGCAGTAGTTCTTGACTGGTGACGATGTTTCTGTTTGATTTGTTGAAGATCTAAGTATTCCATGAGTACTTGGTTCATCGCTTTTCTCTTCTTCTTTTTCACATTTTCGTTCTCTCAACTAACAATCTCGGCTGATTTATGATTCTTCTGTTCTCCTGCCATATGTTGGACAGCTTTGTAATTATTGAGGTTTATCTTTGTGCCCTACAGATTACTGGAGAGCAAGTGAATATAAGGAATGCTTTATCCCTTGTTTGCTGGAAACTTCGTAATCATATTTTCTCCAACGAAACCGACTACAACAATTCCCATATTTCCTCTTCAGAAATTGCTTCATCAAATGCAACCAACCAGGCAAATAATTATTCAACAAGCCAATATTCAATGGACAATGCGCATAAGGTTGATCATGGACCCTCTCTCAGTTATGGAGTGGACTCTGTGGAAAAGTCTTTCAGTGACTTAGAGCTCAGTTCTTCAGAAATTCAGGTTATCTTGTAGAACTTTATTCTATGCTTATTTATATTTGCACCATGTTTGGTGGCTGGTGGGATAGGAGGTTGCTATTGTTTTCTGGAAAGGGGCTCATTTCCTTCATGATCTTTGGCACCTGGACTTTGTGGGTCCACCGCAATAAGTGTGTCTTTGATGGTGCTTCTCCTAGGGTCGCTTGCGCGTTGATGCTAGCTGTAGAGGTGTTACACTTTTGGAATTTGGCCAGGGCACGAGGTATTACTCACCTCCTTGCTCTAGCACCTCTTGAAGGTTGATTTGTTGGTATTAGAGGTTGTGGTTGGTCTATGTGTTTTTGCGGCACACATGTTTTAGGAACCTAAGTGTGTTGGAGGTGCATGTGTAGTGTTGTAAAGGTTCTTACCCCTTTTTTCTTCTTAATAATAATAATGATACATGGCTCTCCTGTGTGCTTGAGAAAAAATATATTTGCACCATGTTAAGAGTTCTCTTCCATTCTGATATACCGCATTCAGTATACTCCCTCCAGTCTTATACACGGCGTTACAACAGCCAAATTAGTGCAATTTGTGACTGGAGGAAGTATGTATGGATGGAATTATTAAAGTTAATGAGAGTATAGAGATGAGGGGTTGTTAAATTTCTTGTTTGGTTTGTGAAGCTTGGGAGTTTAGGTGTGCAGGGATTGAAAGTTAGAGGGTCCAATTCCCACCATTTTGAACCCATGGGAAGGATGGTAAGTGTTACAGAATTGCTATTTAAACAGAGAAGAATAAATCTTAGCCGTTCATGACAACTCTACATTTTCCCATCTCTTTGGTGAAACAAGGCTTAAGATTAGAAATTAACATCCCATGGCTTGTTCCACTATGACTCATGTTCCCCATACTGGTTCTTTGGCAACTATTGATAACTGTATTTGGTGTTATGAGAGGGGGAGCTTGAAGAGGGATTTAGAATGGGAAAATTGATTTGTCCATTTTTGTCATGATAGATGGGAAGTCTAGGGAATTGATATCAGACAGCAAGATAGGTTGATGTTAGTTATGGTGAAGTACGAATGGTCGGGATGTATTTATCTTCCACAGAAAAGTAATGTCTGATGCTTCTCTTAGCTTTTTCTTTATCCCCTCTTAGCTATGCACACACATGTATGTATTCTGCCCATTTGGGACTTGGAGTGGAATCTGGGCCACACTTCGACAGCATCCTGTAGCTGTAGTTATGATCCTTACTAACAGACAAATATATTAGACATAATTACTTTTCCTCGTATTTTAGCCATTCAGTTGCATGATAAATCTTCATTTCTTTTGTATTAGTTCTCGTCCTCCTAGCAACCTGACTGTTTTGTTATTTCTTGTGGAATCTATGAAATGAAGCTAATTCAGCGTGAAAGCTCAGCTGACTTGGCACTCAATAAGCCGAGTTAAAAACCTAATTGACCTGGTCAAGATCAAGTCTGTGAAATGGGTTACTGTTTCAAATAGTTATGGAGTTGGTAGCTTAGTTCTGATGAAACAGTGGAAAGGTGTGTTTGAGTGGATATTTTATGGCATATTCATTTACAGGTTTCACAATGCAAAATACATGAACACAAGGCATGTGGAAAGTGGCAACTTGTGTGATCTGTCAGCTGAAAGCACTTTAAGTTTCTTTTTCCTTTTCAAAATAATTATTATTTGTTTCTGATGAGGACATTTGAAAATTTCTCGCTGTTATGCATGAAGCTTTAAGCCTTCTTTCTTCAACACTAATAGAGTTCTTCTTTCACTTGGCAAGCTTATATTCACCATATGAGCTATTTCTAATTTTGTACTGCTGCTCCAGCTATGTTCTAATATGCACTTATTTTGTGGCACTACTGAATAAATATTTGATAGCAGAAACCTGATAATGGGAATGGTGTCAGGATCAACAATTCAGATAGTGGGATTCAGAACCCTACTGAGTGGAATGACATTGTAACCAATAACTTAAATCATGGAATTATATTTTCAGAGGAAAACAATCTTGTGAGGTAATAGTCTTGTCTGTCTTTGTTGTTTGATCTCTGCTTCCACATTAGCGTAATTTTCCCTTTAGAATTCGATAGCTGTGATGGATTATGATTACTTTACTGTATTGGAGTGCGTCAATTGTTTGCCTTGTTAGTTGTTATTATCTTTGTATCTGCTGCATTATTTCCAGCATATTAAAGTTTACACCAATATCAATCTCTGCCATTCTTGTTTATGTTCTTGACTTCTTGTAACCTCAAAGTATTTCTTTTTTAGTTATTTGTTACTTACAAAAATGTACAGTGAGTCTGTGCCGTACCACCGCTTTGCACATTTCATCAATATGGGCGAGTTGATGACTCTTATTTTTGACTGCTAGTAAATTTTAGTAACTTGTGATTCGGATTGCAGGGGAGTTGAGCATGCTTCGATAACAAGAATCACATATGAGACTGCTGTTTCTGGGAGCATCCTAACTCTTGTCTATGGAGATAATGGAAGCAACCTGGCCAAGCTTACAGAGGTCTCGCTGCACAACTACTTAACCTTACTTGCTTCAATGCTTATTACCATTGCATTCTACTTTAACTCAGAATTTGCATTAACTCTTCATCTATATTTTTTAATTTTATGACTCGAGTTTTTTAGATGATGGCATACGAAAGTGCAGCCTCCATGAGTTAACAAAATAAAATGATTTCCAGGATGAACACACGATAGTTGCTTTGTAGGGTCATGTCTTTAGGTTTTCCCATGATCGCACGTGTGCTGGGGGTGTTTTGGTAGCATCCTTTGGGCCTCTTCCTTGTACTAATAGCTAGGAGCAGGCACTTGCCTCTCCTATGTATTTTTTTCTCTCATTGAAATGGCATATAGTTCTCCAGGGATGGTTCGAGAAAAAAAAGGGACAAATAGACAATACAAAATTCAGAGATTTGTATCTGGACCTGACCTTCTTGACCATGGTTACATTCTTTTAAGAAGGAAAGTAATGTCCCACATCGTCAAAAGTTACCAGTTTTTTGCTTCCATCTGTTGTAACACAAGATGCATTGGGCCCTGGTGATCCATGAATAGAAAACTAGCTGTATAACTGTTACTAACAGTTCACAACTACTCCCTTCTGAATATGGTTGCTACTTTAATCTATTCAATCTGTATACTATTTCTTGCATTTTCTGTGCCACGTGTTTCATTATCAGATTATGGTTTCTTATTTTCGTCCTTGAAGTTATGACACCACTGAATTCTGTACTGGATATAATGTACATGTCGTACTACCATGTTAGATCATTATTTTGTGTCTTCCATAACATTATATTTTTCATGTGAATTCAGGTATCTGGTGCTGACATCGCCGTCTACAATCCACCTTCGGAGGGCAACGAAGCTATGATCGTGGTATCTGGACCACCGGATCAGGCACAATCAGCTCAGCGCCTGCTCGTCGAGTTGATCCTACAGGGACAATGATGAACGGTCACCCCGGCACCTTCATGGCCTTTCTGCTTAGTACGGCAGATAACGTTATCGTGAAATAGTAGTTCATGATGCAAACTTGCAGGGTCAGAGGTATACAACGATGGCTGACGTGCATACTGTTAGTTGCGTGACTGAATGTTATGATTCGAACTGCGTGGGGAGTATGGAGTTTGGACCATTGGATTAATCCGTTGTGTAGCTTGCAGCGTGAAGCTCTTGCAGGACCGATCGATGCAGCTAGTGATTAACATAAACAGCTGTCGATTCGGTGCTTGCCTGCTTGGAGTAATCTCATTAAATTCAATTTGAATCCATTGGGAGTTTCATTATCACAGCAAACCTGCAAGCCCTTTTGTTGCAGAAATGCTAAACCTAAACAATATCACATCCTGCTAGTAGTTCGCAGTTTCTTACTGTGTTATGTGACGTGACTTTGGTGATAACAATGTTATTATACCATTGGCCTACTGAGTTCTGATCACCCACGAACAGAGGCGCCTGGATACATCAGATGATCAGAATACTCACCCCTATAGAGTACAGGTCCAGCAGCGTATTTATTGTTCAACAGCCCTGTTCGCTTGAATTACTTCAACAGTACTTTTCAATAAAAGAATAGTATTTTCTGCTCATAATAAATTAGCATCAGCCAAATTTTAGGAAAGCAAAGAATATGTGACAAGAAGGAGGGTGAAATGGGTGACTAAACCCAAACTTAAAACCTAAGGCTTGTTTTTTTACACAAATAGGGTTTAACCTCTGCTCCCTCCATATAGGATTTAGGCGGTGTTTGGTTAGGGTTGTTAAAGTTTAACATGTACTTTAGCTTTTTATTTTATTTGACAATTAGTGTCCAATCATGAACTAATTAGACTCAAAAGATTTGTCTCGTAAATTACTCCCTAGCTATGTTTTTAGTTTCGTAAATAGTCTACATTTAGTAATTTATACATGTGTCTAAACATTCAATGTGACGGGCGGTAAACTTTACCGCTTGTAACCAAATAGGCCCTTAGAAGTCAATTTGGATAATGTTTTGGTCAAACATTGAGAATATAAATCATCAATAATTTTAAAATTATTGAGTTTGCAAATATAAAAATTATATGAATAGATTTGTCTTAAATATTTATAAAAATTATATCAATAACTTGAAAAATAATTTTATAAAAGTACACATATATCATTTTTTCTTAAATATTATGATAAAAATAAGAGGTCAAAGTTATGTTTTGGAGACCGTATCGCTGTCATAAATGACTTATAAATCCTATGGAGGAAGTATTTCATTAAGATGAAGGAAATTACATGGCACAACTATGATAGAGCTCTCGTAACATAGATTACAAACAACCTATGTAATGGTCACTCTGCTAATGGATTGGGCTCGAATGGCTTAATGGTTTGGATTGTGCATTGGATGGCTCTGAACTGGGAGCAATAGTTTTCATGTTTGTCATGCGCAGACAGATTTGGGGCTACGGGTCTAATGGATTGGGCTGGTTTGGTTCCATATGGTGCTCATTTCATGGGTGCAAACGAGTTACAGCTCACAACTTAGATCGTTGTCTGTACGCTCACCTCTTCGCACACGCACGGTTGTGCTGCTCATGCATAGCACAACACTGCTTTGCTCTGTGGGTTAGAAAATACTTCATAGGTATAGAATGGATTGGAACCCACGGGTTGTCAAATGGATAAGAACCCACTGAAAGATTGGATTGCAGAGATACTTTTTATCTTTACTCTGCTCCGTGGATTCACTTTAGTAGGGGTTTGGTTCCCGCCATGTTTGGATTAGTTTAGTTTGGTGACAAAAGCTGCAGTGTGGAGATATGGATTGGTGTGGGTATAAATTGGATTACAGCCCACTAGCAGTGTATGGTGAGTGACCTGAAATAAAATTAAGAACAAAAAAGAAAGCAAATAAACAGAGAGCGACTGTCCTCAACCCCTATAATATACTACAAGAGATTGGGCCTTCTATGACAATTTCTGGATTATGATACACACCTTCTATGACCACAACATATAGTCACAAAAGGGGTACAATGACAAGAGAAAGCTTGTAATTGTCACAATCAGTTAGTCATAGGAGATTATGACAATTGCAGGCTTTATGCTGTGGTTATAGAAGGTGCGTCATATCCTGAAAATTGTCATAGAAGGCTCAATCTCTTGTACCAATCAAGCTTGTAAGAATACATCAATGCAATGGTGGCCTAAAACATAGACAAAGCTGTGGTGGCAAAATATCTACCCGAAGAAGACAGGCTCATTTCAAACTAACACAAAAACAACACCTACTCTAGCGTAATGTGCAATTAAGATTTTTCTAGTGTGCTCTAAATCCAGGAAGGTAAAAGCCACCCAAGTGAAACACAACCGAAAGCAATAAACACAATAAGATAGAATCACATGTTTTCCATAAAAAGTCCACCAACCAAATAAAAAACCTAAAAACATAAAAATGGAAAATAAATAAATTGAAATGGAAGAACCAAACATATTGAAATGGGAATAGAAAGGAAAGAAAAAAAAGAAACATCCAATAATTGGGGGTGGGGGAAGAAAAATATAAATAAACAAAAACATAATAAGAATACTAAAATATCAATTTTCAGAGTGAAGGGGGGAGAAAAATTAACAAAGAGGCACATGAACGTTTTAAAAAATTTCATATGAAGATATAGTGTTTTCTTCCTAAAAAGCTAAACTAGGAATAGAAGTAATAGATAGATAGATAGATAGATAAAGAAAACAAGTGAAATAAAAAAATATAATTAGAAACAAGAAAAAATAAAGGAAGAAATGAAAAAGAAAAATAAAGGGGAAAAAAGATAAAAATGGCAAACAAAGGAGTCTCCGTGCTGCATAGTCAGTCATGTCTAGATGCATCATGCATGGTGCTTCACATGAAAGTGATGTGGTCGTCAGATAGGCAAAAGAAAAGTGACATCCTTTCAACCAGAAGCATATTTAATTGTTTGCACATTCAGTTATAATTAGGCCTTGTTTAGTTGCATTTTTTTTACAAAATAGACGCTGTAGTATTTTCGTTTGTATTTAATAAATATTGTCTGATTATAGATTAATTAGGCTCAAAAGATTCGTCTCGTAAATTACAGGTAAACTATGTATTTAATTATTTTGTATCTATATTTAATACTTCATATATGTACCCTAAATTTGATGTGACGAAGAATCTTCAAATAATTTACAAATTTTTTGGGAGGAAACAAGGCCTTATTATACGGTCGGTCGGATACAATAGCAAAAGCATTCTGACAATCTGCCTGCCGAAACCAAACCAGGGGGCACTGCTTGGATTTTGCAGGGGCCTCTCGCGCAAGGCAAGAGGCGCCGCCGCTGCCGCCACCGTTTGCAGCCCCCCGTTCCCTCACCTCCAGCCTCGCTGCCGGTGGTGATGTGGAGTGGGGGTTTGTCTCGTTTGCAGTTTTCTGTTTTCCTAGAGTCTTGGTCGAGTCCACCTAGGTCTAGGGTTTGCTCATCGTCGATGTTCGGTGACGGAGTTAGGTTTTGCTGGAGGAGTGTGACTCCTTTGCGGCTTGGGTTTCTTGGCGACGCCGGCGATGCGGAAGTGGCGGCGGCGCAACGGAATAATTTCTTCCAGCTTTTTCCGTTCTCCGATGGCTATCTACTTCGACGTCAACGGAGAGGCTGGGGAGACCTCTCTTGGAGTCGAGGGCCGGCGCATCGTTGTCTTCCTCAGATGATGATGCTGTTGACCCTGTTAATCTCAAGGAAGATGTTTGTTGGTGAAAATGTGAGCTTTGCTCGGGTTGCCGGCGATGAAATCGAAGGATGCGTTGTGGGTACAGGAGTTGGCCGATGCGCCTGGGAGGCAACGTCGGCTGATTCGCCTAGAAGTAAGTCCTCCTCTGCGGCCTCCACCTTCTGGAGTTTGGCTCTGGTGCCCGACGACGACTGGGATGCGGCATCGATGGCGGTGACGAGATGGATCTCTGAAGGCTTCGAGGATGATAAACATGAGTTTTTAACTTCTTTGTAATTGTCTTTTTCTTTGGCGTGCTGTCCATAAAAAGACCGGTGTAATGCGTTAAGATCAATACATGTTCCTTGTAAAAAAAAAGCATTCTGACAATGTGCTGTTACTTAACAAGTTCTATTGCCTCCAGAAAGGCAGAAACACGAACTCAGACCTTGTTCAGTTCAACCCAAAAACAAAAAACTTTTTAGATTTTCCATCACATCGAATCTTGCGGTATATATATAGAGTATTAAATATAGACGAAAACAAAACTAATTGTACAGTTTACCTGTAAATCACGAGATAAATCTTTTGAATCTAGTTGGTCTATAATTAGACAATAATTACTAAATAAAAATAAAGTATTACGATCTGAATTTTTTTTTTGAGAACTATACAAGGCCTCACTCGCCACACAAACTATATCTAGCACCCAGCACACTTTTATTACTACATTAAAGAAAGATCAAGCTCACAGTCAGTATCCCTGGAAAATGTGATTGACAGCGTTTTCAGCGCACTGGAATGCCGACAAATAAAGGTAAAAATGATTTGGCCCCAGCGCACATTTTTATTACTTCATACACTTAGGTCTTGTTTAGTTCACCCAAAAACTAAAATTTTTTCAAGATTTCCCGTCACATCGAATCTTGCAGCACATGCATGGAGCATTAAATATAGACGAAAATAAAAACTAGTTGCACAGTTTACTTGTAAACCGCGAGATGAATCTTTTGAGTTTAGTTAGTCCATGAATGGACACTATTTGTCAAATAAAAATGAAAAGGCTACAATACTCTAAACCAAAAGTTTTTACGAACTAAACAAGGCCTTATTTTATAATATGATAAAGGTAGCAACACATCTATGGTACATATATTCTTGTGCCGTTCAGACTTCTTAGGATTAATATTCTAGTGACAGTTAGAGATTAACGGCCCATGTTTAAAGAGAGACATGTGGTAGCGATCTAACGCGCGAGGCAGGGGAGCGTCGGACGCTCAACCGCGTTCGACGGGGTGGCGTCGAAGCGTCCAACACCCCCGTAGAAAGCTCTAACGGCTAGTTGTCAGGCTGACCTATTTAAATAAAAGGTGGCCGACCTTGGGGGCTTCATTCTTGCACCTTTGAACACTTGACCCATACTTTGAGCTAGAGAACACTCTCTCCACTCATCTCCTTGCTTGATTGCTAAACCTAGTGAGATTGAGTGAGATTCAAGTGCATTGCTTAGTGAGTTGCATCTAGTGGCACGTGATCCTTGAGTTTGCTGCAGATTTCTTGTTATTCTTGGGTGTTTCTTGACACCCTAGACGACATGGAGCAACAGAGGTGTTGAGCTCATGATTGGAGATTGTTTCGAGCCACACCAAGTGATTTGTGATGGGTTCTTGAGCCTTCTCCGCGGGGGAGATCACAATTGGCTACTCTAGTGGATTGCTCGTGGCTTGGAGGATCCTCATCTTATGAGTGAATGTGCGGCACCCGCTGAGGGTTTAGCTTTGGATTGCCAATTAGCTCGTGATCTATCAAGTGGGTGTATCGCCACAACATGGACTAGCTTGTTGAGAAGCAAGTGAACCTCGATAAAAAATATTGTGTCATCTCTTGCCAAGGATTCTCTCTTGTGATTGTGATTGTGAGTGAGTGTTTGGATATATCTCTGCTCTACAATGTAGGTATAACAATCACTCTCCACTCCTTTACTTACTTGCACTTCTTACTAGTTGTTTAGCTTGAGTAGCTGAGTCTTCTTGTTTAGGAGTGTTGCTAGCTCTTAGTTGCAGTTTGTTGTTGTGACTTAGTGTTTAGCCTTCTTGCTAGACTTGTGTAGGTGGCTTGCATAGCTTAGTTGTGCTAGTGCTAGAATAGCTTCGTCATTTATTTTACTAACCAACTTGTCTAGTTGAGATTGTAGAAAATTTAAATAGGCTATTCACCCCCCTCTAGCCATTTGGACCTTACAAGTGGTATCAGAGCAAAGGCACCGTTTATTTGAGGCTTAACAACCTACAGTGAGAAAATGGCTCTTAGTCTTCACATCAACAATAGAAAGAAGGCACCTTTCTTTGATGGCACCAATTATGCATATTGGAAGGTCAAGATGACCGCACATCTCAAGTCAATCAATAGAGAGGTTTAGAAGGTGGTCAAGACAAAGTTTGAAGTGGCAAATAAGAATGCACCAACACCGGTTGAAGAAAAAAAGCTTCAATGTAATGACATTGCCATAAGTGCTCTTCATGAAGCTCTAGATGGCAAGACCTTTGAGAAAATTAAGAACATAGAGATAGCTCATGATGCGTGGGCAAAATTAGAAGAAACATTTATGGGCACCAAAGGCACCAAGACTGCCAAAGCTTATATTCTCCAAGAGAAGTTCTCAAGTTTCAAGATGCAAGAAGATAAAAGTGTGCCATAAATGTTTCATTGGTTGTAAGTCATTGTGAATGAGCTCAAGGCACTTGGGGAAGAAGTGAAGGATAGTCAATTCTATATGAAGTTCTTGAGAAGCTTGCCTAAGAGATTTGACACATTGATCACCTTACTAGTCAAGACAACACTTAGTGAATCAACTCCGCAACAAGTCTTCCAAGAGGTGATGACCGATGATGCTTATAGGGAAGATGATGAGAAGGATGAGTTGGTCAAGAAGAAGAAGAAGAAAAGTGAGAATAAAGATGATGTGAAGAAGAAAAGTGTGGCATTCAAGGCCTCCTCATCCAAGGGAAAAGCAAAGATAGCATGATCAAGTGATGAATACTCAAGCTCTTGTGATAGTGATGATGATGATAAGGAAATGACTCTCCTTGTCAAGAGAATGGGCATATTCATGAAGAAGAAGGGATATCAAGCAAGAAGAAAGAAGAACTCATCCAAGAAGAATGATCATTCTATGAGGTGCTTTAGATGTCATAGCAAGGATCATCTCATTGCTAAGTGTCTATATGATAGTGATGATGAAGATGCTATCAAGAAGGAAAGAAAGAAGTAAAAGAAGAAGCAAGAGAAGAAGAAGGGTTCTCACAAGAAGAAGGTGGATGCACATGTTGCTACATGGGATAGTGATGCCTCCTCTAGTGATGATGATGAGTATAGCAAGAAGAAGGGGCATGCTAGCACTACAATTCAAGAAAAGAGCTCCATCTTTAACACTCCATCATGCTTTATGGCTAAGGCCACTAAGGTATCATCCGATGATGAGAGTGATCATACTTGTGATAGTGATAGTGATGAACCCACTAAAGATGAATTATTCACTATGCTAGAAGATTGCACATAACATTATAGAAAAACTAGAAAGGAATGCAAGGCCTTGCTTAAGGACAAGAAAACCCTTGAGCAAGAACTTGATGAGCTTAGAGCATCTTATGAGAATCTAAAGGAAGACCATAAGAAGCTTCAAAAGGCTCACACGAAGCTCAAAGAAGCTCATTCCTCTCTAGTTGATGAATGTGAATCTATGCCAACTAAAGTTGAAAAAATCTAAAACTTGCAATATAGGCATAACATGTGATATCTTAAGTAAGTCTATTATTATTGCTTCTACTAACCCTTCATGTAGCACGACCTACACACATACAAAGACTTCGTAGTGATTCTCAAGACTTATACATGTCATCAATCTTCATTAGCTTATATGTTTGTATATATACTTTAATGTTCACTTTTGCATACTAACAAGTTGCGTTTCATAAAATCAATCAAACAGGGCATTTAGGCACTATGTTAATTAAGGAATATCATGGAAGGCATTGCCCAAAAAAGAAGCATGATTTGGGTATCAAAACAATATGTTCGGTAAGTGTAACTTACTTTGGCACTACATTACGTGGCTGTCAACAGCATTACTTAACATTTCCATATGTGAAACACATAGTTCCCCAAGCAAAGGTCTAGGAGTCAACATTGTGATATTACATATGAGCTATGATGAGTAACACTAGTACCTACAGGAGACACCCAAATTTGGTAAGTTTGAATCTCTTTGCTCGTAGTATAAAAACTTAGCTTAAGTTATGAAAGCTTAGACCTAAACTTGTTATCTTGTAGTGGATGGAAGAGAAAAATCAGAAAAGGGACACGTACAAGGATGATGAACTCATCGAGCTCGTCGGTGATATATATATATATATGTATATATATATGTATATATATATATGTGTGTGTGTGTGTGTTGTCTTTCCTAGAAATTTACTATAAGGGTGTATGGTACTAAAACCGCCTTACAAATAGCATTTGTAAGGGCGGCTAGTGTTTCTAGTCGCCCCTTCAAATAGATATTGCAAGGGAGGCTGGTGTTGTGAGCCGCTCTTACAAATACATTTGTAGGGGCGTCTAGAAACACCAGCCGCCCTTGCAAATGCTATTTGTAAGGGTCGTCAGAGAACCACCCTCACAAATCGATGATTTGTAAGAGCACTTAGACAAGAGTGGGTGGCTCAGCCACATTTACATAGGGTTTTGACCTGTCCTTAAAAATGTTGGGCGTAGTAGTGCCAAGTGACATCCTTTAGAATCGAAGCAACAACTATCAACTCAGTGTCAGCCGAATCTTTTCTGCCCTTCTGCATATAGCAACATGACACTATGAACACATGGAGTTTCATGGCTACAATGTGCAACCGCTCTAGGTCCTGGAGTACAAGTAGATGCAGCTTCAAGAGTTGTTTGGATTGAATGTTGAGCTCTGTGACACCTGTGACATGAAATAGTTGTAGATACTGCACCTAGGGGCAACTCGAAGAGATGATGTCACCCATGGAAGCTCTGCCATCACCAAAGCAAATATTGAATAGGTCCAAGGCGTTTAGGAAGGCAAAGTTGCCTGTGCTTGGCATCAGAAGCCTAAGTTCTGCGTGTTGGTCATAAGGCACAAGTGGATGTACCTAGCCCTTAGGGAGCATATGGAAGGTCAAGAACTGTACAATTATGGGCTCATAGCCAAGTTAATGTTGATGTGGAGGAGAGAAGATATGAGAGAGATGATAGCTTGGCTCTTATGCAAGCATCAAGCTAGCCACGGATGCATAGGTAGTGGTGGGTCCAAATAGCAAGTGTTGTGAGGAGGAATAGGAAAGAGAAGGTTTCTTAGAGACAAGTATGAGACAACTTACTGTATAACTTGACTCTGATCACTTGGCTTATAGTCAAGCACTTGGCTCTGTTATTGACCTTGCTCTTAGCATCTAGAACTACCACAGTAAGCTTGAACTGGCTGATAACATGTGGGGCCATAGCACGGGCCCAAGAGCACAAGTGTGGCACATCTAGGTTGCCCATTGGCAATGCAAATTTCAATGAACTTGAGGACATTAGAGGCCTACGTTAGGGCGGCCTCAACAAGATTGGGGAAGCTTAAAATCAGGGTGCTAGTTTCATGTCATGAAAACTAAGCTTTGGGAGTCGTGTCCAAAGATCACACCACATCGGAGAGAGGATACAGGTGCGAATGGCCTCGACGGTAGTGAGACTGAGGAGGATCATTAGGAAGAGATCATCAGGCAGCGAGTCGATGATGCGTCCTCCTGTGCTATTATGGTTTTTCACCATTCTGTGCAAAATGATGTCTAGAGTGAGTATTAAAAATGTAAAATATTATGAAATCAACTACAAAAGTTAGATACATTGCACATAACAATCTACTACCAAGTATGTCTATGATTCCCATACTTCCGCACATACATATCCTATTGTCATCTAGAGCTAGCCCTATCCCACACCTGCCCACCTGCCTTTGTTAATGATGCCATTGCTCTTGCTAGATACATGACCTCTATAACTGTTACACAGACCTAGAGTCGTTAATATCATACTTTATATTTTTGCATCAGTGTTCCTCTACCACCTGTGACTATGGATGAATTCTATCAGGTTCCTCACTCTTCATCCAAATCCACTATAGGTGAAAATGATTAGCCTTGCTACCTCCTATCTCTAGTTCTTGACGGATAGTGCCAGAACCTATTCATCCAAAATTGTAAAAAAACTATGCAATGTAAACTCTCTAACTTTCATACTGAGGAATCAAGATCCAACATGATTGTTTTTTGGGGGGAAATAAAATTAGGTATTGCGGATTCACTTTCCCCTTGCTCTAAAATAAGATTCTCAATGGAACCTAGGTGATTCAAGATATAAGTGCAACAATTCAAATTAAGATGGTAGCACAAGGCTAAAAAGGGATAACCTGGACAAACAAGGAAAGTAAGCGAAGTCGGGTGCGATTTGTCATTGATATGGTCGAAACAAAGAAGTTAAATTGATACTGGACGACGAGATGGTGGCGGCGGGGACATGAAAAATAATTTAGAGTTTGGGGAGTTGAGATGTTTATATAGGTGAGAAGATAGACACAAAAACAAAAATGAGCCGTGAGGTGTAACTGGTGCCATATCCATGTAGCCCAGGGCCCAAGGATCCAAAAGGGCAAGCATTCTAGCCCATGTAATCCATTATAAGTTATTAAGCACAAATCCAAAGGAATATTTGTTTATGTTTGACTTAATGTGTTTCTACTTGATGTTGTGCTTCTTCAAGCTAACGTCCTATGATTCAATCCATATAGGCATTCGCTGGATCATAGAGGGATGCAATATTGCTGCCAGAGCCCCTTTCCTCACTAGACACCACATTGCTACATCATGACTACTATAGTCACGCATGGCTTACAAAAAACTGCAAGTTTCCAACTCATATTTCCTTCCATTTATTTTTTCTTGATTCTTTCAAGCAATGCAAAGCCCCTAAATTTGGAAGATATGTTTCAACTAAATAACTGTGTTTTCTTTGTCCAAGAGTCTAAGGTTATTGTTTTAATTAAAAATGGTTCAGAATGATCAATTGAAGAGGCAAATAAGAGGACAATTAAGCTTGAAGGGACCATTTGGGATCTGTCATGTGTCCATAGTTCTTGACTTTTCCGTTTTTGATTTGTGAACTATAAAATGGTTGTGCATATAATCTCTTGATATTTTGATGACATATTAAAAATTTAACCATCTAGAAGGGGATAGAAGCCAAATGGTGCTGACAAAGGAGGCGGTTGTGGGGAGCTGGGGGCAAGTCGTGTTGTTTGTTGTTCATGTCGAGAACATAGAAGAAATGTGTCAGAGGACAACCATGTTTTTTTTGTTTCGTGAACATAAGAGAAAGTGAATATGGTACTACTAGGTTTTTTAGTGGACATTTTGTAGTTGGAAACTAAATTGCTTCATTCTCACTGTACACCTCTATTGCTAGCTTATATTGAGTTGTTAAAGTTACAAATTGCTGGAACTATCCGTTTTGGTGAATCTAGATCTAGTGGAACTAAAATATTTGGGTAATTTTTCATAGAGTAAAGCTATTTTTTGTTAAATGTGGAGTTCGTGGAGCTATCGCAAGTAGACCCTTAGCCTCGATATATGAGTATATAGCATTGCTTCATGTCTATCGCATATATGCTATGATTTCCAACCCAAAGGGTTTTGTGGCCATTGATATTTATGAGCATCTTCGAAGGATTGAGCCAACATCGAGATTTACGAAGTCACCACACATGAGCCTCGCTGTCGACGGGGACATCACCTACCACTAAAAACATAGCACCATTAATTTCTAAAATAAATTCAGAAAAATATAAATACCCGTGCCAAGTTAAGGACTTAAATTTTAGTGTTCAAATTCTATAATAACGAACCCAATCATTTAATCTATGATCCATAATATGCAATCTATATGTTTCCTTGTCTCACCCCCACCGTGGCTCCTCCGCCTAAGAGCATCTCCAAGAGACTCTCTATATTCTTCCTAAATGCTAGGAATAGCAATTTTGGTGAAAAACTATCCTCCAACAGCTTCTCTAAATGGTCATCCAAATATAGTCATTGTCTATTCCGGATTTTTCGCTAGCCAAATATAACGAGAATGACTCTCTAGAGTGCGCATGAAATTTAGCAAAACTGTTGGAGAGTAAAAGAATATAGAAAACGATTTTTATTCAAATGACTCTCTAAATGATGATTTAGAGAATAAGATTTAGAAAGACTCTCGGAGACGCTTCTAGCCCTTGTGTACGTGCAGACTTCGCAGACATGAGTAGCTCTCCACGTATGCACAATGCCGGAATTCCCACAATGCCCGGCCCGGAAATAGGATCCATGTCGTCCTAAATTTGGCAAACACGACATGCATGCGCCTGATAGACCGATAGCTAGCGCTCCTAAAAGCTGAGCTACTACTTGTGCAGGAGACCGGTGACAACGCTGTGGTAACCCTTCCTGATGCCTCTCGCGTTGAATTCCCGGTCCATTCTCGACGACGACGACCCAACGGAGCTGCGAATTCGAATCTGGGGGCACCAACGGCGGCAACAGCCAATCAGTCGCCGGTCCATCGTGCTCTCGCGCCGTCAGGAGAATATTGCAGAATCGAAGCTGGCGGCGATCAAGGTGAATTCCAGCAGAAAAGCCTTCCTGCCGCACATCACATCACAGGTGACACGCTGCAACATGATGACAAATTAGTTTAAGAAAACTATATTTTCTGTAGCTAATTAAGGCATCTATTTATGATTTCAAATAAATGGGGACACTATAAATTATGATGATGATAATAATATATTTAAACATGATAAATTAGTTTAAATCTGTAGCTAACATTCTTGTGCTGTGTGTGTACAAGGAAACCGAGGGAAACAACATTTTCTGGAATTTGTCGATATGTCGGAACATTTAGAAAATAGAGGTTTCTAACTTATTTGAATTTATTTTTTCAAAAATGTAGGAGAGCTGCGCTTCAAAGATTTTTTTTAATTTGTTAAATGCATGAGTTGCTCCGGTTTATATTATTTGATTTGAAAGAACACAAGATTATATTTAGAAACTACGTACTCTCCGTTCTTCATGTCCCTTGCCACAATTTATTTCCAGGTCTTCTAATCTGCGCCGCACCGCATGGAAGGTGGCATCCACAAAGCAGAGAGCACCGAGTTCAGGGACTTGCTCTACCTGACGTCAAAGCAGCCCTTCATACTTCGCCTTGCCTTCTCCGCGGGCATTGGTGGTCTCCTCTTCGGCTATGATACTGGTCCGTCAAACTATCATTCTTAGTCCATTCTTTTAAAAACTATAACGCATGATTCGACTTGCTCTGACTTTGCAGTGCTGAACTTTCGTAGCTAATTTCAACTTTATTATAGTAGACCCATGGTAGTTCTCCAATGAAAGACATTTAGCCTCAAAATTCATCTAGTTAGCATCATAAGCCCTAGGACTTTTGCTACTCAAATAACTGTAATTCACTTTTTTTGGGCAAACACTCTTAGAGTACCACTACAATAAATCTGCTTTGCCTTTCCGTGCCTCTACCATCACACTGTCTTTGTGCTCCTTCTGCCTTCCTAATGTCTCCTCCATATCTCTGGTGGACCCAACAAATTCATTATTATTGGATTTGCTACCATCCACCATCGCAACCACTAACAAATGGGGGCCATGGCCCTCTCCTCGTCCTTGCCCAATGGACTAGACCTTTTTGTGGTTCGTGGCATCCCTCACCACCTAACTGTGCCACTCCTTTGGCCGCATCAACCACTAGGTTGTTAGTCTCTCTTACTTTTTTTACAACTAGGATGATGAGAATCTAAAACACTAACCTTCAAAATCTCAACAAAATTGTGTGGATGAAAATTCAATTGATTTATAAGGAATTTGTCAATAGATACATAATATTGTTCTCATTAATAACACTAAAATCATGATTGCAATTAAATATTCTCAAATATAAATAAGAAAGTCCAACATCTATCAAGATATTTTTTAGCCCACAATATAACACACAAAATACTAGACATTAGAATGGTTATCCTTATCCCAATCAAACAACCCACCATATATTCCTTCCTTTTCTGCTTTTTCTAGCCTCTTGTTCTTTTCTACAGTGCTGCCACTTGTCGCCAGTGACCTCCTCAATTGCTCTTTCCTCCAAGTCATGTCCTGTAGATGCCGACAGAACCCATTGACAAGGTACCTGACGCCCACACCATCCACTGCCGCGATAGCCTAGCTTCATCACCACCAAGTGTCCCCACTCCTGAATCCAAACCTTAAATCCCCAAATTGTAGGAGATGTAGAAGATCACCCTTAGTGCAAACTAGAGTAAAGCTAGGCAAGCTAGAAGATGCGTCCAATTAGGTTATATGTAACAATTTCAGTTGATCCAATCTAATCCTTGTTTATCTTTTTTATTTCTCCATATGTGAGTTGATTTTTAAGCTAAACTTTTGATGTGATAGCGCAATGTCGTCAAAGAAACAAATGTGCTTTTTTAATCATGGATTCTTTCCATTTTGATATCTTGGGTTAACTTATTATATGTCTTTATTACCTATCAAAAATATTGATGAGTGGAGACTAAAATCTTATTAAGGAATAATGTAGAGCAACTAAAATAGCTGGGGGAGTAAATAAAAAACAATACTTTAAATGTTAGGTGGACACAAATAGTGGAGGGTGGAGAGCATAACAACTAACCCGAGTCGAATAGGTGCCAAAATTTTAAAAATTTGTTTAAATTTGGTCCAAAATTCTCAAATATCGCATTTATGGTGCTGATTTTTTTCTTGCAAATCTGTAAAAAAAGAACCCTGCGAACAGTTGTTTTATTTCAAAACGAAATTCATAATGTCATCTGCCTCTAATAATGCTTACAATCCTGTGGGTATCTCTACTATACGCAGGCGTCATATCAGGAGCTCTCCTGTACATTCGAGACGATTTCGAGCAGGTCGAGAAAAGCACCGTGCTGCAGGTACTTGTTTCAATTCTGTTCTTGCTATTTGCTCGCGACTCCCGAGCCACGAAAAAAAATCAATGCAAAGCAAGAAGAAACTAACCGTGGGAGTGGGACGATGCTCCTCCATCTCCATGGCAACAGGAGACGATTGTGAGCATGGCGGTGGCGGGGGCAATTGTTGGCGCCGGCGCGGGCGGCTGGATGAATGACCGGTTCGGGCGGCGGCCGTCGATACTCATCGCCGACATGCTCTTCCTGGCCGGCTCTATCGTCATGGCTTTCGCGCCGGCGCCCCCGGTCATCATCGTGGGCAGGGTCCTGGTCGGCCTTGGCGTCGGGATGGCCTCCATGACGTCGCCGCTCTACATCTCCGAGGCCTCACCGGCGAGGATCCGGGGCGCGCTGGTGAGCACCAACGGGCTGCTCATCACGGCGGGGCAGTTCCTCTCCTACCTCATCAACCTGGCCTTCACCAAGGTGAGCGGGACGTGGCGATGGATGCTCGGAGTGGCCGGCGTGCCGGCGCTCCTCCAGTTCGTGCTCATGCTGGCGCTGCCGGAGTCGCCGCGGTGGCTCTACAGGAAGGACCGGAAAAGGGAGGCCGAGGAGATCATGCGCAAGGTGTACCCGCCGGAGGAGGTGGATGAGGAGATCGAGGCGCTGAGGGCGTCGGTGGAGGCCGACATGGCGCAGGAACGGTCCATCGGCGGCGGCGGGCTCGCCGGCACGCTCAGGAAGGCGTTCGGCAGCGTGGTGGTCCGGCGCGGGCTCACCGCGGGCGTGCTCTGTCAGGTGGCGCAGCAGTTTGTGGGCATCAACACCGTCATGTACTACAGCCCGACCATCGTGCAGCTCGCCGGGTTCGCGTCCAACAGCACGGCGCTGGCGCTGTCGCTCGTCACCTCGGGGCTCAACGCCGCCGGGTCCGTGGTGAGCATGTTCTTCGTGGACAAGGCGGGGCGGCGGAGGCTGATGCTGCTCAGCCTCACGGGCGTCGTGGCGTGCCTCGGCATGCTGAGCGGCGTCTTCTTCGCCGTGGACAGCCACTCGCCGGACGTCAGCCTGGCCGGGACGGCGCTCTTCGGCGCCAACGGCACGTGCCCGGAGTTCGACCTCGCCGCCGTGGCCGGGGAGGAGTGGACCTGCACCCAGTGCATCAAGGCTCCCTCCGAATGCGGCTTCTGCGCCGCGGACACCGACAAGCTCCTGCCGGGCGCCTGCCTCCGGACGTCGGACGAGTCGCGGCGGGCGTGCCGGGCGGGGCGGCGCGAGTGGTACACGCGTGGTTGCCCGAGCTCCTTCGGGTGGCTGGCGCTGGTGGCGCTGGGCGCGTACATCGTGTCCTACTCGCCGGGCATGGGCAGCGTGCCGTGGCTCATCAACTCCGAGGTGTACCCGCTCCGGTTCCGGGGCGTCTGCGGCGGCATCGCGGCGGTGGCCAACTGGACGTCCAACCTGCTGGTGACGCAGACGTTCCTCAGCCTCACGCAGGCGCTGGGCACGGCGGGCACGTTCCTGCTCTTCTGCGGCGTGTCGGCGATGGCCTTCCTGCTCATATTCCTTCTGGTGCCGGAGACCAAGGGGCTGCAGTTCGAGGAGGTGGAGCAGATGCTAGGGAGCAAGGACTACAAGGCCTGGAAGAAGTTCAATTCCAAGGCCTAATATATATCCGATACGATAGGGCTAAGCAGTTTGCGATTGCTTTGCATTTATTCATCTTTTATTTATTAAACTAATTGTAGAGAAGCCATAGACTATAGGGTCAATAGTTATTTTGTGACAGATCAATATTCTAGGTTTAGTCCTAACCCAGAAACTATGAAATGGTTTCCCTTAGGACAGTCTCGATGGTATATGCTTATTGTAAATTTTGTCTCCCAATTAAGTCATTTGCTAATGTTGAAATAGATTTACCATATAGAAAGAGGAGGAAAAAAAAGATGAAAACAATTTTCTAGTTATAGATGGTCATTCGGGCCGCTTAGCACGACATGGGCCCGGCCAAAGCACGCCCATGGGGCCAATGTTGAGACGTGCCTGACCAATGTCCGAGGTGATCGGGAACCTACGCCTACATGCCAACGAGGCGCGTGCTTCCGAGAGCACTAGTGGGGTGCAGGCGTAGGTTGCCGATTGGATTGGAGCACCTCGGCGAGGACGAAGGGGCCTGGATGGCAAGGTCAACTTGTGGCGGCCCCTATTGTCTTGTTTGAGCCCCCTCGGGAACTACGTCATTTTTTTTCTAAACTGTGAATATCTCCTCGAGGCCTCCGGCGAACGACCCCTCCCGCGAGTGCTTCATGACACAGCTAGAGCCCGTGGAGGAGGGACAAAGAGATCACACTCTGCCTCCGCCACCATGAGGGCCTACGGCAGCACCGCTACCCTAGATGGAGTAACTCCAAGAGCGTAGGAGAAGGCTCGAGGAGGAGCAGTAGCAACTAGAGCAGCAGCACGCGGCACTCGAGCAAGGACTCGTGTGTTGTGATGGCGGTGACGCTCACCGTAGGGCCCGTGACATTCATCAACAGATCGTCAACGATGACAACGGCGAACAGCCACCGCTCTTCGCCAAGGTAATACTCTTCCAAGAGATGTCGGAGCCATCGACTTTGGAGGGACGAGGAGCGCACGAGGAGTTACGCACCCTCTTTGTGTGCGCCACCGTGTAGCAGGCAGAAAGCTCTGCGTCTCGACGGTGCAGGCCCAAGCCAAGTCAGGCTACACCCACAGAGCCACACAAGAAGGAAGCATTCGTTCACCAGGAGCAGCCCAAACCCGCACCCAGTGCCCCATCCATCCTCGACCACCTCATCCACGACATGTGCGGCATTCTCAATGCGCATAGGAGACATAAAGAGGACGGTGCCAACCATGATTATTAGCCCCATAGGGGTGGCCGTTACGACAGCGATGAGGACCGAAGTCCGAGCCCTAGGCCACTAGGTCCTCGAGTCTTCAGGTCTAAAATCCATAGCACGTCGTTTTTGGCACGCTTCTGACCCCCAATAATCTCATCAAGTACTGTGGGGAGACGAACCTTGTACTCTAGCTCGATGACTACCGGCTCGCTTGCTAGACCGATGGCACTAATCATCATCCGCAACCTCCCGCTCTTCCTAGCTGACATAGCACGGTCCTAGCTAGAACACTTGTCAGCCAACTGCATCCATAACTGGGAAGACCTAAAGCACATCTTCGTGGGAAACTTCCAAGGCACATACGTGTGCCCTGGCAACCCATGGGACCTCACGAGCTGCCGGCAAGAGAAAGATGAGACTCTCCACGAGTACATCAGACATTTTGTTGGTAGTGTACTGAGCTGCCCACTGCTGTCGATGTCGTAAGCACATTCCTTGTAGGGACCACCTGCAAGGACCTTGTCTACAAGCTAGGGCGCCAGGGCCCCGCACCATGAAGGAGCTCCTAGACATTCCCACTAACTTTGCCTCTTGTGAGGAAGTGGTAGGGGCAATCTTTGACTCCTCTAAGGGCAAGGGAAAGTGTGAGGAGGACACCGATGAGGGCGGCCCTAGACGCTCCTCCAAGAAGAAAAGGAGGAACAAGTCATAGCGCGAGGGCAACCTCGTGGCCACTGTCGAGCGCAGAAAACAACCAAACGCTATCACAAGGCACCCTGAGGGTCTTTGACAAGATGCTCGATGAGCCATGCCCATATCACCAGGGCTCGGTCAACCATGTCCTCAAGGAGTGTGCATCATGATGAAGAAGCACTTCACTAGGGGCACAAAGAAGGGCAACCCAAAGAATAAGCCCAAGGGAGACAAGGACGACAACTAGGGGAATGATGACAACTTCCCCAAAGTCATAAATGCTTCATGATATTCAGTGGCTCAGTGGCGTATGACACTTAGTGCCACCACAAGCTGGAGCACCATGAGGTGTACGTCGCTGAGCCTGTCACACCCATTTTCCTTGACTGGTCCAAGTTCGCCATAAACTACGACCATTCTGACTACCCAGGCAACGTCCCATTCTTGGGATGCTACCTACTCGTTGTTGACCCCATCATTAGCAACACTCAACTCTCCATGGTACTAATGGATGGATGTAGTAGCGTAAACATCATGTATGTTGATACTTTCAACGCCATAGGCCTGGACAGGTCCTTCTTCCACTTGACCGGAGCACCTTTCCATGGCATTATGCCATGAAAACAAACTATGCTGCTTGGGCAGATTGTTTTACCCGTCACCTTTGGGGATTCCTCCAACTTCAAGGAGACCCTCACTTTTGACGTGGTGGGATTCCACGGTACCTACCACACCATTCTTGGGAGACCATGTTACACAAAGTTCATGGCTATCCCAAACTACATCTACCTCAAGCTCAAGATGTCGGGGCCCAATGGAGTCGTCACCATCGGCGCCTCGTTCTAGCATGCCTACAAGTGTGACATCAAGTGTTGCGTGTACATCGAGGCCATCATCAAATCCAAGGCTCTCGCGGTAGACTTGGAGGCATTTAACAATGAGGCCCCTGACCCCAAGTGGTCTTCTGGCTCGTTTGAGCCCGTCGAGGGGGTTAAGGAGGTCCCTCTTGACCCCAATTGCTCTGATGGCAGGACAGTGCGCATCAGCGCCGCCCTGTCTCCTAAATAGGAAGCAGTGCTCATCGACTTCTTCTATGCAAATAGTGACATGTTAGTTATTTCAAGGATGTCACTAAGCACTGTTAATCTCAAATTTTGGCGAGTCAAGGAATTGCCCGTGGGCCTATTTCGTGGAAAGGAGGGACGGTCGGATAGTGGATCGACTAAACGGGAGTGCAGGTGAAACCAGTCGTTCGGAGGATATTGAATCAAAGCAAGACCTGAGGAGACGTATCGGGTTTTCACTGTAAGAAAAGAATTAGAGTCCGGATTACCTTTTTGAGTAGTCGTGTAATATTAGGACATGTGACTAGGTTTTCCGGGCTCAAAAATATTAGAAACTCGATCCTTGTAAGAATATACACAATCATAATACAAACTCTTTTCAGCTCTGGCCACCAACTTTAGGAGTAGAAGTAATAGTAGATCTCGACAAGACCTTCGACAAATGGAGCTGCATCGGTTGATTTTGACCTTTGTTTTGCTTGTAAGTATTGTCATGGTTCATGTTTTATTTATCACGGCTGCATCATCCGAACTTGTGTTAAGCTTAATTTGAACTAGTTATCGACTTAGATCTTATGTGTAAGACTGCATTGTTTCAATCTCTTACAAAGATCGGTTTAAGTTAGTTATCGGCTCTATTAAATTGACAATTTAATAGATTCAATAAGTATCAATATTGTTTAAAGATTAATATTTTATTTATCATAACAATGTTCTGCCCAATCAAGATCTAACGGATTAGTTTGAGCTTAAAATCTAAACGCTTACCATAAATCCTAATAAACAATGATCATTAAGCAAATTTAAGATAACTACTCTGTTGATCTTGGTTGTCATATGTTGTGCATGTGAGATATTTATTTAATCATGATTAATGTGGTAATTAAATAGATCTTGTTCGTGCTTCATGGATCCTGCATTGGCTAAATAGCCGGTCCAGTTAAGCTTTAATGAATAGTGCACATGTATAAATGTGATTATAGTATTAAATAAACTAGTGATCCGTATTGAATTTATTGAAGCCCGC
Source organism: Sorghum bicolor (assembly GCF_000003195.3). Classification (NCBI taxonomy): domain Eukaryota; kingdom Viridiplantae; phylum Streptophyta; class Magnoliopsida; order Poales; family Poaceae; genus Sorghum; species Sorghum bicolor. The sequence continues at coordinate 16,088,287 of NC_012871.2, read as the reverse complement.
TGGCCTTTAGACTAGGTGAATATGGATTTAATATATTTATAAAAGTAATTTATTAAGACCACAGACCTTTAGACCAGTTTTAATAAGTTATCGTTTATCTAATGGATAAAAAGATAAAGACACGTAAGCTATTTTTGGCATACAAATAGCATATCGGCTAAATAGCCGTTCCAATAGCTTTTACTCGTAGATTCATTTATTCGATTAAATCTATAAAAGCTTAATAACAAATGTCATAACGCATTATCACTAGGAGTTGACTTTTTAGTCTGTTTCCTCTAATCAATGGCTTCTTTGAGCCATATATTTTAGAACTGTGTGGCAACAGTGGGCAGGTTCCATAATTTGATATTCATTCTTTCTTCCTTGTCAATTTTAGGTCAAACTGACTAGCACGCCCTAGATTTAAGCCACCAAACTAAGCTCATGTGTTGAGGCTTAGGAGGTCTAGACTTTGGCTTCTGCAAACCCTCTAAGAGCCATCGAGATTGTTGAGCCAGAAGCCAATTTTTGCACCAACAAACACTCCTTGAACATTTGGTCAACTCTAAGTCGGTGAAGGACCGACTGCTCCGCTTCGATGAGGACAAGGTTCATGCTACACCTCTTAGCTGTCAAACCACCAAGTGTTGGTAAACACAATAGAGACTAGCGTGTCGGCAAGCAAGTGAACCTCGTGAGAATAATCGATGTCTCAGTTGTGATTGATTGACATTCTTCGAGTGATTGATTGTTCATATATCGGTGAACTAGTTCATCCCCTACATGGTGGTACAAAGATCGCATCCTCCCTTTTTTACATTCCCGCAAAGTAGTGTAATTATCTTTAGTAGCTAGCTTTGCCTTGTGTAGCTTAGTTCACTAGTGTAGCTTGTAGTGACCTAGCTCTTGTGTGCCTAGTGATCTTAGAAACTAGAACTGTTGGATAGGTGGCTTGCAACCTGTTATAGAGCTAGAGCAAAATTGTATTACACCTTTTGTTATAGTAATCTTTGCTCTAGTGCTTTGTAGATTTTTAAATAGGCTATTCACCCCCTCTAGCCATATATGACCTTTCAACGCCCCTATGGCCCATTTACGGTCCAGAGGTACAAAGACTGGCCCACCAGTGGGCTCGATAGCCACCTCAGGACAAACAAAGTCAGGGATGGCAACAGATAGGTCCACTAGTGACCAGTACCCTAGCGTGCGAGTGCCAAGGCATCTTGACCCACGTTTGAGTGTTGGTTGGTATTTTGATCCATGTTGTTCCCCTAAACAAAAGGTGATAGGCCCTCGGATCAAACAAAATGGACCCAAGAACTATATGGATTGACCATTGAGAACCTGAAGCATGCCATGACTGGCCATGAGTCAGACCCCATGAACAAGGACTAGGTCTCCACTTGAGCACGCCTGTTAATAGCTCAACAGGCACCATGGTTCGTCCAAATGAAGATAGCATGGCATGGCTCACCCCCTCCATTCCTTGGAAGAACGCACGTGGGATGACAGCTCAAAAGACAAGATGGCCACCTGATTAGTTCCCTGCAATGAGCAAGGGCTCAGGGGCTACACTCGCATAGCCCAACAAATAGTCATACAAAGGGTGAATGAAGGAACGGTACCTGAGGGCAAGACTAGCATTGCAATGATTTGAATTCAAGCCCTGGAAGGGATACACTACCCCTCTAAGGCCTCGGGGGCTACACCTAGTAGGTACACTTGCGCGCACTCTCCCTGGATGACTCCAATCATAAACCACACAAAAAACATCTCTTTTGCACATACGAGTATAATCAAGCCTTTGAAGAAGTGCCCTACTCCTACATAGGCATGGGGCTACTATCAGGTGTCGTAATAAGGATACCCTATCAAGTGGCATTAACAACATAACAGAATAAAATTCCCCATGACAAGGAAAGTTTTCGCCTTGCCCGACGCCATCTCTAGCGTAGACCGACCAATGGTGACAACTTCTGACTCGCTCAACCCCCCTAGCGATGACACATCTGAGGCCTTAGGGTGATCTTCACCTCGCCCATGGGGAATGACATCATTTCATTCTTGAGCGCCCAACCCCCTCGAAATGACTCTGCCTCGCCCAACGGGGAGGTCCCACCCTTGGGCGCAACCGGGATAACATATGAGGTCCTGCTACATTGCCCACTCCCTCAGACTGGATAAGCACAACTCTGTCCCACATACGGAAGCATGGAGAACAGTGCTACCTAACATGACAACCATCATTCTGTTGTGGTCACATGACCATGCCTCCACAGCAAATAGTGACAACAGTCACTGTGTCACCTATTCCCCTCTCTATGCATATCTAGGGTCATGCACCACTCGTCCCTCAGTGATATGAGGGCCACATGGCACTAGTGCTCACAAAGGCTAGGATTGGATGGTCATGATGTCCTTGTGCAACAGGGTCGGCTACGCACTCCAGATAAACACAAAGATGGTGTACTCTCCTGAAGACTTTTTGTTTTCTCTTTCTTCTATTATTTGTGCAGAACATGTACCCTCTATTTTATCCTTGACCTATAAAAGGGTGGAGAACTCCCTGCATAGATGACGCCACAACAAGAGAAACAACAACACCACACGGTAGAGACTTGGGAGCCCCTCCCTCTCTCGAACTGTTTCTAACCCCTACTGCAAACTCCCGTGCAAGATCAACACGAGCAGCACCGCACACTAGACATAGGGACCTTTTTGCCCGAACCAGTATATATCCTTGTGTCATCTTTGCACACCATCCATGCCTAAACACGTAGAAATGAATTCACTCTTTGGTTTGTCTACGACGCTACTTTAGACACTGACAGTTTGATTCATATAAACCATTGATTTAGATAGTGCATCCATTTCAATATTCATAATGCTCTAGTTATGTATGTTAAGTTTTTTTATTTTTGTGATGAATTTGAGACAAATGACCAAATGATGAGTGGAGTACATGAATCTTGTGAATGACTACCAACTAGCAAGTAATACACACTTTCATATTGAAACTCAATGTGTATGTATTTTGTGTTGTTCATAAGGAAGATAAGTTATGTATTAGAGCATCTCTAGGAGTTTGGTATAATTTAATTGCTAAACTAATAGATCTAGTAAGTTAATAAAAGCAACAACAGTTTTAAATTTGGTTCTTCTCAAATAGTAACCTATAATAACTTTCTAAAATTTAAAAATTTACAGTAGGGTCGACATCTATTTGTTATTTTTTGGTTTACTAGAGCCGATCATATCTTTTACTAGAGGAATAGGGAGTTGTATCCACTTCACAAACTTATGTGTTGAGGAGGATATTTGATAACTTTTTATTTTTAAGTACCTCTTTTACCAAATTGTTGGAGGAGACTTCTTTCATTTTTTGCTAAAAGAATCAAGATAAGAAGTTGTACCAAACTCCTGGAGATGCTCTTATGATACGGAGGCCTTGGTAGATGATTTAGTTGTGAAATTTTAAATGAATTATTGACTAATAAGTACCGTGGTATTTTTTTCTTACTTTCACTATTGCCAACGATCAGTATAAGGTTGACGGTCACTCCAGGTCCAAAAAACCGAAACCCGAGAACCGAACCGAATTACCCGAGATCAAAACCGAATTGCCCGAACCAATCGGTTTCGGTCCCATGTTGAGTTCCAGCATCTCAGGAACCGGATTAGGTAAGGTCATTTCGGTTACATGCCTCGGTTAACCAAAATAACCCTAATTACCCGAAATGTGTATGGCCCATAATAAACATACTCTAAAATGTGTATGGCCCATCAGTCACTCCTCCTCCTCACTCCACCCCAAACCCTACCACGCGCCGGACAGCCACACGCACCGAGTCGCAAGTCACAACTGTACCGCACCGCGCCGCCGCCCCCGTCGTTTGTCCAGGAGGCGCCACCGCCGCGTCGCGTTTTCCTCCCGCTCCGGCCATTTCCTCTGGACCTCCTCCCTTGACCCCTCCCCCCTCCGGGTTCCTACGTGGCCGCGCCATCTCGCCCAGCCTCGCCTCCGCCGCTCCACGCCGGCACACCGAGTCACCGACGCGAGACGCCATCGCCACCCTGTTGCTGCAGCGTCAGTGGGCAGCAGCCGAGGCTGTAGCTCCCTCCCTCCAAGACTCGTGCCCGTGGCCAGGCATAGGACGGTAGGAGCAGGAGCCATCGAGGCAGGCCACAACGGCTACATCAGTTGCATCCCGCAATGTAAGTGATTGATTTGAGCTTCTCAATGTGTGGGCTTGTGGGGATAAATAGGGAAATCGTAGTTGATAACTTCACTTTTCTTCCGATGTCTGATGAGGACATGGAGCAAGAGATTAGGGACTGGGAAGAGACCCGTGCTGATAGGGATGTAAATTTGAAGGATTGGTCAATTGAAGAGCATTATGATGCTGCTACTGCTACTCATGGCATATATGTGTGATATGTATGCTACTGTATTTTATGCTTTATTCCTCTTTAAAGTGTCCTTGTTGGGTGCATGAAATAAGGCAAAATGATGCTGAAATTTGCATTTGAATGAGCTTTTTTCATTTTGTCAAATATTCGGTTCCTTCGGTTATGACCGAAACTGAATAGAACTATCTGAAACCGAAAAACCTCAGTTCCGAATTTACAGAGGAACCGATCGGTCCCTACTTGCCAGGTAACCGAATTAGCTAGCTAACCGAAGAACCGAACTGATCGGTTTCGGGTACTCGAGCGCCCAGAGTGAGTTGATGGCACCTTGTGTATTTATTTAACCTTCTAGTCATGATAATAACCACCAAGTTTGCCAAGAGCAGCAGACGGGATCTAAGGAATCAAACAACCAGTAGGAAAGCAAAGAAAGCGCTTTTTTCCCTCCATCGGCTCTGCTGTACGTAGTGTCACGGCTAGAGGCCGTCTAAATGGAATATATGTATGGTGTGGTGCTATAGTTTGGTGTCCAGGTTTGGCCCCAGGTATCCAACTATTCCATTGTCGTATTCATTTCTAGAAATATCGTATCTATTTTTTTCAAAGAAAGATGTTAAAACTAGAAATAATTTAAGCCTTTTCTAATTACATCCTATTGTTTTCATCTCTAAACCTACAAAAAGCATGGTTAGTTGGTTACTTTCAAGATTTTTCTTTCGCTCGGTGATTGCACTCGAGGGCAGTATGCAATTGAGCAACGAAAGTTCTAGCTAGTTTATAGGACTCTCATCTTTTCACCTCCCTCTAGTCTATTCCCTACATAGGATCAGCCGAGGCCACAGCCGCCGTCGTCGCCTGCTTCTACCTCATCTGTTGTCTTAGAACTTTTGGATGAGGATCCAAGACTTAAATTCTCAAGCTACAGCTTCTGCAGATCACACCATCCCAAAGAAAGGCAAGGGTAAAGCTAAGCTCAAGGCCCCTCTATCTGAAGCTGATGTGAGAAGGAGCCTCAGACTAAAAAAGATCAATAATGGGTTCAAGTCCTCCTCCTGTAAGGACAAGAACTGTTTAGGCTGCTCCTCCATGCCCCCAACATTCTCAACAAAGGTAATCAGAAATCTTGGAGCTACCTTTTGTAGTATTGACCCTCAGGAGCTCTCAACTTCCAAGCTCAGTGCCAAGCCTGTCCAAAAGAAGAAGAAAGCAGTGATTAGGAAAAAGAAAGGGCAGAGCTCTGAAAATAGCCAGGACAACTCTACTTCAGGCAAAGATCCTAACAACAAGCCTGATGATGATAGCCCTCCAGAAGAACAAAGCTCCAAGTTGGGAGCTGCCAACCCTTCATCCTAGAGATCTATGGCTATTATCTTTTGCATTTTGTTAATCAATGTCAAATAGAACTTGGTCTGTGCTTAGTTGGAATATTAGGGGAATAAATAGTAAAAAGAAGTGGGATGCTGTTAGAGATCGTGTTGTGGACAGCAACTGTGATGTGGTTTGTCTCCAAGAGACAAAGAAACAGTCTTTTGACCCTCATGTTTATTAAAAATATATGTCCTACTTCTTTTGATGCTTTTGATTACATCCCCTCTGTTGGTGCATCTGGTGGCACAATTGTGATTTGGAAGTCGTCTCTATTCTCTAGCACTACAATATTCCACAATGAATTTTGTATGTCTATTGAGTTCACTTTGATGCATAACAATGATTCTTGGATCCTTTCCAACATTTATGCTCCTTGTATGGCTACTGAAAAGAGAATTTTCCTTAACTAGTTCAAAAACTTTCATATGCCTGATTCTCTAAACTGGTTGGTGGTTGGTGACTTCAACATCCTTAGATCACCTAGTGATAGAAATAAACCTGGGGGACCACTTGGAAATGTATCTTTTTAATGAGGCCATGAGTGCTTTGGGATTAGTTGAATTACCTCTCAAAGGTAGACGATATACTTGGTCTAATAAGCAATTCCCACCTCTATTGGAGTGTTTAGACTGGTTTTTTACCTCTCCCAGTTGGACAATTACCTACCCTAACACCTATGCCACCTCCCTGGTTATGGAAACATCATATCACTCCCCTTGTACCATCTCTATCTCAACTGTTATTCCCAAAAAGAGTATCTTTATATTTGAGAACTTTTGGATGGAACATCAGGAGTTCATGCCCCTTCTTCAGCAAGTGTGGTTTACCCCTCTGGCAGAACCTGACGTTGCTAAAGTCATTACTGCCAAGTTCAAGAATCTTAGAAATGCTTTAAAGGAATGGGAAAAAACTCTCTAACCTCAAGTTAGCTATTCGAAATGTTAAGTTGGTTTTAACCTTCTTCCTGTTTCTGGAGGGATTCAGGGACTTATCCATTCCTAAATGGAATTTCAAAAAACTTTTGGAAAACAAAATTAGCTCTCTTCTCAGGCAGCAACACACCTATTGGAAACAATGAGGCTCCATTAAATGGATAATATTGGGTGATGCTGGTACCAAATTCTTTCATGCCAATGCCTCCATTAGGTTTAGACGGAATCTCATCACCTCTCTTGAAAATGATAATGGTGATTTCATTCATGATCATGATACTAAGGCTCTATTAATCTAGGAGTCTTTTAGGGATAGGCTTGGAACCTCCTCTTTTCAAGGTATTCAGTTTGATCTACCTGCTTTGATACAGTCTAGTACATATCTTAACTCCCTAGTGGTCCCTTTCCAAAAAGAGGAAATTGACTCTATGGTTAAATTTCTCCCATCCGATAAAGCCCCCGGTCCAGATGGTTTTTTTAACACTGATTTTGTGTAGAGTTGCTGGCCTATTATTTGTAATGATTTCTATCGCCTCTTCACTGCATTCTATCATGGGTCCATCTACCTGCAAAGCTTAAAAAGCTCTCATATTACCTTGGTTCCCAAACATGCCAATGCAGTCAAGATCTTTGATTTTAGACCTATCTCACTCCTCCATACCTCTATCAAGATCCTAACCAAGCTACTTTCCAATAGATTGCAAAGGGTGATACACAAGATGATACATAAAAAATCAATATGGCTTTCTTAAAGCAAGGACAATTCAGGATTGTTTGGCTTGGTCTCTACAATACCTCCATCTTTCTCATCAATCAAGAAAGGAACTCATCATACTAAAGCTTGACTTTGAAAAGACCTTTGACAAAGTTGAGCATCAACTTATGATCCAGATCATGCAACAGAAGGGCCTTCCTAAAAGATGGATTACTTAGATAAAGATGATCTTTGGATCTGGCACCTCATCTATTATGCTAAATGGGATCCCAGGAAAGGTTTTTCACTGTAAGCGTGGGGTTAGGCAGGGTGATCCTTTATCACCTCTACTTTTTGTCTTGGCTGCTGATTTTCTTCAAACCATCCTAAATACTTCTAAGCAGCATGGTGTCATTTCTTTGCCCTTAGATCTCCCACATGACTAGGAGTTCCCTATCCTACAGTATGTTGATGACACCTTGATTTTTATGCAAGGAGATGCTAGACAACTCTTCTTCCTAAAAGCAATCCTTAACTCCTTTGCTGACTCGACTAGTTTAAAAGTCAATTATGCCAAGTCTATGATGGTACCTATCAATGTTCCTAAGCAAAAGATGAACATTTTAGCTAGCACCTTTGGTTGTTCCATTGGATCCCTCCCCTTCACCTACCTAGGCTTACTTTTTAGCCTCACAAAACCAACGGCTTTTGGCCACTGGTGTCTAAATGTGAAAGAAGGTTAGACACCCTATCCTCCTTTCTAAGTCAAGCTGGTAGACTCCAAATGACAAATGCAGTGCTCAGGGCTTTACCCACCTATGCCATGTGCACTTACCTTCTCCCAAAGTCTGTGACTAAGCAGATTGATAAGTTTAGAAATGTTGGTGCAAAAGCTGATCTGCAAACACAAAGGGCTAATACCCGATTCAAACGTTAAGGCGTGCCAGCCGGTTTGACCTTACAACCGACAAAGGTGGTAACTCGAAGACTTTGGTCCCGACAACAGCGATGTGCCCGGATGTCACGGCCAAGAGGTGCTCACGCGGAACTTGAGAACACGCCGAGTTTGACTCGATGAATCCCTAAAAACTCGTAGTAAAAGGAAAATATGACGAAGTCGTCGAAAAAGTAGATGCTGGAATATATGTAAAAACTTGTGTTTGATTGATTGATAGATTTTTTTATTACATTGTCCTAGGGTCTACATTTATACCCTGTCCAAAGAGCTACAACCAGACACGACTAGGACTCGAATTCCAAATTAAACGGAACCCGTATACAAAACGAATTCTAATAACTAAGGAAAACGCTAAACTATCCTTCATGATCAATCGGCACCCCATCCTGAGTCAATCGGCAACCCCTGCACTTTCTTCAGAGTCATCAGCAAACTCCCCTTCACAGCCATCGGCAACCATCAGCATTGGACATCGGTATGAACGCATCACCACCCTTGGACTTAGTTGTATTCGGCTGCTTTTCCATCGGCATCAACCCTCATCGGCAACTTTCCTGTAGACTAGTCACTACTCCTCCACCTGCCGATCTACACCTCATTAACTCCAGACGCGTGCCCAAGGATACGTGTCAAAAAACGGTGTCAACAAGAAAACTTTGTCTATGGAGAGGGTCTGATCCACACTCCAAAAAACCACCAAAAGTTGCTTGGAAGTTAGTCTGCAACTCAAAAGAAAATGGTGGTTTAGGGGTTCATGATCTTTGTATTCAGAATGAAAGCTTGCTACTTAAAGATCTCCACAAATTCTTCAATAAATGTGATGTTCCTTGGGTTCAACTTGTATGGAATGCTTATTACATGGGTGACACTGTTCTTACTGAAAGGTTCAAGATGTCCAAGAGGGGGGTGAATTAGACTTCTCTAAAAATTTAAGCAACCTATAAGCTCCAATTCAACCCCTTGTGCCTAGTGTGACACCGGATAAAAGTTTTGCAACCTAGTTCTAATCCTATTCTAGCATGGGAATTCTAAGAATGTAAAAGCACAAAGTAAATGCTAGAAAGTAAATGAGTAGTGGAAGAAAATGCTCGGTGATGTTTTGCCGAGGTATCGGAGAGTCGCCACTCTCCACTAGTCCTCATTAGAGCACCTGCGCAAGGGTCTTGCTCCCCCTTGGTCTGCACAAGGACCAAGTGCTCTGTACGGGCTGATTCTTCGACACTCCGTCGCGGTGAATCGCCCAAAACCGCTCACAAGCTTGACACGAGCCACCCACAAGAACTCCGGGCGGTCTTCGTGCCTCCAATCACCATTGAACCATCTAGGTGATGGTGATCACTAAGAGTAACAAGCAAAGAACTCTCACTTGACCCAAACAAGGCACTAGAGAGTGGTGGATGCACACTTGACTCTTGGAATTGAACTAGAGAAGGATTCTCACAAGAAATCTCTCAAAACTCAATCCTCTGTAGGCTCTTGCTACTCTCTTGCTCCACAACAAGTTTCTCAGATGTTCAAATGGGCAAGAGAGCTCTCATGGATGAGGTGGAGGACTATAAATACACCCCAGGAAGTTCGAGGGTCGGCCAACCGTTTTCCAATGAAAATTGGGTCACCGGACGCTGTTGATGTTGCACCGGACGCTCTGCACTGAGCGTCCGGTGACACTTCAACGGCTAACTGTACTATCTCTAACAGGTCACCAGACGCTGCTTCCTAGCGTCCGGTGGCACCGTCCAGTGCTCCGAGGAGTTTTACAAACTCCCCAAGTTTAAGACCGGACGCTACCCGGCGCGTCCAGTGCTAGCGTCCGGTGCTCGGGGGAAGTTTACAACCTCCCTGGGTATGGGACCGGACGCTACCCGGTGCTTCTAGTGCTAGCGTCCAGTGCCTAACCCTAAGCACCAAACCGTCTAACGGCTAAAGGACCTCACCGGACGCACTCACAGAGCGTCCGGTGCCTACTTAGGCACCCTAACTTCGTCGAAACGTGACCGTTCCAAAACGAAGTTGGTTCCTCTCGAGCTAAGGACTGTCTCTGAGCTGCCTAGTGCTAGGTTTACCAAGTGTGCACCACACCTAAACCTAAAGCCTTGCATAAGTCAAGCTACTAGATCAAAGCCCCTCTTGATAGTACGGTCAAAGGAAAACAAAGTCCTAAACTACTCTAAGTGCCCTTCTTCACCATATGACACTTAGACCTAGTCTAGTCTTGACGATGTCCATCCATCCTTTGAAAACCGAAACGATTTCCACTACTAAGTAGGCTAGTACTTTCCTATTCATCGAGTATCTATTACCATGACCTCACTAATGACTTTGCCTCTGCAAAACACACATTAGTCACAGTAATCAACATTGTCATTAATCACCGAAATCATTAGGGGTCTAGATGCTCTTTCACCTACTAATGGCAAAAGGGATCTTTTTGGTGGAAGGATATTTTTAGGCTACTTGGAAAATATAAAGACATGGCCTCTGTTACAATTGGAGATGGTTCATCCTGCCTTTTTTGGTCAGACTCATGGCATGGACCTTCCCTAAATGCCCAGTACCCAGAGTTGTTCTCCTTCTCGAGAAGAAATAATGTTTCTGTTCATCTTTTCTTAACTACTTAGAATAAATCAGATTTCTTCCACCTGCCTCTCTCTATGGAAGCCTATGGTCAGTACCAAACCTTGCTCACTAATTCAGAGACCTTGCAGCTTGGCCAAACCAATGACACTTGGCATTACACGTGGGGATCTAATATGTTATCTCTAGTAAAGCTTACTGTCACTTACTAGGCTCTGTGACAGTCTCACCAGTTTTTCAGTGGCTCTGGAATTCATGTTGCTTACCAAAGAGGAAAGTCACCTTTTGGTTAGCTTTGAATGATCGCTTGAGCACAAGAGAATTGCTAAGAAGAAGAAATATGGATCTGCCAAGCTATAATTGTGTGCAATGCCACTTGAATGTTGAAGAATCACTATGATGCCTCTTCTTGGATTGCCCTTTTGCTCTATCTTGCTCGAACATTCTTGGTCTGGCTCAGCTAATTTAGGGTAACCTATTTGACATAGTTGCACTCTTCAGGCTTCGGATTAACAAGCCCTTCTTCATGGAGATAATTGTCGCAATTTTCTGGGGAATATGGTCTGCACGAAATGATGTCATCTTTCGAAATCGCAGCCACTCACTGCAAGCTGTTAAGTCCACCTTCAGACAGGAGTTAGTCTGGGCTAAGCTCAGGGCTACGAAGTCTTTAAGTTCACAATTACAATTATGGCTACACAACTTTGGAATCTTGTTAATTTTCTTCATTTCGTTCTATGTATCCTGATGTATACTTTCTGGGCACAGAAACTTTATGTATCTATTAATAAAATTATAGTAGGGGGAAACCCCTCCTGTTTCCGTCAAAAAACCATTGCTAGTCTTCTTTTCTTCCCCCTCTGGTATCTAGCTACGGCCAGAGGGAATGACGATCCATCTCCTTTAAGTAGTTTCTCTTCATGAATTTTTTTGGTATTGGGAATTTATTTTCCTCTCCTCGATGATGAGGGGTAGGATGGATTTGTTCTCCACGGCAACTCTGATGAAGATGAGGAGACAATGGCATTAGTAACTTTCTCCACATGACAACATAGAGACTTAGGTTTCTAAATGACTACACCAAGGCAGAGATAATGCTACCACAATGAAATATTTTCTTTGGTGCCTTCTCCATTTTGTTATGGTTAGATCTGACCTCGATGAAGGAGTAGAAAGAATAAGTCTAGCCTTGGAGCCAATTAGTGGTATTGAGTTGAGAAGATTCTCGTTAGTTTTTCTTCTTCGAGGGCAAAAGAAAGAAGATACAAGGAAAAAGGAATTTCTCAACTCTACCTAGGAAAGAGAAAAAAAGATCTCAACTTCATCTATAGGAATTGTTGTGAAACGGCGTCTATTCCCAATAGGCATCCATTCACTGATGATCTCATCTATCGGTACGGATCCGTACGATGTCCATACGAGTAGTTAGGATTAGAGTTAGAGATTAGCAGTTAATCATGTCACCAAAGGGCCTATCATTTTGTGAACAGTTGTGTCTCTTGGAGACATGCCTTCACATGTATATATATTCTATGAGATCAATGAAAGACAACAGTTGTTCCCAAATCTTTGTTCCATTTACATTCCACTTTCACACGTTATCAGACACGTTGCTCTCAGGAACTGAGAAAGAAGAACGACGCCAATAGAGGCACATGCCCCTTAACCCCCATCGGTAAGTAGGGATGAAAATGGTACGGATATTTTCCGACCGTATTCGAGACCGAATTCGTTTAGAGGGGTTCAGATATGTTCGTATTCGAGTCTGAATATTCAACATCCGATACCGTATCCGTATCCGAATATTTAAATCGTATATTTATGATGTCGACATCCAATCATATCTTATCCGATATGATTGACATTATCCATATTTGAATCTGAATCCGACCAAAAATATGAAAACAAATATGATATCGGTGATATCCGTCCATATCCGATCCGTTTTCATCCCTATCGGTAAGCAAGGCAAAGATCAACTTACCGTCTCACGTCCCTTGTGGTTTGTTCTTTGCACTTCATCGCATCGGTGGAGTTCGTCATGGCCCGATCCGTCACCGTGGCCACCATGGACAGCGCCGCAGCGTCTTCAAGCGCCTTGCACCTCGTGTTCGCCGCAACGCTAGCAATGAAGGCCCTGGTCCTTTTGGCCGGCTCTTCGACTGCGTTGTTCGTGGCATCCGTACAGATGCTGCTAAGGTTGAAAACAGAACGGAAATATCCCGAACCGAACCGCATCGTTTTCTAAATTTGACCCGATCGATTCCGTATTTTTCGGACAAATTCGGATTCGGTTCGAAATTCGGAGTACTAAATTCGAACTCGGAGCGAAATCAGTTTGGAGTTTGTTCGACCGGTTTCCATATTTCCATATTATATTCAGAATTTAACCGTATCCAAATTCGGTCGGAACCAATATTGTAAATCCCAGCAGCCCAAATTGACTCTAAGTCTCTAATTCTAAGCCCAGCCCACGAAAGCCCACTAGACAACCCTAAATCCTTCCTGACGCCTGACCCTCAGACCCTCTCTCGCTCTCGGTTTCTCTCCCTGGCGCTGGCGGCGCCCAAGTCTCGCGAGTCGCGACTCTCGTCTCCTCCGCGGCTCCGCTCGGCCGCTCCAGATCCAGTCGGCAGTCGCTCGCTCTCCTGCAGTCACCGCCCACCGCTCCAGCGCTCCAGCTGTCCAGCGACTCCAGCGCTCCAGCGGTCCAGCGGTCCAGCGCTCCAGCAGTCCGTGAGAAGGCCACTGCCCAGGCCGAGTCTCCCAGTCGCCACCGCCCAGGCCGAGAACTCCGTGAGACGACGCCACCGCCCAGTCGCTCGCTCCTCCAGTCCTCGCTTGCCCCGCCGTCCATGACTAGCCACAGAAGACCAGGATCCAAACTCGCCAGCCGCCCCGCGTCCGCGCCGCTCGATGGCGCCCTCTAGACATGGAGATGGTGGTGCTCCTGCAGTGAAGGGCAAGGGGACCAAGGCCAAGACAAAGAGTATCCGTCTGCTTCATGCGCCGCCGCCAGCACCTGCAGCAACTTCTCAATCTCAAGGAGGTACTATGAGTCTATGACTGATCTGTGGTTCTGTTCTTTGGTTGTTCTATTCACTAGTTGACTAGTTGACTGATCTATGGTTCTGTTCTATGGCTATTCTTTAGTTATTTGGGACATTTTACAGATTTAGTAATGTACTGATTCTTTGGTAATATGTAGGATCAAGGAAAAGACCTTCAACTCAGAGTGTTGCATCTAGTGGAACTTGTGAAAGTCCAGCTACAGCAGCATCAGTAGCAGTCTCGGCGATTGGTTCTTCTATTCCAGTTCCAAATATTGACACTAATTGCAGTGGGGGCAGTGGCGCTGGTGCACCAGCAACAGTATCTCCCATTAACGTAGTGCCAATCAGTGTTGCTGATGATGGTGATGACTACGATGAAGAGCAGGCTCACCTTTCTGGCAAGAGGCATAAGAAATTGACATCATGGGTGTGGAAGTATTTCACCAAGAAAAAGGAATATATAGAGGTGCAAGGACAGGAGATTGAAGAGATATGGGGATATTGTAATTTCTCTAGGTGCAATCAGAGGTACAGAGCTGAGGGAGTCTGTGGGACAACTGCATTCAAGAACCATTTGAGGTCGAAACACAGTATTGTGAAGGGACAACAACAGCTTCAAGTTGGTAAGCAACCTGGTTCTGAAAATGCTCTTGTGCAGCCTTTCAAATATGATCAAGATGTTAGCTTGAAGAAATTGAATTTGGCAATAACCATGCATGAATATCCTTTCAGTATAGTTGAGCATGAGTATCTTGTAGATTTCATAAAATCTCTTCGTCCTAGCTTTCCAATAAAATCTCATGTCACTGTTAGAAAAGAAATCATGGACAAATATCTTGAAGAAAAGGAAACTTTGTATCCACACTTGAAAACTATAAAGTGTCGGTTTAGTGCAACAATGGATATGTGGACCTCATGCCAAAATAAAGGATACATGTGTGTTACTATTCATTGGATAGATGAAAGTTGGTGTATGCAAAAGAGGATTATAGCTTTCTTCAATGTAAAAGGTAGGCATACTGGTGCAAAGTTGTCACAGACATTCACTGAAGTTATGGTTAAATGGTACATTGAAAATAGGTTGTTTGCTTTGACCTTAGATAATGCTAGTTCCAATGAAGTGGCTGTCAATGATATAATTTCAGATCTGAAAGAGAACGGTAATGGTTCCCTAGTTTGTGATGGGATGTTTTTTCATGTTAGATGTGCCTGCCATATTCTCAATTTGGTTGCTAGAGATGGGTTGAAAGTCATTTCAGGGACACTCAAGAAGATTAAATCACTTGTTCTAGCGGTGAAAGGGTCTCCACTGCAGTGGGAAGTGCTTATGAAGTGTGCCACCGAAGAGGGGTTGGATACGAAGAGAGGTATTCAAATGGATGTTTCCACAAGGTGGAATTCTACCTACCTAATGCTGAGAGATGCTTTGTATTACAAGGATGCATTTGTTAGGTTAAAGTCTTCAGATCGCCGTAGGTATGCCAATATCTCTCCATCCTCTGCTGAATGGGACAATGCAAAGACAATTTATGTCTGCTTGAAGAAATTTTATGATCTCACTGAAATTCTCTCTGGCACTTCATACCCTACTGCAAACTTATTCTATAGAGGTTTTTGTGATATTAAGCTCTTGCTTGATGATTGGTGTTGTGGTCAAGATGATACAATTAGAAAAATGGCAGTTGCTATGAATGATAAATTCGACAAATATTGGGACCAATCCAACAAAGCTCTTGCTGTAGCCTGTTTTCTTGATCCTAGGTACAAGAAAAGGCTCATAGAGTACTACATGAAAAAATTCTATGGTGATAATTATAAAGCTGAACTTGATGAGTTTGTGAGTGTCATAAAGAAACTGTACAACTTCTATGTTAGTGCTGCTGCATCATCAAGGCATACTAGTAAAGGGGCTGCACATGGACCTAGTACCACATCTGATATATTTATGGAAAATGTAGACCATGACCTAGAAGAATTCTTGTATGATGCAAATGAACCAGATATGGTTGAGTCAAATGAGTTGGATAGGTATCTTGGAGAGCCGCTGCTGAAAGTTGCTGAATTTGATATCTTAGCATGGTGGAAAAATAAGAGAGAACAATATCCTATCCTTTCACAAATTGTTAGGGATGTAATGGCCATACAGGTATCAACGGTAGCATCTGAGTCTGCTTTTAGTGCTGCTGGTCGTGTTATTGACCCATATCGCAGTCGTCTTGAGCCTGAGATGGTACAGGCATTAATTTGCACAAAGGATTGGGTTGCTGCAGCAAGTAAAGGTACTTATTTAATTTGTTTTTTCATGTTGGACACTAGATATTGCAGCAGACTAATGCATTGTTTTTTTCCTTTTTATTTTTTTCAGATTCTAAAATGCTTGGATCAATTGTGACTGATCTTGAGGTAGACGCTTTGACTAATGTTGTGGCTAAACTCAAAATTGAGGTATGTTCATTGACTGCTTGGTGCTTGTTATCCTTAACTGTACTAGTTGCTACATCTAATTTTAATTAACTTTGCAATAGGAAAATAACAAGGAGGAAGATGAGTACTATGAGGAGGACAGGGACAACGAGGAAGCAATAGACATTGACGGTGATCCGGACGTCATGAACAATGCTGATGAACTTTAGACATGTATTTCATAATAATTGTTTGTTCTAGACTTATATATTTGTGTGTCGGTGTGATGACACTTGAGAGTTTATGCGGTCATGCACTTGTTTAGCTATTGACTGTTATCGGTATTCTGTATTAATTCCGTGTACCGACCGTGTTCGACATAATTTCGCTCGAATTGGTTCGTGTTCGAGATTCCGTATGTTCGAGTTCGTGTTCGTGTTCGGCTTTACCGTTTTCGTTTCCGTATTCGTATTTAAATGTAAAAATAGAAAACAATTGAGCAATTTTTCGACCGAGTTCGACCGTTTTCATCCTTAGATGCTGCTCATCGCCGACAATGAAGTGCGATTCGTCGAAGCCACCAGGCTTCTCCATGTGGTGTCCGCGTTCCCCCACTAGATCCGTGGTTCCTGAACACGCAGGCTGCCCCTGCGCTCGATGCAGTGAAGGTCAAAGACGAGGTCGATGTGGTGGCTGTGCCCGGCGTCGGCAACCTGTTCAATCTCGGTGACATCTTCAACACCGCTGCGAGGACTAGAATCTCACCGTACTTCTTCCTCGAGAGGGCCGGGCCCTCAGCTGCACCTCTGGCGAGCGTGGGCCCCTCGACTACTTCTCCGCCAGCGAGCGCGCGGAGGCCACTGCCCGCATGAAGGCGCAAGCCCTCCCGGGTACTCCTTCGGTAGAGACGCTGCCGACTCCGACGCTCCGGCGCTTCCTCGGCCACAAGACGGTGGCAGTGGACCGGCGCCCTGGCCTCCATCGCACCGGTGCCTGGAACCCGGTAGATCTTGGCCTCCCGAGCGCAGAGGTGCTCAACATGGAGACCTGTGGCAGCGGCTTTACTCCCCGAAGGATGGGGGCTCCTCCTCGGACTGAAGACAGGCAGCGGCGGCAGCACAGTGGATTGCGAAGGTGAGGTGGTTTGCCGTGGCGGCGGCCTTCACATGGCAACGGCGACGGGTGGTTACCTTATCCACCGGCTGAGCCCCTTTTGAAAGACCTGCCACTACAATTGGGCCGGCCTATAGGCCTGCGCCTGACCACCCTCTCCATTTCCTTGTGCATGCCCGCATGGACCTGCATGGGCACGAATCCAGGATGTCCACGAATCCCAGTTTGGCAATCAGGCTATTTCCTGTTATTCTATCATATATTTTCAGCATTATTAATTTATTAAGACTAGGTTAGTCTATTTATTATATGCTGTAAAATAGTACTATTATGTTTATGTCGTTGACTTTCATAATATGTACTCATGATGTTTTATATTATTGTAAAATATTCGTTTATGATATTATTCAAAGTGCCAGTATGAATGACAAATCCAATAAATAATATCCTTATTATCGTGACCATGATCTTGAAATTATTTATTTATTTCACAATCGATCATTTTTATTTAATCTCTTTTATACTTTTAACTTTAAAGCACTATGCGCTTAAATAATGGATGCGGCATTTGATGTGTATTTCTCTCATTATTTGTATAACATGCATGTTCTCAATTTATTTGTTGGCCATACACAAGGTAGCACCATAGTTGCTACTACGGGATCTACACTAAGTAACACTTAGTGACTATCCTCAACGTGCATACCTAACATCATAAATTAGAGCATTTGGTCTACATATTTTCACAAAGATGACTACCATTAATTCGCATTTCTATTGGCCATACACAAGGTAGCACCACAATTGTTACTGTGGGATCTACACTAAGTCCACAACTTAGTGATTATCCTCAACATGCGTACCCAATTCGTTTGTGAATCAACTAAGGTCTACATCAATCCTGATGACTACCTTAAGACGTGTTCATACAACTTGCATAATTACTTGGCAATCTACTATTAACGTAGACTATGCCCAATTTGAGATCTACACCTTCGCGGTGACTACCTCCTTATTTTATTATGCACGATCTTTACACCATTAATAATAATATTAGATTTACATTGTGTTGACATCGTTTTTGGACACGTATCTTTTGATACGCATCTGGAGTTAATGGGATGTAGATCGGTAGATGGAGCAGTGGTGACCAGTTTGCAGGGGAGTTGCCGATAAAGGTGATTGCCGATGGGAAACAACCGGATATAACCAAGTCCAGAAGTGGTGACGTATTCGTGCCGATGACCAGTGCTGGTGTTTGCCGATGACTGCAAACAGGTAATCTGCCGATGACTCAGAAAAAAAGCGCGGAGGTTGCCGATTGATTCATGGCGGTGTCCTGATCGATTACGGGGATAGTCTAATGTTTTCCTTAGTTATTAGAATTCGTTTTGTATACGGTTTCCGTTTAATTTGGAATTTAAGTCTTAGTCGTGTCTGGTTGTAACTCTTTGGACAGGGTATAAATGTAGACCCTAGGGCAATGTAATGAAATATCTATCAATCAATCAAACACAAGTTTTTACTCATATTCCAGCACCTACTTTTTCGGCGACTTCGTCATATTTTCCTTTTTACTATGAGTTCTTAGAAATTCGTCGAGTCAAACTCGGCGCGTTCTCAAGTTCCGTGTGAATACCTCTTGGCCGTGACATCCGAGCGCATCGCTGTTGTCGGGACCAAAGTGTTCGAGTTACCACCTTTGTCGATTGTAAGGTCAAATCGGGTAGCACGCCTTAACGTTTGAATCGGGTATTAGCCCTTTGTGTTTGCAGATCAGCTTTTGCACCAACACATTGTCTCTATTCGCATCCCATAATTACAACACACCACAACATTTTTAATAACTTAAAATGTTTCAATGGTTTGCCTCGTGTAGGATCAATGACTGTCAGAGAGTTTGATTTACTTGCTCTAGATGGCCACAATTATCCCACATGGGCTGTGGACGTAAAAGTTAGTCTTGCGTCCTGTGGACTTTATCGGGCCGTGTTACCACCCGAAGAGGGTGTTGCACCACTTGATGATCAACATGTTTACACCCTATATCTCATTAGGAGCCATATTCATCCTGACCTAAAGGCTGAATACTTGTTGGAAGAAAACCCACAAAATTTATGGAATTCTTGTTGGAGCCCTTTGTGTTTGCAGATCAGCTTTTGCACCAACACATCTTTTGGCACGCCCGGTGGGACATATTCAAGATCAAGATCAACATGTCGAACACCGATTTCGACCTGGAGAACGTTATCCTCATGACGGAAGCCAATCTCAGAGATGAGCAGAAGCAAGCTATGGCAAAAGCCATGGAGGAATACAAGCAGCAATGCTTGAAATCCTTCAGTATCAACAGGAGTGGCGAGGTGATCCAAAAGGAAGCATTGCTGGCACCTCGGTAGATAACTTTTGAAGCCAATCCTAGTAAACTTCAAGACATGGTTGACTGTGCTATCAACCGTGCCTTGATCAATCAAGCTAGTGTGCTGTCCAACACGGTTTTCAATGCTGTGGCTAGAACTTTCAAAGAAGGAGAAGTACCACCAAATTATGTGGGTCCTGCCTATCATCAGCCAGGGTAATCATTGGTCACGGCTCCATCGGCTACTACAGCCATTGCAGGTACAGAAGCTACTTCTCCTCCAAGCACATTAGGGATCACTAATGCGCAATCTACACCGATGACGACCAATCCGTCAACATCAGACGGGCAAATCAAGCTTGCCACGGATCTATTGGCATCGGCAATGTCAGGGTCTGTTCCTCCCAACTGGTGGGGTTATGGTATGCCCCTAGATTTGATGACAAAAAGTCCTGGAACATCTCAAGTGGCTGACTTGACAGGCAAGGCTCTTATGGCATCGGCACCTCTAAATCCGCCGATGAATCAGAGTCCCCAGTACACTACAACTACTACTGCAAGACCTTACACTGGGAATTCTCAAGCTCCAACGTTCCAGATGCCTAACGCATCGGCAGATTCAATACCAACGCAGCAGAGGTTTATGACACAACCAGGGTATGTCAATTCAAGGATGATGCCCAACTACCAGTCATCGGCAGGGCCTATACCGATGAATGCTAACAGTGGATGGACAGGGCAGCTAGTCTTTCCACAGATGCCTCAGCATCATCATCAGGCTGTAGGATTTCAACAAGGCCAAATCCAACCTGGGTTTCAGAATCAAGGGTTGGTCAACCAGCCGATGAATCTTGGCCAGCAAATTGGTGGTTAGATGGTTAATCCAATGTTCCATGCGGATCGTGCACCTCAGAGACACGTGGAAGCTTATCAGCACGTGCCAGATCCACAGCAGCCTCATCGGCAAGATGCCGATGCATATTGGGCCGATAAGATAGCTGAAGTAATGAGAGACCAGTTTGGGATAAAACCCAAAGTCAACACTTACTCTTATCGGACACCGTATCCTCCTGCATATGATTTAATTCCACTTCCAAATCGGTACAAGGTACCAGATTTTACTAAATTTTCTAGACAGGATGATACATCAACTATGGAACATGTCAATAGGTTCATCATCCAGTGTGGAGAAGCTGCTAACAGAGATGAGTTAAGGGTTCGTCTATTCTCATCATCTTTGTTTGGATCGACTTTTACTTGGTTTATTTTGTTACCTCCCAACTGATCACATGGGCCGATCTAGAGAAGCAATTCCACAAATACTTCTTTTCTGGAGTTCATGAAAAGAAGATTACCGATTTGGTCAGGTTGAAGCAACGCAATGATGAATCAGTTGAAAGCTTTGTGCAGAGATTGCAAGAGGTTAAGAATAAGTGCTATAGTCTGGTTTTGGATGATCGGCAGCTAGCCGATTTGGCTTTCTAGGGATTGCTGCCACATATCAGAGATAAGTATGCTTCTCAAGAGTTCGAGAGCCTAAGTCATTTGGTGCAGAGGATTTCTGACCAAGATATTAAACCTTTTGAGCCCAAGAGAGCATGGAATAAAAAGGTATCATTTGTCGATGAGGCAGCAAGCTCAGACTCTGATGAAGAGCCAGTCATCGGTTTGGCAGAGTGGGTAAAAAATAAGAAGCCGATGTCTTGCCCATTTGGGCATAAGGAGCCAGAGAAATTTGTATTTGACATCACCAAGGCCGATAGGATATTTGACTTTCTACTTCAGGAAGGGCAGATTAAGTTATCACCCAATCATGTAATTCCATCGACTGAGGAATTAAAGAAGATGAAATATTGAAAGTGGCACAATGCAACGTCTCATGGCACAAATGAATGCAAGGTCTTTAGACAACAGTTGCAATCGGCTATAGAATCTGGAAGAATCAAGTTTGATAATTTTAAAGCTCAGAAGCCGATGAAGATCGATCATCATCCTTTCCCAACAAATATGTTAGATGCTAAGGGAAAAACTAAGGTTTTAATGTCAGAGGCAGTAGAAATAAGTGCATCGGTGGATCCTCAACATCAGATTACTACTGATGACGCTAAAGGCAAGGGTCTGGTGCAAGAAGGGACTAGCTCCCCGATCTGGCATTGTGATAACTCATAGAAGGCATTGGGAGACTTGGCAGCAACGTGAGGATCGGTATCGGCGCTAACAAGAGGATCATCGTCGGGAAGAAGAAAGACGCCGGCAGGAATGGAATAAGCATAAGGATCATTGGAACTGCCTGTTCTTTATCCATTGCTGGGAACAGAACATCAAGTTGCCTACTGTTAGAGATTGCCCTGAATGCAATGGTTATGAATGGTATGATAGACCTAATCGACAGTATCAGAATGATGATCGACGATTTAATGAGCCGATTAGGGGGAGGACTTCAGTTCATGATCGGCTGGGGGGCAGGCTCAGTGTGCATGATAGACTTGGTGATCGTGTCGGATATTTTCCCAGGAACCAAGAGGAGCTTGAAGAGATGGACGATGCGCGAGTTCCCAACGAGTTCATATTTTGTAGGGATGCTAATACCTATCGATTGGAGTCATGGGAAAGTCGTCGCCCATCGGCAAAGCAGCCACAACTTCCTCCGTGGTGTCCAGAGGGATTGACTAGGACACAGAAAAGAAGGCTACAGCGTGAAAGATGAGAAGATTTGAGTAAGGGAGAGAACTATGGCAAGTCTGGAGATCAGCAGCAACCGGATCCTAAGGGAAAAGGGTCATCGGCAGATGTTAACATGGTGTTTATGTTGCTGATGGAGTTCCTTGCGCCGTTCAGTGATGATGAGGAGCTGGATTTTTCTGACCAGATAGCTCAGTTGGCTCTGGATCCGATGACGGCTATCTTTAAAAAGCCTGCTGACAATGAAAGACAGCATCTTAAGGCTCTATTCGTCAAAGGAAGGGTTGATGGGCAGCCGATGACCAAAATATTGGTTTATGGTGGTGCTGCTATTAATATTATGTCGTATGCAGTTTATCGGAAACTTGGGAAAGGAGATCAGGATCTGACCAAGACCGATATGATGCTAAAGGACTTTGAAGGAAATGTGTCTCCGGTTAAGGGGGCGATATGCGTCGAATTGACCATCGGCAACAAAACCTTGCCGACAACTTTCTTCGTAATCAGTGGAAAGGGTGCTTATAATCTACTACTAGGGAGAGATTGGATCCATGCTAATTGTTGCATTCCATCAACAATGCACCAATGCTTGGTTCAGTGGATAGGTGACAAGATTGAGATTGTCCCGGGAGATTCTTCTTATGTCATCGCATCGGCAGAAGCAGATACTTATGAAAGGACCAGGTGCATCTCGGGAGAAATTTGAGAGAAGGATTTCCTTAAAGTTGCCGATTATGAGATTCCACTGATCCAAGCAGTCGGTTCTGATGAGGAGTTTTAATGGATAGGTTCGCCGATGATGGAAAATTAGGCCAGGGGTTTACATCGGCCGATGATTTAGTAGAGGTAGATTTAGGTAATGGTAATAGGCCAAGGCCTACTTTTATTAGTGCTAAGTTAGATTCTGAGTGTAAGCAACAGTTAACCGATTTGTTAAAGGAATATAAAGATTGCTTTGCTTGGGATTATACCGAGATGCCTGGTTTGGACCGGTCTATTGTTGAACATCGGTTGCCTTTCAAATCTGGATTTCGGCCATATCAGCAGCCAGCCCGCCGATGTAATCCTAATATTCTTCATGATATTAAGGCCGAAACAACCAAACTTATCGAAGCTAAGTTTATTCGGCAGTGTCGGTATGCCGAGTGGATTTCCAATGTCGTTCCAGTTTACAAGAAAAATGGGAAGCTTCGAGTTTGCATTGATTTCAGGAATCTTAACAAGGCTACGCCGATGGATGGTTACCCAATGCCAGTTGCCAATTTACTAGTTGATGCTGCGGTTGGACATCGGATCATAAGCTTCATGGATGGCAATGCAAGATATAATCAGATATTCATGACTGAAGAAGATATTCCAAAAACTGCATTTAGATGTCCTGGTCATGTTGGGTTGTTTGAATGGATAGTCATGACCTTTGGCTTGAAAAATGCTGGGGCTACCTATCAAAGAGCTATGAATTTTATCTTTCATGAGTTCATCGGCAAGCTGGTAGAAATTTACATTGATGATGTGGTGGTTAAGTCTGGGGATTTCACAAAGCATCTTGCCGATCTGCGAAAGGTGTTGGAATGCACAAGAAAACATAGTTTAAAGATGAACCCTAACAAATGTGCATTTGGTGTGTCGGCAGGGCAGTTTCTTGGTTTCATGGTGCATCAGAGGGGAATTGAAATTAGTAGAAGATCTATCGATGCTATTAATAAAATAGTTGCTCCTACCAACAAAACTGAACTCCAATCTCTGATCGGCAAAATAAATTTTATCAGGCGATTTATTTTCAATTTGTCTGGTAAAATTCGTGCTTTTTTTTAGATAAAAGGCATTGCCCGGCTTTGATTGAAAGCGTAACAGGGAGGAACAGGGTCTGCTGGGGATACCAGCTTACAAATGAAAGGGACCAGAAAAACAGACGACATAACATCTCACAACTAGCACCTCTAGCTGCGACCAAAATGGAAGAAACTTCCTAAATAGAAAGGAGGGACCAAAACAACCAAGAAGCTGAATTACAGATTGTTGGCGCTGGAAGTGGCTATTTGAATCATCTCCTCTGCTAAGGGCTTCAGCTTAGGCTTCAGTAAAGGGATCTAAGTCTTCACCAGGGAAAACATTTTGTAGACCTGGGCCACTGGCGTCGTCACCGTCTTCTTGTTGAACACCACATCATTCCGAGCTTTCCATAATGTCCACATAGCACCTGCACATACAAACATCAGTACCTCCTGCTTTATACCTCTATGTCGATCAACGATTTCTCTGAAAAAGGAATCGCAGCATATCGGGGATCTGTCCCAACCAAAGCTATCTCTAAGAAAGGACCACAGAAAAACTGCAATGGGACATTGGAAAAGAATGTGATCTGAAGATTCTAATCCACCGCAAACAAAACAGTCCACTTGCCCTGACCATTTTTTCTTCTTCAATTGCACAGCACACTGAATCCTATCATGAGCTGCCATCCACACAAAAATCTTAACCTTCAAAGGAATATTGCTTTTCCAAACTAGCTTCATTCGCCTATCAATCACACCCCCACATGTCATCATTTTGTAAAGAGATCTCGAAGAATATTTTTTCGAACTTTCCAATAACCAAAACACTTGGTCTCTCCCATTTGTTAGCTCTATATCACTTAATAACTCCAAAAGATTATCCCACTCTCTTGACAGCGATTCATCAAACTGCCTTCTGAATTGTATTATCCACTGACCATTCACAAAAGCTTTAAAAACCTCTAAATCTGGATACAAGGTAATGTTGTACAAGTTTGGATGACTGATCTTCAATGGACAACTACCTAGCCAACAATCTTGCCAGAATCTGGTTTGTATCCCTGATCTCACATTAATCCCTCTCCCCCTTTGATACCAGTCCCTAATATCCCGTAGAGATCTCCAAAATTTGGATCCTTTTCTGTTTCTAATCTGGAAGATACTCTTATTGCCTAAGTATTTTCTTCTCAGTAAAGAACAACATAACCCACCCTCATCTCTCTCGATTTTATCAATCCATTTAGACAAAAGGCAAACATTCATAACTCTAACATCAAGAAAACCAAGACCTCCAAATTCTTTAGGCCTGCTCATAGCTTCCCATTTAATCATGTGGTATTTTCTCTTCTTAGATGTCCCTTGCCAAAAAAATCTAGATCTTATCATGTCCAGCTTTTGGTAATTACCCTCATACAGCTGATAAACTCCCATAGTGTACAAGGGAATATTGGACAGGCAAGAATCAATTAGAGTAGACTTTCCTCCAGATGATAAGTATTCACATTGCCAAGTCCCCAGCCTCTTCTCAGTTTTCTCATTTACATAACTCAATTGCGCTTTGGTAATCTTCCAGCTACTAACAGGCATACCCAAATATTTCATGGGAAACACTCCAATCTTACACCCCAGCCAGGTTGCAGCTGCTTTTTGCTCTTCCTCAGACAGACCAATGGTAAAGATTTCACTCTTCTCATAGTTAATTTTCATTCCTGACATAGCCTCATAGCACGATAAAATTAGTCTAGCATTTCTAAGATTCTCTGGAGAAAATTTCAAAAGTATGACTGTGTCATCTGCATATTGTAAATGTGAGAGACCTCCTTCAACTAAATGAGGTACCACCCCCTGAATGATACCTGCCTCACAAGCTCTAGAGAGCATTGCTGAAAGAGCATCAGCCACCAAATTGAAAAGAAGAGGAGACAAAGGATCTCCTTGCCTGAGACCTTTATAGCTCTTGAAGTATTCACCTCTCTCTCCATTAAAATCTATGCAAACTCGACCACCTCTAACTGACTTATTTATCCATTGAATCCAAGTATCTGAAAAACCTTTCCTTTCAAGCACTTCTTCTAAAAACTTCCAACTCACTTTGTCATAGGCTTTTTTGAAATCCAATTTGATAAAAACTCCATCAGATTTAGAAGACCTCAATTCATGCATAACTTCCTGGAGAATGACTATCCCTTCTAGAATATTCCTGCCAGGGATGAAGGCTGTTTGGAAGGGACTAATCACCTTATCAATCACTAATGTTAGCCTTAGAGTTAATGTCTTTGTGATAATTTTATAGATGACATTCAACAGACAAATTGGTCTGAACTGTTTGATAGAAGTTGCAGGTTTAACTTTGGGCAGTAAAATGATCACTCCATAGTTCAATCTCCAAAGGTCTAAATGGCCTGCATGCAAATTATCTAACATCTGTTTAATGTCACCCCTGATTAAAGGCCAGAAAGCTTTGAAAAATTCAACCGTAAAACCATCTGGTCCAGGAGCAGTATTATTCTTCATTTCTTTAATAGTAACATCTATTTCTTCTAAAGAGAAAGGTCTGGTAAGGAACTCATTGTCAGCTTGCTGAACTCTAAGCTCCCTGGGCCATAAATGAGCATCTAAATGCATATCTGCCAGATCTTCACTTCCAAACAACTGTTTATAGTACTCTGTGATATGAGTTTTCAAAATTGTATCCTCCACTATCTCTTGGCCATCTATTTCTAGCATCTTGATCTGCATTTTCCTTCTTCTACCATTAGCACATTTGTGAAAGTAACTTGTATTAGAGTCCCCATCCAGAATCCATTTTTCTCCACTTCTCTTCTGCCATTGTATCTCTTCATCCTCCAATATCTTTTGTAACTCTTTGTCAAGTTCATATCTCTCATTCCATTCAATTGGTGCCAAAGGTCTAGAGTTACTCCATTCATCTAACAGTTTAATTCTACTCAGGATACTATATTTTTCTTTCTTCTGCTGGCTATCTTTATTCTGACCCCAACCTTTTATAGCTCTTCTCAATTTACTTGAAACAATATGCCAATGATCCAACGGATCGGCTTTCACTCTGGCAGGCCATTTACTTTGTACCCATTCCTTGAAGCCATCCTGAGTTAGCCAATGAGCACTGAATCTAAAATAAAATTGTTGGAGCCTCAAACTGTCACCAGTATCAAGCATAAGGGGATTGTGGTCTGAGCCAATTCTTGGACCTGTGACTAAACTAGCTAGATTGAATCTGTCTTCCCAAGAAGTAGAAACCAGAACTCTATCAAGAACACACATGATTGGGGGATTCTGTTTATTGGACCAAGTATACCCACTACCTGACCTAAACAACTCTCTCAGATTAGAAATATTGATCATGTCATTAAATGCATCCATCAGACGTACATCAACGTTTCCAGAGGATTTCTCCTCAACTCTTCGAACCAAATTGAAATCTCCACCTAGCACAATGGGTACATCTGAGTCTAGAATTTCATTTTGTATTGCCTCCAAGAACTCTAATTTCCTGTCATCATGAGCAGGTCCATAGATATTCATAAGAGTCCAGCTAAAACCATCCTCTTTCATAGTCATTGTACAACTTTGAAAGAACACACCTTTGTTTTCAGCTGTAACAGTAGCTAACTCCTTATCCACTCCCATCAGCATGCCACCAGAGTGCCCAGAGCAGGGAACCCATGACCAAAACATATCCTTTGTACCACAAATCTGTCTAGATCTCTCTGTCTGAAATTGGACTTGATAGTTTCTTGAAGACAGATACAATCAAAATTATGCTTGTTTACTAACTCTATTAACATTTTCCTTCTTCCCGCACCCCCCAAACCTCTAATGTTCTAGAAAAGAATCTTCATCCTTTATCCAAATTTAAGTTAATTTCCTTAACAGCCCTGATCTCTGCATCATCTAATGGCAAACAAGGATTAGTAACAGAACTCTCATCAAAGGGTAGATCCCCACATTCTTCCCTGCCATCATCAGGACATAGATCTCTATTTTCATTAGAACTCAACACAATTTTTTGTTTAGTATTCACCAATGCTGCAAAAGCAGCCTCTTTTGCCTGAATCAATGAAATATTTGCAAGTCTTGTGGCCTCCTCTTCCCCCAAAGAAAAACCACAAACTCTAGAAATTTCCTCCAAAGAACAAGAGGGAATAGAAATAGAAGAAGAGCTTGAATCATTACCTTTGCTAGTTGTTTTCCTGGACATAGCTTTCTCCATGACAGGTCTGTCCTTGTCTTTGACTCTTGTGCTGTGCCTAGTATATTGGGTCTCCATTATTGCTTGTCCCACTTTTTGAACTTTCCCTGTCTTCTCAGTCCTTGTTGATTGTGTCTTCTGTGTTATACCGATAGCTTTTGACTGACTCCCTCTAACCCCATCCTTGTAATCTGCCACACTCTTGGGTTGACCTTCTCCACACACATCTTCCTCTTCAACAGAGATCTCTAACTCTTCATTCCTTTCAATTGAGCTATCTTCTACCTCCTCTGGCTGCCTTTGGCAAGCTAAGATCTCAAACCTGTTACCTTTTATGTTCTGTTTGTCCCTCTCATCTTGTGTCAAGGAATGGACTTCCTTTCCTTTCCCTATTGGTGGAGATCCTACCTGAGGTTTATCTTGCTCAACTATTCTAGATACACTCTCTATCTTATCTTGACCTTCCTTTTGATTCAGTTGAGTTGCCATATTTTGCATTTCCTTGACCACATCATACTGTTGAACAGAATGAGCCTTGCTAGCTGACATCAGCTTCTGATTTAAAGCAGACAAATTGTTCTGTTTGCCTTGAGAACTCAAGGTACCAGCATTAGTTGGAGCACTAGTATTAGATGGTAAAGGTTTACCAGTTTCCAACCATCCATGACTTTCCTGTGATTCAGGATCTTCCTCATCAGTAACATCTCCATCATTGTCATCAAACTCATCATCATCAGGCTTCTCTGGAGGAAACTGTGTGAGCTTATCTGAATAATACCAGGAGATTCTCCTTCCTTTCTTGTTAATAAACACCTCTGAGGTTCCTCCAATCTGTTGTGGGCTTTTGCAGGATACCTTCACAAAAACCAACCTCCATTGGAGAGATGGTAGGTGCACTTCCTCTAGATCTCCCACTAGCCTTGCTATCTCCATAACTGCAAATTCTGTTCTTGCATTGTCAGGTATGCCAACAGCTCTAACCCATACTGACTGAAGCACTTGAAACACATCAGGTTCCAAATTTGTTTCCTCTGCCACTGCTAGGATATCTGCTGTAATAAATTTGATTTTCCCTAGCCTTGTGAGAAGATTCATAACAGCTTTAGAAGGAATATTGACTAAGAATTCACTTCCTGAAACTCTCTTAACATCCCAATCCCATTCTTAGTCCACCAAATATTGCAATTCAGTTTTAATTCTTTGTTTAGTGCCTCTACCCTCAAGAACCGAAATCAGAGCTCTAATTTGAGTATCAGTCACAGCCCGCCCCTCATTCTTTGCCTCAGGCACATCTAGAGCATAGAAAATCTGTCCAGGCATTCCATAGCTACATAACCGCAAACCCTTATTGGATTTCATCAAAGGGCACTGTGCGGACTTATGGCCAACATCTCTACAGCTATAGCAGAATGGGGGTCTAGTGCACATAGAGTTGTGATGTCCAAAGTCATTACAATTGAAACACTTCATCTGATGACCTGAGAACTGACCTGAGCTAGAGCCCCACTGCTGCTGCTGCGGGGGGGACATTTCTCTTACGATCTTCAATCTTGTGCCTCAGATCTTCTTCAGTCATCCGCCTCACATCCCACTCATCCTGAGCTTCTCCTGTTCTCTTCCGCCCTTGGAAACTTCTCTGATCTGAATCTCTAAAGTTCTGGCGGTTTGGGCGTGAGTCTCTCTCCAGACGGCCTTGAGGATCGCGACGACCTTAGTTTATCTCTCTACCTTCACGACGCTCCTGGAACTCATCACGCCTACCCCATGACCTGTCAAAATCCCTAGGTCGATCCCCATCCTTGCCATCTCTCCCCTGCAGGATCTTTCTCTCCATGGTGGCTTTCACTACCTCCACAAAAGACCTCCCGTCAGTAGAAGAAGGGTGTACTCTACGAAGAAATTTTGCCTGAGCTCCAAATTTCCGGATCTCACTTGCCCTCGCTTGGAATCGCTCTGCTTTTGGGTCCCAAACCCTAGCGGCGGCTACCCAGCACCATCTGCTAATCAGCTCTAGCGTGTTAGAACTCTTGGCCGGTGGGATATAGGAGTGGGAAAAAAGGTCCTCAATAGACGGCCCATCTACCGGCCCATTCAGCTTTGATCCAGCCCACTTCCCAATTCCCCTCTCCCTCTGATCTGTTCCTGCACCAGCATTGTCCCCTTGTTTCTGCACTCCGTCAGAATCGGAGAGTGACCCAACTCTCACCAGGGGGGTTTCAGGACACTCAGGATCTGATCAGGTGAACGAATGCGCGTATCCTGTCCCTGATCATTACACATCCATGAAAACCTGAGGGGTAAATTACTCACAGAAATTGAATTACCATCAGGCGCAACCACTGGTGGAAGCTTCATGTGGTTCATCCTCTTTACCCTGGACAGAGAATCTGGCTGAGAATGCTTGGGGAGTCCAAATGCCACCGTAGCAATTTTATGGGAAGAACTCAAATGTGGAAAATGATCAGTACTCGCCCAATCCTGCAAATTCATCTCTAGGATCTCTGAATCTTCCGTTTGAGAAACGGATTCATGACCTCTAAAATGAAGTTCGGCATTCCTGCAAAACTGAGATCGAATTTGCTGGCGAATTGATCCCCACTTTTCATGCTCTGAATTTTGAGAAGATAACGCAAAAGGAGGAAACGCAAGAGTCAACCGACGATTCCCATCACCTAGGTCAGTTGCATCTCCTTCATCGCACGCGACAGAACAACCAGAACTCGAAAAAACCCCAAACAGCGAGCCAGAAGGGGGGCGGAGAGGAAAATACCACGGTGAATCGATGCAGCGTCCTCGCGCGAATCGAATCTCCTACTTTTCGCCGGAGATAGACCGCAGGACCGGCAGCAAGGATCGTCGGAGAAGCGCAGTCACCGTCGTCGCCAGGCCCTTCCAGACATGTCCTCCTTAATTTTACTTCCCCTCGGTTTAGAGAGTTGAATGTGCCGTAAAATTCGTGCTTTTAGTCCTTTACTTAAATTAAAAGCCGATCAAGAATTTATATGGGGAAAAGAGCAACAGTTGGTCTTAGATGAAATCAAGAATTATTTGATAAATCCTCCAGTCTTGATTCCACCTCAGCAAGGAAAGCCCTTCAGATTATATTTGTCTACCGATGGGATGGTCATCGGTTCGGCTTTGATTCAAGAATTTGAAGAGAAGAAGCGTGTGATTTTCTATTTAAGTAGAAGATTGATTGATGCTGAGACCAGGTATTCGGCCATTGAAAAATTATGTTTATGCCTATATTTTTCTTGTATTAAGTTGAGACACTATTTGCTATCGGCTGAATGCACTATTATATGCAAAGATGATGTGGTCCGATATATGCTATCTATGCCAATTATGAGTGGTAGAATCGGTAAGTGGATTTTGGCACTGTCGGAATTCGATCTACGTTACGAATCGGCTAAAGCGGTTAAAGGGCAGATCATGGCCGATTTTGTGACTCAACATCGCGGTGTAGTGGAGACTTTGGAAATTGTGCCTTGGACGCTCTTCTTTAATGGATCCACATGTGACCGGGGGGCAGGAATCGGCATAGTGTTAATTTCCCCTCAGTAAAGGAAGTATGAATTCTCTTTGCCGATTGTTGCCACGTCAACAAATAATCAAGCCGAGTATCAAGCTTTGATCAAGGGGTTGGAATTGTTAAAAGAAGTTCATGCTGATGTTGTTGAAATCTTTGGGGATTCTATGCTGGTTATAAATCAATTGGCTGGGAGTTATGAATGCCGAAGCGAAGTCCTAATAACTTATTACGAAAAAAGTGTACAACTATTAAGGGAATTCAAAGATTTTCGATTAGAGCATGTTCCTCGGTTACATAATGAGGAGGCTAATCGGTTGGCTCAGCATGCCTCGGGATATCAACCCATATTGAATACGTTATCGGCGATCAGTGCCGATGATTGGACAAAAGAGATCATTGATTATTTAACGGATCCATCTAAGAAGGTTGAGAGGCGTGTCCGGTTTCATGCTACCAAGTATGTGTTCCTTGAGGATGAGCTATATTATCGAACAATCGATGGAGTTCTTCTCAAATGCTTAGGTAATGATGAACCTAAAAGTTTGATGGGTGAAATCCATAAAGGAGTGTGTGGAGCACATTAGTCGGCTTTTAAGATGAAATGGATGATCAGGAGAAATGGGTATTGTTGGCCGACCATACTCGAGGATTGCTTTAAATATTTCAAAGGGTGTCAAGGGTGTCAGAAGTTTGGCAATATTCAAAGGGCACCCGCATCGGCCATGAATCCCATTATTAAACCTTGGCCGTTCCGGGGATGGGCTATTGACCTAATCGGCCAGATTTACCCACCATCGAGTAAAGGGCATAAATTCATCTTAGTCGCCACTAATTATTTCACTAAGTGGGTTGAGGCTATTCCTTTGAAGAAAGTTACGTCGGCCAATATGATTGATTTTGTGAAAGAACATATTATTTACCGATTTGGTATTCCTCAAACAATTACTACCGATCAGGGTACTATGTTTACATCGGGAGAGTTTGATGAATTTGCCATCGGTATGGGGATTAAAATGTTGAATTCTTCTCCTTATTATGCTCAAGCTAATGGGCAGGCCGAGGCATCTCACAAAGGAATTATTAAACTTGTCAAACAGAAGATTGAGGAAAACCCTAGGAGGTGGCATACATTGTTAAATGAAGCTTTATGGTCGTATCGGATGACATGTCATGGGTCGACTAAGGTTTCACCTTATCAGTTGGTGTATGGACACGATGTCGTGCTACCATGGGAAATTAAGACTCGATCTAGACGACTATCTTTTCAAGATCAGTTGGCTACCGATGACTATGTTACTTTGATTAAAGATGAGTTAGATGATTTAGCGGGGCATCGGCTTAAAGCTTTGATAAGTATAGAAGAAAATAAAAAGAGAGTCGCTAGGTGGTATGATAAAAAGGTAAAGGCTAAGGAGTTTGCCGATGGAGATTTGGTATGGAAACTGATATTACCGATTGGGACTAAAAGTTCAAAATTTGGCAAGTGGTCTCCCAATTGGGAAGGTCCTTATCGGATAAATCGGTCTGCTCCTGGTAATGAAGTGCCGATAACATTCCTATCGGCTGGATTAAAGTGTGTTTCAGACTGAATACAATGTTTCAAGAGATGCCGATAACAGTCCTATCGGCTAGATCAACATAATCAGCAGTTCTGAAGAAAGAGCAAAGCACGCCGCCGATGAAGAGTTCATATATTCAGCAGGGCTTGGATGGCTGATATAGCGCGCAGACGGATTTGATCAGCTTCTTCTATCTCCTTGATATCTTCATCGGCAGAACCTTCTACCGGTTTCAGCTTCTTCTTCATCTGCAGTGCCTCGCGATCTTGGATGTTTCGCTCTTGTTCGAGGGTCTTAATCGCTTCGGGTAGCTGACTTTCTTCCTGTTGAGCTTGGGACACAGCTTCTTCTACTTGTTTAAGCTCTACCAACAGGGCTTCCCTTTTTGCCAATAGGTCGAAAATCTCTGAGGATTTTAAAATGCCGATGCTCTTGTGTTTCTCATCAGCAAGATGTTTCACTTTCATTACCTCTTCTGAGAGCTGGGCATGAGTGGCTTTGTCGGCAAGGCGCTGAGTGGCCTTTTGGTACTGGAGCTGGTGACTCTCCAAGTGTGCAGCCTTGAAGAGAATCTCCTCAGCATCGGCAGGGATTTGGCCTCTGAGAGTTTTAAACAAAGCCTTAGCTGGATCGGAGTCATCAACCAGTTGGGTTGTATCCTGACGAAGCAGGGCCAGCAGATCCTCCAGTTTAGCTCTGATTTCTACCGATGAAATCCCTACTGCTTGAGAAGAGCTTGCTTCCTCGCCTTCATCATCAGAAATTTCAGTAGCAAAAGAGAACAAGCTATCTAGAGAGTCTTGTTCCTGGGAAAGAAAATAAAATAGGTTATTTGATGATCAAGCACTAGTGATGATAAAAATAGAGATCAAGTAACGTACTTGTTTCAGGGCAATTTCTCGCCTCTGGCTAGCTGAAGCCGATGGTACTACAGGTTGACTAGCTGGAGTTGCCGATAGAATAATGCCAGCTGAAAGATATATGATAGTGAACTACAAGTTAGAAAAAGAAAAATCCATTGGCAAATAATCTTATGAACAGAACCTTACCTTGAGGGGGTATGGTGCTTGTCTGGATTGAAGAGACTACCGATGATATGATTGATCCCACTGGATCGGCGGTCTGTTCAAATACATCGGCTGATATTTCTTCTGGCTGAGGTACCTCTTGTTGTTGAGGTGGAGATGGTGCTTGTTGTGTCTGAGCCTCTAGTGAAGAAGGGGACGATTCTACGTGAATCGGTGACCCTGGAGGAGGTGATGCTGTCCTCTGACGCTTTGCTTGTGACTTGGTACTCTTGGGACCCTTTCTCTTAGCTTGACTAGATTGGGGGGCATCGGCACTTGCCTTGGTACTTCTGGCCTTTGCCGATTTGCCAGTTTGCTGATACAACAATAAAGATTCTATAAGTACAAGAGTAACAGAGTATTGATAGAATTTTAGTCGAAACAGTGAAAGTTACCGATAAAGTTCCCATAGCAACCGATGTATCGTGAAAAGTTTGTGTAAGTATAGAATGGAATCGGTATAAATTGAAGAGGTGAAAGTTTTCTACCTTGAAAGCTTGCGCCAGAGCAGTAGCAGCGGCCGATGGAGATGTCCTGGCCCGCTTGGTGGTGATTTTCTTGAAACGCACACTCCGGTGCATTAGAGCCGCCAAACTTGGAGCATCATTGCCGATCAAAGAGATCGGGCCCGATGGGAGAAGTTTGATCGGCTTACCACTTCTGCTGAATGACGGTGGTGTGTCATTGACCTGTATAAAACAGAAGAAGTAAGTCACCGATAAGGATAAAAATAATGAGATTGAAGCATCGGTTAAAAACTTACAGCGTTTTCGGGAACCTACAGAGTCATACCGTGGTATGTAAGAGCCGATCTGCAAAACAAATGCTCTTTCCATTCCGTCCACCATTGTTTGTATGCCTGGGTGATGAAAAGAGCTGGGATCCAGGCCGATAGGTCAATGTCTGACGTATTAGCATTTGGTGGGAGTTGAGCTATTCTGGTCCACTCAAGACCACTGGTGATGATTTCCCTTGGTTTCACCACATCGGCAAAGCAGAGCGCAATCGGCAGTTGTCCAAAGGCCAATTGGCGAGCCAATGCCGATGGATTGTAAAACTCATAGGTGAGATTGGAAGCTTTCCCACTGCCAAAGAAATTCACCGGTATAGCTCTCGGAGTGATAATTGCCATCATCAGATCATGGTCCTTGTTGAGAGCATTATCAAAGGGATGAAAAGTCAGGGGAAATCTGGTGTCTGGATCCTCATAAGGCATCCATGCCCGTTGTTCTTTGGTCAGACCCTCATAAAGAGTCTGAAAGAATGGGCTGACCTAATCTTCATTGCCACTGGTACCGGGTAGAACTATGGCAGCTTCGCCGTAGTTCAGAGGAGGGCGAGTTGCCGATTCTTCCTCATCCAACTCGTGATCTTCGGCTATATCTCTGGGGAAGCGCTGTGCAAAAAGGTTGAATTCAAGGCGCTTGTGCATATGGACACTGAGCCACATGTTAATGAACCACCAGGGTCTCCCTAAATTGCCGATGGGTTGGCCTAGCAGGAGTTTCTTAGCTACCTGATGGAGTAGATGATAAACAGAGCTGAGCAAATATCGGCCAAGAGGAAATCGGCCACCATTGGCCAGTCTTTCCGCTGCCGATAGATAGACAGAGGTTGGTCCCGCCGATCGGCCACAGAATACAAACTTATCCAACCAAATGTTCAAGAAAATTGCCTGCTCCCTTTCCACGACGGATTCTGTTTTGCGGTACTTCTGAATGTATCTAGACCAACCGCCGACAGCGCGGGTCTCTAGCTTGGAACTGGGCTTCGTGTCAAACAGATGACTGTTATCGGCGGTGGATATGTCTAAACCGGTGAGCATGAGTACATCGGCAAGAGTAGGTGAAGCAGGGCCATGGCCGAATACAAAAGCATTGAGCGTGTCTGACCAAAAGTACGAGGCAGCTATGAGCAGTGACTCATTCCTCTCCATATCAGCAAGTGATAATCTGATGCACTGGTCTAATTTCCGCTCACCCCATTAGACTTCGTTTGAATGGCTGACTCTCAGGAACCAGTCTTTCCATCCCTTGGTAGGGCTAGGCTAGGAATGAAATGCATCTTTCCACAGATCTAAGGAAAAGTTTTCGGCTCTGAAGGGGATTCTATTTGTTTCTGCGTTTATTAGATCGGTGGGATCTGGATTTCCTAATGGGCTGAGACATTGGAAGTGAGGTTGATCGGTAGGAATTACGATCTTATCGGCCAAATCCTAAAAAGTTTTGAGGATGAAAGAACAAAAAGAAAAAAGGGGTACTCAAAAAGGAATTGCAAACGAATAGGAGTACAGCAAAAGTGCAAAAAGAAGAAGGATGGTAGACTGACCTCAGGAACGACGAAGTTGATGGCCATTTCTTCACGAGGAAGAGGATTGAAGACTTGGAGGATTGGTGAAGAAGGCTCTTGCTGAAGTTCTTGGAGTTCTCAGGCAATGCCGCCGCCAGGAATGTGGATTTTGGGCTGTAGAATGACAAGGTGGAAGAGGAGTACAGGAGAAGGAAGTATTTATAGGACAAAACGGGCAGGGGCAAATCTGACTTATCTTTTTACCGCATCCGTGAAATCCGAGGGTGTTCAGGTAGATATGATAACTGTTCGCACGGTAATCAAGGGATTGCGCAGATGATTTGACAGCAAGCGGTCATGATTTTGAAGATATTTTACTGTGCAAGATCGCCTGGTCGGCCCATCGGTGGTTTTCTCTAACTGTAATATTGCCGATGGGCGCATAAGTGGAGAGGTTCGGTTCGAGAGGTTGAGGAATTCGAGGAATCTGCAGGAGAGTCGGGCCGAGGTTGTTTAGATTTGGCGGCTGATTACCAAGTTGGGGGAAGTAATTGAGGAAAGGCGTCATTATTGCAGAAAATTTCGGAGCATTAATGATTTTATACTCTGAAATTGGGGGGGCATGTGTTGACACCGTTTTTGGACACGTATCTTTTGATACGCATCTGGAGTTAATGGGATGTAGATCGGCAGATGGAGCAGTGGTGACCAGTTTGCAAGGGAGTTGCCGATAAAGGTGATTGCTGATGGGAAACAACCGGATATGACCAAGCTCAGAAGTGGTGACGTATTCGTGCCGATGACCAGTGCTGGTGTTTACCAATGACTGTGAAAGAGCATCTAGGCCCCTAGTGATTTCAGTGATTAATGACATTGTTGATTACTATGACTAACGTGTGTTTTGCAGAGGCAAAGTCATAAGTAAGGTCATGGTAAATAGGTACTCGATGGACAGGGTCGTACATGCCTACTTAATAGTGAAAATCGTTTCGGTTTTCAAAGGATGGATGGACATTGTCAAGACTAGACTAGGTCTAAGTGCCATATGGTGAAGAAGGGCACTTAGAGTAGTTTAGGACTTTGTTTTTCCTTTGACCGTACTCTTAAGAGGGGCTTTGATCTAGTAGCTTGACTTAGACAAGGCTTTAGGTTTAGGTGTGATGCACACTTGGTAAACCTAGCACTAGGCAGCTCAGAGATAGTCCTTAGATCGAGAGGAACAAACTTCGTTTTGGAGCGATCGCGTTTCGACAAAGTTAGGGTGCCCAAGGGGGCACCGGACGCTGCACCAGACGCTCTGTGAGTGCGTCCGGTGAGGTCCTTAGCCGTTGGAACAGTGCCGTGCTTAGGGTTAAGCACCGGACGCTGGCACCGGACTCACCGGGCAGCGTCCGGTCCCATACCCAGGGAGGTTGCAAACCTGCCCTGAGCACCGGACGCACCGGGTAGCATCCGGTCCCATGCGCAGGGAGCATGTAAGTTTCCCCGGAGCACCGGACGGTGCACCGGACGCTGGAAGTGAGCGTCCGGTGACCTGTCAGAGCAAGTACAGTTAGCCATTATGGTGCACCGGACGCTCGATGCAGTGCGTCCGGTGCAACATAAAGAGCGTCCGGTGACCCCGCTTTCAGTGGAAAACGGTTGGCCGACCTTTGGACTTCGTGGGTAGTATTTATACTCCTCCACCTCGTCCATGAGAGGTCTCTTGCCCATTTGAACATCAGAGAAACTTGTTGTGGAGCAAGAGAGCAGCAAGAGCCTAGAGAGGATTGAGATTTGAGTGATTTCTTGAGAGAATCCTTCTCTAGTGAGTTCCAAGAGCCAAGTGTGCATCCACCACTCTCTAGTGCCTTGTTTGGATCAAGTGAGAGTCCTTTGCTTGTTACTCTTGGTGATCGCCATCACCTAGACGGTTCGGTGGTGATTGGAGGCACGAAGACCGCCCGGAGTTCTTGTGGGTGGCTCGTGTCAAGCTTGTGAGCGGTTTTGGGCGATTCACCGCGACGGAGTGTCGAAGAATCAGCCTGTAGTGAGCACTTGGTCCTTGCGCGGACCAAGGGGGAGCAAGACCCTTGCGCGGGTGCTCCAACGAGGACTAGTGGAGAGTGGCGACTCTCCGATACCTCGGCAAAACATCGCCGAGCACTTTCTTCCACTACTCCTTTACATTCTAGCATTTACTATGTGTTTTTACTTTCTTAGAATTGCCATGCTAGAATAGGATTGGAACTAGGTTGCAAAACTTTTATCCGGTAGCTCTCTAGGTCACACTAGGCACAAGGGGTTGAATTGGAGCTTATAGGTTGCTTAAATTTTTAGAGAAGCCCAATTCACCCCCCCCCTCTTGGGCATCTTGATCCTTTCAGACTGCAAACAGGTAATCTGCCGATGACTCTGAAAAAAAGCGCGGAGGTTGCCGATTGATTCATGGTGGTGTCCTGATCGGTTACGGGGGATAGTCTAATGTTTTCCTTAGTTATTAGAATTCGTTTTGTATACGGTTTCCGTTTAATTTGGAATTTAAGTCTTAGTCGTGTCTGGTTGTAACTCTTTGGACAGGGTATAAATGTAGACCCTAGGGCAATGTAATGAGATATCTATCAATCAATCAAACACAAGTTTTTACTCATATTCCAGCACCTACTTTTTC
The DNA here is from genome assembly GCF_000003195.3 of Sorghum bicolor. Classification (NCBI taxonomy): domain Eukaryota; kingdom Viridiplantae; phylum Streptophyta; class Magnoliopsida; order Poales; family Poaceae; genus Sorghum; species Sorghum bicolor. The sequence continues at coordinate 16,048,674 of NC_012871.2, read as the reverse complement.
GGCGACTTCGTCATATTTTCCTTTTTACTACGAGTTCTTAGGAATTCGTCAAGTCAAACTCGGCACGTTCTCAAGTTCCGTGTGAATACCTCTTGGCCGTGACATCCGGGCGCATCGCTGTTGTCGGGACCAAAGTGTTCGTGTTACCACCTTTGTCGATTGTAAGGTCAAATCGGCTGGCACGCCTTAACGTTTGAATCGGGTATTAGCCCTTTGTGTTTGCAGATCAGCTTTTGCACCAACACATTGTCTCTATTTGCATCCCATAATTACAACACACCACAACATTTTTAATAACTTAAAATGTTTCAATGGTTTGCCTCGTGTAGGATCAATGACTGTCAAAGAGTTTGATTTACTTACTCTAGATGGCCACAATTATCCCACATGGGCTGTGGACGTAAAAGTTAGTCTTGTGTCCCGTGGACTTTATCGAGCCGTGTTACCACCCGAAGAGGGTGTTGCACCACTTGATGATCAACATGTTTACACGGCCCTATATCTCATTAGGAGCCATATTCATCCTGACCTAAAGGCTGAATACTTGTTGGAAGAAAACCCACAAAATTTATGGAATTCTCTTAAGCAACGCTATGAACAACAAAAGGCACTTGTCCTGCCCGTGGCCAACTATGAGTGGACGCAACTTCGCTTACCAGATTTCAAAACTGTTAGTGATTACAACTATGTTGTTCATAGGATTTGCTCAAAGTTGCAATCCTGCGAGAAAGAACCTACAGATGCGGATAAGATAGAAAAGACTTTGTCTACTAAGCTTTCCTTTGAGCGGATTGTTCAACAACAATACCGTGAAAGGCATTTCCAGGTTTATTCTGAGCTTATACAAACTCTACTTGAGGCCGAAAAACATTCTGAACTTATGCTTTGGAATAATCAGCAGTGCCCCATAGGGTCTGCTCCATTGCCTGAAGTACATGCATACACTCAGAATAAACCCAAATCTAATGATAGATCTGAAATCATCAAGGAAATTCCAAGAAGGGTAAAAACAAATGCATACGCAACAAGAAATCCCAAAATCGTGTTTTCAACAATAGTAAGAACATTTTCAAAAGCAGGAATGATAAACCTGTGTGTCAAAAGTGTGGTTGTTATAGCCATATTACAAATAAATGTCATACCCCAAGTCATCTAGTTGATCTTTACTTAAAGTCTGTGGGTCGCGGATGAGCTGCACCAGGACAGAAGATGAAGCCCATTTCAATCTTCGACCTGACACCACCCGGGAAGAGGCTGGTTGTTCGCAACAAGTTCCTGAGGAACCAAGCAACAACATCATACGAGGAGGCGAGGATCTTGCTGATACAGGGAATATGATCGTGGAATATGCATCCAATGACATATATCGAGACTTTCACTAGGCTCCCAATCCCTTAGATTCTAATGTCTTTATGTTCTAGTGATTATAATAATAAACACAATTTATGTCCTATGCGTTGTAAATATTTAATAATGTCATCATTATTTAGTTTGGATATCCAATAAATATATTGTACACATTTGATATTCAATAAATAAAGTATGTATTCTATATATCATCAGAGAGTTTTATATCAAATTCTTTATTTATATATAGTTTCTACGGGGGTCGATTTGATGGAAGAGGAATTATGCCTAGTGGATAGCGGTACCACTAATTCTATTATTAGGGAAACAAAACATTTTCAAACTCTTACTAAAAGACAAGAAAATGTTTTGACAATCGCTGGGCGTGATACTACGATAATTGGTTCAGGTCGTGCCATTATTGTACTCCCTATGGGTACCCAAATTACAATTGAGGATGCATTATTGTATCCCGATTCAAAGCGTACCTTAAGTTATAGAGATATCTATCAAAATAGTTTCCATCTAGAAACCCTTGATGACAATAATGAGGAAATTCTCCTTGTTACTAAATGGCAAATGAATTGTTGAGAAAATTTCCTCTTTTTCCGTCTGGATTGTACTACACATACATCAAACCCGTAGCACATGTTGCGTACAGGGTAATTTTCCAGAATATTGATGCATTCAAAACTTGGCATGATCGCCTTGGTCATCCTGGTATAGGGATGATGCAGAAAATTATCAGCAATTCTAATGATCATGAGTTAAATACTGCTAAATTTCCAAAATCTTCAGATTTCATGTGCACTTCATGCGCTACAGGAAAATTGATCTTACGTCCATCGCCCGTCAAGATCCAAAATGAGCCACTAAAATTTCTTGAACGCATTCAAGGAGATATTTGTGGCCCCATACAACCAACGTCTAGACCGAATAGGTATCTCATGGTTCTAATAGACGCATCTACTAGATAGTCTCATGTGTGTCTTTTGTCCACACATAACCATGCTTTCGCAAAAAATATTGCTCAAGTTATTAATCTTAGAGCACATAATCCTGAACATCAAATTCAATCAATTCGAATGGACAATGCTGCTGAATTTTCCTCAAAGGCTTTCAATGATTACTGTATGGCTTTAGGAATTCAAGTTCAGCACTCTGTCCAATATGTCCATACAAAAAATGGTTTAGTATTTATTAAGAGAATTAAACTCATTGCAAGTCCATTTTTACAAAATTGCAACCTACCAACTTCATGTTGGGGTCATGTAGTTTTACACGCTGCTGACTTAATTCAATTGCATCCAACTGCATATCATGTAGTCTCCCGTAACTAGTATGTGGGAATATGCCAAATATTTCCCATCTACGAAAATTCGGTTGCGCTGTATACGTACCGATCTCACTACCTAAGTGTACCTCTATGGGTTCACATAGGAAACTTGGTATCTATGTGGGATATCAATCTCCATCGATTATCAAATACCTCGAGCCTCTTACAGGGGACTTATTCACGGCCCGGTATGCTGACTGCATATTCAACAAGGACCATTTCCCGGCATTAGGGGGAGATTTCAAGTACCAAAAAGAATGCTAGGAAATTAACTAGAATGCTCAAGGCATTTCCTCCTCAGATCCACGTACTCTAGAGACTGAACAACAAGTTCAGAAAATCATAAACTTGCAAAATATTGCAAATAACCTGCTAGAAGCATTTACTGATTATAAGGGTGTCACTAAATCCTCTTATCCTGCTCGTAATGCGCCCGAAAGAGTGGAGGTACCAATAAAAACCATTCAACTCCCACTTCCAAAGAAGAAGGGGAGAAGTACGACCGCTCCTAAGGATAATGCTCCAAGTAAGCGTCCGAGGAAATCGAGAGCTAAATCCTCCAAATCAATAAATCTAAGCCAACCTCAAGTTGGTAGACACCCAATAGTGGATAACAGTCCAACACCAGGACCAAATCCACAACCCGGATCAACGGTGCATCCAAATTCTGATCTTGGGACATCAGAACACCCTGACTCCATAGTTTTGGGAAATGTTGAGACAAATAATGGGGTGAAAGAAATTTCCATCAATTATATTGATTCTGGAGAATCATACAATCGTAAAACTACTGTTGTAGACATGTATTTCTCCGCACCAATTGCAGAAATCTTTCTCAATGATTCAGATCCTAAGACCATGGCAGAGTGCAAAAAGTGCTCGGACTGGGCTCGCTCACTAAAAGAGGGGTATTCACAAAAGCTATGCCCACACCCTCTAAAGTCTTTCCTGTAGGCTTTAAATGGGTTTTCGTCCGGAAACAGAATGAGAACAATGAGGTGGTGAGATATAAAGCAAGGCTCATAGCACAAGGGTTCACGCAGAGACCCGGTAATGATTACAATGAAACTTATTCTCCGGTAACGAGTAGAATTACTTTCCGATACTTAATATCATTGGTAGTTCAAAATCATCTATCTATGCAGTTGATGGATGTGGTGACAGCATATTTATATGGGTCACTTGATTCGGACATATACATAAAGGTTCCCAATGGAATCCAAATTCTGAATCCAAACACAAATCGTAACATGTATTGTGTAAAACTACAAAAGTCATTATATGGCTTGAAGCAGTCGGGACGAATGTGGTACAACAGACTGAGTGAATTCCTTTTAAACAAAGGATACACCAATAATGATGATTGCTCATGTGTTTTCATTAAAAAATCTCAAATGGGATGATGGGGAGAAGATGTTGGGACCAGAAATCCCATATCTCAATGTCATTGGCGCACTTATGTATCTTGCAAATTGCACCAGGCCTAATATCGCATTTGCAGTGAACTTACTAGCTAGGCATAGTGCGGACCCGACTCACCGTCATTGGATGGGAGCAAAGTGTATCCTCAGATACCTTAATGGCACAAAATCATGAACCCAATATGATTGACTATACGGATGCTAGTAACTTATCTGATCCTCATAACGGAAAATCCCAAACAGGATTTGTATTCCTACATGGCGGTACAACTATTTCATGGAAGTCTTCTAAGCAGACTCTGACAGCAACCTCTACTAATCATTCTGAAATTATGGCTCTATACGAGGCATCACGAGAATGTGTATGGCTTCGTAGAATGATTAACCACATACAACAGTCATGTGGTACTGGCTCAATTGAATCACCAACAATTATCTATGAAGATAATTCCGCTTGTGTTACACAGATGCAAACAGGTTTCATAAAGAGCAATATCACTAAGCATATTGTTCCTAAATTGTTTTATCCCATGAATTACAAGAAAGTGGGGAAATAAACATCTTGCAAATCAAGTCATGTGATAATCTCACTGACCTATTTACTAAGTCCTTACCAACTTCCGTGTTTCAAAAATTGGTACATGGAATTAGTATGCGGGGACTCTGAGATTTGCCAGAATCAGGGGGGACATCTCCTAGATGCCACCTGTACCAGCATCATATTATACTCTTTTCTTTCACAAGTTTTACTCAAAAGGTTTCTTGTTAAAGTTTTTAATGAGATAATATTAACATAAGTATGTGTCATATTTTCTATTTTCCCCATAGGGGTTTTTGTGGGAAATATCAAAGACACACATTGCCCTCACAACTCATCCATGGTTTGAAAAGGTTTTTCATGTCAGTTATCCAAGAGGCAATACCAATAATATGTCGTCACATTTTCTCCTAATTTTCCCATTGGGTTTTTATAGGAGTTTTAGGGGCATATCACTTTATATTGCTCCTCATATTTTTCCTCAAAAGGGTTTTTGGGGGGAGTAATCAATATGTCGTATCTCCAATATTTTTTCTCCACTAGGGTTTTTAATGGGATACCAATGACATAGTGATTTACTTAAATCACTCATGTATGCTATTTTCTTCTTATTTTCCTGTAAGGTTTAAAAGAGCTTTTATGGCATATCTATACATACATATTCCTCAAATTTTTTCTACAGGGTTTTTCGAGGAATCCAAATTTACAGCTACATTGATCTCAAAGAAGATTCCATCAAGGGGGAGTGTTGTGAAACGACGTCTATTCCCAATAGGCATCCATTCACTGATGATCTCATCTAATCCGTACGACATCCGTACAAGTAGTTAGGATTAGAGTTAGAGTTTAGCCGTTAATCATGTCACAAAGGGCCTGTCCTTTGGTGAACAGTTGTGTCTCTTAGAGACATCCCTTCACATGTATATATTCTATGAGATCAATGAAAGACAATAGTTGTTCCCAAATCTTTGTTCCATTTACATTCCACTTTAACAGGAATATTGGCCATCGTTTATTGAACATCTGTTCTCAAGCCTTTTGCCAAATATTTTCCCATACGATCATTCATACGAATCGTTATACAGATTTGGGATTGAGATTTAAATCTATACAAAGTGTAAGTACATTTTAGATGAAGAACAGAATGTTTGTAACATGATGGTGTACTCACAATATTTTAATGTAATTCTTCTTTCACCTCAAAAATAAAGTTCGAGCTAATTTGAATTCTGGGTTTGGTTTTGTGAAGTGCTTGGTCCCATCGCGTGTATCTGCTGCTCCTCTCATTGCGGCCATTGCACAGTTCATCTTAACGTTGCGGTTTCCTAAGGTAAAACAAAATTCTCTGCCAAGAGAGATGATATGGATCTGAGACCGAACCGAAGCGGTTGAAATCTCTCTCTCATATAAAGGCAACACATCCTTCATCATATTTGGTACCATGTTCTAAACAGGTGCTAAACATTATTGTAAATACTTGAATTAGCCCATAATCAAATGCCTAGCAGATGCTAATTGATACCTAACAAAAGGGGAAAAAAAACAAGTCAAACCCCTGACATTGTGCCTGCGCTGTCTTCTGAAGACTACATCATCCACGTAACACGGAGATTGAGTGATACCGTGATGGTGGGTACTACACAACTAACTCCTAGTTACATGCACCTTGCCAGGCTTTGCAAAGAAGTTACCAATTGCGTTCATCTGTTCCCACAAAAGGACAAAAACAACTTGATTCAAGCCTGGAAACAACCAATCAGGTCATGAACCCATTTCATGCTTGCAAATTATTGGCCGTTAGCTGATTCTGAAACAAAAGGCATGAAACATCAGTGATCTGTGTGCCTCGTCATCACACAACCAGCATCACCATAAACTAAAGCCTTTCATAGTCATATTATAGATATGCATACCTGTTTGCTTGGTTGATCCATTTTGACAGTTTTCTCGAACTTCCTTGACGGTAGAAGATTCTGGAATTTCAGAAGGTAACTTCAATTCATCTGCAGTGGTTGAAGCATCCTGTGCCTTTTCTGTCCCCGGTATGCACTGCTGCTCTAGCATCTTCTGAAGACACTTCCCTTGTTCCTCAATTCTTAGCTGCAAACTTCTTTGTATCTGAATTCCATGGAACAGACACAATGATGAACTTCAGTAAGATACAGCATGCTGCACACAAGGTTACCAGGCAATTTTCGGGAACAAACATTTACAGTTCAGATTGTTGGCTACCTCAAATTTGAATCTGAAGTGGTTAGCAGTAGGGCTGTATAGCATATTTTCTAATAAACAACAGAAATATGAAGCCTATTTGGCATGTAGTGCTTATGGTTCATCAACTAATGAAGCAACTGTCATTATAGTAATTCTGCCAAGAAAAAAAGACACTCTGATAGAGGTCACGACACTATTCTTAGTACATGCACTCTCAAGAATTGACCGTACTAACATACTAAATTGTTGGAATATAAGTAAATTACCCACCTCTCCCCATCAGCTTAAGCTTTTGGGTTGAACTGGTCGGTGCATGCAACTCAATATGGTATCAAAGCTAGAGGTCTCGAGTTCGAATCCTAGTTAGCGCAATTAAATAAAATAATTGCTGCTCGCTCCTATTCCACGTCTGAGGCCTGATGGAGCCTCCACGTGAGGGGGAGTGTTGGAATATAAGTGAATTGCCCACCTCTCCCCATCAGCTTAAGCTTTTGGGTTGAACTGGTCGGTGCATGCAACTCAATATAAATGAGCTATTTAATTTATTTGGAGATCACATTATAAATAACAGTACAAGCTCCGTAATAATGCAAATTAAACCTGTAGCACAAGATGCAAAGGACAACAGTGTTGCATATAAAAATAAAACTTAAAATGTCCTAAAGTTACAAGTTTAAGATGCAAAGGAAAATATGGTACAATAAAATGTTTTACCAACATCTCTAAGTTATACTGATTTTAGACCACACTTTCAGACATCTAACAGAAAGCAGAGCAAACTGCAATAGTACCTCAAGCTGTTCATGAAGCCGCTTTTGAAGTTCCAACTGGAGCCGAAGTGCTTCAGTGAGATCAAAACTCCTGCAGCAGTATAAAAATGATGCTCTGAAACCAGGCACTTTAAACAAAGATTAAAAATAACTGCATTTTGTTCAGATGCAACTCTTGTGGCGCAATAAAAGAACCAAAGCTTAGGACCACAGAGCAAAGTAATTTGTGGATAGGCTAACACGGTAAGCTGTTCCTTGAGTAATAAACCACTGTTGTTAAGGAAAAAGTATTTGAAATTGGATATAAAACTACTCACAAAGGAGAAGGAATTTGAAATTCATCAAAATACATAGGCAATGCTGAATCCATGAATCTATGCTGTGATGGCACATTCAGTAAACAAAAGGAGTGTTGACTGTTGAAAAATAGTTGTGTTTAACCTCAAGGTTTAAAATGTGGGCTATAACAAATAGCGGCATCTTTTTGCAGAAGCTATAAAGCTATAGCACAGCTATAGGAGTTATGACAGGTAGCAGTTTTTAAGAAAACCATGAAAAATACAAGTAATTCATTCATAAAAACATAAGAATCATGAAATTTGGTGAACACAAAAATGTTTCCAAGGCTTTAGGAGTGTAGGGGACATTATTTAATATGGCATTATAGCATGATTTGTGAAAATAGCATGATTTGTGAAACACAAGTGTTCAAATTTTCAAAAGACCAACTTAGCAGCAAAAGATAAGTAGATAATAACTAAATTGTCACTCTAAAAGCTAAAACTCAAATAGCGGAGCTATTTTCAAGCTACATTTAAGCAATTTAGCGGCGCTAAAGCGCAATATAGCGGTCATAGCTGACATAGCGGAAACAATAGGAATAGCCTAGCGTGGGCTCTCTCCAGAAGCTATAGCGGCACTATAGCACCGCTATAGCCCGCTATTTGAATCCATCAGATTGATGCACAAACAAAATGGCATATCTGTTTGATAATTGATTGGTGAACTTATTGCGTTTCTATTCTTGCAAACAACAAAAAAGTTTACCCATCATTCATTGTTTTTGCTGAAAATAATATCTACTGTAAACAAATTTCCAGACCATGCATTTCATGCAAAAACTCGATCATCAAAAACTCAACCACAAGGAGAAGACAACACTCTGGCTTTGTGTTATGAAAGAGTACCAGACCCTTTTAGAGGTACTCACGCGACCTGCAAGCACCCAGGTTTGAGCCCAGGTGAATGGACTCTCAGCTGGAGGCTACCAAGCTATTGCTCGGCTCTCTCAGTCTCATCTTATACTCTTATAAAGCAAAATCTCACTACGTATTTCTCTCAACATGCAAGCTATCCAACTAGGCAATCCACTATCACACACAATTAAAAACCACTAGCTCATGCAATTGTAATGTCCACGTCCGCAAGTCACCTATTTCTATGAACATGCAAGCTGTCCAACTAGGTAATAAACATTCTAACCTATTTATATTTCTTCTTCATACCCGCGGCAACACGCGGGAAATCCTCCTAGTATATTGGAAACAAAAGCTATATCCTGCTTTCTCATTGTATATTGAAATCAAAACATCCACACAAACAAAATCCTAGGTGCAGACATACCCTTTCAAGTCAATAGATGGTATATCTTCTTTAGATGCCGCTTTCTTTTCAGAAGAGCCTGAAAATATCAAATCACCAAACTTGATAAGGCAACTGCAGAAATTGCAGCAATGAATACAAAGAAACAGAACACATAGGAAGTGGAACATGTCAAACCTTCAGATAACTCTGGTCTGTATCGAGCTGTTCTGTATTTCTGAAACAGTGTTAAATAAAAATCAGATAGATAATAGATTTCAACTATTTTCAGTAACATCCAACAATAGGGCTATATACCAGACCTGAAGATGACTTTTTACATGATAAATGGTCAAATTGTCGGCCTTCATTAGCTTCAGGACACCCTTAGGAGTTGCTTCTGCAATAATTTAAGGAAAATTTCAAAATGAATAGATTCAATCATGGGAGAAACATGTCTGCAAACAGTACGCACTTTCACTGCCACCAAGTTGATTGACAGCATCCACAAAGCGCTCGTGAAGTTCAGGAGTCCATCTCATGCGTGCCTTGGCAGTATTGGAGCCAGCAGTGGGTGAGGGTGCCACAACTGCCAACGGTTCAACAGATTGAGACGAAACTGTTTGTTGGGTAGCTGATTGATGAACGGAGATGGATGATTGCACAGGTTGCCCAACCTATGTGAAGCATAAATTAATGCATAAAGACTAAACAAAGAGTACAGGGCAGCAAAGGTTATAACAAAGTGACCTTGCCACAAGATTGAATACTATCATAGCTGAAATTGAATGTTGCAAACTTGCAAAAGATGAGCAAATGCATGCCTGATTTTCAACTTCAAAACCCATTTTATAAAATTTCTGAACTCAAACAAGTGACTTGGCAAATTCCTAAATTATATATGTTGCTTTATTAAAAAAAATGATCCCCAAGGGAACTAAGAGCACAATACAAGCAACTTTGCCCGTATTTGGTCTTGCCATTTGCAAACACAGAAACCTCCTGGACCCTGCTAAAATTTTTCCTCATGTGAAACTCCTATATGTGAACTTGTACAAACTACAAAAGTCAAGCTAAAGCCGATAGTGCACCACAATCCAAGTCAAATCTGACTGGAGTCATTTGAGGCAAAACTGATGTTATGGTGGGGAACGTCTACCAATGGAGGAACCTGAGCCATGGCTGAGGAATGGGCTACGCCGTGACCCGCCATGCATCGCTCAGTTAGTGAGATCCGATTGATTAGGAGTCTGTTATTCCTTTGAGTTAGCAGAAAGTTGTTAGGATTTGTGTATAAGTATTGGACAATTAGTTTAATGAAAGAGTGAGCTGGAGATTGAGATTAATCTCTCCCGCTCCCTTGTTCTCGCACACGCGCTAGCAAACGCAACGCCGAGCATGGCTTCGCAACCTCACCGCCATGCTGTTAAGCCTCACCCTCACACCTCCCATTCCTACTTCCTCCGTAGTAACCGAGCGCCAACAACTGAACACCCTACATGCAGCCTAGTCATCATGCTCATTTGTTACAATGAAGAAAAATATCAGGTAGCTCCTGACACATTGTTTCATCTTGCAATGCATACTGGCAAAGTCTAGTGTTAGAATACAGTCTAGATGTCAAACAACAGCTTGGTCTGAGGATCCAAAGTGGAAAAAAAAATTAGTCTTGGTCCAGTAAAGTAGTAAAAAATGCAGAAACTTTTTGACCCACAGGTCACTTTGAAAAAGAATGAGATGTATGATGTGAACCTGTATACAACATGCAGTTGTCGCCAGTATCCTGGATGTGTAATGAACAGTGAAAAGTTGAACTTCTAAAGATTTCCAGGTGTAGATTTGATGTATCATATAGATATAAACAAGATATAACAAAAAAAAAGCTTACAAAGAATTTATTTTGGGAAAAAAAACAGGACTTGTAGCCTGTAGGACATCAACAATATGATCACAGATTTGTGGATTTGTCATCAACTAGTTGACAAGGACCCAGAATGGACCAACGGTACAGTTAGGGAATACTAAGCACAAACAGGAGTACAAAAAGTCCACCCAACAAAATGACAGACTTAACTAGCGTACCTGTTGAGTTTCTGTGGAAGTTGGGATATCAACCATGTCCTTCCAATCCTCATTCATAAACTCTGTCCACCATTCAGTTTGCTTAGTAAGATCATCTGAAGCGCCAATAGAAGTGGTCCCAGTCACATTATTCCCAGCAGGGACATCACCAGAGTATCCAAGGATGCTCTCAACTGGATCAGGGCACCAGGTTGGTTCAACGTCTCTTGGGAAATCGGTTATGGAAGGTTCAAAGCCTCCATATTGTGACCCATAATTCAGTGTTGAAGAACTTGCAGTGCTTGGTGGTTGAGAATTGTATGGATTGTGGTTGGAGTATTGATCAGGATTCGAAAGCGAACAGAACCTTACAGACGGAGGTGAGCACAGAGGTCCAACAGATCCAGTATTGGAGTGAAAATGACCACGGATAGGAGCAACAGTGGTCTGGTGAGTTGGTAGTGGAGTGCTCCTCAATTCTCTCTCCATCAAAACACTCTGTGTATCTGGAAGCCTCGGGAAGCTCTCATCCAGAGAAGCTGGTATAGAAGGCAGAGATGTTGGTATGGTTACAGGAACTCCAGATTTGTAGAGCTGGTTGGTGCTTAATCTCTCCATCTACAAACAAGCACAAACCTCAGTTACCAGAAACGCAATGTTCCTCCAAGTGTTCAATTGCCTTTCTATCTTTACTAGGATTATTGTGTCTGCAATTAGAGAAAAAGGCATTCACGTTTGTCACAACGAGAAGTCTTTGACAACATAAATTGAATGATACATTTGCCAAGAAACAGATGAATCCAATTTCATTAATCCAACTATGAAGTGTTTTCAAAGAAAGTACACACTAAACTGGAAGTCAGCCTTTGCTTAACCAATAAGTCAGAATACATAGCCCATTTTAACTGGACTACAGGGCCATTTGGGCAACTGAATGGATCTCAGCTGCAGAAATACAGCAGTTCGAGGTCCTTCCACGGTAGCAGGAAGAACATGGCAACAGAGCCAGACTTTTTTACATGGTGAAATAAGCTGTTAACTTGACAACGATTTTGATTCGCTGATCATGGCACTACAGCTAGCCTGCAAGTGCCTCTACTATCAGGATTAAACGCACTCCGTGAAAATTCTCCCTACACAAACGATCTTAAGTAAAAAAAACATTAGATATAAGAAATCAACGAATAAATCGCTAGCCAAAGCACCCACCTGCGATAATAAATTCCACTCGCCCACGAGCCTAGCTGACATACATACCTGGGATAATAAATTCCATTCGCCCACGAGCCTAGCTGTCATATCTAGGATAATTTCGCACTTCGTACGAGTACGAGTCCATCCAATCTGAACCTACGGCAATCATTATCTCCTTAATAAGGCGCGCCAACTCACTACCCTCAACACAGAATTTGTCTTCCGCACCAATCAAACCACAAGGAACCCAAGCGAAACAGGATCGAATCATGGCCCTAACAACCGAGCGCAGAGGAGAAAGAGAGGTCGAACCATCTGGCACTAAACCGAGGCCGGGAGCGGGCTGCCCTCACCTCCGCTGCGGGCGGCGCGTGGCGGCGGGATCGGCGGTGTCGAGAAAGAGGAAGAGCTCGTGAACCGTATCCCCTGGCCTGGCCTGCCCTGAGCTCCTGCCTGCCTCTCTCCAACAGAGCTCGAGCGAGACGGGGGAGGGATGAGATGGGAGGCGAGGGGGGGGAGAACTGGAGGAGGCGGCCTTTCGCGTGGTGAACCGCCGCGCTCACTCCGCACGCGAGCGTCCAGCCTCGCTGACACGTGGGGCCATCTCGAGTGGGCCCGCCCCTGCCGTGGGAGGGGGTAGAGTAGGGACCGTGTAAGCGAGCGATTTGTAGCGCCGATGGGAAAAGATTCTGTCAGCTTGGGGGCGGGGCAGTGGGTGGGCCGGGTCCAGGGGACGAAGGGAGGTGGGGTCCAGTGGCAGTGGGCGCAGGCGCAGTGGGCTGGGCGCGTGGGTGGGTTGACGGCGGGGGATGGCCGATGCGGGTTCCGCCTCGGCGTCCACAATTGGCACCGAGGAGGCCGGAGCGCGACGGCGAGAAAGCCCAAAGAACGCAGCGGCAAAAGTTGTTGTTGTTGCGCCCAAGTGGGCCCGCCCACGGTGATGCCACTTGGATTGGATGGGTGGTCAAGGTTACGCCTGCTGCTTAGCCTGCATTCTTTTTCACCTCCATTCCTGTTTCTAGGGGAACAAAAAAAAATAGTGAGAACACTTCTCATGGAGCTACCGTTAAGCATCCAATTTACCATGGATTCACGACTCATGTCCATACATATGCATCTAACATAGAGGACTACTCCCTCCGGACCGTTTTCTAAGGCGCTATCGTATTTCTTCAAAAGGCTACTAGAGAACAGATCTTTCATCGATGTGTCTAGCATTTTTGACGTCCAGGACAAAAAAGATCTTTAGTCCCGGTTGGTAAAACCAACCGAGACTAACGGTCCCTCCCCAACGGCTTCGGTGTCAGGCGCTGTCGGAGAGGGACCTTTAGTCCCGGTGTGTTACCAATTGGGACTAAAGACCTACCTTTAGCTCTGGTTTGTGCCACTAACCGGGACTAAACCTTTTGTCCCGGTCTTTGGCGCCAACCGGGGCTAAAGGTAGGTGTTTAGTCCCGGTTGGCAACACCAACCGGGACTAAACCCTCCCCGCTATAAATTGAATCTCCCTCCTCCCTTCTTTCTCTCCCTGCCCGAGCCCGAGGTCCTTTGTTCTTGCTTGTTCTTTCTTGTTATTGCTCTCATCTCCCGCGATCGATCCATTTCAACGCTTCCACGCCGTCGTCGATTTGTTTGAAAGGTTGTTAGCTTCATCCTCCTATGTTTCTCACCGCCATATGTAATTTCATATTGGACATATGTCTATTTTAATTATTTCATGTTGCCATCTCTCCAATCATCATCTTCTCATGTTTGAATTTTTTTGAACGATGCTAAGTGTGTGCCCGCTAAAAACTAGTATACACAAATTACTACTATGTATACACGAATCATGTTAAGTTCTATTATAGATATTATAGGATATTTTTTACTTTAATATGGTCATGTTCTTATTTTAAAATATTAATAATATAATTTTTGTTGTAATTGTTAAATAAATTGTTTTTCACTTTAAAAATTCTTGAAATTAATTTTCTTTACTGATAAAATTATAGCTTCTAATAGAAAAATTACAATTCCATGATAATGCAGATAATGGCATGCCATTGGATGTACAATGTCGATCGCCGCTCCAACGAGTTCATTGAGGGCGTGCGAGAATTCCGCAGAGTGGCAGAGCAAAATAAGCGGGATGGTTTTATGTGCTGCCCATGTGCCGTGTGTAAGAATTTGAAGGAATTTTCAAACTCAAGAGAAATTCACTTACACTTGTTCACGAATGGTTTCATGCCAAACTATATATGTTGGACCAAACACGGAAAGTCCGGGGTTATGATGGAAGAAGGTGAAGAAGAGCAAGCGTACCCTGACAATGTTTTTGCTCAATACTGCGACTTCGCAGTAGAGGACGAAGGTGAAGAAGACGGGGATGCAGGAAACAGTATCGTTGATGATGACGATGCTCTTGGTGATGTCATTCGCGATGTACAGAGAGATTGCGAAAGTGCAAAGGAGAAGGCTAAATTTGACCAAATGCTAGAGGATCATAAGAAGCTACTCTACCTGTCGGCCGAAGAGGGACAGAAAAAGCAAGGAACGACACTGGAGTTGTTACAGTGGAAGGCAGAGAATGGTATTTCTGACAAGGCATTTGGAAAATTACTGAAGATCCAAAAAAAGATGCTTCCGAAGCCTAATGAGTTACCCACCACTACATACGAAGCAAAAAAGATCGTCTGCCCTTTGGGATTACAAATCGAGAAGATACATGCATGCTCTAATGACTGCATCCTGTACCGTGGCGAGCACGAGAAATTAGATGAATGCCCTGTTTGCCATGCGTCACGGTACAAGATCTTGCGAGATGACCCTGTCGATGTTGAGGATGAAGAACGTCCGAGGAAGAGAATCCCTGCCAAGGTTATATGGTATGCTCCAATAATTCCACGCCTAAAACGTTTGTTCAGAAATAAGGAGCATGCAAAGTTGTTGCGATGGCACAAAGAAGACCGTAAGGTGGACAACATGTTGAGACACCCGTTCTCAGTGGAGAGGAATCGATAGAGAATTCCCGGACTTTGCAGAGGACGCAAGAAACCTAAGGTTCATATTGAGTACGGATGGATTTAATCCTTTTGAGGACCAGAGCTCTAGTCATAGCACTTGGCCCGTTACTCTATGTATCTACAACCTTCCTCCGTGGTTATGCATGAAGCGGAAGTTCATTATGATGCCGGTGCTCATCCAAGGTCCGAAGCAACCTGGCAACGACATCGATGTTTACCTGAGGCCATTGGTTGAGGAACTCCAGCTTCTATGGAGCAAAGCAGGTGTGCGTATGTGGGATGAGTACAAACAGGAAGGATTCGACCTACGAGTGGATCAAATTTTGTACACTTTGCCAGCACTTTGTCAAATACAAAAATAGTCTATAAATGAAATGTAGATCTTGATAAGTGGAGCAATATTGGTATTCATGAGTTTTCCATTTGAGGCCATCCATGGTTCTGAAAATTAGCGTTTCGCTATGAATTCTTTCAAATTTTAAAATTGAGTGGTCCAAAATTTTTCAAATGAAAATGTGACCATTAGAGAAAATGTAGGTCTTGATGAGTAGTACAAACTTTGTATTCATGAGTTTTCCATTTGAGGCCATCCAGAGCTCGGTCAAAGTGTGTGTTTGTGAAACCCACTATTTTGACTTTGGTCAAACTTGGACAAATGACCCATCTGAGTACTTCAAATGGAAAACTTTTGAATACCAAGTTGTTAGATCTCATGAAGACCTACATTTCATACATGGATCATATTTTCATCTGGATAAATTTGATCGAGTCCCAGGCACATGTTTTCAAATTCGAAGACGGGCTTTGGTCAAACGACGGAGAAAATGACTTGGAATGGAAATCTTTTGAATATCAAGTTGTTAGAGCTCATCGATATCCAAACTTTTTATATAGACCATTTTTCCATTTGGAAAAGTTTATGTAAACAATACTCACCAAATCTTGAATCTCACACAAACTATATGAAACTATACGTGGGAAGTGTGGATTTTGAACTACACTTTGCCAACACTTTATCAAATGCAAAAATGGTCTATATATAAAATGTAGATCTTGATGAGTGGAGCAATATTGGTATTCATGAGTTTTCCATTTGAGGCCATCCATGGTTCTGAAAATTAGCGTTTTCCTATGAATTCTTTCAAATTTTAAAATTGAGTGGTCCAAACTTTTTCAAATGAAAATGTGACCATTAGAGAAAATGTAGGTCTTAATGAGTGGAACAAACTTTGTATTCATGAGTTTTCCATTTGAGGCCATCCAAGGCTCGGTCAAAGTGTGTGTTTGTGAAACCCACTATTTTGACTTTGGTCAAACTTGGTCAAATGACCCATCTGAGTACTTCAAATGGAAAACTTTTGAATACCAAGTTGTTAGATCTCATCAAGACCTACATTTCAAACATGGGTCGTATTTTCATCTGGATAAATTTGATCGAGTCCCAGGCACATGTTTTTAAATTCGAAGACGGGCTTTGGTCAAACTTGGTCAAACGACGGAGAAATTGACTTGGAATGAAAATCTTTTGAATACCAAATTGTTAGAGCTCATCAATATCCAAATTTTTTATATAGACCATTTTTTCATTTGGAAAAGTCTATCTAAACAATACTCACCAAATCTTGAATCTCACACAAACTATATGAAACTATACGTGGGAAGTGTGGATTTTGAACTACACTTTGCTAGCACTTTGTCAAATGCAAAAATGGTCTATATATAAAATGTAGATCTTGATGAGTGGAGCAATATTGGTATTCATGAGTTTTTCATTTGAGGCCATCCATGGTTCTTAAAATTAGCGTTTCGCTATGAATTCTTTCAAATTTTAAAATTGAGTGGTCCAAACTTTTTTAAATGAAAATGTGACTAGTAGAGAAAATGTAGGTCTTGATGAGTGGAACAAACTTTGTATTCATGAGTTTTCTATTTGAGGCCATCCAGTGTTCCAAAATCCATCTTACAACTTTTGAAAATTTAAATTTCAAATTTATACAATCAATGTCGCTCATTTATATAATTATTATTAAAGAACCAAAAGTTTAACGTCCAAATGACCCAAAAACTAAGTATCTGTCTAAAGCCAACAATTTTTTAAAATTTAATTGGCCATTATATTTTTGCATTATCACAATATTCATTATGAATAACATTTATTTTGAATAATATGAAATATTTGAAAAACAATTGTGTTAAGAATTTTTATACTGAAGAGTAGAGCAGAATAAAATTAATGTGTATTTTTTAATAATTTTATCATATTTATTTAATTTATAATGCATTTAACAATATAAAGGGAAAATAAAAAAAGGGAAAACCAAATTATGACGCTTGAACTGGCACCATAATTTGGTGAAACACCTTTAGTCCACAGCCCGGGACTAAAGGGTCTTTAGCCCCGGTTCCAGGCTGGAACCGGGACTAAAGGTATAGACCTTTAGTCCCGGGCTGTGGCTCGGCCCGGGACTAAAGGTGCCCTGCCCTATAAAGGGCAGAGCCCTTCTTTCTCCTTCTTCTCCGCGCCATCGTCGATCTTGCCCTAACCGCCGCCGCGCCGCTCCGTCTTCTTCGTCCAACGTCGTGCCGCCGTTGTCGTCGTCCTTGCTCGCTGCCGTCAACCCAACTCCGAGCACCACCCCGAGCACCACCCCGCCGTACTCCCTCTCTCTCTCTTTCTTGTTTGCGCGCCTCTACTCCCTCTCTCTTCGTTTGCGCGCCCCGCCGCCGCCACGCGCGGGCGCGCCCTCGGCGCCCGACAACGCCCGCTGGCAGGGGGCAGTGGCGCACGGGCCTTACGCCGTCGGCCGCGCGGCCGCGCGCGCCCCCACCCGCGGCCAAGCCCCCCGCGAGCACGCCGGCCGCTAACTAAGACAGAGAAAGAAAAAAATAAAGCAAAAAAGAAAGAAAAAGAAAGAAAAAATTAAAGAAAAAAAGAAAGAAAAAAGTGAAAACTTATATATAGAAAAAAGAGAAAGAAAAAATATGAAAAATTAGATAATAATAAAAGTGTTTACATATGTTAATTAGGCCTTGTTTAGTTCGAAAAATTTTTTAAGAGTCCCCGTCACATTAAATCTTTGGTTGCATGCATGGATTATTAAATATAGACGAAAATAAAAACTAGTTACACAGTTTATCTGTAATTGTGAGATAAATCTTTTAACCTTAGTTATTCCGTGATTGGACATTGTTTATCAAATAAAAACGAAAGTGCTACAGTAGCTAAACCCCAAAATTTTTGCGAACTAAACAATACCTTAATATATGTATAATTGAAAAAAAACACACACACATGTATACACACACACTTGATCATCCCCGGCCGATGCGCGCGTGCGCGCGCCCACACACACCGGGCCGATGTTCTTTAAATCAATTAGTGATGTTCTATAGTGTAGTGATGTCTACGTATGTAATATATATACGATATTCTTTAAATTTTTTTCTTTGTTACATGTTTTTATTTTTTTTCTTATGCTTTGCTCTATTTATTATTTGTATTACATTATATATTTATTTATTTTCATGTATATCATAGTACCAGTTTCTTATGAATCTAGAATATTGCCTCTACTCAAATTCATATATATTTATTTATTTTCATGTATATTATAGTACCAATTTCTTATTTACTTTCACGTAATATATATACAATGTTCTTTAATGTAATTAGCGATGTTCTATGGTGTATTTAGTTTTTTTCACGTAATATATATTTGATGTTCTATAACATATTTTAGCGATGTTCACATAGTATACATATAGTGTTCTGTGATGTATTTAGTGATGTTCACACAATATATATGCGATGTGATGTTCTATAATTTATTTAGTAATGTTCTATGGTGTATTTAGTAATGTTCACTTACTATTAGTGGTACAATTAGTGCTATAATTAGTGGTACAATTAGTGGTATAAATGTAGCAACTCATATTTTCACTTCTATCCAGTACATACCTTCAAACAAGAATTCTCCTTTGAATTTTGAACAGATATGTCATGGGGCTATTGCTCATACCTTGGGTCCTTAAGCATTTGCAGGATGGATTTGATCAGATCGAGTGCTATATCCCTAGTTCTTTACTTCACCTTTGTTCCGGAGTTGTTTTGATTTTCAAAACTTAGCACATTTATTTGTCAAATTAAACAATGGATCCAAAGAGAAAGTTAATCATACCATTGAATTTTTGAAAACTTTTTATTTTCCATCATTCTCTTTTTGTCTATTAGAGACACATGGCTATGTGGCTAATTCTACTGTTGGACACTTGCCCATTTTTTTATTTTTATTTTTTCGAGGTTCCGGACACATGTCCCTTTTTATTTCCTCGTGATCTTTTTTTTCTTTATTTCCTCGGATGCTTTTTTTTCTTTTTCATAGCCATATGCCTTCTAACAAACTTTTGAGATGATAAGATAATGAAATATTTTTGTTTTCAATGGTATGACAACCTCTCAAAGGGTCAACAAAGCTTAATCTAACTCAATGTGATTATTTTATTTTTGTAAAAACTCCAGAACTCTAGCGTTGTTTAGAACAGGATACTAGCAGCTCAGATCATCACAAATATATCCATTAGTTACTTTACACTTTAGATAGAGCATTTTGCAACCCACACATTTAATCATTTTATTAATTTGGAGAATTCAAGGTTGAAACTAGATACTGGAAAGAAATTACGATAGAGCAACTATTCATCATTTCAACAAGGAAGAAGCATATATCTTACATCACATATAAGAGTGGAATTATATTTTTGTCTTTTTAGCATTTTTTCATTTTTTTATATGCAATAATTAAAACATGAATTTAACTAATGGAAATTTCATAAAGTAAACATGCTAATTTAAAATTAAGGATGCATGAAAATAAATATGCAATGCAAATAACCTCGGGATTGGGGGTCCTCCCCCAAGCTAGCTTCTGGCCTACTGACGGGGTTGTACCCCATGTACCGCCAGAAGTCTTGGAACTGTTTCAGCAGCTGATCTTGGCAAGCTTGCATTTCTTCTTGCTGTTGCTGGTGCCAGGCCTGTTGTTGCTGTTACCATAGGAACCCTTGCTGGTGCCACTCCACGGCCTGCTGGTGGTGCGCATCGGTGGTTTGGATGTGTTGTTGGAGAGTATCCAGGATCTCATCCGTGCGCACCACCAGTCCCCCAAGCTGAGTTTGGAGGCGCTCCAAGTCGGGTCGGCCTACTTTGGAGGCCGAAGGATATTCTTCTGGTGATTGGGCCCTCCAGCGCGATTGTTGTTCCCAAGCGCTGGAATCCGCCTCAGCCCACCCCTCAGCACCTTGTGTCGGCATGGGTGTGTCCCACCCCGACTGGTAGATCGGCTGTGTATACAAGGGTGGTGGCTGGGAGCTGGATTCGCCGATGTCCCTGCCAGAAACACTACGCCTTCGCCCAGTTTCAGCTGTCTGCAGATCAAAGGTTAGTCTCCTAGAGTTATACAAGCGTAGACCCGGGTTAGGTAACCGGATTACGTTTGTATACCCTGGGAAATAAAACACAAGACCGCACACATTATCTCTTTTCAAATGGTGACCTTGGATAAGATAGGTTTCATTAATCATGGTGCGTGGAATTTGAATATAATCAAGATCTTGCCCTTCCAACGCACCAATGGTCGTGGCCACACGTATGAGTGAAGTCAAAGAGATAGGGGTGGTTGTCTTGATTATATCTAACCAATGCCTTACAATTTCTTGCACAGGCGCAACTTTTATTTTCATTCTAGCCGCGTAAAGTAACCTCATTTCATTTACTCGCACAACGCGGGTATCCTGGCTAGGAAACATTGTTATGGATAGCTAAAGGTGTAAAAAACCTTAGAGTGGGGTGTTGGATGTGGGCATTTCTAGGATAGTATTTTCCAGTGTGAACTTGCCCCGTGATTTCTTAACAAAACTTATCCTTATTAAGCCCTTTTGTGGCATGCACTAAATCAAGAGAGCATCTTTGATGAAAACTAAGGTATTTGCTTAAGTCTTTCCAAAAGATAGCATATTCATTTCCAAATAAACAAACAGAAATACCTTCATATGTTTCTATTAAAGTGCATAGGAATTGAATGGTAAGGGTATAGGATCCATACTCAGTTATGGGGTGAATGTTGTCCCACCCGGCGGCTTTCCATATGGAGAGGAATTCAGAGTCCATACCGATGTCGGAGAGGAGCGAGTCGTCGTAGACCGGCGTATGGAGGAAGATCCGGTCCTTGAGCATGTTGTAGGCTTGATGTTCTCGATCACCCACCAAGTTGAATTGGTGGGCTCCTCCTTCTTCAAGTTGTTCCTCCTCTTGTTCCTCTTCTTCTTCCTCTTCCTCTTCCTCTGCCTCCTCGATCTCCGGGGATTCTTCCTCAGCGGAGGGACTCCATCGGGGATCGGTGTAGTATGAGGAAGTGCTCTGATAGGGGCGCTTTGAGGATGACCTTGTGACTCTTTTAAACGCCCCCGAAACCGTTTTGCCGAACCTTTTCATGGTTCAATGCTTGCACCAGTGGATAGCTAGCTTGGATTGGTGATTTTTTTTGTGAGGTTTCTGTTGGTGGTTGGTTGGAAATAGCAAAGATGTGAAAGTGTTGCTTGGAGAGTGAAGATGGAAGTGATGAAGTGAAGTGAGAATGGGTGGAGAGGGCCACACCCGAACCCCTGGTATTTATAGTTTGAAAATGCAGGTGGATTCGGGGTGAGGGCAACGGCTAGGAGCCTCCCCCAGCTGGCCGTTGGGGGGGGGGTCGGCCGACCCTAGGGGCGGCCGCCCCCTGGTGGGCCCCGCTGCTCCCCAGCTTTTGTCTCCATCTTCCAACGGCTAGTTTTTGAAGTTTTTCCGTTGGCATATTGATGCACTTCTAGCTGAAAAAATGACTTTTGCAATTTCCAACATTTATTTGTAAAATTTTTATTTTTGAAAAATTTAGAAAAAATATATTTCTATTATTTTATTTTATTTCCTAGCTGGAAATGAATTTTTGAATATTTTTCAATTTTTTTTAAGATAACTACCGATTACCTTTGGCGGAGGCTAAAAAAATGTTTATAGTCCTTTTTGAGAAGGACTCTCTTCCGTCGTTTGAATTTCACCCTGTATGGTTAGTGGGAGAGTTCTCGGGTTGCCCCGGGAGTCTACCCGCATTCTCAGTAGGAATTGCAGCGGCGATCTAAGCTAGTTGTGTTTCTATCATTTTATTAAAGCTCAGTTGGTTTTGTACGGAAGAGGCAAGGTTTTCTATTTTTGTATTTATGTTTTCTAAAACCTTATTATTGGACAGCAACTTTTTAGTTAAGTTTTCATTTATTTTAGCTTGTCCAAGAACTAGGTGTTTTAATGAAGGTTGATTCAAATTAAAACTTGAATTACCTTAGAATGAAGAGCATGACTGATTATTCCAACCATTACCTTGGTTGGCGCCTCCTTGTTGGCGGAACTCGTTGTTGATGTAGGCAGCGTCTTCATGGGTTTTGGGGCAATCATTCCCCGAATGGCCAACTTCTCCACAGACCTCGCACGTCATGTGCGAGTCTATGGCCTTCACCGAGTTCGAGGGGTTCTCTTGGTTCCTCTCGGTGAGTTGCTTCATCAATAAATCTATTTTTGCGGCAAGCATATCCGTCTCCTTCACGGTATGCATGCCTTTTTGTGTTTTGGCAGCTGGTGGTTGAGTTTTGTCCTCCCCCCAGCTCTGGTGTTCTACCATCTTCTTGATCAGGGCCTTGGCCCCGACGGTGGTAAGTGATAGGAACGCGCCTCCAGCGGCGGCGTCTAGGTGTCCCTTCGACATGGGCGTGAGCCCATTGTAGAAGCTCTGGAGCACCATCTAGTTCTCCATGCCGTGATGGGGGCAGCTTAGGATGTACTCTTGTAGCCGCTCCCATGCTTTAGGGATTGTTTTGCTAGCATTTTGTTGAAAACTGGCAATCCTTCCCCTCAAAGCATTAGTTTTGCTTATGTGGAAGAACTTGGCGAGGAATGCCGCGGAGCATTTTGCCCACGTGGTGACAGCTTCCTTATCTTGATAGAACCACCTCCTCGCCTTCCCCACGAGGGAGAAAGGAAAGAGGCGGAGCCGAATGACATCAGGAGTGATGTCCTTGATGACAATCGTGTCACATAGCTCCAGGAAGTGTTGAAGGTGTGCATTCGCATCCTCGCTTGGCAACCCACAGAATGGGCTCGCCTGCACCATGGTGATCAGGCCGGTGCGTAGCTCGAAGTTCTTGCCGGCCGTGTCAACAGCGGGGCCAGTGGCCACGTTGGTGATAGCGGGCACGGAGAACTCGCGGAGTGTCTTCTCGGCGGCCATGAGTTCGTTCGGGGTTGGTGCGGTACCGGCTGGTTCACTTGTCGGTGGAGTAGCATAAGACAAAATGGTTCAAGACCGTCTAGTCCTTAGGAGTGCCTCGGGATCGGAGATGTAGTTTTCCGGCAAAGAGAAACCAGGCATACACTATTCCTCCTGTTTTATCCACAACAGGGAGAAAACAGGCAGAGTTAGCCTGCATAACAATTGACTCATTACGCACATCAGATTACATGATTATATTTATCTAGAATCATTTTCATATTTGTCTTCCCCGGCAACGGCGCCAGAAATGCTTGTTGGCATTTCTTAACGTCATCACTAAGAACAGGGTTTAATCCGTCCTCAGCAACGATGTCAGAAATGTCGTGAGAACACTTACTAATGCAATCACCAAGATTAGAGTATAAATCTATCCTAAGCAACGGTGCCAGAAATGCTTGTTAGCGTTTCTTAGCGTCGCTACCTAGAATAGGGTTCTGCTCTACTCATGATAATGACATTGGCAGTGTTGTATTGGCAGATCCGTAGCATCACCACCTTGAATAGGAAGCTAGATCTACCTTCCTGATAACGACGCCTTATTACCGTTAGGGTAGGGTTCCAATTTTTAATCATGGTAGTGGCACTAGGATTGCCATGTTGGTATTCCTTAACAAGTCACTAGCTCGGTGCATGTCTAGCAATAGTGTTAAGTATATACCGGAGTGATAGTTCCTTAGGTTTGGAGTTTAAGTACCGCAAGCGGACGGGAATTATCGTGTAGCATTTCAACCTGGGGATTTACCGAGTATCGTATTTATAGGTTCTCTCTAAGGAAGGCTTAATATGTTAAGGATTCTAAGATAAGCATAGATCAAAGTAATTATGATAGCAATAATGGAATCAAAAGTCATAGCAGGTGATAAACATTTATATGTAGAATAGTGATCCATCACAATCTAGGCATGACATATGGGCTAAGGAATAAAAAGAGACTAAAAGAATGAATTGAATCAAAGAATAAACAAACAACCTATTGGAGCAGGTGTGGTCCTAGATACAGATCATGTCATAGAACAAGTTAATCATGTAATTATACTACTTCGATCTAGTCCTGTGTTTAGATGGTTTGGGAGGTTACGCGAGTACTGGTCTGCCAGCAACCTCCGCAACTATTTAGACTCCTACACCCTAGCCGAACGTGGGGGAATGCCAAGGACGGACAGGGCTGTCACCACCTACCGCCATCCCCTCAACCGTGGACTAGGACAATGCATTTACCCGGCCTTTACACCCAAGCACCATGCTTACATGCAAATAACCTACTCGGACTCCCCCGGGTCCCCGACCCTACGGATCGATAGGTAAGAAGCCCGAGCCTACTCAAAAGAGCATGACAAACCCCCATCTTCACACAAAGCTATTTCTAGGCAATTAATTAACATGAAGAAATTAGACTAAAGTCCTAAGTGAGAACAATACAACATACACTTAGCACTAGTTCATATAATACACTACTAGCCCTAGGGTAGCATTATACTATAAGAACTATATACTAAAATGTATGTCATATCATTTTCACTAGAACTATATTCTAGTTCATATGCTAGCATCATAAAACAGGGCCTATGATCTATGTCATATACCATAGCATAAGAACTATACTCTAGTTCATATGAAGAACTATATCGGACATGATAAGGCATGGACTTGGAGTAAAGATATTCTTTATTCATACCCAAGTTTCTCTTCAAGGAGCCAAGCCCTCCTTGATAGCTCACCTAACTCTCTCTCTAAAAGCTAAAAGGAAAAACTAAGAAGAGGTAGTGCCCAAGTGCCTTGAAGGTGGAGTGTTGATTGTGAATGTGATGATATCCATGGAGCCTCCCTCTCCCCCTCCTTAAATAGGTGGGGAAGGTCGGTTTGTTGATGCAAAAGCTGATCTGCAAACACAAAGGGCTAATACCCGATTTAAACGTTAAGGCGTGCCAGCCGATTTGACCTTACTATCGGCAAAGGTGATAACTCGAATACTTTGGTCCTGACAACAGCGATGCGCCCGGATGCCACGGCCAAGAGGTATTCACGCGGAACTTGAGAACACGCCGAGCTTAAGTCGACGAATTCCTAAGAACTCGTAGTAAAAAGAAAAAAGGTGACGAAGTCGTCGAAAAAGTAGATGCTAGAATATGAGTAAAAACTTGTGTTTGATTGATTGATTGATTCATCGATTACAAAGCCCTAGGGTCTACATTTATACCCTGCTCAAAGAGCTACAACCAAACACGACTAGGACTCGAATTCCAAATTAAACAAAATCCGTACACAAAACGATTTAAATAACTAAGGAAAATACAAAACTATCTCCCCGTGACAAACTGGGACACCACCATGGACCAATCGGCAACCTTCACGCCTTCCTTCTGTATCGTCGGCAGACTCCTCATCATAGTCATCGGCAAAAGCTAACGCTGACCATCGGTATGAATGCATCACTAGTTATGGACTTAGTCACTTTCAGTCGTCCCTTCATCGGCAACCATCCTCATCGGTAAGTCTTGTGCAGACCAATTACTGTTGCCCCATCTTGCCGATCCCCACTCTACCGATCCTGGATACGTGTACAAAAACGGTGTCAACACATGCCCCCAATTTCGGAGTATGAAATCATTAATGCTCCGAAATTCTCTGTAGTGATGATGCCTTTCCGCAATTAATTCTTCCAATTTGGCAACCGACAGCCTAAATCTGAACAACCTTGGCCCGATTCTTCCGCAGATTCCTCGAATTCCTCCACCTCCCAAACGGACATCTCCACTTTAATCGCCCATCGGCAATATTACCATTACAAGGAACTGCCGATGGACTGACCAAGAAATCCCGGACATCTCCACTTTATTCGCTCATCGACAATATTACCGTTACAAGGAACTGCCGATGGACCGACTAGGAAATCCCGCATAGTGAAATATCTCCGGATTATGACCGCTTCCTGTCAAATCATCTGCACAATCCCTTGATTACCGTGCGAACAGTTACCATATCCACCTGAGTACCCTCGGATTTCACGGATACGGCGAAAAGATAAGTCAGTTTTACCCTTGCCCATTTTGTCCTATAAATAGTTCCTTCTCGGGTACTCCTTCTCCATCACATCATTCCACAGCCTCAACTCTACTTTCCCGGCGGCGGCGCTGTTCGAGAGCCCCAAGAACTCCGACGAAGGCCTTTCTTCACCAACCTCAAAGTCTTCGAACATTTTCTTTACGAGGAGATGGTCATCACTTTGCTGTCCCCGAGGTCAGTTCATCACCCCACCTCTTGTACTTTTACCACATCCTTGTTCATCCGTAATTTATTTTACTGAACATTCCTCTTTTTCCTTTTGTTCTTCTTTTTACCCCAAAAACCATTAGGATTTGTCCAATAAAATCGTCATCCCTACCGATCAGCCACACCTCCAATGCCTCGGTCCGCTAGGGAACCCAGATCCCACCGATTTAATCAACGCAGAAACAAACAGAATCCCCTTTAGAGCCGAGAACTTTTCTCTAAATCTGTGAAAGGATACCTTTCGTTCCTGGCCCAGTCCTACCGTAGGATGGAAGGATTGGTTCTTGAGAGTCAGTCACTCAAATGAAGTTCAGTGGGGTGAACGAAAACTGGACCAGTGCATCAGGTTGTCCATTGCCGATATGCATAGGAATGAGTCACTGCTGATAGCTGCATCATATTTCTGGTCAGACACACTCAATGCCTTCGTCTTTGGTCACGGCCCTACTTCTCCCACTCTTGCCGATGTGCTTATGCTCACCGGCTTAGATGTATCCACTGCCGATAGCAGTCACCTATTTGACACCACGCCTAGTGCCAAAGTGGAAACCCGCGCTATCGGCGGCTGGTCAGGATACATTCAGAAGTACCGCAGAACGGGGCCTGTCAACATAAAGGAACAAACCACCTTCCTGAACATGTGGTTGGATAAATTCGTGTTCTGTGGTCGATCGGCAGGACCAACCCCTGTTTACCTATCAGCAGCAGAGAAATTAGCTAATGGTGGCCGATTTCCCCTCGGCCGATACCTACTTGGCGCTGCCTACCATCTTCTCCATCAAGTAGCCAGAAAACTCCTGTTTGGCCAGTCCATCAGCAACTTAGGGGGCCCTTGGTAGTTCATCAATATGTGGCTCAATCTCCATATGCACAAGCGTCTCAAGTTCAATCTCTCTGCACAACGCTTCCCTAGAGATATAGCTGAGGACTATGAATTGGATGAAGAAGAATCGGCAACTCGTCCTCCTCTGAACTTTGGCGAGGCTGTCATAGTTCTACCTGGTATAGGCAGCAACGCAGACCAGGTCAGCCGATTCTTCCAGACCTTATACGAAGGCCTGACCAGAGAACAGCGGGCGTGGATGCCTAATGAAGATCCAGAGACTATGTTTCCCTTGGTCTTCCATCAATTCAACGATGCTCTCAACAAGGATCATGAGGTGATGATGGCACTGATCACTCCCAGAGCTATACCAGTGGGAAAGCCTCCAACCAGACCTACAAGTTTTACAATCCATCGGCACTAGCCCGTCAACTAGCTTTCGGCCAGCTGCCGATTGCACTCTGTTATGCCGATGTGATAAAACCCAGGGAAACCATCACCAGCCTCCTCGAGTGGACCAGGGTAGCTCAACTGCCCCCAAATGCTGATATCGATGCAGATTTGTCAGAGTGGGTTCCGGCCCTCTTCATTACTCAGGCCTACAAGCAGTGGTGGGAAGAATGGAAGGAGCATTTGTTCTGCAAATCGGCTCTTACGTACCGCGGCATGATCGATCCCCAGTACAAAATCCCTGATAACACTGTAAGTATTTCCAAACCGATGTTCCAATCCTTTTATTCTCACTTTCATCGGTAACTTACTTTCTGTGTTATATTACAGGTCGACGATACACCACCATCGGTCAGTAGGAGTGGCAAGCCGATTGATCTTTTTCCATCAGGTCCAATCTCCTCAATCGGATACAATGCCCCCACCCTGGCCGCCATAATGCACCGAGGTGTATGCCTCAAGAAAGTCACCACTAAGCGGACAAAGACATCTCCATCGGTAGTTGCCTCTGCTTTGGCACAAGCCTTCAAGATAACTCTCAAATTCTTTTACCGATTCCATTCTTGTACCGATTACACCTGCACTCACAACTTCTTATTGTTGTACCAGCACACCGGCGCATCGGCAAGGACCAGAAGCATAAGTACCGATGCCCCCCAGTCTAGTCAGCCGAAGAGAAAGGGTGCCAAGAGTACCAGAGCACAAGCAAAGCGCCAAAGAGTAGCAACGCCTTCTCCTCCCCCAGTATCTCCAATCCCGTTAGAATCTTCTCCCTCTTCTCCAGAAACACAGACACAGCAGGTACCATCTCCTTGTCAGCCACAAGAAACACCCCAAGTGGAAGAACCCCAACCAGAAGAGCCCCAATCAGAAGTACCTCAGCCAGAAGACACTTCGGCTGACGTGCATGAGCAGACTGCTGATCCAGCAAGTTCGATCATAGCATCGGTAGTCTCCTCCATCTAGACAAGTACTGCTCCCCCTCAAGGTAACATACCTTTTATGAAATTATTGCCGATGAACTTATTTCCCTGTCTTATAACTGCTTCTGTTATTTTTTTAGTTGACATAGTTCCATCGGCAACCCCAGTCGATCAACCTGTAGTTCCATCGGCATTTTCCACTCAGAGGCAAGAGATTGCTCTGAAACAAGTAAGTCACCCAACCTCTATCGATATTATCTGTCAATACTTGACCATGGAATGACTCATTTTATTTCCTTTTTAGGAACATGACTCTCCTGACAGCTTGTTCTCCTTCGCCATCGACATCTCTGAAGATGAAGGTGAGGAGGCAAGTTCTTCCCATGTAGTTGGAATTACATCGGCAGAAATCAGGGCAAAGTTAGAAGAGTTATCAGCCCTCCTTCACCAAGATACGGCCCAACTGGTTGATGACTCCGATCCAGCCAAGGCTTTGTTCAAGACCCTCAGAGGCCAAATCCCTACCGACGCTGAAGAAATCCTTTTCCAAGCTGCACATCTAGAGAGACGTCAGCTGCAGTATCAGAGAGCTACCCAGCGTCTTGCCGACAGAGCTGCTCAGACTCAGCTTTCTGAGGAGATGATGAAAGTGAAGCTCCTTGCCGATGAGAAGCACAAGAGCATCAGCATCTTAAAGTCCTCAGAGGATGCATTGAGGCAAAAGATTTCTGACCTATCGGCAAGAAGAGAAGCCCTGCTGGCAGAACTCAAACAAGTAGAAGAAGCCTTGTCCCAAGCTCAACAAGAGGAAAACCAGCTGTCTGAGGCGATCAGACTCCTTGAACAGGAGCGAAATGTCCATGGTCGCAGAGCGCTACAGATAAATAAGAAGTTGAAGCCGGTGGAAGGCTCTGTCGATGAAGACACCAAAGAGATAGAAGGAGCCAACCAAGTCCGTTTGCTCGCTCTATCGGTTATCCAAGCGCTGTTGAACATGTGAGCTCTTCATTGGCAACATACTTGCCCCTTTCTGCTTTCCAACCTTCCTGATATTTGGTCTAGCCGATAGGACTGTTACCGGCACCTTTTAAAACACTTAGTCCGGTCCTAGATACATTTTGACCCAGCCGATAGGGATGTTATCGGCATTTAAACTTTCATGCATCGACCCATATGCTTGGGTAATACTTCTTTAGATATTTACCATTTAATGCTCTAGGAAATTCAACTCCTTCAAGAGTTTCTAGAATATAGGCGTTACCAGGAGCCGATCGACTTATCCGATAGGGACCCTCCCAATTGGGAGACCACTTCCCGAATTTTGAACTTTTAGTCCCGATCGGTAAGATTAGTTTCCATACTAATTCTCCATCGGCAAACTCCTTAGCCTTCACTTTCTTATCATACCACCTGGCAACTCTCTTCTTATTCTCTTCTATACTCATCAAAGCCCTTAGCCGATGCCCTGCTAGATCATCCAACTCGTCTGTCATCAAGTAGCATAATCATCGGTAGCCAATTGATCTTGAAAAGATAGTCGCCTAGACCCAGTCTTAATTTCCCAAGGTAACACTGCGTCGTGTCCATACACCAACTGATAAGGTGAAACCTTAGTCGATCCGTGACAAGCCATCCGGTATGACCATAAAGCCTCATTTAACAATGTGTGCCACCTCCTAGGATTTTCATCAACTTTCCGCTTAATAAGCTTGATAATTCCTTTGTTAGATGCCTCGGCCTGCCCATTAGCTTGAGCGTAATAAGGAGAAGAATTCAATACTTTAATCCCCATGCCGATTGCAAATTCATCAAACTCTCCCGATGTGAACATAGTACCCTGATCGGTAGTGATTGTTTGAGGAATTCCAAATCGGTAAATAATATGTTCCTTCACGAAATCGATCATATTGGCCGATGTAACTTTCTTCAAAGGAATAGCTTTAATCCATTTGGTAAAATAATCGGTGGCAACCAAGATAAACTTACGCCCTTTGCTGGATGGTGGATAAATCTGACCGATCAAGTCAATAGCCCATCCTCGGAACGGCCAAGGTTTAATAATGGGATTCATGGCTGATGCAGGTGCTCTTTGAATATTGCCAAATTTCTGACATCCTTGACACCCCTTGAAATATTTAAAGCAATCCTCAAGTATGGTTGGACAATAATACCCATTCCTCCTAATCATCCACTTCATCTTGAATGCCGATTGATGTGCTCCACACACTCCCTCATGGATCTCTCCCATCAAATTCTTGGCTTCATCATCACCTAAGCACTTGAGAAGAATCCCATCAATAGTTCGGTAATACAACTCATCTTCAAGGAGCACATACTTGGTAGCTTGAAATCGAACACGTCGCTCAACTTTCTTGGACGGATCCTTTAAATAATCAATGATTTCTTTCCTCCAATCATCGGCACCGATTGCCGATATCGCATTAATCATGGGCTGATATCCTGAGGCATATTGAGCCAACCGATTGGCCTCTTCATTATGCAATCTAGGAACATGCTCTAATCGGAAATCCCTGAATTCCTTTAACAATTGCATACTTCTTTCGTGATAAGTTATCAAAACCTCGCTTCGGCATTCATAGCTTCCAGCCAATTGATTTATAACCAGCATAGAATCTCCGAAGATTTCAACAGCATCAACAGGAACTTCCCTTAGCAATTCCAACCCCTTTATCAAAGCTTGATACTCAGCTTGATTATTTGTTGACGTGGCAACAATCGGCAAAGAGAATTCATACTTCCTTCCCCGAGGGGAAATTAACACGATGCCGATTCCTGCCCCCCGATCACACGTGGATCCATCAAAGAAGAGCGTCCAAGGTACAATTTCCAAAGTTTCCACTGTACCGCAATGTTGAGTCACAAAATCGGCCATAATCTGTCCCTTAACCGCTTTGGCCGATTCGTAACGCAAATCGAACTCCGACAGAGCCAAGATTCAATTACCGATTCTGCCACTCATAATAGGCATAGACAGCATATATCGGACCACATTGTCTTTGCATATGACAGTGCATTCGGCCGATAACAAATAGTGTCTCAACTTAGTACATGAGAAATAGAGACATAAACATAAATTTTCAATGGCCGAATACCTAGTCTCAGCATCAACCAATCTCTTGCTTAAATAGTAAATCACACATTCCTTCCCTTCAAATTCTTGAATTAAAGCCGAACCGATGACCACCCCATCGGTAGACAAATACAATCTGAAGGGCTTCCCTTGCTGAGGTGGAATAAGAACTGGAGGATTTACTAAATAATTCTTGATTTCATCCAAGGCCAATTGTTGCTCCTTCCCCTAGACAAACTCTTGATCGGCTTTCAACTTAAGTAAAGGACTGAAAGCACGAATTTTACCAGATAAATTAGATATAAACCTCCTGATAAAATTTACCTTGCCGATCAAGGACTGGAGCTCAGTCTTGTTCGTGGGAGCAACTATTTTGTTGATAGCATCAATGGACCTCTGACTAATCTCAATCCCTCTCTGATGCACCATGAAACCAAGGAATTGTCCTGCCGATACACCAAATGCACACTTATTGGGATTCATCTTTAAACCATGCTTCCTTGTGCATTCCAACACCTTTCGCAAATCGGCAAGATGCTTTGTGAAGTCCCCGGACTTAACCACCACATCATCAATATAAATCTCCACCAGCTTGCCGATGAACTCATAAAAAATAAAATTCATAGCCCTCTGATAAGTAGCACCAGTATTTTTCAAGCCAAAGGTCATGACTATCCATTCAAATAACCCAACATGACCAGGGCATCTAAATGCAGTCTTGGGAATATCTTCTTCAGCCATGAATATTTGATTATATCCTGCATTACCATCCATAAAGCTCATGATCCGATGCCCAGCCGCAGCATCAACTAGCAGATCGGCAACTGGCATTGGGTAGCCATCCATCGACGTAGCTTTATTGAGATTCCTGAAATCAATGCAAACCCGAAGCTTTCCATTTTTCTTGTAAACTGGAACCACATTGGAAATCCACTCGGCATACCGACACTGCCGAATAAACTTAGCTTCAATCAGTTTGGTTATTTCGGCCTTAATATCAGGAAAAACATTAGGATTACATCGACGAGCTGGCTGTTGATGTGGCCAAAATCTAGACTTGATGGGTAACCGATGTTCAACAATCGATCGGTCTAAACCAGGCATCTCAGTATAATCCCAAGCAAAGCAGTCTTTATATTCCTTTAACAAATCAGTCAACTGCTGCTTACACTCAGAATTTAACTTAGCACTAATAAAAGTAGGTCTAGGCTTATCACCACTACCTATATCTACTTCTACCAAATCATCGGCCGATGTGAATCCCTGGCCTAATTTTCCATTATCGGCGAACCTATCCATTAAAAACCTTCATCAGAACCGACTGCTTGGATCGGTGGAATTTCATAATCGGCAACTTTGAGGAAATCTTTTTCCCAAACTTCTCCTAAAATACACCTAGTTCTTTCATAGGTGTCTGCTTCTGCCGATGCAATGACATAAGAAGAATCTCCCGGGACAATCTCAATTTTGTCACCTACCCACTGGACCAAGCACTGGTGCATTGTAGACGGGATGCAACAATTGGCATGAATCCAATCTCTTCCCAACAGTAAGTTATAAGCACCCTTTCCACCGATCACGAAGAAGGTTGTAGGCAAGGTTTTGCTGCCGATGGTCAACTCAACGCATATGGCCCCCTTAACCGGAGACACATTCCCTTCAAAGTCTTTGAGCATCATATCGGTCTTGGTCAAATCCTGATCCCCTTTTCCAAGCTTCCGATACACTGCATATGGCATGATATTGATAGCGGCTCCACCATCAATTAAAATCTTGGTCATCGGCTGACCGTCAACTCTCCCTTTGACAAACAGAGCTTTAAGATGTTGCCTTTCATCATCGGCATACTTTTCAAAGATGGCGGTCATCGGATCCAGAGACAACTGAGCTATTTGGTCAGAAAACTCCAACTCATCATCACTGGACGGTGCAAGGAACTCCATCGGCAACATAAATACCATGTTGACATCTGCCGATAGACCTTTCCCCTTAGGATCTGATTGTTGCTGATCCCCAGACTAGCCAGAGTTCTCACCCTTGCTTAACTCTTCTCGTCTTTCACGCTGCAGCCTCCTTTTCTGTGTCCTAGTCAACACCTCTGGACACCATGGAGGAAGCTGTTGCTGCCTTACCGATGGACGATGATGTTCCCTTGACTCCATCCGATAAGTATTAGCATCCCTGCAAAATATGAACTCATCGGGAACTCGTGCATTAGCCATCTCCTCAAGTTCTTCCTGGTTCCTGGGAAAATATTCAACACGATCACCAAGCCAGTCGTGCACACTAAGCCTGCCCCCCAGCCGATCATGAACCGACGCTCTTCCCCTAATCGGCCCGTCAAACCGGCAGTTATTGTTCTGATACTGCCGATTTGATCTATCATACCGATCATAACCATTGCATTCCGGGCAGTCTCTGACAGTAGGAAGCTTAATATTTTCCTCCCAACAATGAATGAAGAATGGACAATTCCAGTGATCCCTATGCCGATTCCATTCTTGTCGACGTCTTTCTTCTTCCCAATGATAGTCTTCTTGCTGGCGCCGATACCGATCCTCACGTTGCTGCCAAGTTTCCCGAGGCCTTCTATGAGTTATCACAATACTAGATTGGGGAAGCCTCCCTGAGTTAGTCCCCTCCTGGATCAAGCCTTTTCCTTTTGCATCGGAAGTGGTGACCTGATGCTGAGGATCTACCGATGCATTTCTTTCGGCTGCTTCCGATGTTAAGACCTTGGCCTTTCCCTTAGCATCCAGCATGTTTGTTGGGAAAGGATATTGATCAATCTTCATCGGCTTCTGAGTTTTGGAGCTGTCGAATTTGATTCTTCCAGACTCTATAGCCGATTGCAGCTGTTGCCTAAAAACTTTGCACTCATTAGTGCTGTGAGAAGTCGCATTGTGCCATTTACAGTACTTCATCTTCTTCAATTCCTCAGCCGATGGGATTACATGATTGGGTGACAATTTGATCTGACCTTCCTGAAGTAGAAAGTCAAATATCCTATCGGCCTTAGTGATGTCAAATGCGAACTTCTCCGGCTCTTTGTGCCCAAAAGGGCAAGACATCGGCTTCTTGTTCTTTACCCATTCTGCCAAGCCGATGACTGGTTCCTCATCAGGGTCCGAGCTTGCTGCTTCATCCACAAATGATACCTTTTTCTTCCATGCTCTCTTGGGCTCGAAAGGCTTGATATCTTGATCAGAAATCCTCTGCACCAAATGACTTAAGCTTTCAAACTCTTGAGATGCATACTTGTCCCTGATATGTGGCAACAAACCCTGGAAAGCCAAATCGGCTAGCTGCCGATCATCCAGAACCAGACTATAGCATTTGTTCTTGACTTCCCGTATTCTCTGCACAAAACTTTCAACCGATTCATCATTGCGTTGCTTCAATTTGACCAAATCGGTGATCTTCTTCTCATGGTCTCTAGAAAAGAAGTTTTGTGGAATTGCTTCTCCAGATCGGCCCAAGTAATCACTGAGTTAGGAGGTAATGATATAAACCAGGTGAATGCCGATCCAGACAATGACGATGAGAACAACCGCACCCTTAACTCGTCCCTGTTAGCCACCTCTCCACACTGAATGATGAATCTATTGACGTGCTCCATGGTCGATGTATCATCCTGCCTAGAAAACTTAGTAAAATCTGGCACTTTGTACCGATTTGGAAGCGGAATTAAATCATATGCAGGAGGATACGGTGTCCGATAAGAGTAGGTATTGACTTTGGGTTTTA
This sequence comes from Sorghum bicolor, assembly GCF_000003195.3. Lineage (NCBI taxonomy): Eukaryota > Viridiplantae > Streptophyta > Magnoliopsida > Poales > Poaceae > Sorghum > Sorghum bicolor. Next base: position 16,012,549 of record NC_012871.2, on the reverse strand, counting down.
TGCCAAATTGGTCCCTCATTACTTCAGCAATCTTATCGGCCCAATAAGCATCGACATCTTGCCGATGAGGCGGTTGCGGATCTGGGACCTGTTGATACACTTCCACGTGTCTGTGCGGTGCACGATCTGCATGGAACATTGGGTTAATCATCTGGCCACCAATGTGTTGACCACCAAACTGCTGACCACCAAACTACTGACCACCGATCTACAGACCACCGATCTGCTGACCACCAATCTGCTGGCCGAGATTCATCGGCTGATTGACCAACCCTTGGTTCTGGAATCCAGGGTAGATTTGGCCTTGTTGAAACCCTGTAGCCTGATGATTCTGTTGGGGCATTTGTGGAAAAACTTGCTGCTCAGGCCATCAACTATTAGCATTCATCGGCACAGGACCTGTCGATGACTAGTAATTGGGCATCATCATTGAATTGACATATCCTGGCTGAGTCATAAGCCTCTGTTGCGTCAGCATTGAATCTGCCGATGCGTTAGGCATCTGGAACATTGGAGCTTGAGAATTCCCAGTGTAAGGTATGGCAGTAGTAGTTGTAGTATACTGGGGACTCTGGTTCATCGGCATATTTGGAGGTGCCGATGCCATGGGAGCCTTGCCTCTCAAATCAGCTGCCTGAGATGTGCTAGGTGTCCTCAACGAGTATTCCGGGGGCATACCAAAACCCCACCAATTAGGAGGAACGGATCCCGACATTGCCGATGCCAATAGATCTGTAGTAAGCTTGATCGAACCATCTGATGTCAATGGATTAGACAGCATCGGCGTGGATTGCGCATTAGAGACTCCTAGCGTGCTCGGAGGAACAGTGGTTTCTGTGCCTGCAGCGGCCGTAGTAGCCGATGGAGCCGTCACCACTGGCGATTCTGGCTGATGATAGACAGGGCCCACATAATTTGGTAGCAATTGTCCTTCTTGGAAAGTTCTAGCCACGGCATTGAAAACCGTATTGGATAGCACACCAGCTTGGTTGATCAAGGCACGGTTGATAGCACTATCGACCATGTCTTGGAGTTTCCCAGGATTGGCGTCAAAAGTAACCTGCCGAGGGGTCGACCGTGCTTCTTTCTAGATCACCTCGCCACTCCTATTTATGCTGAAGGACTTGAGACATTGCTGCTTATAATCCTCCATAGCCTTCGCAATAGCTTACTTCTGCTCATCCTTGAGATTGGCTTCTATCACGGGGATGACGTTCTCCAAGTCGAATTCAGTAGTCGACATGTCAATCTTGATCTTGAATAATGTCCCACTGGGCATGCCAAAAGATGTGTTGATGCAAAAGCTGATTTACAAACACAAAGGGCTAATACCCGATTTAAACGTTAAGGCGTGCCAGCCGATTTGACCTTACTATCGGCAAAGGTGATAACTCGAATACTTTGGTCTTGACAACAGCGATGCGCCCGGATGCCACGGCCAAGAGGTATTCACGCGGAACTTGAGAACACGCCGAGCTTAAGTTGACGAATTCCTAAGAACTCATAGTAAAAAGAAAAAAGGTGACGAAGTCGTCGAAAAAGTAGATGCTAGAATATGAGTAAAAACTTGTGTTTGATTGATTAATTGATTCATCGATTACAAAGCCCTAGGGTCTACATTAATACCCTACTCAAAGAGCTACAACCAGACACGACTAGGACTCGAATTCCAAATTAAACAGAATCCATACACAAAATGATTTAAATAACTAAAGAAAATACAAAACTATCTCCCCGTGACAAACTGGGACACCACCATGGACCAATCGGCAACCTTCACGCCTTCCTTCTGTATCGTCGGCAGACTCCTCATCATAGTCATCAGCAAAAGCTAACGCTGACCTTCGGTATGAATGCATCACCAGTTATGAACTTAGTCACATTCAGCCGTCCCTTCATCAGCAACCATCCTCATCGGTAAGTCTCCTGCAGACCAATTACTGTTGCCCCATCTTGCCGATCCACACTCTACCGATCCTGGATACGTGTCCAAAAACGGTGTTAACACGGTTCCCCAGGGTGTAAACTGCAATTTGCACGTGGGGACTGCGGGAGGATAGGCTCAGCACCGCCTCTGCGAAAGGCGATGCCGAGATGGGCTGGGCCAAGGTTGGCCGACCCTAGGGGGCGGCCGCCCCCTGGTGGGCCCCGCTGGCCCCAGCCCGAAGCCCGTTGCCTTCCTCTCGGGCCCCTGAGTCCAGATCCACATGCAAATTGATGCACTTCTATATTGGGCTTTTGGGTACTTGTTTATTTGCGCATTTTTTGACGTGTCGGATTGCGCCTTTTTATTTGCTTTCCACTTGTATGCCTGTATATGATCTGCAAAACACAACTTGCACTACATGTGGAACTTGGTAAGCATTTAATAAGTATATATGAGTAAAATACATGCTTTTCTTCCTTTGCATGGACTATGTTGGCGGCGTAAATATGTCATTAAGAACCGCCAACAATAAATTAGTGGTACAATTATGATATATTTAATTGTTAGCAAATGATATACTCTAAACCCTAAGCCCTAAACCCTAACCCCTAAACACTAAATCCTAAACCCTAGTTTTATATATTGTTTCCTTGTCAGGTATACACAGTAGTGCTAGTAGTCATGTGTCACTCAAGATGGCAATGGGGAATTCCCCGTCGGGGATTAGGTTACCATCGCCGTCCCCGCGAGGCCCCGTCCCCGTCCCCGTAAACAATCGCAGGGGACGATCCTCTACCATCCCCGTCCCCGCGTGGGGAATTTATCCCCACGGGGTTTCCATCCCCGTTAGAAAAATGAAGTTGAGGACAAAAGCAGATCTACGACATCAAAATGGACGTCAATTGAGCGAAAAATAGATGTCAATCGAGAAAGATTTCAATATTTCTCATGTGCTGATTGCCAAGAAACATTACTAGCTTCCTTCTCACAAAATCTAAACAAAGAAAGCACAAATAAACAAGAACACATAAGTCTTCGGTGCGAAACTATCTTGAATAAAATTTCCACCCCAACAAGACTTCACGCCGCACTCAAGACATGTCGTGCATGTGACTCCAGCTCCAAGCATGTCACGTCAGATCCTTGAGCTCGAACATACATCTCTCAATCTGTGTTGGCATGCAGATGCTGCAGGAAGAAGTACTTTGTGGGGGTAGCGATTTGCAAGAGGAAGCGTGATGTGTGGCTTGGAGTCAGCAGATGTGCGAACGCGGGAGTGAGTGAGATGCGTCGCGTCACACGGAAGATAGAAGAAGTGTGGCGTGTTCCTCGGCTGCTCAGCTATCTTGGCGGCGGCGGCAGCCGGTGGGTGAGAATGGGGAAGGGAGTAGAAACTTGGCTTGGCTACTTAGGTTTTTCTTGTCTTTTATATGTGACTCTTCTACTGGGCTTTCCTGGGCCAGGAATGAGCGGGCTGCCTGCGAGCCTGTGAGTGCGCGCAAGCGGGGATGCGGGGAAACGGGTACGGGGATAGCACAACCGTACCCGCCCCTGCCAGACCCGACGGGGGACGTTTCTTCCCGATTTTATTCCCCGTGGGGATAAATTTCTCTCCATCCCCATCCCCTAATGGAGGAATTCCCCGCGGGGAATCGGGGATCGGGTCCCCATTGCCATCTTTATGTGTCACATATTTCTGCAGAAATGGCCGATCCGAGAGAACACAAAGAGGAAATGATGAACCTGATCTGCGGTCCCACTGAAGAAGTTTATCACGATGATCGCGAAGGCGGTGAGAACCCTAAGGGCATCGATGACTGCTCTCAGTATTTGGTCGACCCGAATGAGCAAGACAATGCTAGCCAGCAGGTGTGTAATATGACAGTCTCCTTTGTTTTTACAGATATAATTCGAAATAATATCTTGTATTAAATTGTCTTGTTTCTTTCTACATAGCCCTCTGGCTCGACGACAACCACGGGGACCAGCCGGAGAGTACGTGGCCCAAAGAAGCCTATGGAGGGCCGGTTAGTAATATGAGAATTCGAGGAAGCATCAGGCAAGCCACTTGGACCCCATTCAAGGGCCTTTGTCTACCACTTAGGGTACCTTGTCCTGGATAGGATCCCGATCAGTGTTCGTGAATGGAAGGAGAACCAGAAACACCTAGAAATCAGTTATGTCTCTAGACGTGACAAGGAGCTACTCTGGGGTGATGTCTTGCAACATTTCACACTGGAGACAAACGATGACCCCAATGTTCTAGGGCCCGAGATTGGTCTATGAAGAAGATGGCCCCAATGTTCCAGGGCTATAAGAAGCGTCTATATCAAGACTACATCAAGAAAAACATGACTCCAGATTTCAACTCTCCGAACTATGCGAAGCTACGGCCGTTTTGAGACGACTTTGTACGGTCCAAGATGTCCGAAGAGGCTCAGGAACAGGTGAGAAAGAACCAAGAGAATGCCCGACGCAAGACCTACCACCATACGATGGGATCAGGTGGCTACCAAACCGCCGTTCCTAAGTGGGAAAAGGCCGAAAAGAGTTAATCGACAGGGGGTTCGTGCCCGAATCCCTCGAGTGGCCTGAGCGCGCGAAGCACTGGTTTTTCGCTCATGGAGGCTCACTGGACCTTGAGACCAGAAAGGTCGTGTATGGGGAACGCATCCAAGCTGTTGCGGAAAGATTCCATCAAGCCCGCTCCATCGCTCAAATTGGAGAATGGCAGCCGAATAGAGATAAAGATGAGTAGACATTCGCCCTAGGGAACCCTAAGCACGGTGGACGGACAAAAGGCTATGACACCGTGTCGTGGGAACATGCCTTCCCTGCTGGTAGGGAAACTTATAGAAGCCGCCAGAAAAAGAAGGAAGAGGACAGGGAACATATACGCAGATTGGAGGAAGGACTCATAAAGACCCAAGAAGTGGCTCAACGGGCCCTTGAGCGGGAGCAAGCGCTGAAGTCCACAATGGATGAGAAAATCCAAAAGGCCATGGAGGAAGCTGTAACTTCCCGCCTCCAAAGCTTGTCACAGCCACCGGCCGCCAACATTAGCCCTTGCTCAGCTCATCTAAAGAGTAGTTGTGCTTCTACGGAGGCGCCTGCGAGGCAAGTTGATGACGTAGGGCTGCGATTCCCGGTGGATGACGTCACCGCTCTGTTGACGTCTTGTGAGCTCCATATTCCGGAGGGCGATGGCACAGTAAAGGTGGCTACCGGTGTCGTATCTCCTATCGACCCCACTAAGACACCAAGGATCCACTCTGTCCTAATACCAGCCGGATATGCTTGTGTCTCGGTGGATAGAGTGGTCAGATGCCGTGAAAATGTGCCTCTCGATATCGAAGGCGGTGATGGAGAGAAGACACTTGGTGAAGCGGAGAAGACATTCATATGTTGGAGAAAACGGTACATCATTATTCCTGGGGTGCCGCCGCCACAACCGAACCCTAGCAGGTGCGGATTATTGTGGACGCTACTGCTTTTTCTATAATTATGTTCTGTATCAAATTACATTGAGTCATGTATACATATACCTTATTTGTTTTTCTTCAAATCCAGGGCCTCCCCCCACCAAAGTCCGTCTGTCCATTCACCGCATGACCATAGTGCCGTGGGACACGACGACGACGACGTACAAGAGAAGGCCACATCCCCACCACCGGCCACCGCATCTCCTCCACGAACCAATCCAACGCCGCTCGCGGCCGAATCTCCTCCACAACAGCAAGCTCCACCTGCGCCGCTGCCTCCGCCAATGCCGACAACGGCCGCCGCCTCATCGGCACCGGCTGGTGCTGCATCGAGGAGGAAGAGGTCGTCCGCCGAGACACAGAGATCACTCCAACCACCTGCGGCAAAGAGGAAAGCTTTGAACACGAGGATCCCGAAGACGACCAAGCTTTCATATGAGAAGACCGATGAGGAAGTGCTTGCTGCAAGCAAAGCAGAAGTCAAAGCATTCTTTGAAACATGCTAAGCTAATAGAAAAGCAGAGCAAGAGCCGCCATACCTAATGTATCCTCGTTCAAAGCTACGTCAAGTGGTGCAGAAAATTACAGACGCGAACCGTGCTGCGAGTAAACAACCAGGGTCAACAATATCAGACTACGACCGTACTGTCCTAAAGAAAATCAAGGCAGACAAAAGAAAAGTCCAGCAAAAAGTTGCACAGCTCGGTGAACAAGCGCAACAATCAGTTCAGCCACTAGTGGTTGTGAATGTGTACGGTTCAAACGCCAACTTGCTGGCAATGACTATACCTCTAATGTGGACTTAGATGAACTCGGGAATTGGATGGAAGAAACTGAGCTGCCCCTAGAAGCACTTCTAGGGCGTACCGATGCGCCAATCCACGGAGGTGTCGATGACTATCAGAGTCGGTACATTTACAGCAGGAGTATGTGCCACCCTGAGAAGGTACGAGGACTTGGTACGCAAATATACAAGCTGCACGAGTACTACTTGAGAGTCAGCTCAAAACATAAGGAAGAAGAATTGATTGCCGTCCGAGTCCGCGACCGACACAACTTCCGTGGAGATGACGTCATATGGATAGATTTTAGTGAAGTACACCAACTTCTCCATATGAATTCTCTCGACAAATCTCTCATGAGCTGCTACTGTCTGTAAGTGATTCTTCCTTTTAATCATTAATCCCATTATAGCATATGTATGTATTCGTAATAACTACGCTCACGATGTGCAGACACATGACGAGAGAACAAAGATTGAAAAAAGACAATCGAACTGGTTTCATCGATCCATATGTCGTGTACAAGGACACTATCCATTGAATCTGAAGCCTAAGGAAATGGAGAAGAACCTCGGGAGGTTTATAACCAAAGACATACGGAGAAGATACTCTTCCCTTACAATATGGGGTAAGTGTTGTGTTATATCATGTCTTAGTTAATCCGGCATTAAGATATACATATATAAGTTGACTCTAAACAAATGCAGAGATCATTGGATACTCATTGAGATTAAGATCACGGAACAAAAAATACATATGTGGGACTCAATGAAAAAAGACCTGGCACTCTATCAAAACATAATAGACATGATCCAGAGGTAAGTATATATCATACTTTAAATATCGATGCGTGCTCCTTTACTTTATTATGCTAGCTATACCTAATCAACGACCGTCTTATTGGGCAGGGCTTGGGCTTAGCTACAACAAAAATATCGTACGGATCTGAATGTGTCACTTCCTCCTTCTGTTCTACACCCTTGGGTGCCCACACAGCCGTTTGGAACGAATCTATGTGATACTATGTTTGTGAATTTATGCGGTGCACCCTATTTAAACCTGCTCAAAGTGTTCTAAAAGTAAGTAACATGCATGTGTATACAGTAAATTCATATCTTATTTATTTGTTGGAACTAAATAGATTTTATGTATATTAATATCTTTTTTAACTAATGCAAATGGAAGGAGTAGAATATGAAAGATAAAGTGTTCGAGTACACATTACTCCTTGGAGTACAGGAGATGATCGCCGGATTTATCAACGATCATGTCATTCCGGAAGACGGCGAGTTCCACCTATACCCGCAGGGCTTCAAGCCCATTCCAAACAAGGACGAACACTTGTATGAGCTTTAAGTGGGTGGGTAAACATTATGTAATCATTAATCGGTAGCAGCACACTTGATTATTACTTGTACATAATATTATTATTGTAAATGTAATGTGTATGTACGTATGTGTATAGCTATATAATATATATAGATATATATATTATACGGATAATATATATATGTAGTTTCATACTTTATTTGTGTGCAAATGACGCTCTTGTATAGGTGCAACGTATACGGATAATAGCGGCGTATACGAATAAATTGGAGAACATATACAATTGAAAACCAAAATCAATAAAGAAATGAAAAGGAAAAAGAAAAAGAAAAAGAAAAAACCCTTTAGTCCCGGTTGGTAATACCAACCGGGACTAAAAGGGGTGGCCAGGGGTGGCGCCACGTCACTGCCTGGCGCCCCCTGTAGTCCCGGTTGGTATTACCAACCGGGACTAAATGTCTCCCGGGCCGTTGAGCCGGGACTAAAGGTGGAACTTTTAGTCCCGATCCTTTAGTCCCGGCTCGCCATCCGGGACTACAAGTGGTTTTCGAGCGGCCGGTCCTGTACTAGTGCTACTATGTAAGATGCGCAGTCATTCCAAGATGTTCTGGTGCATTGTGTTTAAAAGCGATCATTGCATGCGACCTTGTCTCTATTTGAGTCCTCAACCAATGCAAAAACGTCGCCTGATTGCAGTACGAGCACTTTGGCACAACATCACGGAGTTTGGATTAATTCCTTGATATCTGGAATCCAACTCCTGACACCTTAGAAAACGGCTCGGAGGGAGTATTGTTAATTTAGGAGGAATAGTTAGGAAAAAAAAAGACCTAGGTAGGCTGGTAGCGCTGCAATAGCGGTTACTATAGCGATAATATATGATCCAGGTACTAAGTAGAGTTGGTAACGCTACAATAGAGGTCACTATAGCGGTAGTGACCATATATCGCTACCGCTGCAAAGTAGCAGACCAAAGATAACATGTTGGAACTTAGTGGCCGCTATAGCATAGTATCCACAAATTGCAAGCCACTATTGCTATTGTTAGACTGCTATTTCACTATGCCGATGATTCAAGTGATGATATCAACAGTTTTAATGGTAATAAAAGTGTTAAGATTGTAATCTTGACGCTCATAGAACTTAATGATAATTTGTCTTCACATGCCTTCTTTATACCTTATTATTTCTTTATATGCTTCCATTTGATTTCATGTCATTAAATTTAATAATTAACTAAAAACTTATAATTATTAATGAAAATATGATATTAGTATTGACATATCCTAAAAAAGGATAAATTATTTTTAACGTCGTCTCGCTATTGGACACATATCGTTCATATACCACCTACTATGTGCGATCCAATACATATAGACACTAATCTCCTTCAAAAGCCGCTACCCGCTATTTATAGCTTGACTATGATTTTCTTATACATTGAATGCATGCGTATAGACACATACTCACAAATCCACGATAGATGCCCATGATTATTCTATGGGACCGTTTTTTTTTCATGTTTCCGACCCCTCCCATATATATATTGTTTTTCTCCTTAGTTTCTGTTTTCGTATTAGGCTTTGCTCCATAGCAACATATCATATACAACCCAGCTTCGTGTGCAACCTATGCAACCACCAATTGAGTCCACAGGATCTAGATCTAACGTCTAAGTTTTTTTTTATTTAAACCCCTCTACCTGTGGGTTTAAATCTAACGCATGTGTATCCAGATGGGAGGGTTTAAGTGAAAAAAAACCTCAGACGTTAGATCTAGATCCTGTGGTATTAATTAGTGGTTGCATAGGTTGCACACGAAACTGGATTGCACAGGATACGTTCTTGTTCCATACGTATCTATGCGATCCAATTTCTTTTTTTCTTTTGAACAATCATGTTTTTTCAACCTTGTTTCTTTTTTTAGAAACCCCGACCCATTTCTTTTTTGTTGTGAGTTGTGACATTGTTTCTTTTTATTCTCTGCTCGGTCCAATGAGTGTTCCGGATTAGTTTTTTCTATGCTCCTATGGTTTGTCATTTTTTCTCATAATCATTAAAAATAAATAATAAATACAGTATTATGAGCCTTTCAACCATTGACCTTTTCACCACCAAGTTGTTGAGGCAATTTTGATTAGAAACAAAACTTTTTTTATTTAAATCTGGATCAAAACTGAGATTATAAAATCACAAAACATAGAAGCTGCTTGGCATCACGAACAACCGGATCCTGGTTGGCTGCTGAATAGACAAACTTGATCCCTATTCCAATGTTGTCACCAACGTTGAACCGTGCAAGCTAGTGTTGCGAACAAAGAGGAAAAAGTGAGTGAAGGTGTGGTGCATGGTTGGGGAGAGAGAGAAGTGGGGTAGGGGGGAGTGAAAGATAATGGGTGGGCTAGATGAGCAGGAGAGATATTCTGTAGCTAGCTAGGGTTTGTGATATGAGCTAAGCCAATTTTCAATTTACTAAGTTGATGTTTTTATGAGACCCATCTCTAGAAATCTATTTTCAAAGGCAAAGCTTGATCTTGGACTTCTAGCGAGGCAGCAGAAATTAACAACCATCTCTAAAAATATATTCAGTTGTCTCAAAAAACAATTTTGAATTGTACTCCCCTTATTATTTTTTATCTATCGCTATGAGAAGTGTATTGGTCAAACTTTTTTAAATTTAACTAGGTCTGTAGAAAATATTAGAAAAATTTACATGTGTCTTTAAGTTTATTATAAAAATAGATTCAGCGCTCTATCTAAGAACTAATTATATATCATAAATATTAATTAATATTTTTTTGTATATATTTGGTTAAAGTTTAATGTTTGACTTTTTATGAAGTGGGAACGATGTATAAAAAGGGACCGAGGATGTATATACGAGATTATTCATCATTTTTATAGTGTACCAGATTGTTTGGCGCGCAACGATACGTGCATCACACTTACCAAAGCATCACATAGTCGTGCCTCTCCACTTATGCCACAGGATGGGTTATTTCCTTGCATTGTGTTTCCTCTTCAACTTATGCCACTGTGCTTCCTCGGATCTTTTCTTTGAAACAAACATCCTTTGCAGCCTAGAGACCAATGAAAAATGTCGCAATACTTTTGCTAGAACCTTCTTCCTCTCAGGATCTTTCCATCTTGATGCCCCACAAGCTGGACAACTATCCTTTTTTATTGTCCTTTCTAAATAGCACACAATTGTTGGGGCATACATGAATTGATTCATAACCAAGTCCCAACTCACGTAACATTTTCTTTGCTTCGTCATATGATTTTGGAATAGTATTGAACTGTGGGAAAGCTTCTGACAAGATCTTCATAAATGCAGAAAATGCTGAGTTAGTGATCCTATAGTATGACTTCACATGAAGCATCTTGATTACAAATGTGAACCTTGTAAAATTCATACAACCAGGATATAGCTCACGCTTGGCATCTTCAATCATTTGTTTGAAATGTGATGCAACACTCCCATTTCCATCTTCAGGTCTAGCCTCATTTCTATGCTGTTCAGACCTGACGAGTTCCCCTAACATCTCCTCAAGTCCACAATCATCATTATTGTGCTCAGGTACAAAAGAATCAACATTTGCATCCTCAACTACTGCTAGTTCCTCCAAAACATGAATATTTCTGTCCTCTCCATGATCTATCCACCTGGTATATGTGCTGGACATGCCATTGAGCAGTAGGTGCCTCTCCACTTCATCTTGCTCTAAAGATTTATAGTTCAGACAACTTTGACATGGGCACAAAATCTTCTCAGACTCAAAGAACCTCTCTTTGACAAAGTTCATAAAAGACCGGACACCACAAAAATACTGAGAGGTAAACAGAGCTCCATGAATCCAACGTCTGTCCATCTATATAAAAATTGCAGAAAATAAATAAATCAATCTAATCTAGAATTACAGCCACTATATTAACTAATAGAGTACAACAATAATTTAAACTGGGTATCCAAATCCATACTTATCGAAATCAGTTAAGGCAAGATCTCTAAAGGTGGGTGGTGATGGATCCCGGAGCCGCTGCTGCGGCTGCTCTTCCGTGTCCCCTTCACCGTGGCCACCGCGCCACCACTGACAGCAACTGGGACGACGGCACGAATAGGAGCAGCCGGCGCGGATAAGGACCACACGGCCCGCGCGGATAGCGGCGACTCGCGAGGAAAGGGGCGGGCTGTGCGTACTGGCCGGCGAGGAAAAGGGCGGCGTGCGGCCGGCGAGGACAAGGGCGGCGGGCGCCCGACACAGATAGGTTCACGGACGCGGTCGTGGTCTGGAGACCTGGACAGGGTCATGGTCCTCAAATAAACTAAAAGGACTACAATTTTTCTATAAATAAATGAATAGATCAATAATATACAAAAACAATTAAGTACCCCAGTGGTTAGGTGCTTGCAGGTCTGTGGTTCAATTCCCCACTACGTTGGCACATTTTACTCACTCCTGCCACTCACTAGGACACTAGGAACCATGTGGATGCTCACATCATCATGACACATTGGATGTTGGATCTATGACCTTCCAATGAGTCTGTCATGGATGAACAAAATGATTCGTGACATCCAGTTGTGACGATAATTTAACAGATCGTCATATATTCATCACCTTGGATTTGAACAGTCACGGATGTATAAATTTTATGATGATTTGTTAGAAGGTCACGATAAAATCGTCACGTATACCCAAATTTTTTATAGTGCGTGCATCACACTTACTAAAGCATCACATAGTCGTGCACCTGGTCAACCGGCGACTGAACCATAGTCATACATGTATACCCATGTGCCAATTCAAGCCAAATCGACAAGAAAGCAAGGTGCCTCATGAATGCCACGAAAGCGCAGCTGCCATGTCATCATGCCGGTAACATAGCTCGATCAGCACTATTTTGCTATTCTAGTAGCAAGTAGCAACCATACAAGGTAACATATATAGTAGGAAATTCTGGTGTGTAGTAGAGATCATTTGAAAGAAAAACTCACGTCTCAACTATTGCAGATTCTGGTTCACACTACTACATAAACGAACTTCCGTGACGTTGCTACTGTTCACTCTGTGGCGGACATTATTTTTGCCCGCTGCTATAAATCGTGCGATTTACCACAGCGGGCACTTTTAATTAACCGCGACGGACACTTTTGCCCGCTGCGGTAAATCGATTTACCACAGCGGGCATCATAATATGTCCGTCACGGAAAATATGCTCGCTGCGGTAAATCGATTTACCGCAGCGGACATCTTAGTATGTCTGTTTTCCGTAACGGACATATTAAGATGCCCGCTGCGGTAAATCGATTTACCGCAGCGGGCAACCTATCATGTCCGTCACAGTAAATTTGGAAACCCAAATATATAAGGTCTCTACCTGCTGCTGCTAGCGGTGATTATTCAATTTAGTGCCTCACGACCTGCTGCTGGCGGTGGTGGTGGCGGCCCCGCTGTTCCTGGGCGACGGCGGCGAGGCGCTGACGGAGGTCGTGGCGGAGCTGCTGAGCCCCGTGGGTCTGCTCCTCCTCCCCGTCTTCGGCAGGTTCCCCGACGCCGTCCACCGCGTGGGAGGCTCCCCCGTTGGCGTCGGCGCGTCGCCTTCATGCTCCTCCTCATCCTCGCCTTGCTCTACTACCACTCCTTGCTCTGTCCACCTCCTCGGGCGGCGCGGACGGAGCACGGCGGCACAGCGGCGCGGATGGAGCCCGGATCCACGGCGGGAAAGGCGCCAAGACATGGATCCCCCTTTGTGTCGACATGAGGTACGCCACTGCTCCTCCTCTTCCTCCCGTCTCCCTCTCTTTTTTCACTCATCTCACTGTTCTTCCTTTTCTCTTTCCAGATCCGGTGAAGGAGCCGCCACGAGCCAGATTTGAGAAGGTGGATTAGAGTAGATCCATGGACGACGACCGCGACAACCCTGGACCGGCGGCGCTAGGGTTTCCCTGGCGGCGACGGCAGTAACAGCCTGGATGGGCTCGTCGGGACCCTGGATGGGCTCGGCAGGCCTGTCTAGGTTTTTTTTTGTTTTTTTAAATCATTAACCGCGACGGGCAACATAAGGTGCCCGCTGCGGTTAATGGGATTAACCACAGCGGACACCTTATGTTGCCCGCTGCGGTAAATCCATTTTTCGTAGTGGGCACAGGCGCCCGCCACGGTGAGGCCACGATTAACCGTGACCTTTCATTCGTGGCGGACGCCAATGCCCGCTGCGGTAAACGTAAAGTGCCCGTCACGGTTAAACAGTTGTGTAGTAGTGTCAGAATACTTGAAAAAAAATGATGCTGGGTCATAGAACTTAAACAAAGAATATCTTGACTAGTGAAACACAAATGGGTATAGTACGATATGGTGAATATTGACCTATGAAAGAAAGCATTAGCACACCGTTACAATTGCTCGGATCATTTGCTCAACTGTCTGCACATTGCACTCAAACCACTATTAATAATCTTCATGATCCAGATGAGCTCTGGCTAGTTTCTTCAGAGCACTTACAATGCAGACTCTATCATAGAGTCTAAAGTTATTTATTACCTCGAACAATATGGATTTAGAGTCTAAATAAGACTTGGAGTCTTATTTTTTCTACCTCTTTCTTCAATAAATATGCTGCCACATCAGTAAAATACCATAAATAATATGTAATTAATTGTCTTAGACTCTGTGATAGAGTCTTGCATTGTGAGTGCCATCACCATAAAGCAGATCTCCAATCATACATAGAGTGTAAAGGAATGACTCATATATACCATTTGTATGGTTATGATAGTAACATTTTGGGCGAGAGAAGCCCAAGTATTGAATCTTGGAGGCATTAAAATGATAGGCAACCACTCGAAAACGCTGAGCCATAAAGACAACTTCCTTGAAAGGATGAAACCCAATAATATCAAGACCCCTGGTAATAGTATTCTTTGCCTTCAAGGTGATTAGCAGTAAATGTATCATCATTGTCGGAGTCCCACTCGTAGCTCTCCTGGATACTAGTCTTATCTTCTTCTACAGTCCAATATCCATCTTCTTCTACAGTCCAAGATCCATCTGGCTGTCTAGCATTGTGATGAGGGAGTGATGCTACATAATGAGCATAGTACCCAACCTCAACTTCATACTTCAGAACCCACTCCATCTGACCGCATGATTCATTGAGCGTCCAAATCTTTAGTTGACGATGATCATCATCAACTATTCCAAAGCATATATCCTTCTGTAATTTCCCCAAATATGGTTTGCCGTACTCAACATTTGTTGGCGCTACAATTATTTGATACTCACTATTTGAGAATGAAAGCCTGTAAAAAAATAAGGTAAAATTACCATAACTATATGATGCGCATTTGTTTGAATGATGTACTGATGTTAAATGCATCTACAACTATTTAAGTAGTATCAAATAACTGGCTACATTCTTGGGCCTAGCTGCAGCGTGACGAGACAGCCAAAGACATACTCTCTACGATAAGCAAGAAATTGGAAGTAATTGCTTTAGAGATTTCCAATAAATGATGGAAACATTTGTATTGTTTGAACTAGCGTCCTAGTCGATTTGTAGACTTTGGCTTTCTCTATTTATTTTCTCCAAACTTTGTAATAATTGGCTGTGTACATCCATGGATGTAGAGGCCGGATACTTTATATCCATTATCTAAAAAAATAACTAAAAATATGTAACTATAATATTTGTTGTACTGATGTTAAATGCACGTGAATATAAAATATTTTGGTACTAATTGTATGGTACCGAATGTACGATGTGGTTATGTACACATATGAAAGACATGAAAAGGGCATAGGTCTAACTTACATATAACTAAAAATAGGGAAAATTATATTTTTATTGTATTATATAGGATCTAAAAAAGGTATAATAAAAACTGAGTGGCACGTGCATTATTATTATCTTATTATATTATAGGAAGTATATGTATCTTTTCTATATCTTTTTTATTATTTAATTAATTTTTTCCTACCATGCCAAACTTATCTGCCAACAACAAACCAACCTATATCTATATCTATTCTATACTTATACCTAATACGTAATAATATTAATTAAATTATAGTGTTTCTACTGTCTTTCTCTCTTCCGCATGCCCGTACAAATTAGCATGGGCAAGAGTCTGATTTAAAGACAAGCATTTGCTTGGTCCTTTCCGCCTCACCACACATGTCTATATGAGTTAAAATTTCAAAGACATGGAGTCCCATCCCAAGATAAATTATAACTGATTATATTAAATAATCTTAGAGCAGCGCGCACGTAGCACTACGGAGTACAATTTCGGAATGAATTAAAACTCATGAGATGTCACTTGGAATGCATGACACAATATTTGAATTACAATTTTTTTTTTTTCGAGATCACGACTTCATGTGTTTTTCATTAAAAAGAAGAGCCGAAAGAAACGGCAGGTAACCGATACAATGAGTTCGCAAGTAATCCAAGGATTACCATTGAAACCCAGAACACAAACAAAAGCAAGAAACATGAGGGGGGATCCTCCACCTAACAACCCCAACAGCTAAGCCAAAAACAAGAAAAACAGCTCAACACCTAGGTAGCCAGCAGTGTTCGGAGCCGCAACAGAAAGGACAACTGACGGTCATGCATCCGTCCCCACCTCTTCAACCTCAACGACCAACCCAGCCGGAGACGCGTCCTCAGTGGCAAAGCGAACCAACCGAAGGCCAAGCATCCGTCTCCACTTCAGCAACCTCGACGACCAACCCAGCCGGAGACGCGTCCTCAGTGGCAAAGCAACCATCCGACGGTCAAGCATCCGTCCCCACCTCAGCAACCTCAACGACCCAACTGCCGGAGATGCATCCTTGGTGGCAAAGCAACGCACCTCGGCGGCAAAGCATCCGCCGGAAACACCTCGGTGGCAAAGCATCCACCGAAAAGAGCACAACTGCAGCTACAACAAACACTAGCCAGCAAACCTGAGTGGAGAGCAGCATGAAGCACGAAAAGGCTCGGCACGACGCCCGAGGGACCATGCGGGCAGCAGGCCACGCGTAAAAAGAACTTCGACGGCAACGTCTTCAAGAAGGGAAGCGACGCGGGGAGCGCCGCCGTTGCCGGCCCATACGGGCGAGGCGCCCTAGTTCCTTGCAACCATCAACCCCAGAAGGGACGAGCGCCGTCGGCCGAGGAGTGGTACGCAACGACATATGCCTCCAACGAGGAAAACGACGCCCCGAAGGTGTCGCCATAGTCGGCCAGAAGGCACGGCTTTCGCCTAGCGCCGCCCACTCGTGCACAGACCGCTCCAAAACGCCGACCACGCCGCCATGACGCCGAAGGCGAACCGCTCGAACAGCTGCCCACATCACCACGATGCAGGGAGCGCACGAGGCGAGCCGGCCGCCGTAGCCGTCCGCCGCCGAGCAGATGACCACCGCAGCCGTGGAGGGAGTGCCGAAGCCTTAGCAGCCGCCTCGAACGAGCCCAACCGTCCTGCGCCCCACCCCGACCACACCGGAGCCCAGATGGACGCCAGGCAGGCCGGCCAACGGAGAGAACGGGGAGGAGTCGCGCCAGATCAGAGGCCGGAGGCCCAGATCCGGCCGTCCCACAAGCCGCCGACGCCGGGGACAGGACGGGCAGGCCGGCCGACGGAGGAGAACGGTGGGGGTGGCAGCAGCAGCAGAAAAGGGGGGCCGGGGGCCCAGATCCGGCCGTCCCCCGGCCCAGGCCGCTGACGCCCACCACCACGGAGGCCACGCCGACGCCCCTCGGCGACGCGCGTCGCGGCCAGCGTCAGCGCGGGGAGACGGCCACCGCCGCAGACCCCAAGGCCGCCGGACGCGGACTCCAAGGCCGCCGGAGGGCAAGGGGGCCAGGGGCCCAGATCCGGCAGACCCCCGGCCCAGGCCACCGGCGCCCGCCCCGATGTAGACCTCGCCGCCGCGCGACAAGACGGCGCCGCCGCAGGCCCCTAGGCCATCTGGGGAGGGGGAAGAAGGGGAGGGGGGAGAGGAGCGTGGGGGAGGAGGGGGGGAGGGAGGAGCAGGTGCGGGCGGGCCGCCGCCGCCGCCAGGAGGGCGGCGACGGCGGCCGGAGCGTCGCGGCGGGGGTTGGGAGCCGGGGCGGGGGTTGCTCGCACACTAATGTTGATAAGCGACTTCTTTGCTTTGCTTGGCCTCTGGGTTGAATTACAATTCTCTAAACCCCAAATCATCCTAGTGACTGTCTAATAAAATAGACGTTCCGTTGCAATGCATATAAATTTTGTTTGCTAGTACGCTATAAGAACAAAATAATTGGCATCCCAACCGAGGTATATTATTGTACAGTAACATTTATATAAAGTAGACTTGAAAAAGATAGACAAAGCGCATCAATGAAGCTTCTAACAATAAAATAAAAGTACATAATAATAATGCTCCATGAATATTGTGCTGTCGACACTAAAACAACCTGAAAAAAAGGATATAAATGCATACATACCTTGTTACAAACGAACCATGACAATGCACATAGAGCGATCCATGATGGTAGTAGACGGCATATCGTCTACGTGGCCCATAAATCGTAGGTTCCTCTCGATCCAATCGCATTTTCTCGACTGTCCCTGCCGGCATGCCTTCCCGAACAAAAGCCCTCTCCTCCCAGTGTCCAGTCCTCGACGAGAATACGTGAAGCATCCATGGTGTTGGTTGGCCATTCCATCAAGCGCCATGGGTCGAGATCACGTTCCTGCAGGTCCTCATCCACAGACGGCGGCGATTGCTGAAACTCCTCGTCGTGGTACGACGTCTCTGTCTCTGCCCCACCACTCGATGTCGCAGAGGAGGAGGCCGTTGCAGTGGTCCATGACCGACCACCAGTCGCTGCCGGTCGTTGGGCAAGAAGCTGAGCATGCCATCTACTCTGGGGATCGTCGACGACGGGCAGGGACAGGCCAGGTGGTGCGGCCGGTCGTGGTCGACGTAGTTTAGGAAGACGCCTCGCACGGAGTGCGGTAGAAGATGCCGGAGCAGCAGCGCGCGGGCGTCCACGATGTCGCGCCACGCCTTGCAGACGCACCGAGCCACGGCGAGGCTCCGCGACGGCAAGCGGCGGAAGACGCCGGCGAGGGCGTCGTCCGGCAGTGCCGCGACTCCTGTCGCCATCTAATGGGTTCGTGGGTGGCGTGCGATGGGACGGCGCTAATTTGTTGCATGATGACGCATACCTGTGGATATAGTTTTCCAAACGAGCGGCCCAGCACGGCATGGCACAGGCACGGGCACGACAAGCACGGCGACACACCGTGCCGTGTCTGATAGTGCTAGCGTGCCGAAGCAACGGCCCATGCACGGTACTATCTGGCAACAGCCGTGCCGTGCCGTGCCACCAGGCACGATGGCACGCCAGTGCTCGTGCCAGCCCAGACATTAAACCAATTTGACAATTGACAAATGACAATACACACAAACAATAAGCAAATATTCATGATCTGATCCCAGAAGTAATAATTAAGGTATGTTAAAGCTAAATTGGATACGAAGACACAATATTTATTAACATCAAATGATTAAATTGGGAGCTTGTGTAATAGCTGCCTCATTAAAAATCTACCTAGGTAAAACTCATCTTTGTAAGATAAAACCCTAGGTAGGAAAAAAGTACAGCCAAGCTCCCTAATAGTTCAATGTTCTTATTCTTACATCATTCATCACAGTTTCACAGTCCAAAGTTGTCATATCACAGACCCAAAGCTCTAGCAGAAAGTAAATACTAAGGTAGATGAACTAGTGAACTAATCCTTCAAGCTTCAAGCTTCAAGCTCCCAAGTCCCAGCCTCTCGGGATCCCAGCTGTCCACCTGATTAAGAACAACACTGTTAGAACTAGTTAGCAACGGTAAAAGAAGAACAAAGAAGCACTAGTTAGCACTAAGCAATTACCTTGGCAGCTGACGGCTGGAGCACTAATCAAGATAGAGATTTTCAAATTCATCTTCAAGCTCCTTGTCCTCCACATTGTGTTGCAGCCTTTGCCTCTGCCAACTCCCAGTCCTTGATGCATGTTAGCCACTCCACCGTCTCCGACTTAAGCCTCCTCCACCGCTCTTCGATGATCCTGCCAATCATACTAAACATAGATTCTAAAGATATTGTAGAAACATGAACAGTTAAGATGTCTTTAGCCATAATGGACAGCACAGGATATGTCAGTTTGTGCTCATGCCACCATCTTAAGATGTCAAACTCATCATGCAGCTGCTTAACAGTGTCACAGTCCAAGTATGAGACAAGTTCAGAAGTATTAGCAGCAGCTGTAGAAGTAGCAGCATGCAGCAAAGCAGTAGCAGATGTATCTCTAGACAAATTAAGACTAGAATGGAGAAGTGAACTGCCCCCACCAGAGGAACTGGAATCATCATCATAGATTTCATCCCAAGCAAACTTTTTCTTACCAGAGAGGTTTTTAGGGACAGTCCTCCTCAACC
This sequence comes from Sorghum bicolor, assembly GCF_000003195.3. Classification (NCBI taxonomy): domain Eukaryota; kingdom Viridiplantae; phylum Streptophyta; class Magnoliopsida; order Poales; family Poaceae; genus Sorghum; species Sorghum bicolor. Next base: position 15,992,580 of record NC_012871.2, on the reverse strand, counting down.
TAACATCTCCAAACTTCTCCTCATACTTGTTATACACATCAGTGAGCCTAGCTCTAGTTCGAACCTGGTAAGCATTATAATCTGTGCTGGTAAGGTTCATCAACCTCCTAAGCACTTTTGCAAAACCTCTCATCTTAGCTCTAGCGTCTACGATGAATGCAAAAGAATACAACAAAGGTATGTCTCTCCAGTACTTATTATACTTATCTATCATAGGTTGAATCACAAGTCTGATGTGGCTATCATTAGCATAATGGTGCAAGTGTATAGCAATCCTAACAAGATAATGAATCATAAGAGGTGATGTAGGATAGTAAACACTAGACGATGCATCTGTAGCATCATAGAACAATTCAAGAAATTTCAAAACTTTTTCAGCAACAGCCCAATGTTCATCAGTAAGCAACAAACCATCTTAAGTTCTAGGATAATTAGCATGAATGAAAGTAGTGAAAGGCTCTTTATGAGGTAATAAATGCTTAAGCATCAAATATGTAGAGTTCCACCTTATGTCCATGTCCAATTGAAACTTTCTAGGCCTGAGGCCAGATGCAATGCACAATCTTTTATATGCAGCAATTCTCACATTAGATGAGTTCATGAAAGATATAGCAGTTCTAAATACTCCAATCAAAGGCTTAAGAACATTAAGTGCCTGTTTAACAATCAGATTAGTAATGTGACATGCACAGCGCTGATGCAAGAATAGAACTAATAGCACTATCATTCAATGCACTTTCATTTGGATCTTCTGGAGGAACCTGAATACCAAGATAATGAGACAGTATAGGTCTAAGATTAAGCATGGCAGAACAATTAGATGAAGCATTATCTAAAGTAACATAAAACACTTTTTGAAGCACACCATACTCAGAAAGAACAGATGCAACTCTGTCTGCAATGTTTTGTCCAGAATGCTTACAATCAATAAGAATAAGACCAAGCGCCCTCTTCTCTATTTGCCAATCAGGGTTAATGTAATGAGCAACAACACTAAGATAGTCTTCTTTAGCTTTTCCAGACCATATATCAGAGGTAAGGCACACACAGTTAACAGCATCAGAAGAAAGCAACTCTATCAGCTTAGCTTTTCTTTCAGTAAAGAGTTTGGCCAAGTCCCTAGTTGTGGTTTGTGTAGAGAGCAACAAACTTAGGGTTATGAGCATTTTTAATATATTCCCCAAATGCAGCATACTCACAAAAACTAATAGGAACATCTACTCTAGCAAGCAGTCGATAGAGTTCAGTACGAGCACGAGCAGGACAGTAATCCCAATTACGCATAGAACCATCAGGATTAAAAGAGATCTGAGACTGACTATAACCCCTAATTTTCTCATGCCTCTTAGGACATTTGTCTCTGTGACGACGAAGATGGCCAGTGCCTATAGCAGATCTACCAGCGTACTACGTATTGCAGTGGAGGCAGACAACGCCATACCTGATCTGCTTACCTTTGGGGCCAGGTTTGAAGAGCTTCTTGAAATCAAGCCAGACATCAGAAGTGGAGGGGCGTGATACCTAATAGTCCTGGTCCTGGTCGGCGTTGTTCTCACCTCCTTGTTCTTCATCTTCTCCATCAGCAAGGTTGACCGGATCCTCTGCTCTGCCTCCAGCTCTAGCTTCTGGACCGAAGAGCTCTTCCAATTCTTCGTCGCGCATGGCGTCGTCTTCTTCGGTTCCAGGGAGGTCGCGCATCCTCTCTTGCTCTTCATAAACAGCAGTAGCACTAGCTTCTTCAGAGACAGAGAGGGGCCTGGATGGCCCTAGCCTCGAGCGGCTATCAAAAACAAAAAAACGAAACAAAAAGAGAGATTAGCAGAAGAATGAAGGAATAGCAGAAGAAGAACAAGCTAGGACCTAGGGTTAGGGTTTAGAGTTTACCTCACCAACACCGATTGAGGTGGAGAAGTCTCGGCTGCGACTCCGAATTGCAACGGATCGGCAAATCTAGAGCGAGAAGAAGAATTCACAGATTTGGAGTGGAGAGAGACTGAGAGAGGAAGAAGAAGTCACGGGGTGGTCGGGACTCGCCGACTTAGGAGCTTACCTGGTCCTTCGGAGCTCCGACATCTGTGAGGCCCGGGCCCGTGCCTCTGCCGCTGCCGGCGGGTGAAACACAGCGGTGGGAGGGACGCCGGTGATCCGGCGTCGCATTGAGCCCTGGTTCTCCCCTCCATTCCCCTTCGCCATAGCTTACGAACGGAGAACCAGAGAGGCAGAGAGAGAGACTCAAAGAGGAGAGGAGAGAGGACGAGAAGACTCACGTCGCGGCGGCTGGGGTGAAATGAATTAGGGTTGGGGGATGAGAGGGGAGTGTGGCCGGCGACACCTTTTATATGGCCCTCCAACCGCCTTTGATCCAACGACTGTAGTTCGTTAGGGTTACAGATCGGACGGCTGGTATTACACGACCCGTGCCGCTAGCGGGCCAGGCTTCTTTCCGTGCCGTGCCTTGTGCCGGCCCATGGGCTGGATTCTCGGCCTAGGCACGGCCCATTGGCATGCCGTGCTAGGCACACGCACGGTGCAAGCGTGCCTGGGCCATGCTTGGACCGTGTTTTCTCGGGTCGTGCCCGTTCTGGCCCAGTGGGCCTGGCCCGTCTAGAAAACTATACCTGTGGATCCAAGTGAAAACTGATAGGCCAACCGTGGGCGTCAAGTTTGTACTACTATTTTCCCAATAAGGCCCTACTTTTATCTTGAAGTAATGCTGCCCCAGCCCAACAAAAAATATCAAAAATCAAAATTACAGTACTTGTGTGATCATTCTTAGCTTCAGTATAAAGTTACTGTTAGATGCACAACAGAGGATCGCATTTTTTGCTAAATTAATGTTTTACCCTTCGACTATCATGATACTGACTATATTTCTTCTCAGTGCGTTCTTTCTTTTTTTCGAGAGAAAGGGGATTATATTAAAATTTAGCATAGTACATCCCCCTAAATAACCTAAAATAAAGAACTACATAATATTCTATTTAAATTCTACCATTGTCTTGCTCTCCAAATGGCTTTCTCTCAAACGTCAGAACCAAATGTAGTCCTTATGCTGAATCTAACAACCAACCCCAAAATTTTAGACATATCACAAGATTCAACACTTCAACCAACCCAAACGCATCTGAATTGATAAAAAAATATCGTCAGTTGCATCGTCAGGTACAATATAGACTGTGGATACATCACCTCTAAACCTTGATTTACTCCCCGCGACCATTGATGAAGAGATTGATGACCTATACTATCCATCCTCGTTAGGAGCGGCCAAAAGCATCCCTTCCCTTGTAGAAAAATGCCATAAATTGGCTTTCTATCAATGAAATTCATCTGCAACGACAATCTCATCATGACAGTCACTAAAGTCATCGTAGGAAACAAGATCCTAACCAAAAATCATCTGATTTTGTCGAAATATTTTTTTGGACCGTTGACAACAAAAATTGACCATTTTGTGAAGTTATCAAAATATGGAACGGACACCAGCATTGCGTTCCTCTCATCAAGATGATCAAAAAACATATATGGAATGTCTAATTCGGAGTCCGGATGAAGAAGTTATGCCCTCGAGAAGATGCTCCGGAAGTTCTGACTCATGTCGGGAGTTCTAACTCACTTCAGGAGTTGCGACAAACGTCGGAAGTTCCAACCCGACTTCCGACTCGACTTCCGGTAGACCTAATAACTGTTTGGATCTGACCTTCGGGATTTCGATCCAAATTGTTCCAAACTGATGAGAAACTTGGAAAATAAGACTTGGAGAGGTTTTCTACTAGGATAAGACCATCCCTCCCTATATATATGAGAGGATCATGGCCGATTAAGTTTCCATCTATCCAATCGACATATAAATAAATCAATCTACTATTTTACCCCCTTTTCTCCTCTCCTCCAACCTCCATGCTATTCATCCATTGATCTGACGACCAAGGATAGCGCTCTAGGCTTGCTGGCCGACCTAGTGCAACCCGCCGACGTCTTTGCCTTGATGGGGTCTCTCCCGGACGAGAGCTTTGACGGTTTCTTTGCTAGTTTGCCTAAAAACTAGCCGGTTCTTCGTCATGCAAGTACACTGGTTATTCTTTGGTGGTTTTCTTGTAAACCTCTCTGTTCTTCACCGTGAAAGAGTGAGATCCTCGCTGCGTTCTTCGGTCCATAGCGGTCCGGGCGTCCAATGCCCTTTCTGGTGTGTGATTTAGACCACATCCGACGTCAACACACTTTTTGGCGACTCTGCTAGGGAATGTGAAGCGACAAATCAAGTTTCCATCTTCTAGCGACATGGGGAACGATGGTGCAGCAAGTGATGGGGGCGACAAGACGAAGGTCCCTCATGATGCTAACATGGTTTTCCCTCAGTCTATGGACGAGCTTCCCGATGAGTTGCGGTGGAAGCCGCAGGCCAAGCTCGATGCTAATATCTAGGCTTTCTTGGAGAGCTCCACCAAGGATTGGCGTGACAAGGTCACGCAGTTCTGAGATCCTACCTATGGTGATGATGCTACCGCTGCTACAACTACAGACACTAAGGTAAACCCTACCGATAAACCTAGATATGATGAAGATCCTTATCCCACACATGCCAATTATGCTACTATGATGAATGATCATAAGAAAGTAATTCATAATAATCTTTTTGCTGCAATAAATATGATCATGACTCGTTTTGATAAGTTAGAAGGGAAAACAACCGATGGCAATGCATCGGGTGTTGATTCTTCTTCTAAACAACCTGAATTTGGCATGCCTTTGAATTTTTATGAAAACCAGAATTTATATGCAGCAGCAAACAAAGGTAAATCGGCCTCTTCGGCCCTTGAAGCCGATAGGGCCGGTTTAGCTAGTAGTGCTCCATCTAATCAAATGGTTATCTATAATTAAAATTTCACCCAAAACACTTGAACTGATCAAAGGGCAATAGCAAGTCGAACTTTAGCGGGGCAAAATGTTCTCCCCAACCTGCCGAAGTCACCAAGTCAAATTCCTATTCTTGATGAAAGACCTAATGCACTTATTGCTCCTACTACCAAATTCAATGATTCTTTGAATCGGTTTAAGGAAGATTTGTCTAGATCACTTGAAGAAAGTTTAGGTGTTCAAATCAAGCCCAGTAGGACTACATACCGCAAGCCATATCCTTCACACTTTGATTTTATGAAAGCACCAGATGGGTGGAAGGTTCCTTATTTTAATAAATTTAGTGGTGATGATAGTAAATCTACCATGGAGCATATAAGCATGTTTCTTGCACAGTTGGGTGAAGCTAGTGCTTATGACTTTATGCAAGTTCGTAATTTTCGATTATCTCTTACTGGCATAGCTTTTGCATGGTTTACTACATTGCCATCTTGTTCTGTCGGTTCATGGGCTGAATTAGAAGAAAAAATTTCATAGTCATTTTTATACTGGTACCCAGGAGACTAGATTATCACATCTTGCATCAATTTGTCAAGGGCATGATGAGTCCGTTCTTGATTTTGTTAAATGATTCAGAGAGATTAAGAACCGATGTTTTCATTTAATGATTTCTGAAAGAGATTTAATTGACTTATGCTTTGTGTTGACAGTCGATAACGTCAATATTTATTAGAACTCTAGACACAAGGGAACACATGAAACTACATTAGTCTAGGGTTTAATCTGACAATTTCCATCAGTTTTGCATATTCCGTATTTTCTAGGGTTTATTTCATAGAGAGCTGAAAAGAGAGATTCTAGTCCATATTTACCACGAAATTCATCCGCGCCGGAAAACATTACGAGAAGACTCAGAAAGGGTCTAGAAGACACCCGAAGGAACGAGAGCCGCGGAGGAGGAAAGGTGGGGAGGGCCGGCCCCACCCTGGGGCCGGTCAGCGCCCTACTTTGCCTGATGCCCGCCGCCTTCTGGAGTCTTCCTCCCATGCATCCTTGGAAGCCAAGCAAAGTATCTCTTCATCGATTTTAAGTCGGTTTGATCCGACGGTGCACACAAGATGAAGACGCGGATCGCTGATGTGGCGGTTCCTTGCCCCCTACTCCACCTCGGCCTATATAATGACACCCAAGGCTCCCCCAAGAGGCATTCTACACCCCGATGCTTCATATTCTCTACATAATTAGGGTTAGGGTCCCTCTAGTTGTTCTAGTTCTAGTTCGTCTAGATCGAGTTCATCTAGATGTAGCAATTAGGATAGACTAGTTCTTCTAGATCTAGTCTTGTTTATAGATTAGAGAGATTAAGTAGAGGAGTAGAGATTCTGGAGGAGTTCTGGCCTGTTGGTGCTTCTTCGTGGTTGTATTCGTCTGGATTCAGTTCCCTCGCCCGAAGCTTTGTTCTGAGGTACTTTTGTACTTACCCTTCTGGTTTAAGCAAGCAACTTGTTCTTATTCATTCTTTGGTTCACAACATATATTGAGTGCTTTGATCTTGATCGTAACTTGGTTGAAGTAGTATTTCGTAGTGTAGGCATGGTGCCTAGGGGTTTACTTGTGAATGTCCCCTGATCAGCCGGACAGTGGTAGTTCGCGTAGGTGACAGCTGTGTTGATTCCTCTGTAGTCCACTTCCCGTTGATAGGATTGATAGGCTTATAGGTGCCTGATAGGGGATTACTCTGATTCTTCCTCTATTCGGGTTACTTGCCCAATAAGGCGGTATTATACAAAGTTTACTAGAGTTGGAACCAGAGTGCATTAGTTATTTCCTTTTTCTTGATATGATCTAGCCTAATTGTGGGGTTAAGTCTATATACTATGTCATCATCACAAATGTTCCCTATGGATTCAATATTTAAAACCTCCAGGTAAAATGTGATAATGGTATGATATTTGTGTGCTTGCGGATAATCCTACTTAAATCTGTTTAAATGGAGTGCAGTTAATTTATACCAACAAGCATTTTTGGCGTCGTTGCTGAGGAATGGTTTGCTGATTTTGACTTAGTTTAGCTTAATATTGTATTATACTTTTAACTTTTTTCTGTTTTTATCCTTAGAGGATGCTTTTAATTATATTGCTATTTATCTTTATGGCATGTGCAAAAGCTTAAAGCATAAATCTTATCATAATATCTATAAGCTATGCCCATGTCTACATAATATAATAAACCCTTCTCAAATATATCATGGGATCATTAATCCTGACCTTGGTTTGCTAGGCCCCATGTTTATTCAACATTTGGGTCTTACCAAGAGTTACAAGGAATCCCTTGATTTATCTTCTCGAGAGTTCTTTCTTATCTTTTAGAAAGCAAGAGTTTATCCTCAAAAGAGTTGCTCTGGCTATTTCTGAACTCCCCAAAAGAAGAAAAGTATTTATTATCCAAACTAAAAACAGAAGTCTTGATAGCTAAAATACAATCATTTCATTCCTAAGATTTAGCTATCAATCCTAAACCTTTAAAATTCCACTTCAATGATTTAGACTTCCAATTAGCTAAGATGCTCCTAAATCAATGCATATCAGATCTTTTTAAGATTATCTTGGAAAAAGCATCATCAACTTCCTTTCCTTCCTAAAAAGACATTGAGAAAAATTCAAGGATGGCATGCCAAGTGATGCCATAGAAGGAGAGCCAAGCCACTTAGAAATAAATTCTATCTTCTCCCCTTCTATGCCCATATTAAATGTCTTTGAACCCATCTCTAAACCCATCCTTGACCCCAATAAATCTTTTTATGCTCCTTCTACTAAGCTTCATAATGACCCTAGAAATCTATAAAGACATCCTAAGAATAGGAGTCATGAAAATTATAGGAATACCCAAGAAGAGCAACGATAATGGCAGGAATGTGTAGAACATACTAGAAATACATATGCTGTTGTCAAAGAATGGATGGAAGAAGATGAAGTTTTAGCACTAGCATCTAAACTTGGTCTAAATTCAAACGTTAAGCTTAAATCAATTTCTTTAATAAACATAACTCACCCAAGTTTTGAAGAAAGCTTTAGACGAGACCAACCTTAGGGACATCGATTCATGGGAAATTCTAGAAAATAAAATATCTAATAAATGTCATAGGCATGAAATAACAGAGGCAAACTTATTGCCTATAGACAACCATGAAGAGACACCCTTGGAGTTTGAAAAGGGAGATCATATTGTCGAGCATGTGAATTATTTCATTAAACACCCTATCAGACCCATGCTCATATGAGAAATCTCCTGGATCAATTAGTCTCTAATATTATCACACATGAGATCCTCAACCCCCTTATTCTACCTATTAATAAAATCATTTTGAGGGTGGTTGTAGACACATATGTTTACCATAAATATTGTAGATCTTGTTGTGGTGAATGATACACTTAGAGTAGTGTTGGAAGGAAAACCACTTCGCCAAACCACATCTTAAAGGTTTCCCAAGGACAAGCTTAGTGTCCTAAAATAAGCACTATTTAGACCATGACATGAGTGTTCTTCTACTGTGCTACCCTTGTTAATTGAGCATAGAATTATAATTATGAAAGTATTCCTTCGAGTATTCTTGTCACTAACCATCCAGGATTAGAGCAATAAGGTCAAAGGAGTAACAAATGCAAGGTATGTCCAACCAATCACTATGCAACATTGAATTACTTTCACCCAATCTTCATTTTTGGAAAAGTCAAGCTTGAGGGATATGCTTTCATAGATACATCTCTTGCAATGTTGCTATACTATCTTGGTTGTCCCTACTTTTAAGATATGCTCAATTTGCAGAACAATAATCATGCTCTTTCATCACTGTTTGAGTAAATATCTATAATGCTTTCATGTTACCTTTGTTTGCTATAGTATCCTTATGGTTTGGAGAATTTTCATACACCTTTTGAATTAGGCATGGTGCTTAGTTTAAACTGTTTTCTTGAGTCATAATTAGACGAGGTGTTTAGTTTGATTCTTGAACTAAGAGGTGTGTTGATTTTTACTTTCAAAGGCTTTTTGATTAAGCGTGGTGCTTAGGTTAAAATGCCTTCCTAAATCAAATTAGACGTAGTGTCTAGGTTGATTTTTGAGCCGATAGTATGTTGTAGTAGATATTGGAATATTTTATTAGACTCACCCCTGCAAGAAAACTTCCAAATTCAAATTAGGAAAGTCCTGAGATGTACTCACACTGGAGATGAAGAGATACAATAATTTTGCACAAGGAAGCTACAACTCACTCGTAGCCAAGAAGAAAGAAGGATTGATGAGAGAAGAGCATGCAACGTTCTGCACTCTCACCTCTGAGGTCGAGAAGGAAGGCCAACTCTCCTAGCTAGTCCAACCGAGTCCTTCCTCATCGCTTCACACACTGGTTTGCAATCTCTAAATTCACTATTGCTTTATTTCTATATGTTTGAATTTATTCATAATTCCTATATTTCAGATTTAAAACATAAGATGGGAAAATAAATTCAAATCCTTAGAAAAAAGTAATTGTGAATAATAAATGCGCTATGCTAAGTATGCTCAAGAAAATTCCTTTTTATAGCATAGAAAGTGACCCTTAGCTATGTTACAACAATGCCTTTGTCATTACTTATATATCCCTTTGGGTATGTGTTGTCCACTAATCTGTTGCAGGCATAATAATGACTGGAGTGAAAAGAGTCAACAGATTAAAGAGCAAAAGATGGCAAAAGAATGAATGCAACAAAGGAGACAATATGTCTATGAATAACTCAAGATGCTAGAGGAAGGACCACCAGTCATTTACCCTTCATCAGTTAGTGCCATCACGCTCTAATAATGAAGGTAATATTCTAAGGTAAGTGGTCACTCTCTTCTCTTGATCTGGTGTGCACATAAATTAAAACACAAGCATGTTAGAGTTACAACTTAAATTGATCAACTTAGTTAACTCAACATGATTTATCTTTTAAGATTGTTTATGACACCATCCTCTTAATCTCAGTCTTAACCAAACAAGTCAAAACATTATATTCAATCTTGAAAAGATGATAGTCATACTCATGGGAAAACTTATATAGAGATAGACAATCCTTCCATTAGTTAAGCAATTTCATTCTTTTCTTTCATGTGAACTTAAATGCAACATTAAACGCTTAATCTTTTGATCTTACCACTCATAAATAAATAAATCATGTAACACAACTTTATCTTGTTTAATGTGCCTAAGGATGGAGAAAAATAAATAAAAAAATAGATTTGGTTCTGTTAGTGTTTTTCCACCAGCAGAGCCCATGCACTTGATCTCTACCTTAGTTTTGCAAACAGGACAACACATCAAGCAAAGTTATTAATTCTACAAGTGAAAGTTCTATGAGCATGCACACTGAGCAAGATGTTGCCAGCTACCTTTAAAGCTCTACTTCAACGTGCTGGCCAAATCAAAGAACAAAGTTACATTACCATTGTAACACCTCCGTGTTAAGCCTGCATATTGTATATACTTAATTAACTTTAAACCTTCATTAAGCATGGCATAAGCATCATCAAGCATTACCCCTAAATGCATCATCTTTTTGTGTGTTGCATTTGTTTTAATTTAATTAATTGCTTGAGTATTGCTTGTTAACTAATTGTCTTGCAAACATTGGTCAAGTTTGGATCCATGTGCCTAGTCTTTCAAAATGATTTAACAAAAATTCATTGCAAAAGATCTGGGGCATTTTTTTTTGGAGCAACAGAAAATATAAAAAAAGGAATGAAATTCCTTTTATGCCCTAGATTCAGAATAAATTTGTAGTTCAAAAATTATTTAGATTTTGGAGTGGAGACCTAAATGAAAGTTGTTCAGTTTGAAATTCTCTACAACTTTTATTTTGGGCACTTTTCTTGAAAAAGCTTCTAAAGTTGCCAAATAATTGCATTTGAGTCGGATTCAAAAAAAATTCAAAAAAAAAGAGAAAAGAGACCCGCGCGAACCGGCAGGCCGAATTTGGCCCACACCGGCCCATCGCCCGCGTCCGCGTCCGTGCGCCCGCACGCGCCGCGCGCGTCGTGGCCGACCGGCCACAGGCTGGGAGCGCCACGCGCTCGCCGTCGCCTGGCCGCCGTGCCGCGTGGCCGGCGATGCCTGGCGAGCGGGCCCCTCCACGGCCGTCTACACCCGAATTGGGACGCGCCTCGTCCCATTTCACTCCCGCACTCGCTCGGCCACGCTTGCTCGCTCTCCCTCGCTCTCGCCGCGTCCGCAGCTGCAGCGCGCACCGCCACCGCGACGCCGCCGTCGCCGCTGTGCTCGGCCGCGCCCGCGCCCGCTCGAGCCTCGCCTGCGCACGCTCGAGCTTCGCCACCTCTTGCGCCACCCATCCGTTCGTTGTCCGCCGCTGCCATCGCCGGTAAGAAGGCCAATTTGGCCGATTCTTCCGCACCGCCATGGGCGGGACTCCGCGAGCTCGCGTGCCGCCGCGTCTCCGCCTCCCTGCTCCCTCTCTTTCTCTCTCCACTCGCGCACCGGGGCCGCTAGACCTCGAATCGAGGGTTCCCGCGCTCAATCGTAGCAATGCGCGCGCGTCGGCCACCGCGTAGTGCTCGTCGGAGCTCTTCCCCGCCGCCGTGCCGCCATGCACGCAGCCGAGAACCTCCAGCGCCCGACGCGCACACCAAACCGCAGGGCTCGGTCCGCCTCGGCCTGGCTAGGGAAGGGGGTCCCGGGCCGAGGGGCTCGGCCTGGCCGCAGCAACTGCCTGCTGGGCCGGCCCAGGCGCTAGGGTTTCAGCCCTTTTTCTTTTATTTGATTTTCAGAAAAATGTTTTGATCAAGTTTGATTTTGTATCTAGAGCAAATGGGGTCCAAATTTGATGAAATTTATTTTGATATACTTCTACTGAGTAGATCTGTCATGGAAAAATATGAGATGTATTTTGGTGAATATTTGCTGTGTAGATTTATTTAAATGCTTGAATAGCCGAAATCTGAGTAAATGCATGGTAAAAAGATTATTGCTCTGAAAAATGTGATTCTTGTTTTGATAGACTCTATAGTAATGTAGTTGCTGGAAAAAAAATAAATGGAATGCAGTTATTGTACAAAATATTGGAATATGATTTAATGACATTTTTGGGCTGATTCTTGTATGATTTTTAATAAATAAAATATGTGGAATTATGCCTTGATAATTTTTACTAACTTCTCTTGTGCTAAGTAGTATTAGGTAAAAATATGAAATCTGCTGTTTGCCACTTTTCACTGTACAAAGTTATTAAATGTGCTTGTCTGACCAGTAGCTTCATCTTTTTGTGTAGGCTGCTGTACTTAGCAAAATGTGATGAAAAACTTATCATGGCTCTGTTATAGCATAAAGTAGCTCCTGTAATTTTTGTAGAATTTTCTGAACTGTCTAGACAGAGGTCACAGTTCAAGCCTATTTATTCACATGAAATGATAAGTAATAGGATTAAAACGATTTAATGGTTTTATAGCCATTCTTGTGCATTTTCGATTATGGGATGCTTGCTGGTTCCTTGTTGAGCATCATAGCTGAAATGTGGTGCTGGTAATGAATAGTAGTTTTTCTCGTATTTTTGCGTTTGTGTGTGTGCCTAGCCACACCACTCTTCTTAGTGCACTTCTCTAAGTGTTTAGAGAAGAAGTATGCACTTACTCCGTAAATGAGTTAGGTTGTTAGTAGAAAAGAAATATGCACCTTTTCTGTCAAAAGATCTATTACTCATCTTCATTCATGATCATCGTACTTTGTGCATCCATGATACTTATGCACGTGCATTGCATCATACAGGTTCGCAGGAGGACCTCCCGTATTCGGAGATAGAGGAGAACCTTCAGGGGGAGCCCCAGCCGGAGGTCTCACAAGAAGAAAGCGAAGAGGAACTTCCGGAGTGCCCAGACCACCGCGCGTCTGACTTTGTGCAAGGCAAGCACCGGAGCATTTACTTACCTATGCTTTCTAACAGTCTAATTATGCTTTATGATTGTTGCATTAGGTATAGGAGTTGTGTGATACCGTTGTTGCATTATATCCTTGCTTTACCATTGATTATCCTACCTTGATATACCCTGCTAGTCTAGGGCGAGTTTATGCTTAGCCTGCTTAGACGGTAGAAGTCGGGTGATTTCCTATCATCCGCGAGATAGGTGGTTACTTATGATTGATGGAAAAGCTTATGTTGGATATCATCTGGTTAATGGCTATGGTTGATAAATGGAGACCGGACGGAGTCTTGTGGGGTTGTTGGACCATAGTGATTCCGTCTGTGTCGATTAAGGACCGTACCGTTGTTGTACCCCAAGTCATGTTGAACGCATGCCTCATGTTTAGCTGGCCTGATAAGTCGTCCCGACCGCGAAGCCCAACACTATCCGGGCCGGTTCTCGATCCGTTCGCACCGTATTGGAGATGGATGGGGGACCATGGGGGCGCGAAGAGTAAGTCCGAGGTCTAGCATGGCTGGCTAAGGCAGTCGGGCGGTCCCCGGGTACGGTGGTTCTATGCGAGTCCGCGTGCTTGTCTTCCAGGATACGTGCCATGGTGATCTGTAGCTCACTTTAGCGGGTGAGTGTGGTTTGCATAAGGAATACCCCTGAGCTCAGTAGTAATCGATTCGAATCGCCATCGTTCCTGGACAGTGAACACTTGACTTGAGCTGCACCATCGTAGTAATGATTATGGAATGTGGTTAATGATGATGATGGGATAAGCTGATGAATATGATTATGGATACTACTTGTTGCTCATCATAATTAATACTATAATAATGCTTAGTACAGGTGCTCACTTAGTATAAATAGGAATGATTAAGCTGAGCTATTAATTAAATGCTACTACTGCTTTTTCGCAAAAAGAGTCAAGCTAATCCCTGATAAAGCCAGTCATCCTCCTTGGAGTCTTTCTTTTGAAGTTAGTCGGGTAAGTCTAGTTGAGTACCTTCTCGTACTCAGGGTTTTTTCCCGCTTGTTGTTTGTGCAGACGGGCATACCTACCACGGGTATTGCGAGACCTGTCTTTTCCCAGTGGACTAGAAGACCTTGGGCAAGGTTAATCTTAATACCCTCTCCCAACTGCTTTTGATGGATGCACTCTGGACCGGCACTGTATAAATCTTAAAGGTGTGAGTTGGGTTGAGCTTTTAAAACTAATTTGTTTCCGCTATTTGGACTTGAGGAACTTGGTTTGTAATAACTTTATTTCCGCACTCTGATGTTGTTGAACTGTTTGCGAAATGTTGTAACATGCGAATGGTGACGCTAAACTTGTACGATCTTGGTTGATGATGTTTGGTTTGAAATCCTTTGAGATTTCCGGACTACCGGGTTTATAACGGCTTAAGTGTGACAATTGCTTGCTTAGCAAGTGTTGTTTCACTTATGTTTTTATAAATTGGTCGGTTCTGTGACAACCATCACTAGAGGTATGCAACCATCAAGACCTCCATCTCTCAAGATGAAGAGATACACAAGAGTGGAAGAAGAAGACTTGTCGGTAAAACTATAAATTTTATATTCTTGCCATAAGGTAATATGGTAGTTATCTAATCAATTAGTATTCCTGTTTACATTAATAATTTCACTTTAATATTTTCATATGCATAAATATAAAAAAATAATAAAATAAAATAAATCTTTATTACTCTTTTACTGCATCATAAACTATTAAAAGCCCCACAAGAATAAATTTATGGTAACCCTGTAGGAATATTTACTGTGGTGACATAAAGAATAATAATAATAATAATAGCTTCTGTATTTACTTTCTTGCATTATGAAAAGCCTAAGCCCCATAAGAATAAATATTCTCTGTGGAGGCATAAAAATACATAAAAATACAGTTATATATATATATATATATATCATGCATACATATTTAATTTCTACATAATTAAACTAGAAAATCCTAAAAAAAAGGGGAATCCTGCTAGAATCTGTCAATTCAAATCAACTCAAAGAACAATCAATCACGTGGCTGACCGCTAATCTATTATTAAAGTCGAGCCTCGAGTTTTGGTTTTTTTTTGGAGTAATTATGCAGCAACAACATTATGACAAGGAGAAAGTCTATTTGTGGCACCCACCTGGAGCGCTGCCCGTTAGCTCACTCTAAAGATCATCAACACCAATTATTGCAAACATCTAGCTTGGGGGAGGAGCATCCCTAGTTATCAGGTAATTATACCTAGGCGATTATCGAGTCTATTTTATATAGTTATAAAATACCAAAAATATATGAGCACATAAAGGTTCACAAAAGTATCATAAGAAAATATAAAAATACCAAAAAAATACATGGGTGCATGAAGGTTCATATCTTTAGAGTCTTTTGAGTCCAATAGAAATGAATAAAAACCAAACAAAATACTTATCTATATATTAAGGTGTAATCATAGAGTGTGTCTACAGTCAGTCTAGTTTAGAATCAAATAAAAATTAGAAAATATTAAAGTTTTGTCTTGGAGATGATGAATAGTTGCTCTACAGTAATTTCTTTCAAGTGATTAGTTTTTAACCATGAATTCTCCTGAGTTTTAGACATGACCACTTTAAGAGTTTACTCTGAACCTAAAATTTGTGGAGGCATATGTTTAAGTTGAGTCTAGGTAATTGATCGATATTATACATGAAGGTCTAAGCTGTTATTTATATTATTCCTAGCATTACTAAGTTCTAGAGATTTATTTTCAAAAACCCAAAATCTAACATGATGAGCTCTTGTATGATAAAGTTTAAATTCCTACCAAAGCCATATATGATACATTTAGAGTTAGGAAAACCTTTGCACATTCATACTGCTTGCTTTATATTGAGTTTAGTCAACCTTTGGAGTATACCTTATGAGAGTCTTGTCATGTTTTTAAAATTAAGATCACTTACTCACTCCACCCACATATGCATTACTCCTAATCCGGGATGTAAGCGCAGTCATTTCCACTTTCATCTAGATCCACCTTAAAAAATGTTTTCTCCGAGTAAACACCCAAAAATATACCCTATAGGACAGCCCCCATTTAATTGCTCTAAGTTCTTATCATTATCTCTCCAATTATTTATATTCAAAGGATGCATGTGGCTATGCAAAAGTATTTAAAAAAAGAAAAGGAAAAAAAGGGGAGTAAAAGATGGCAAGTGTCCCAGCAATTAAAACAATGGGTACATCGATGCCCGCCTCCTACAGTAATGAAAAAATAATGAGAAAGAGAGAATAAAGATAGCCCATGGTTTTCCTGTGAAAAGTTCTAAGGAGGGAGTAATTTTCAAAGAGCAAAAGTAGAAATAGGACTAGCCACTAAATACTATATAAACAACTATCCACCATATTCCATACACATACACATCTTGATTTGATTGTATGCCTCGTTTCTCTGTGGATCCATTGTTTGACTTTACAATATATGAAATGCAAGTATGCTCATCCTTGTTATTGCCACTCCTATAAGCTCCACTATATATACTCTTAGTTGTAGGAAGGCATAACCTCATTAATACCTTAGTGAGATCCATAAATACTATATAATAAGAGACTTGAGGGTGTCATACAATCATGCTCTGAGCTTTATTTCAAAAACTTGCAAAACTCCAGAATATTGGTACTGTGAAGAATTTGAGACATAGTGCTTCACTTGATTGTTCTATCTTTTGATTACTCAAGACTTATGCAAAAGCTGTAAAGCTCCATGGTTAAAGGTAAAATGGGTATGTTTGAAAGTTAGACCAGAGGAAAATTTATGTTTAAAAGCAAGTGTACTTAAAATAAATAAAGTATTGTAGCAAATCCTGATCCAAGTTTATTAATTAGGCTTGGGTTATTTGCCATGGGACTGGCAAAAGGTAAGCTTGGGGGAATTGTTTACGGTCGATAACATCAATATTTATTAGAACTTTAGACACAAGGGAACACATGAAAATACATTAGTCTAGGGTTTCAACTGACAATTTCCACGAGTTTTGCATATTCTGTATTTTTTAGGGTTTATTTCACAGAGAGCTAAAAAGAGGGATTCTAGTGCATATTTACCACGAAACTCATCCGCACCAGAAAACATCACGAGAAGACTCAGGAAGGGTCTAGAAGACACCCGAAGGAACGAGAGCCGCGGAGGAGGAAACATGGGGCCGGGCCGGCCGGCCAGCCCCACCCTGGGGTCGGTCGGCGCCCTACTTTGTTCGATGTCTGCCGCTTTCTGGAGTCTTCCTCCCACGCATCCTTGGAAGCCAAGCAAAGTATCCCTCCGTCGATTTTGATCTGACGGTGCACACAAGATGAAGACGTGGATCGCTGATGTGGCAGTTCCTTGCCCCCTACTCCACCTTGGCCTATATAATGACGCCCAAGACTCCCCCAAGAGGCATTCTACACCCCGGTGCTTCATATTCTCTACATAATTAGGGTTAGGGTCCCTCTAGTTGTACTAGTTCTAGTTCATCTAGATGTAGCAATTAGGAGAGACTAGTTCTTCTAGATCTAGTCTTGTTTAGAGATTAGAGAGATTAAGTAGAGGAGTAGAGATTCTGGAGGAGTTCTGGCCTGTCGGTGCTTCTTCGTGGTTGTATTCGTCTAGATTCAGTTCCCTCGCCCGGAGCTGCGTTCTGAGGTACTTTTGTACTTACCCTTCTGATTTAAGTAAGCAACTTATTCTTATTCATTCTTTGGCTCACAACTTATATTGAGTGCTTTGATCTTGATCTTAACTTGGTTGAAGTAGTATTTCATAGTGTAGGCGTGGTGCCTAGGCTAGGTTTACTTGTGAATGTCTCCTGATTAGTCGGATAGTGGTAGTTCGTGTAGGAGACAGCTCGTTGATTCCTCTATAGTCCACTTCCCGTTGATAGGATTGATAGGCTTATAGGTGCCTGGTAGGGGATTACTCTGATTCTTCCCCTATTCGGGTTACTTGCCTGATAAGACGGTATTATACAAAGTTTACAGGAGTCGAAACCAGAGTACATTAGTTATTTCCTTTTTCTTGATATGATCTAGCCTAATTTTAGGGTTAAGTCTATATACTATGTCATCATCACAACTGTTCCATGTGGATTCGATATTTAAAACCTCCGGGTAAAATGTGACATTGGTATGATATCTGTGCACTTGCGGATAATCCTACTTAAATCTATTTAAATAGAGTGCAGTTAATTTATACCAACACTTTGCTGGCTTACGTTCAAGGATTAGGGATAAACTTGAGCATTATAAATTTGTGAATGTTAACCAATTATTGCAAAGGGCCGTTTCAGCTGAATCGCGCCTTAAGGAGTCTCGTGATGCTTATAAATCTAATCGTCATAATGTGCATGTTATTGATGACGTTGCTGATTTTTCTAATGATGAGAATAGAGAAGTTTTCCCTACTAAAATTAAATGGCCAGCAGAGAATAAGATGGTTACTTGCCCATCTCTCAAACCGATTCATAAGAATCGGGGTGACGAGATAAAATTTACTTTTGGTTCTTCTAAATGTGACCGAATCTTTGATGAATTATTAAAATTCGATTATATTAGAATTAATTATACATTGCCTTTAGCTGTTGTGTTAAAGAGAAAAGCTTATTGTAAATTTCATAACTCTTTTTCTCATGCTACTAATGACAATCGGCCCTTAATGAGGGACAATTGAGTCTTTTTGACATGCAAGTTGATAATGTCCCTTTTCCAATGCATATAATTGAAGCAGGACCACCCGCTATTTTGATCTGTCTAGAGCAAGCCGATACAACTCAAGGCAAGAATGTGTTAATGGGCGAACCACGTGTAGCACCGAATGTTGAAATAAATTCGAGGCGCAATGTGGTGCTTGAGAAAGATGATCAAGGCAAGAACAAGTTGAAGGTTACCGCTGGATCGACGCAATAACTAAGAAGACAACAATGGTATGAAATAGTGGTAGCACAACAAAGGCTGGTTCGACCGACTGGAGCAGTTGGCCAGGCTAACTCCACACCATAGTAGAATCAATCAGCTCAGCTGACTCAAACACCTCAGCTAAGTCAGCTGAGCCGTCTGCCCTGGTCGGCTTAGCCGACTCTCTCAGTTCTTGCAGCTCTGGTTCCTTAGGTGTTCAGGTTCCATGCACATTCATTCCACGTAGGCCAAAGATTGGTACTTGGAAGACTAATGAGAAAAAGAACAATGGGGAGCTTGTGGTGAGACCACCATGTACTTTTGACAGACTTATGGCCAAGTATAAAAAAGATAAGGCCGATTCTGAAAATCGGCCATTAAAAAAGAGAATCTACTCTGCCCAAGTGAGAAGATGAGAAGACCAAGCAGTTGGTGGTCATGCAACCAGTAGCTCCAGCTCAGAGGGCTGCTCCACGCATGTCTCGTTGGGGTCCCTCGGTTCTACTTCCAGTCACACCACAGTGGGGTCCCTATGGAGTTTGGGTGCCATATCCTCTAATGGTGCCTATGCATAATGATAAGACCATACCAGGACAATCAACATTCAAGCATCCACTCAAGGTGAAAGCTAAACATAATTTCAAATCATTTAGGTTTCCACATTCAAGGCTACTACTTGGTTTATATGATTATAGATTCAAACACCTTGCTATCATGGAACAAGAAGATTGCGATGTTATCACAACATTACAAACCGATGTCCTAGCACAACTCTTTGGATCAGAAGAGTTAGAGTCGAGGACGACTCCTTTTCAAGAAGGGGAGGATGATATGACCATGCCAGCAAGCAAGATGTCACAAGCTCCAAGTCAAGCTACAACCACTCAAGTTTTACCTACACCGACACCAGCCCAAGTCATCGATGGACAGGTTACACGTAGTCGTGCAAAGAAGCTACAACAAGAGGTCCACGCGCTACTTTGTGACATTCATTTTCACATTAATGAGAATTATATACTACCTAAGTGTTCTACCTTGATTGTACTCAGGTATATAGAAGAAGAGAAGGATGAATCGGACCCTGAAGAACGAACCAGTGCAAGTCCTAGAAGACACGTCAAAAACGGACCAGTGGAAGTCAAAAACGGACCAGTGGAAGTCAAAAACGGACCAGTGCAAAGAAATCTTCATAACTTTTTAATTACAAAAGCTATGAAGGCCCATGAGGACTTGTTGGAAAGTTTGTCGAGTCTACTTTCCAATGAATCTAGTGGCGACCAGTTTTGATACTCCATATTGCCTGCAGACCAGAATTAGTACAGACTGCTCAGAAGGTCAACAGTTTGCTGTGACAGAATGTTGGTACAACTTGCCGTGCAAAACTGTAACAATCTACAATGTTTCAAGGTACATGGCATACATTTCTCGAAAGCTCTTCGAGTCTAGTTTCACACCCAAGAAACTGTTCGTCATTTGGACTTCCCAATAAAAAGTTATGGTCAGTTTATTGAAAACTGCTCTGGAGGCCAACAGTTACGCGAAGCCAGTTCGGGAATCCATTCCGAGGGGTCCTTTCACATTGCCTTCACCCAGAAACTCTATTTCATTTTCATACCTATCTAGGAGGGTTGTTCCTAGTATAAATATCCCCTACCTCTAAGCTATCAGCAACCTTTGATCATTTGATAAACTACATGATATTGCAGCCGCGCTGCTGAGTGCCTTAATCAACCTTTGTTCTTCCTTGTTCTTCATGGACTTGTGAAGTGAATCCTCTGGGTTTCCCTACTTCGTGCTCTACGGCTTCCGTTCGGCTGCGCCGTATTGTGTGGATTAGTTCCGGATTGTGGTTCTGCGGTCGTTCGGAGATCGAGTCGAAGTCTTCGTGGTTTCGGTGCCTCTCTCCCCGTCGCTTGGTCGCATCCAACCTTTGTCAGGTATAAAGCTATTTACCCGCTGTTCGCAGCAAGTTATCCTTGTTCTTTTGATCTACTGTCGTGAAGATCGGGCCACCCTCGTACCGATTCCATATCGGTAACCTATCACATAATCAACAAAGATGGGAAAAGCCTGCTGGTTCAGTTTCAAGACCCTCCGTCTTTAGCTGATTGAACAATGGTCAATTGAGCTTTAGCGGTGCCAATCAAAGCCAGGTTGTTCCATCTAAGACTATAGCTCCACAAGGCTCTAGTAAGTCACTACAACAAGTGTATGTGTTCCTAAGAAGATTAAAGTTCCTGTTGTTTCTTCATCAAGAGTTGGACGTCAATCAACTATCACAATTGGCTCTATGGAAGCTCCTGTCATTGGTCATGATGAGACGATTGCAATTGAAGAGATCCCAAAAAACAAGCAAGATAGGGCTTCTAAAGAAGTTGTTGGGATTGAGGAGATGAATTGCGCCAAAGGGAAATCCAAGTATCACCAACCCGTATGGTGCCCTCGTGGGTTGAATAAGACTCAATGGCATAAGTTGCCGCGTGCTAGGCATAAGCAACCGAAGAAGGAGATGCTTGCCAAGGAAGAGGGTGAAGGTCTCAACTCCAAACACGTAAAAATCCCTTCAGGAGGTTAGGTTGCTGCTATTGCTATTGCTCAATCAGTTCGACCGACTCCTGAGTCGGTTGAGCTGACTGCCCTTACTAATGCTGCTCTAGAAGCCCCAGAGTCGGCTAAGGCAACTTTAGAGTTGGCTAAGCCGACTTTCACTAGCACAGGTGCCTCTGAGGTGTCCTCTGATGATTTTGCTTCTACTATTGTTGCTCTAGTTGGCATCGAGGTTCTTGAGGTTCCTGATGAGGAGATGATTGACTATGAAGCCACCCTAGAAAGAGGGGAAGTCAATGTGGTTGTTTTGTCCGCCGATTAATACATCGTCGAGGATAATTCAGCTGCAGTGGTATTCAATTTCCTAGTACAAGATGCTACATTTAAGAAACCAGAACATCCTATCAATCATCTCAAGCCTTTGCATGTGAAGGGCCATATCAATGGCACGCTGGTTCATAACATGTTGGTGGACAATGGGGCAATTGTGAATGTTATGCCATATTCGCTTTACAAGAAGCTTGGTGGCACTGATGAGGAGCTGGTCAGGGCCAACATGACAATCACTGGTGTTGGTGGAGGTGCTCCTATTCCAGCCAGAGGGATTGCCAACATGAAGCTTACTACTGGAATCAAGACTCTAGCCACAACATTCTTCGTTGGAGATGTGCAAGGTAGCTACAACTTAATACTAGGGCGTGACTGGATTCATGCTAATTGTTGTGTACCATCTAGCTTGCACCAATTTCTCATCTAGTGGGTGGAGGATGTTGTTGAGATTGTGTATTCAAATTCATCGGCTGATGTAGCTACAACTGATGCTGCTATGCCCGAGGGGCATGATGGTATTAGTTGCTTGTCTGATAGAGATCTTTCTAACTTTGAGTTTATTAGTGTTACTAGACAAGGTGCTTTTATTCTGGTATCTTTGAAGCCAATTGACAATCAGCTCAATATTATCATGTAATTGTTTATCAATGGATACAAATATTGAATGGTTGAAACATCATGTTAATCAGTATCGAGCTACTAAGACCGATGTCTGTGAAGCGATTAATGACTTTGATGAGCTCGATAAGTTGGGCCAAGGATTTACGTTGGCCAACCCTTTAGAACAAGTTGACATTGGGGATGGTTCTGTCCCTCGGCCGACGTTTATAAATCAAAACTTGGAAGCCGATTACAAAGTTGATTTAATCGCGCTTCTTAAGGAGTATGTTGATTGTTTTGTTTGGAATTAAATAGAGATGCCTAGATTGAGCTGAGAGCTTGTTGAACATAGGCTCCCTATGAAGGATGGATTTAGGCCTTACAAGCAACACCCCCGCCGATTTAATTCCACAATTTATGATCAGGATAAGGAAGAGATTAATCGGCTCTTGCAAGCGGGGTTTATTCGACCATGCAGATATGCAGAGTGGGTCTCTAATATTGTGCCTGTTGAGAAGAAAGATTCTGGGAAGATCAGAGTTTGAATTGATTTTAGAGATCTAAATAGAGCTACTCCGAAAGATGAGTATCCTATGCCTATAGCCGATATGCTTATCAATGATGCTTTAGGACACTGGGTTATTAGCTTCCTTGATGGTAATGTCGATTATAATTAGATTTTCATGGCTAAAAAAGATATGTCAAAGATGGCTTTCATATGTCCTGGATTTGTTGGTCTCTTTGAGTGGGTTGTGATGACATTTGGGCTGATGAATGCAGGTGCTACTTATCAAAGAGCTATGAATTTAATTTTCCATGATCTAATTGGGGTGATTATGAAGGTATACATTGATGATATTGTTATTAAATCGTCAGCCTATAAATCTCATTTGGCTGATTTGCATCTTGCTTTTGAGAGGATGCGCCGCTATGGACTGAAGATGAATCACTCAAATGTGCTTTTGGAGTATCGGTTGGAAAATTCTTAGGTTTTATTATTCATGGTAAAGGCATAGAGATTGATCCCAAGAGGATAGAGAAAATCAAGGGAGTTTAGGCACCTACATGCAAGAAGGAGGTGAAAAAATTCTTGGGAAAGGTGAACTACTTGAGGAGATTCATTGCCAACTTGTCTGGGAAGATTATTCCTTTTACCCCCATATTGAAGGTGAAGGATGAATTTGAATTCACTTGGGGGGCAAAAATAACAAGAAGCATTTGAAAAGATAAAGGAATATCTGTCGACACCACCAGTTCTTTGTGCACCAAAAAGAGGAGTTCCTTTCAAATTATATATTGCTGCTGAAGATAAGATAATTGGGGCTGTTTTGACTCAAGAAGATGAAGGTAAAGAATATGTAGTTGCTTATCTTGGTCATCATCTTCTTGATCCTGAGATAAGGTATGCCCATATAGAGAAATTGTGCTTATCACTGTACTATGCTTGTTCTAAGATGAGACACTATCTTTTGTCTAGTACATGTGTTGTTGCTTGCCAGGCTGATGTGATAAAACACATGTTATATCGGCCAATTCTTTGTAGAAGGATAGGCAAATGGGCGTATGCACTAATTGAGTATGACTTGGCTTTTAAACCATTGAAAACTTTGAAAGGTCAAGTTCTTGCTGATTTTATTATTGAGCATGGTATTGATTTAAATGATGAGATCAATTACCTTACTTTTACTCCCTGGAAATTATACTTTGATGGATCGGTTTGCAAAGATGGCCAAGGTGTTGGTATTGTTCTTATTTCCCCTAGTGGTGCTGAATTTGAGATGTCAAACCGATTGAGTTTTCATTGCACTAATAATCAGACCAAATATAAAGCTTTGTTATTCGAACTGATTATGTTGCGGTCAATGGGAGTAAAGCATGTTGTGGCTTATGGTGATTCCTTGTTGGTAGTACAACAAGTTGCTGGTGAATTTCAATGTTTAGAAGGATCACTAAGAGCTTGTCTTAATGCTTGCCTTGACATCATTGGTTCTTTTGCCAAATTTCAAATTCGGCATATCTCAAGGCATGAAAATCAGAAGGCCAACATGCTAGCTCAACAAGCATCTGGCTATGATGTCGGTGGGCGTAATTTTCATGTTCAAGAAAAGCCGATGTATGAAAATTTAGAATTTTCCCATGTAGGCACAAACAAGTAGGCTAAGATGATTACTCCAGTTGGCTTAGCCGACTTTCCCTCTGCAGCAATCCAGTCAACTAAGCCGACTAGCCTAGTTGGCTCAACTGACTCGTTTATGGCCAACCTGACTAATCTGCCTGAGAAGCTATCAAATCTGCCTGACAAAACTTCTAGTGATGTTGGGGCCGATTTATGTAATTGGAGGACTCCCTTATTGACATATTTGAGTAATTCAAGTGCTAAAGTTGATAAGAGTGCTCAGCAGAGTGCTTTCAAATATGTGTTCCATAACAATGAATTATATCGGAGAACTGTTGAAGATTTGTTGTTGAAGTGCTTGGATTTTGATCAAGTAAGAGTGGCTATGGGAGAAGTCCATGAAGGTATTTTTGGTACACATCAATCGGCCCCTAAGATGAAGTGGTTATTGAGAAGGGCTACCTTTATTGGCCCACTATGATGGCCGATTGTTTTCGATACTACAAGGGTTTTGAAGAGTGCCAAAGGTTTGGAAATATTCAGCTTGTGTCTGCTGCTATGCATCATCCTATCATCAAGCCATGGCCTTTTCCTGGTTGGGGGCTAGACTTCATTAGCCAAATTCATCCCCCATCTTCCAAGGGACACCGTTTTGTTTTAGTTGCTATAGATTATTTCACTAAGTGGACCGAGGTAGTTCCTTTGAAGAATATAACACACAAGGAGGTTATTGAGTTCATTACTAAGCATATCATTCATAGATTTAGCATCCCTCAAACATTAACGACAGATCTAGGGACATCATTTATGTCCAAGGAGGTGAGGTAATTTGCCGAATTATATAAAATCAAATTTCTCAAATCATCTCCATACTATGCTCAAGCTAACGGCCAGGCTGAGTCTAGTAACAAGACTTTGATTAAGCTTATTAAAAAGAAGATTGAGGAAAATCCTAGAAGGTGGCATGAAGTTTGTCTGAAGCGCTATGAGCACATCACATTTCAAGGCATGGTGCCACAAAGGTTACTCCTTTTGAGTTAGTATATGGTCAAGAGACCGTGTCACCCGTCGAAGTAAAGTTGGAGGCATACAGGCTTGCTAAAAAAATGATTTGTCACTAGTTGTGTATCATGATCTAATGATGGATAATATCGACGAGGTGACTCATGTAAGATTGAAAGCTCTCAAGGAGATAGAAAAAGACAAAGCTCGAGTTGCTAAGGCATACAACAAAAAAAGTCAAGAGCAAATCCTTCCAAGTAGGAGAGTTAGTGTGGAAAACCATACTCCCTATTGGGTCGAAGAGTAATAAGTTTGGCAAGTGGTCACCAAATTGGGAAGGTCCTTATAAAGTAATCAAAGTCATACATGGTAATTCTTATATGCTAGAGACATTGCAAGGTGAATATCTCAAAGTAGCATTCAACAGGAGATACTTGAAAAAGTATCTTCCAAGTGTTTGGCAAGAAGCCTAAGTGCTTTCCAAACAATGGCTGATACATGTATCACCCTTAGAACAAAAATAGGCGATGTATACATCGCCCTTAGTCATTGAACAACCGATGAGATGGGTATTGTTGTTGTTTAGTTTTGTTTGCTTAAGTGTTTTCAGGTTCATGTATCATTCACTTGAAAATAGGGAGGCATATGTTGACAACCAAAATTGTTCATTTTGTGAAGTTGTCAAAATGTGGAATGGACTCTAGCATTGCGTTCCTCTCATCGAGACGATTAAAAAACATATATGGAACGTCTAATTTGGAGTCCGGATGAAGAAGTTATGCCCTTGAGAAGATGCTCCATTGTTGGAAGTTCCGACCCGAGTCGAGAGTTCCGACACACATCGGGAGTTCTGACTCACGTCGAGAGTTCTACCTCACGTCAGGAGTTCTGAGAAACATCAGAAGTTCTAACCCGACTTCTGACTCAACTTCCGGTAGACCTAATAATTGTCGGATCTTAGGACCTTCGGGATTCCCATCCGAACTGTTCCAAACTCGTGAGAAACTTGGAAAATAAGACTTGGAGAGGTTCCCTACTAGGATAAGACCGCCTCCCTCTATATATATGAGAGGATCATGGTCGATTGAGTTCCCATCTATCCAATCGACATACAAACAAATCAATCTACTCCTTTACCCCCTTTTCTCCTCTCCTCCAACCTCCATGTTGTTCATCCCATGATCTGACGACCAAGGATGGTGCCCTAGGCTTGCTGATCGACCTAGGGCAACCCGCTGACTTCCTTGCCGTGACGGGGTCCCTCCCGGGCGAGAGCTTCGACGGTTTCTTTGCTAGTTTGCCTGAAAACTAGCCGGTTCTTCGTCACGCGAGTACATTGGTTATCCTTTGGTGGTTTGCTTTTAAACCTCTCCGTTCTTCACCGCGAAAGAGTGAGATCCTCGTTGCTTTCTTCGGTCCATAGCGGCCCTGGCATCCAATGCCCTTTCTGGTGTGTGATTTGGACCACATCCGACGTCAATAGACTAAAACACTAAGGAACTAGATATGAAATCGTGGAAAAAAAGGATGTGTTCCCTCCCTTTCTTGTCCCCTGCAGATGCACCAGAGAGAAAAAAGGAGAGCAGCCCTTGGTGCGCTAGGGCGATAGTGGTAGCGAGCGAAGAGTTGTGGCAAGCGGCGTCTTGGTGGTGGCGGCGACTACATTAGGGAAATAGGAAGGTGCTATAAAGACACAAATAGATATGCTCAGTGTGTTTTTCCTTTCACTTGTCTTTAGATGTTTAGAAGCTTGTGAAGATTGTTGGTGCTGCCAAGCACCTACCCATAAAGCTTATGTTCTTCGGCGCCCGTAGCCAGCAAAGGACACATTGAGTGTGTAGCGTGGAGCGCCTATCACTTTCATGTCATGGAGAACAACAACAATAGCCATCGCATGATGGCTTCATGGCGCCAACAGGCTACTGCACTGCTAGAGCCACCAGAGGGCATGGTGCGTCAAATAAAGGGATGGCCTTGGAAGATGTGGATCTGACTCGTCACTGAGCATCTAGAAGCGGAGCAAAGCTTGGAGAAGAGAGGGAGGGGGAATGAAGGGTGAAGTGTGTTGTGGATGACTGTCTCGTTGAACGCCATCACTCGCCGGCGAGCGGCGGTGGTGACCGGATGGGTTGTTGCATGAAGGGACACCTTTTGGCGGCGTGGTCGGTCACCCCCAGTTGCCCAGAGAAGGCAATGCGGGGTCTCGCGGAGCGGACCATGAGGTTTGATTGAGGGCATCTTTCTATTGAAGACGGATATAGAGAAAAACAAGTTTAATTTATTTTTCGAACGTCCGAGACCTCCGACGCGGCCGAAGACCAAGCCAAAAGAATCCCGCCCGATGCCCCGACCAAAGGCACAAAATCATACTGGAAAGAAATACAAGTTTAATTTATAAATTGATCATACTGTTGTCTCACAACTGTTTCTTTATTACATGTAAAAATGACTGATTGGACTTTATAAAATTTTGAAATACAAAAAGATGTCTTAATTTGATTAATAACCTATTATGTCATTGAGATAATCAAATTTCACTATATAATGTGCTTTGTCCTTCAATTTAGTACTTCTTTTGGCAATGTTGTGAAATTTTCCATCATGATTTATCCCCGTATGATCATCTTATTATTACGTTGAAATTTTTTTTGGCTCCTGGGCAGCACACTGACACAGACCTAGTTTACACATATCACAGCAATCATCCATTTTATTCCGCCTATGAGCAGCAATCCACAGTAGTCCATGTCTCCATGATAGTGCAAGAATCCGGCAAATGCATGAGTTGATATTAGAGTGGATTGTTAAGTATCCAGCGGGTGAACATGGCAAAACACCTCTCCGGCTCATACTCCGGCGCCGTATGCCCACCACCCTGCAATTCCAATGCAAATCCATTCCAGTTGGTGACAAGATACCTGATTAACATAAAGATGACATCAACAAACCAAATGTGCATGCTCGAGAAAGTACTTTGATTGTCGCGAACGTCATGTTGTTGGAGTAACTTATCGTGAACCTGAACAAAGCAAGAACAGAGATGCATGAATAAAGAATCATCCGCGACGAACAGAGAGGAAAATTGAAGGTTTGCCAACAATCAGACAATAACTATCTAAGAGGCTGAAGAGGGCAGGAGGAAGACTGATTAAATACCCACCCGGCGGCTTGGCCACCGAGATGCCATGCCCTCCAGTCGTCGACGATGGGGAAGTTGAGCGACCTGACCCAGGCCTGGGTGCCCAGGTGTGGCACCAGCAGGTCATGGTCGCCGCTGCAACCAGCAAACCAACCCATAAAGCCATACATATGCCATTCAATTCAACATCCATGTCGTCAGGAGATCGACAGATTTATCAGAAAATTGCATGGATACCTGTATACCAGGGCGCGGTAGCCTCTGGACGTCAGGTTCCGGTGGTACTTGATGGAACTCTTGAGGTCTTTCGTGTAAGGCAGATCTCCATCGTGGCACCTCACCCACTCGTCCACTGTTCCCTGATCAGTAATCGGTTCTGGGTTACAATTGATTCTTCTCATTATTGCTGACAACAACGATGTTACTACTTACTAACACTGAACTGAAATGACGAAATCAACAATTGTACTCACCTTCTTGATCCCAAGAGCTTCTCGAGTGCGTTTATCGTTTGCCCAGAAATACGACAGGTAGTAGCGGTAAGTCTGCATATGTGTACGCGCAGAACACAGAGTGAATGGACGAAAGATATAAAGTTAGTTAGTTATATACAGATTAAGATTAGTCATTTTTAGTAGTATAGCATAGCACTGAGCAGAGGTGCTTTATCTGTGGATGTGGACTCACGAGGCAGCCAAATGGAGGACGAGCTGGCGGATGATTCAGCATCCCTCTTCCCATCTCCGCCCTCAAGATCCTTCTATTATCTGAGCCGTCCATTCTGCTCACAACATTTGGTGCAGGAGATGCGTAGACGCACCTGTCCAGTAAAATGTGGGCATGCTGAACTTCATCGATGAGCTGCATCAAGGCATTGTAACCATCAGTAAGTCAGGCACAAGCAACAACCATGTATAGCTTCTTCTTCTTCTTTTTTTGCGAAACCATGTATAGCCAAATTGAAGCTCACATACAACGTATTTGCAGGTACTAGCTACCACACATTTAGAAGAAGCTTACATTGTTGAAAGTATACAGAGCCTGAGCACACAGCGTATTTGCAGGATTAGTGTAGTCCTCTCCTTGGCAATGCCCCAATATCGTCTAAAGGCAAATAGTAGCAGAACATAGCGTTAGCGAAAGAATTGCAGATGGGAGTGGAAGAACTAAATGATCTTAGTTAGTACCTCATACAATTGAGCTGATATAATACCAACTCCATGAGCATAGGGCACTCTAGAAGTAGTATCAATACTTTCGCCTGTGGCTGCGTTACCAACCAGATAGCCCTAAGAGGATGTAGAACACGAAAGAACATGTATATCATCAGGCTAAGTCACCGACTAGAACAATTAATTGCATGGTATTTTCTTTGGCTATAGACTAACTAATATCCCCTATCAATATAACATCTTCTATTTTGGAGAAAATTGTATGATGGGCATACCTTCAGATTAGGAAAGGGCCTCCTTCCAGCCTCAATACCTGAAGAGGATCATCAGTGCACGAATCACCTCAAAGACCCACAACAATAGCCGTATATGATGGAGAATGGCAAACTGAACTGGTTGTTACTTTTCTATAGCAAACAGATCAATCAATACCTTCTGAAATCATCTGCCCAATGAATGGTACAATTTTCCCAGCATAGGAGTCTCCACCAATGTAGAAAGGATTCGCAAGGTACTCGGGATGATCATCGAACCACTGGGAACCAATGAAATATACATTAACAAACAGCATACATAAACATTAAAAGATTCCCAGCTAACTCCATACTAACGGGGTCTTTTAACCTCTTTAATCCTCTGTGATCCCTACCAAATTAACAAAGTCTAAGACTTGTTCAGCTAATGCACAACGCAAGGGAATTGGATATCCCCAATCCCCTTGGATTGGGTCCTCCTTCGATTCCCTTGAATTGGAAATTAACCGAACAAATGGGAAGCGATTTATTTAGCATGCACCTTGATTAAGAAGTCACGTAGCTGCTGTGTGGACGAGATGTCTCCGACATCGTATCCTTTAGGATCTCTGGAAAAGGAAAATCCAGCTCCAACTGGTGAATCGACAAAGAGGATATGTGACACCTGCATGCAGAGTGAGTGATTTAACAATCAACTGCTGCTACTCTCAGTTAGACTGAAACCTGAGCAAGTACCTAGCTAGCAACTGGAAGACATGTACTTGATTCACCACCAGCTATATACCCTGCTTAACCAGTTAAATACTTCTCAAGTTTTTGCTAACAGTTTTCATCAGTATCACCATTTGAAGAGTGCTTTCCATCTTTTATCACCGGACTAGTCAATATAAACACCTAGTCCATACCACTAACACAGACATGTAGTCATCATGTATCCGATGACCGATCCCATATTTTGATTTCACCGAGTAAGAATGCCACATGTATAGGATCAAATGATACAAATGTAATCGCAAAAAAAGATATAGAAATGTAGATAGTCAGATAAGACTTGATCCATATAATATTTGTTGTGAATATTTCTTTGATACTGAGTAGAAATAACAAGAAAACACGACAATTAGAATTAACTATTTAGTCTGACAATTTGTCTTTAAAATGAAGTCAAATATTTTGAACCACATTGAAATAATCTTTTCAAGAACTATTTGGATTAGAAATTGGCATGAATTTTAATAAAATCCTTTTAGTATTTTTAGTAAATCCAAAACTTTTAAATAAAAGTTCTGTTCATATGAAATTCTATATATTATTAAGATTTATTTTTATTTTCAAGTAATATCTTAGTTAATTAAAATTTTAAGTTTTATATATTTTAATTCATCAAAATATTTTTGAAGTAATTATAATTTTATATTATCCTTATTTTTATTTGTTGGAATAAAATAAGTTTAAATTTTAAAAAGAGTTCAAATCTAAAACTAATAATGATTTTAGAAAAAACAAGTAACTTTTGGTATTATAAAGATGTAACTCTATACTAAAATGGGCCAAAAACTAGTATGGGCCGCAATAAAATTGGGCTAAAAAACTGTTTGGATATCATATCTGACCAACTACATTTTATCCAATAAAAAATTGAGAAATTTAACAAATATGTGAAATAATTATAATATGCAGTAGTACATACAAACACTCTAAAAGCTCGTCTATAATTATAATTAAGCCCACTATTAGTACATGAATCATTTTCAGAGGTCGATGTTTTGTAAAGTCTCAGTCTTGTCAATTTAGGGGCCTAGAGCAAAGCGCGAAAGATAGGCAAATCATTCTTACCGAATAAGTTATACATCTTATCTTAAAAAAAATTCTAACATTTACTGGTGTAGAGTTCACAATAAAACTAGAAATTATTAATGAATGTATGTTTTCTTTTTTTTAAAAGAGGCAGAAGCTCTGCTGTCAATTAAGATGAAAGAAATTTACGAAAAATATTTCATACTAGATTAAATTCAACACTATAATAAAAATAAGTGCTAGTAAATTACCAAGTTGAGAACTAGAGAAAAATAATTATTTGCTGCCCTAGTACACCTAAATCCCTGATAAAAAAATCCTTGTATTCTAAAAAAAAGATTTGGGAAGCAAATTAAATCTTGATGTGAGACCCCTAGTACCGTGTCTCCCAGAGAACATAATGACAGAGAGTGGTCTGGGCAACACCGCTGCACTACGCAGTCTTTTGCTATGTTTTTTTAATCAACATTTTGTGATCTTATATTTCAGTCCCTAAATGATATCAAATGAAAAAAGTCAAGCTCTACAATTTTGATTATATGGTGTGACCATCAAGATAGTTTGAAAATTTTAAAAAATTAAATCTCACAAACTAAGAATTTTGAAACAAATATTAGAGACTTTAAATGTTTTTAAATAAAAAACTTATCAACTCCAAAGTTGTAGATTGTGTTGAGAAGTACAACTTTGATATAGATTATATCAATATCGAATGTCGTTTGAAATATCTAAACTTTAAATTTAGAAATGAGTAAAGTCCACCACCGATCTCTAAACTTGTATTGTCGTGTCATTCCGGTCCCTAAACTCGTAAATCGATCGTTTAGTACGTCCTCGGACTTGTTCGTCTATGCCATCTCGGTCCCTAAACTTGTCCAGTTGTGTCATCCCGATCTCTAAACTTAGAAATCACTCATTTAGGTCCTCAAATTTGTTCATTTGTATCATCCTAGTCCCTAAACTTGTTTTGAGTCTCATTTGGATCTAAAAATTCTATATCAAAAAATAATTTATAACTTTCTATATGAACTCGAATAAAGACAAACTTTATATCAAAGTTGTAGCCCTCAGTGCAATCTACAAATTTGTAGTTGAAAAGTTTTTTATTTGAAGTCATTTAGTATCACAAAATTTAAATTTAAAATTTTAAAATCTACAAACTTACAAAAATATTTTGGAATCCTAAATGATTTTAATTTTAAAACTTTTTAACTACAAAGTTGTAGATCGCATTGCTGGCTACAATTTTGATGCAAAGTTTATCTTCATCTGAATTCATATGAAAAAAGTTATGAGTTATTTTTTAATATAGTGTTTTTTTATTCATCCTGTTTTGACCCACATGAGACTTAGAAAACAAGTTCAGGGATCGAGATGATACAGCTGAACAAGTTTGAGGACTTATATGAGAGATTTCTAAGTTTAGGGACCATGATGATATAACTGAACAAGTTTAGGTATCTAAACGGTCGTTTTACAAGTTTAGGGACCAGAATGATACACCCGAACAAGTTTAGGGACCGGTGATGGACTTTATTCTTTAGAAATCTTATAACGTAAAATGAATATTTAGAAATCTGAATGACTTTAAATTAAAAAATTGTTGAGAACTACAATTTTTATGTAGACCGTGTCAACTGAAATTTCAAAGTCTGATAGCTTAAAACAATTTTTTGGTACTCTAAACAACTCCAAATAAAAAATTATCAACTACAAAGTTATATACCGCTTTGATCTCTACAATTCTAATATAAATTTTGTCTTCATTTGTATTCATATGAAAAAAGTCATAATTGTTTAGACAACTATTTTTAGAGGCGGAGCGTTAGAATGTCCGTTTGTGTTCATTGATTTCTAGAGGCAAAACTCCATCTTTGTTAATCGATTAAAAAAGACGTCCTACCGCTTCTCTTAATAGAGACAGACATCTTAGAATATCTGCCTCAAAAAATGATTAACAAAGATGGAGTTTTGCCTATAGCCCACCTAACTATTTATATAGGCGGCTCCACAAAATCACAAATGTCGGCCTATTAATTAGGACATGTCTTCTAAAATCCTTCCGTAATATTGAGTGAAGCTTCCCTACCACTATGCTGCAAAAGTCACATGTTATATTAACCATATAATGCTATCTATTCTCTATGAACTTAAAATATTTGAACTGAACATTTTCCCCTAACGATTTTAGTCAAGAAATTTCAACGACAAAGTTTTAGATTTCATCAAGCACTACAATTTTAAGATATGATGTGTCTCTATCCAAGGCTGGTGCTCGTATTTTCTATATGTATTTAGGATCAAATGTGTTATTCTTTCGATGGTACGCGATAAACCCTTAACAGTAAGATGTTTGAGATGATTTTGTAAACCTTAAGATATGCGTCTCAAATTTTCTAACGTATTTCATAGTATTATCTAGTAATGTTTTGTACTTCCTCCATCCTAAATTATAAATCATTCTAAGAATCTTAGAGAGTTAAAGTATCTCAAGTTTGACCAAAACTATAAAAAGAATTGTAAAGATTTATGTCATCAAATAGATATACTGCAAAAATATAATTAATAATAAATATTATTATCTTATTATATAATTTGGTAAAAATTAGGATGCTTTGACTCTCAAATTTTTTTGAAGTTACTTATAATTAGAATGGAGTACAATTCTATTATCTTGAGAATATTAATAAATATATATGACAAAAAATTGTAATACTATTCTCTTAACATAAATAAAAATCTTAAATTTATACTAGTAAAAAAATTGTTGACACATGTTAAGGGGGCCATTGCCCCTGCCAGCCCCCAGGCTCCGCCACTGTAACCTAGACACCTAGTCACTCAATCAATCATTTATTTAGGCCTTGTTTAGTTCACTCAAAAACTAAAAAGTTTTCAAGATTCCCTGTCATATCGAATCTTTCGGTACATGCATGAAGCATTAAATATAGACGAAAATAAAAACTAATTGCACAGTTTAACTGTAAATTGTGAGACGAATAATTTGATCCTAGTTAGTCCATGATTGGACAATATTTAACACAAACAAACGAAAGTACTACAATAGCGAAATCCAAAAAATTTTCAAATCTAAACAAGGCCTCGATATGAATGAAAAGCTAAGAGGTTGGACGGCGATGGACCACCAGAAATAGCTGAGTGGGTCTAGTAGTCGATAGAAAAAGCAAAAGGATAGGGTGACATATCGTTGCAACTAGGCCTTGTTTAGATCAAAATTTTTAGATTTTGACACTGTAGTATTTTTGTTTTTATTTGATAAATATTATCTAATCATAAAGTAACTAGTTTTAGAAAATCCGTCTTGTGATTTATAGATAAACTATATAATTAGTTTTGTTTGATTTATATTTAATGTATAAGATTCGATGTGACAGGAAATCTTGAAAAGTTTTTGGTTTTTTAGTGTAAACTAAACCAGGCCTTACTATGAGGTTCAGGATATGCATGTACGTCGACGTCACACGTGAAATAAATTAAGCTGTCGCTTAATGTGTGTCAAACAAAAGATGAGGAAAAAAAAATAGGGTTGCGTATCGTATATATCTTTCGGGAGAACTGTAGAAAGCCAAGAGAGATTTACCTTTGACCACGAGTTTTGGTTGTACCGCAGGCGCGGCAGCGTGCCGTTGTAGGGCTCCACGACGAATCTGATGGGACCTGCGAGAGAAAGAGAGAGGCCAGCATACTCAAAGTGCAAATCAAAATCGGTCACTGCAACTGCATGCATATGCATCATCCATATACATACCAATCTCGTAGGCGAGGCCGCTGAAGACGGAGCAGCGGTCGCCGCCGGTGAGCCAGAAGAGGAAAGGGGCGTCGCCGGACTCGGACTCGGACTCGGACCGGACGAAGTAGTAGAAGAGCTCGACGCCGGCGTCCTCGTCCACCTCCACGTACCTTTAAATTCAGTTTCCAGTTTCAGAGCAACCGCAATTAATTAATTAATTAAAATCCTATCAAATGTGCCGTGAGCTACCAGGACGATGAAGAAGAAGAAGAAGAACAACACTACTAGTAGAAGAAAGAACAAAGAAGGTAGGCACGCACCCTGTTTCGAGGTGGAAGGGGAGGTCGCCGTCGAAGCCAGGCAAGCTGGTGACCACGCGCCCGGCGGCGGAGGAGATGGAGGCGGCGAAGGCGGCGACCACCAGGAAGCAGAGGCATCCAAGCGGGTGCAGGAGGCGGCGTGGCCGTGCCGCCGTCGTCATCTGGTAGACGTACTTGCAGCTGAGTTACAGTTGCCGTCGCAGATGGGTGCAACGTACAACGATGGCTCGACTGGATGGACAAACTAGTAGCTATATTTGTAACGATGGCAACGACACCACAGCAGACAGAGCAACAAGAAAGAAAGAAAGAAAAAAATGGGTGTGTTCGTGTGGTTGGTGTGAGTGACAAAGACGGGAGGTGGACCGGCACCGCGCAACAGGGCGCCAGCCTTATTGTACTACTATACATTTTTTTAGGTAATAATAATAATAATAATAATAATAATAATAATAATAATAATAATAATAATAATAATAATAATAATAATAATAATAATAATAATAATAATAATAATAATCTCTCCTCCTTCTGTATTATATAGTAACAAATATGTTTGTTTGTTGTAACGAGAGAAAAAAAACTAACAGATATGCATAGAAAACAAGAATGAAAAATTCTACTCACTTGTTTCTAAATTATAAGATGGTTTGGCTTTTCTACGTACGTTAGAGCATCTTAGAAGTTTAGTATAGTTTATTTACTAAACTAATTAACTTAGCAAGTTAACAAGAAAAAATAGCTAGATTTTATCATTCTCCTACAGTTTTTTTTTAAAAATAACTTTTTAAAAACTAAAGTAGGGCCAACATTTAATTAATTTTGGATTTAATGTGGTGTTCAAAATAGCTGAGGTTGGATCTACTCGCGCGGCACCGCACCGACGCGTGCACCGATCGGATGCCAACCAGTTTGGATGGGCCAGCTGCCGTAGGACAGCCCGGGCGGCAAGGGTCTCTCAGGCAGCTCCATGCCGGCCTGGACGGCCAGGCGGTGAGCACACATGCATGCATCAGGCCATGCACACGTGAAATGCAGAGACCAATAAACACCGGCGGAGGGCAGGCACTGAAGGGCGGCAGCGATACAGCTCTCAAGTGCAGTGCAGATGTATCATGGAAACCGATTGGATGGGGAGTTGTTCAGTTCGCAAAAACTGTTGAAAGATGACACTGTAGCACTTTCGTTTTTATTTGACAAACATTGTCCGATTATGGAGTAACTAGACTTAAAAGATTCGTCTCGCGATTTATAGATGAACTGTGCAATTAGTTTGTGTTTTCATGTATATTTAATGCACCATGCATGTGTCGCAAGATTCGATATGACGGGGAATCTTGAAAATTTTTGGAAACTAAACAAGGCCCAACTTCTTCTCAACGACGCAAACTTACGAGAGTTAGACGTACGGATGCTTCATCTCTCTAGCTAGGAGGATTCCCCGCGCGTTGCTGCGGGTATGAAGGGGGAATATAAATATGACCTCACTGTAGTCTATTAAGTCATCTATATATAGTTTTAGTAGTCAGTTTTAAAAGAGGAAGAGAGGAGATCAAGTGATAGAATAATTGCTAGCAGTACGCATGCATGGTCATGTGTAGGTAGCTATATCCACTACCGAAACCATTTGTGAGTGGGCACTTAATTGCATGCAGCAGCAGAAGAAGTGGATGATGATGTGGCGCAAAGAGGTGCAAGAAAATTAGCTTAGTGGGGTTTATCTTTATAGGATATATAGATTAAGATCATGTTTGGTAAGGTTTTCATATATGGGTTTTAAGCCTCTTCATTTGAGTTTATCTACTGAATCTACTCATTGTCATTCAATAGTATTTTTCTCTCATATAATAAATCAGCAAATAGTATTTTTCTCTCATATAATAAATCAGCAAATAATATTTTTCAGACAAGTGAACAGACTTTAGTCTTTATCTTTAATTCGCCGGTATAGCGGAACCGTATATATGAGGGGTGGTTTGGGAGAGCATGTAAAAATCCAGCAATGGGAAATCGAGATGCATCAATGCCCGCCGTTCCAATCCAATAAAATAAAATTTTCTTTTGTCTTCAAATGTCGTGCGAAAGAATTCAAAGGAAATGGTTAAATTATTATTGGCTAGATTGAATCTTTTATAATTTTTTATGGGCATCGCCTTGATACGTTGCCACCCATAAAGTTGAAATGGACATTTGATGTTAAAATATTAGACAAATTCAGCAGCAATTTAATCTAGAAAATTAAAATGATAATTATATTGGTGACATCAAAAATGTGCTTGTGTGTTATATACATGAACGTCATGTAGACAAGACTAACCAACGAAAATCTAACACAAGACCTTGTTGGAAAGATGAGTATAGCATTGTACCCAGCGGCACCAGAGCCGGTTGCGCTAGTTGACATAGCACCTATCGGAGTAGTCGTCCCGCTCGATGCCGTGCAGGAGTGTTGCAGTGCAGATCAACCCGATGGCGTGCGTCGCCACCAGGAAGAAGAGGATGATGCGAGTAGTCGTGCCGGCAACAACACTCCCCAAAAACGTGATTGCCGCCCTTCACCCGTGCAGATGAAACCGAAGATGGCAAGCGTTCCGGAGGCTTACTCTTCCAGAACTTGTGCGCGCAAGTACCAAAACGGGGAAAGCTTTTGGGACAACAGAACTTTGGTTGTGTGTGCAAGCGGCTATCTCTCTCAAAGAATAGATGACCATGGTATATTTATATCATAGCCAGGGAAGATGAGCGGACGCAGGAAATCAAGAGACAATGCATGAGACGTCATGAAATAAACATTCAAGAGGAGAAACTCCCATCATTATGAACGGATAAACGCTCACAAGAGAAACTCATGCCATCGTAAATGAATAAATCCAGTAACTCATGTCATTAGAATTGGAAACTCCTGAAACTCCATTTTTCATCAGGTGTTAAAGAGAAGAAACTCCTGCTTTTACTCTTCTTAAGTGGCAAAATAAACATCACATATAATATGGTGTTAAACCATCACACGCACATTATTTATACAACCCTTAGAATTATTTGATATATTAAACATTTCATGGGTAAACCCACAATATATCTAACAATCCCCACCAAATTCTAGGGACACGTATTAAATAATATTAAGTCCACAGTTCTTTGATATACCAGAGTTTCGGTGGAGACTGTTAAGTTGAACATCCACCTAGAATAAGGGTTACACACATTCACAACTGAACAATGGACTATGCCTTGAATTGATAGTTTTGTGCGAAATGTGTTTGACCAAAACTCTTAACTGGTACTAGGCTGTAAGAAGCATCCCCTCTGTTTGAAGTATATAAGTCATACTTCCTAGCTTTTCATGAGCATCTAGAGATTACCCATATCTCATAGACTGTGACTAGCAGCCCTCATATAGGTGTGTTCTTTCTAGAATATTCTGTACACTACTACACAATGAGGCATTGGTCGATGGCCAAAATGGCCAAAAATCTCGGCCTTTTTGCGGCCCGAGGTTAAAGACCCCTTTAGCACCGGCCAGCGCCACGAGCCGAGGCAAAGCCTTTAGCACCGGTTTGGCACGCAAACCGGTGCTAAAGGGTCACTCTTTAGCACCGATTTTTGCCCTGAACCGGTGCTAAAGGTCCGGTTTATAGGCCGGATCCCTCCTCCTCTCTGCCCATTTGAAACCGAGAGCACCATTCACCATTGTTGTTCTTGGAGCTTCTTCTTCCTTGTTCTTCATTTTGTTCTTCATCTCCGACGCCCATCGTTGATCTTGTTCGACTCCGTCATCGTTTCTTCGTGTTTGGAGGTGACTAACTTTTGTCTTTCTTGTCTTTTTCATGTTGTTTTTGGCTTGTGATGTTCCCATTATTTTTAGCTCAAATCCACTTTGTTATTTTGAATCATTCACATAAATTAGTATCCATATATATATATATATATCATATTTTATGGTTGACCTAGTATTAATGTATTTTGCAAGAATGAATTATAGTATCTTTTTATGATCTTAGAAAGTAGGATAGTTCAAATTAATTGGTTTGTTAATATCACTTGATTTATTTTTATTACTACATAATGTCCATTGTATAATTTAGAAGATTTGTTGAAGTAACTAGACAAATAAAGGATATTATTAGGTTCTTCTTTAATCATACATGTTTACTAGTAAATGTGAAATTTATAATTGTTTAAAAATTGAGTATGGATAGTAGATGGCAACCGTGACCGGGTCTTCGGTCTCTCAACGGGTTCAAAAGCGATACCGGCCGGAACTCCCTCTCATTACTTGTGGCAAGTGTGGGCAGAAGATTGTGATGGAGTACAAAGTGTCGAAAGAGGGAGTAAACAAGGGTCGTATATTCTACAAGTGTCCGGATCGTAATGTGAGTTATTTCCAGACATTTGCTTATATATGTGCATATTTTTTTAAATGATATTAATTAAACTTTTGATTCTCTCTTTTAATTTCAGTGGGACGGTACCGGCGGATGTACAGGTTGGTACTGGGAGGAAGAATACATTGAACACATTAAGAAATCTTTTGCACAGGTGGTTGAGGCTG
This sequence comes from Sorghum bicolor, assembly GCF_000003195.3. Classification (NCBI taxonomy): domain Eukaryota; kingdom Viridiplantae; phylum Streptophyta; class Magnoliopsida; order Poales; family Poaceae; genus Sorghum; species Sorghum bicolor. The sequence goes on along the minus strand of NC_012871.2, from coordinate 15,952,297 downwards.
AAGGTGGTGAGGCAGTGAGCCGACTAAAGGAGTTCAATGATGTTGATCAAGCGAATGATCTATCTATTATAGTTTGGATCGGACGCGAACTAATTATGTTGTTTAAGTGCATTTTAGTTTTGGTTTTTTTAGTGCTGGTTGCGATTGTATTTGTTGTAGCCAAGCTTTCCTAAATTAATCAACTATGTATCTTAGACATGTTGTGCGATAAGATGAGAAACTATATGTGTGCATGGTTTTCATAATACATATGTTATATTTAATGCAGATGATAACACGTAATTGGATGTATAATGCCGATCGGCGCTCCAAAGAGTTCATTAATGGCGTGCACTATTTCTTAAGTGTGGCCGAGACAAATAAGAGGGACGGTTTCATGTGCCGTGTGCAAGAATTTAATGGACTATTCTAACTCAAGAACTCTTCATTCACACTTATTAAAGTCTAGTTTCGTACCAAACTATATTTGTTGGACCAAACATGGAGAAAGCGGGATTATAATGGATGAAGGTGAAGAAGAAAAAGAAGAATTGGACCATGCCAATATTATTGCTCAGTACGGTGGCTTCAATGATGTTGCAATGGGGGGAGATAATGAAGAAGAGGTAACGGTAGAAGATGATCGGGGCGATGATACTTTTGGTGATGCCATCCGTGATGCACAAAGAGAATGTGAAAGTGATAAAGAGAAAGCCAAGTTCGAGCGCATGCTAGAGGACCATAGGAAATCGCTATATCCCACCGCTGAAGAGGGGCAAAAAAGCTGGGTGCCACACTGAAATTGCTGCAATGGAAGACAAAGAATGGTACATCTGACAAGGCATTTGGGCAGTTATTGAAGATCATAAAAAAGATGCTTCTGAAAGGCAACGAATTGCCCACCACTACGTATGAAGCAAAACAGGTTGTCTACCCTTTGGGATTAGAAATCTAGAAGATACACGCATGTCCTAATGACTGCATCCTCTACCGTGGGGAGGAATACGAGAATTTGGATGCATGTCCAGTATGTAAGGCATCACGATATAAGATTAGACGAGATGATACTGGCGATGTTGAGGGTGAAGAACGTCATAGGAAGAAAATTCCTGCCAAGGTTATGTGGTATGCTCCTATAATACCACGATTAAAACGTCTGTTCTGAAATAAGGACAATGCAAAGATGTTGCGGTGGCATAAAGAAGACCGTAAGATAGACAATATGCTGAGACACCCTACCGATGGATCCCAGTGGAGAGCGATAGACAGAGAATTCCCAGATTTTGCAGATGATGCTAGAAACTTGCGGTTCGCCTTAAGTACAGATGGTATGAATCCTTTCGGTGAGCAGAGCAGTAGTCACAGCACTTGGCCAGTTGCTCTATGTATCTACAACCTTCCTCCATGGCTATGCATGAAGCGGAAGTTTATTATGATGCCGGTGTTTATCCAAGGACCGAAGCAACCTGGCAATGACATAGATGTCTACCTAAGGCCATTAGTTGAGGAACTTCAACTTTTATGGAGCAAACCAAGAGTTCGCGTGTGGGATGAGTACAAACAAGAGCACTTTGACCTGCGAGCATTGCTGTTTGTAACAATCAATGATTGGTCAGCTCTAAGTTATCTTTCAGCCCAGTCAAACAAGGGATATAATGCATGCACACATTGTTATGAAAACCTTGACTGTGTATTTTTGAAAAAATGTCGAAAGGTCGTGTACCTTGGCCACCATTGGTTTCTTCCTGTGAACCACCCAGTACGAAAGAAAGGCAAACATTTTAAAGGCAAGGCAGACCACCGGACCAAACCACTCAATCGAACCGGGGATGATGTATTCGAAATGGTCAAGGATATAAAAGTGGTATTTGGAAAGGGACAAGGCAGCGAACCTATTCCCAAGGATGCTAAGGGACACGTTCCCATGTGGAAGAAGAAATCCATATTTTGGGAGCTACCTTACTGGAATGTCCTAGAGGTTCGCAACGCGATCGACGTGATGCATCTGACAAAGAATCTTTGTGTCAACTTGCTCGGATTCATGGGTGTCTACGGGAAGTCTAAGGATTCACTTGAAGCACGACAAGACTTGCAGCGCATGAAAGAACGAGACAACCTGCATCCAGAAAAGATAGATGATGGACGTCATTACTTAAGCCCTGCTAGCTACACTCTGAGCAAAGAAGAGAAGGAAAGCATGTTTGAATGTCTTAGCAGCATCAAGGTCCCATCTGGATTCTCCTCCAATATCAAGGGAATAATTAATGTGCCAGAGAAGAAATTCCTGAACTTGAAGTCCCACGACTGTCACGTTCTAATGACGTAATTGCTGCCGGTGGTTTTAAGAGGAATTTTACCTCCACACGTACGTCTAGCCACCGTAAAGCTATGTGCATTCCTCAATGCAATTTCTCAGAAGGCAATCAATCCAGAGAAACTAGCTACTCTGCGAAATGATGTCGTTCAATGTCTCATCAGCTTTGAGTTGGTGTTCCCTCCATCCTTCTTCGATATCATGACACACCTCCTAGTTCATCTGATCAAAGAGATTCGTATTTTCGGTCCTGTGTTCCTACACAACATATTCCCCTCCGAGAGATTCATGGGTGTCCTAAAGAAATATGTCCATAGTCGTTCCCGGCCAGAAGGAAGCATTGCCAAGGGCTACGGAATAGAGGAGGTCATAGAGTTCTGTGTTGACTTTATTCCAGACCTTGACCCAATTGGCATTCCTGAATCTCGACACGAGGGTAGACTCAGCGGAAAGGGAACACTTGGGAAGAAAACATATATTGGTACGGGAGACGATTACTTCAATAAAGCACACTACACAGTTCTCCAGAACTCCTCATTGGTGGAACCATATGTTGAGGTACACAAAGATTTCCTACGGTCCCAGTGGCCCGGGAAGAATGAAGCTTGGATAATGCATCAGCACATGGAAACTTTTGGCGATTGGTTGCGCAAAAAATGTCAAGGTGATGAAAACATTGATGAGCAGCTTTATTTGTTGGCCAGACAACCATCATGACATGTCCTCACGTACAAAGGGTACGAGATAAATGGTAACACATTTTACACAGTTGGCCAAGATAAAAGGAGCACCAACCAAAATAGTGGTGTACGCGTGGATGCCACGGATCTAAATGGGAACAGACAAACATATTATGGACGCATAGAAGACATATGGGAACTAGTCTATGCAGCTAATTTTAAAGTTCCTTTGTTCCGGTGCCAATGGGTGAAGATGACCGTAGGTGGGGTAACAGTCGACAAGGAGTATGGGATGACAACCGTGGACCTTAACAATAGTGGGTTCAAAGACGAACCATTCATCCTTGCTGCAGACGTGAGTCAGGTGTTCTATGTCAATGATATGTCGACGAAACCAAAGAGAGGAAAAAATGATGACCACTCAATCATCAATGAGCCAAAGGGCCACATTGTCCTTTCTGGGAAAAGAAACATTGTCGGAATTGAGGACAAGTCAGACATGTCAGACGATTATGAAAGGGATGATCGAATTCCGCCCTTCATAGTCAACAAAGACCCAAGCATTCTGTTAAACAATGAGGATACTCCATGGTTCGGCAGGATCATAACCAAGGGTCATACGTCAAGAAGTTCACTGTTGTGTCGGCTTGACTATGTATGAAACTATATTTGAGAATTGTGAATTTTGATGAGTGTAACAAACTTTGTATTCATGACTTTTCTAATTGGGACCATCTAGAGTTCGGTCAAAGGGTGTTTTTGTAAAAACCAATGCTTTGACTTTGGTCAAACTTGATCAAATGGCCCATTTGATGACTTCAAATGAAAAAATTTTAACTACAAAGTTGTTATACATCATCAAGATCTACATTTTATATATTGTCCATTTTTTCATTTGGATAAATTTGAGCCAATCCTAATCACATTTCTATAAAATCCAAGACGGGTTTTGGTCAAACTTGGTCAAATGACAAACTAAATTACTTAAAATGAAAAATTTTTGAATACCAAGTTGTTAGATATCATCAAGATCTAAATTTTTTATATACCCAATTTTTCCATTTGAGAAAGTTTAAGTTAACAATACCCACCAATTCTTGAATCTCACACAAACTATATGAAACTATATGTGTCAATTGTGGATTTTCAACTACACCTTCCCAAAACTTTGTCAAATAAAAAAATGGTCTATATATGAAATGTAGATTTTGATGAGTGGAACAATATTGGTATTCATGACTTTTTCATTCGAGACCATCTAGGGTTCCGAAACCGCTGCGTGGCTATGAATTCTCTGAAAATTTAAAATTCAGCGTTTCAAACTTTTCCAAAAGAAAAGTTGACCATTAGACAAAATGTAGAACTTGATGAGTGTAACAAACTTTGTATTTATGACTTTTCCATTTGGGACAATCTAGGGTTTGGTCAAACGGTGTGTTCATCAAGATATATATTTTTATATGATAAATAGATTTTTTATTTGATGAAAACAATACCCTACTAGCATTCCGAGTAACAAATAACAAAAATAAAAAGTTTAACGTCAATATGATGTGAAAATAGATTTCCAGTTGATTGGATATAGTTTTTGTAAATTTGTTGGAATAATATATTTTTGCATTAACAAAATACTAAACATTTCTTACAAAATCATTGCAAATTAGAAAAATATAGTAAGATATTTAAGGTTAAATTTTTTTATGTGTACATCAAAAAAAATTATAATATATGTCACTGTTTAAAAAATATTATGCAAAATATTTAATTTATTATACAATTTATAATATAAACTGTATATATAAACAATTGAAAAACCCTAAACCAAAAAACAGGGCCTTTAGCACCGGCCCATAGTGGGAACCTGTGCTAAAGGGCTCTAAAAATTTCAGGAGCCCGCCCTAGCGCGCGTGGGTCCCTTTAGCACCGGTCTGTGGCTGGAACCGGTGCTAAAGGGACCGCCCCTATATAAGCCACAGGCGCCCTGGATCTGGGCAGTTGCCTTCGTCTTCATATTCGTTGAGCCGAGAGCTCCGCCGCCGCCATCAAGCGCCACCCGTTCGTCGCCCCAGCACCGCCGTTCGTCTCCAGCGCCACCGCCGCCATCACCAGCGCCGCCCGTTCGTCTCCCCAGCGCCGTCGTTCGTCTCCAGCGCCGCCGTAGCGGCTATCTCCACCAGCCGGCCGCCACTGGCCATCTCCTTCAACGAACTCCGACCGCCGCGATCCTACGTATATTCATCGATCTATATATATATATGTATGAATGCCAACAGTTTGTATATATAGACCAAAATTATATATATGAATTGTATCATTATTTTATACTAACAGTTTATATACTATTATTTTGTATTGTTATGTATATATATGCACTTATATTATTCTTGTATCATTTTGTAGTATTAATTTTTTTAGTATATTATTCTAGGTGCAAGTGTATTACTTGGTTTAAAACATATACTATTATTGTTTATACTACTATTCTAGTATTATTTTTTAGTATTATTTTTTAGTATATTATTCTAGTATATTACTTGGCTTAAAAGACTTTTTAGTATATTATTCTAGTATATTATGAATTGTAGTGTTTTGAATTGTTATGAAATATATTGTGCTAGTATATTATTCTAGTGTTATTGTCCGTATTATTTTATTTAGTATTATTTTTTAGTTTGGAGCACTCTAGCACTTATATAATTCTTGTATCATTTTGTAGTATTAATTTTTTAGTACATTATTCTAGGTGCAAGTGTATTACTTGGCTTAAAACATATACTATTATTGTTTATACTATTATTCTAGTATTATTTGCATGTATTATTTTTTAGTATATTATTCTAGTATATTACTTGGCTTAAAAGACTTTTTAGTATATTATTCTAGTATAATTTTTTAGTTTGGAGCACTCTAGCACTTATATTATTCTAGTGTATATATATATATATATATATATATACATATATGGTTGCAGACATAGAAATGGCCGACCGTCCTCACGATGATCCTGAATATATGGAAGATGCCATTCAAAATATGATCGACGACGGTAGTCAGTACTTTATTGATTACCACGAGATCATGCAAGGCAATCCGACTGAGCAACAAGAGGGCAATGCCCCTGAGCAACAAGAGGGCAATGCGCCTGAGCAACAACTTGTCGTGCAACAAGAAGAAAATACTGTCGATGTATGTAAATGTAAACATATATAATTAATGCATCTCTTACATTAGGTTTTAGACTTACTTGGTTATTAATTTAGTATTTTTGTTTCTATATCTACGTGTAGCCTTCTGGATCGACCTCTACAGGGAGAAGCGTACCTCCACGAGGGCCAAAGAAGCCGTTGGAGGGCCGCTATGTAATCTCTGAGTTTGAGATAGCTACAGGCAGACCACTTGGTGAAAATGCAAATAAATATGTTAGTCACTGTGGATATCTTGTGAGAGATCAAATACCGATTAGTGCTCGCGAATGGAGAGAGAAGCGAGGTGCTCCTGGGATCAGTTTTGTCTCTGATCGTGACAAGGAGTTAGTTTGGAAAGCCGTCACAGACGTTTTCACCTTCGACACCAACGATGAAGAGTTGAAGGTGCGAATTTATGACTGGACTATGAAGAAGATGGCAGTACTGTTCCAGAATTGGAAGAAGACTTTGTACAATAAATTTGTCAAGAAAAACGAGACTCCAAATTTCAACCTCAAGCAATTTGTAAAGCTGAGGGCCTTCTGGAATGACTTCGTGCAGTACAAAACATCAGAAGAGGGCGAGGAACGAGCCATTAGAAACAAAGAGAATGCAAGTAAAAAGACATACCATCATCATATGAGATCAGGTGGTTATAAGAGTGCTGTTCCCAAGTGGGACTGAATGGAACAGGAGATGCTTGCTAGGGGGGTTACACCCGAGACAATAGCAAAGAATTGGAGCGAGCGCTCCAAGCATTGGTTCTACGGTCATGGGGGAAGCGTGGACCCAGACACCAGGGCGCTAGTTTGGAGCCAAGAAATCTCTAGAGCACTAGAGAGACTAGTCCGTGCACAAGAGGCGGTTCAGTCTGGTGAGTTCAGGCCTAACAGGGAGAAGGATGAACTCACCTATGCGCTTGAAAATCCTGAGCACGGTGGGCGTACGAGAGGCTATGGGGCAGTTCCGTAGCTACAATCATTCCAAGCCGATCAAGATACCTACAAAAGCCGCCAGAGAAAGAAGGATGAGGAGGCAGAGCGGATCCGCCGCCTGGAAGCTTTTGTTCTGCAGTCAGAAGAGCGCGAGAAAGCTTGTGAAGAATGGATGCAGGCGGAGATTCAAAGGCAAGTGCAAGCAGCACTTAGTCAAATGACGAAAGGGCAAGGTACATCATAGCCTGAGGTCAACGTTAGCCCCCCAGGCCAGTTGAAAAGCAGCTGCGCATCCATGGAAGTACCAACCATTCAGGATGACACGAAGCTACACTTTCCCGTGGATGATGTCACAGAGGCTTTTACTACCTGTGAGCTGCATGTACCAGATGGGAATGCAACAAAAAAGGTGGCTATCGCTGTTGTCAACCCTATCGACCGAACGAGAACTCCAAGAATCCATAATCGACCAGTACCTGGTGGATATGCTAGCGTCTCAATTGATAGGGTTGAGAAAGGTTGTGGCAATGTGCCTCTAGACATAGAAGGGGGAGACGGAGAGAGGACCTTAGGTGAAGCTGAGAAGACATTTATTTGTTGGCACAAGCGCTTCATAATTATTCCTCAACATAGGTTTGTATGTGATTTTACTTATTATATTATTTATTATGTATTGAAATTAAAAAAAAAGTTTGCTCACAAAACTTGTAATTGTTTTCTTTGCAGGGACTCCTCCAACCTAAGTCCAGTTCTCTCCCCAGCGCATCATAGTGCTGCGGGCGGTGACAATGCTGGATCTCCTCCAACACCTGTGGCGGCCACACCGACCCCGCCACCGCCTCCACCACGGTCTCCACCTCCTCCACCGAGGTCTCCAACTCCTCCACCGCGTTCTCCAACACCAAAAAGATCGGCCCCACCACCTCCACCGCCTGCACCGCCTGCACCGCCCTCTCCAAAGAGTGCACGGTCGGTCCCCTCGCCTCCAAAGCGAGGTAGTCAGAAGCGGTCTACCCAAGAACGACCGAAGTCATCGGTCCCACCTCCAAAGAAGGCTGCCTCAGCAAAGAGAGCTAAGACACCAGAAAAATTATCTTATGAAAAGAGTGAAGAGGAGGTAATTGCTGCATCCAAAGCTGAGGTGAAACAATTTTTTGATAAATTGAAGGAGGATAGAAAAAAGCGGCTAAAACCAGAAAAGTCGTACTTCTATGTAAAGCCATCGGAACTGAGGTAGAAGGTGGCGGACCAGCAAAAGAAGCAACGCGAAGCTCAGAAAAAGCCAGCACTTTCGGACTATGAGCGGTCTCTGGTCAAGTCTTCACAGCCTAGAAAGAGAGTAGGAAAGGGGGTCCCACAGCTCGGAGAATTATCAAAACCGGTGCCCCCTTTGATTGTGCCAAATCAATACGGCTCAAATGAAGACTTGATGCCAAAGAAATCCTTAGCGTTGTCTGAGCTAGACTCGCTTGAGCGTTACTTTGGACAGAGCGGTTTAAATTTGGAAGAAATTGCCACCATTCTTGGATGCCAAACATTTGAAAAAGCTAAGGTAGTTGATCAATGGAGGGCAAGATATGAACTGGGCAGGAGTCTATTCGACCCTCAGCGTTTACATGAGCTCGGCATACAAATGTTTGCAATAAACAAATGGTGCATTGAGGCATCTAAAAGGGGAGAGAATTGGATTTCTGTTCGTATTAGACACATCACTACTTCCGTGGAGATGACCTCATATACGTGTAGTTCGAAGAATTGCACCAATTATGTCACCTTGACGCTCTCGACAAATCTCTTGTCAGCTGCTTTTGTCTGTAAGTATTTTTTTCTTTTTATTATACTTCTAACTTCTTTAATTACATGTATATAATCCTTACACACTTAGGATTTGTATGTATATATGCAGGCACCAAATGAGAGAGCTCAGAATGAGAAATGACAATAGTATTGGGTTCGTTGACCCTTATATTGTTTTCAAAGCTCCGCAGGCAGTGTGGACAGCAGCTCATGAGACAGAAGTCTGCACCAATCTTATGAGGTTCTTTGTGAACCAAAAAGAAAAACAAAAAATACTCTTCCCCTTCATTTTCGAGTGAGTTATATAGTTATTAAGTGCATACATATTTTATTTTAATAATTATTACTCGAGACAAGTTTTATATAGTTATATATAGGCCTGACTATATATATGTGTGTAAACAGCTTTCATTGGATACTCATGGTCATTGAAATTCCCAAGAACCAGTTGATAATCTTTGACTCAATGAGAAAACCACAAGAAAATTATCAACAAATGGTAAACATTATTCAAAGGTACGTAATGTCGATCTTAGCTAGAAGAATATCATAATATGACTCTGTAATTATTAGTTCACGATTCACAATGGCTGTGTGTAGGGTTTGGGAAAGATTTATTGACCGTGAACATCTCAGTGGATGTAAAGCGCCGCTTAACATAATACGTCCACAAGTAAGTTCTACTAGCTAGCAAACTTTAGCTAACTTTTAGCCTTCTTATTGTCGTGGTCGTGAATATTTTATATATATATCGGACAGTGGTGTTTAAGACAAGAAGGGGGGAACAATCTATGTGCATATTACGTGTGCAAATTCATGATGGCACAAGTCAATCAAACACCCACAGAGACGCTCAGAGTACGTTACATGTCTCTTTTCATTATCTCCTGAATTATATTGAATAACTTAGATAACTAATACCTTTTTATCGAGGGTATCAGTAAGGGGTATCCCAACTGATGTACATAATGAGATTACCCGTACGCAAGTCGAGGCCCCCAACTCGACGCTCTACCCAATCACTCGTATAATCATCGACGACCGCAGCCTCGAAGACGGAAAGGGCATCGAGCGAACCAGGAGGCGTCGAGCGCAAGGACGCCGCCCGTCGCCTGACACGCGCACGGGAACCAGGGCATTTAATGTGCCTGTCGCGTTCTCACCTAACACGCCAGTCACGGGAAGCGTGATAGGGAACAGGCACCCGTCCCGTCGTTCTCTTTTTAGCCTTCGCCACCAAATAGCCTAGAGCGTGTCAGGACGCGGGAAGCAGGGATGGAACGTCTAATCAGGACCCCCTCGAGGCGTCCAAGGTCAGCGCTCCGGACGGCAGGGTGTTACATGGCGTCCGACCCTCGACCAGACGTGTTTCCTTCTAGGGAAAGGGTTAGGCGTCGACTGACAACTCTGCAACCACCCCGACGTATCCGCCGCTATATCGTACAGGCATGCAACCAGTGAACCAGTCCAAGATGGCGTATAGAGCAGGATACCTGGGCATGCGTAATCATCATCAAGCTACCAGGACAGGATGGCTCGAGACCACGCCGGTACGGAGGCCTCGAGTAGGTCCGCGCGCCATGCCTCTATCGACCCCTACTCTGACGCCTATACTTGTACCCTAGGCTTCTCCTTGGAACTATAAAAGGGGAGCCCAGGAGCAAACACAGAACAACAACCACGCAACACTACACTCATACACAATAGAACTTCCACATTCCACCTCACTCCATACCACGCTTGTATTCACCCCTGTACAAGCACTTAGGTGCAAAATAATATAAACTCTCCCCCCGCTGGATGTAGGGCCTTCCCTTGCCTGAACCAGGATAAATCCTTGTGTTTTTTTGCATTACCATCTGGGAAAGGGAAGCACGCATACAAATTTACTCGTTGGTGTGACCCCCCGTGGGGAAAACACCGACAGTTGGCGCGCCAGGTAGGGGTCCTGCGTGTTTTTTTTCATCGATTTTCCATTCTTTTCCAGATGGCCACTCTTTCTTCACCAATCCCGAGACGTCCTCACCACTACGCCTCCCCACCCAAGAAGAGGCGTGGACAGCACCACCATCGCCCTTCTGCCTCACCGGCAGTCCGTGCCAGGCAGGAGACGGCACGAGAGCCGATAGCCCCGTGCACCACGGGCACGACGGCTCAGCACCGCGAGGATCGCACGACGACGGGAGGTTACGCGCCCCGCGCACTCTCCCCCACCGCCAGGCTACTTCCACATAGGTCGTTCGTCTCAAGAAGAGCCTTGCCGTTCGGTTTGGACAATGCCGCAGCATCGCTCGCCAGAGCGATATGCCCAAACGCCCAGACGTACGTGGAGAGACCAATGGTCCTCCCACGCGACCCTGGAGCATAGCGACCGATGTCCGAACTACCAGACTTCTCCTAGGTACGAGGCCTCCGCCGCTTAGGCCCTGGGCGGTACACGATTACCTCCCTCCGACAGCGACTGCTGGAGGAAGGACACGGATGTTTCTACGCCGCCGAGCCGGACTCCGGCTCGGAATCCGACACCCACGACCCTACCAGGGAGTGCTATCATATCGACAGGGCGGTAGAAACTACCGACAAAACGCAGGATGCTGTCGCTGGCGGTCGAGCCCCCGCAGCAAGGGAAGACCCCAGGACACGTGGGAACGACGGACAGGTCGACCCACCACCACAAGAAGACAGAGCCTCGCAACTTTCGCAGCTGCGAGAGCTCAAGGCTAAGATTGACGAGGATCGTGAGCGCCTTGTTCTGCTCGAGCAGATCCTTGAGCAGGACTTGCCTTACCTGCCTGGCGGAAGTGTCCGCAGAAGGGCTCGAGAGGTGCACCGACAAATTGTCGGAGACGCAGAGCCTGAGCAGCCCGTCAGCCGTTGCCCTCGAGCAGGCCAGAACGTTGTGGCGGCAACAATGCTGCTAAGAAACATGCCAGAACCGTCGAACTCCCAAGCTCGACGCATCTGAGACGAGGTGCAGACATTGCTCCAGGTGGCGGCAGTTCAGCAAGCTGAAAGCTCGGCTTCTCGGCTTCTCGGGGGCTTGTGGCCACCATGTTGCTCCTCGGACCCTCGTGGGGAATGCCTTCTGACAAGGCTTCTACTGGCCAACGGCCATAGCTGACGCCATCAAGCTCGTACACTCGTGCCATGGGTGCCAATTCTACGCCAAGCAGACACACCTGCTTGCCCACGCTCTCCAGATGATCCCTATCACATGGCCGTTTGCGGTATGGGGGCTCGACCTAGTAGGACCCCTACAAAAGGCAAAAGGGGGGTAAACCCACTTATTGGTGGCCATCGACAAATTCTCTAAATGGATCGAGGCTCGACCCATCACCAACATCCGCTCTGAGCAGGCCGTCCTTTTCTTCACCGACATCATCCACCGGTTTGGGATTCCCAACATCATCATCACCGACAACGGCACTCAGTTCACTGGCAAAAAGTTCTTGGACTTCTGCGATCAGCATCACATCCGTGTGAGCTGGTCTGCAGTGGCCCACCCTCGAACTAACGGCCAGGTCGAGCGTGCCAACGGCATGATTTTGCAGGGGCTCAAACCAAGGATTTACAATCTCTTGAGGAAATTCGACAAGAGATGGGTCGAGGAGCTTTCCTCGGTCCTATGGAGCTTAAGGACGACGCCAAGCAGGGCCACTAAATACACCCCATTCTTCATGGTCTATGGCTCTGAGGCTGTGCTCCCGACGGACCTTGAGTATGGGTCTCCTCGACTTAAAGCATACAACGAGCAATCAAATAAGGAGACTCAAGAAAATGCGGTCGACCAACTCGAGGAAGCTCGAGACATGGCCCTCTTCAACTCTGCCAGATACCAGCAGAAACTTCGACGCTACCACGATAAGCACGTGCGCAAGAGGGACTTGAATGTGGGCGACCTCGTCCTACGACGGCGGCAAAGCAATCAAGGACGCCACAAGCTGACCCCACCCTGGGAGGGCCCGTACGTGGTGGCCGAGGTCTTGAAGCCAGGGATGTACAAACTGGCGGACGAAAAAGGCGCGATCTTCACCAACGCATGGAACACCGAACAACTACGTCGATTCTACCCCTAGAATTCCAAAGCTTTATGTTCCCATGTACATCCTGTATCAAAGCCTTATGAATGAATGAATGCATAAATAAATGAGATCTTTCCCTCAAGTAACTTACTTGTTTTTACGGGTCAAAGCCTAGACGTTAGAAGGGAGTACCAACTATGACACGTCATATTTGATACTCCCTCAGGGGCTAGCAGGGGGATCCCCCCAAGCACCGGAAAAACTAAGCAATTTCTTCGTCCCTACTTAGTAAACCTGGCACGGTCGAGTAGTTGAGGCACCTCAAGCCCCTCAAGGGCCGAGAGAACAACGAGCCTGAGAACTCCTACGCCCCCGGGCTATGGAAACTCTACTCGCTTCCTCACCCTTGAGGCGATCGAGACCGCCTTAAACAAAAGACTAAACAAGGAATACGAACGTAGGCGTAAAAAGAAACAAAACAGCCTCGAGCGGAAAGACAGATAAACATTCACAAGATCTTTCGAGTCACTTAAAAGCACAATGTTACTTAAGATAAGCTAGAAAATGTTGTACAAGGGGCCCTAGCACCCAAAGTGGGCTCGCAGGCCTCAATCAGCGTCTCGACCCTCACCATCCTCACCCGCGCCTGAGCTAGTCTCAGGAGGCAGTACCTCTGGCTCAACAGCTTAGCCAACCTCTCTCCAGGAGCCTCCGCGTCGTCAATCAAGGCGTGGAGCCTCTCCTCGTTCTCTGCGTCAGTCTTGGAGATGTCGGTGACAAAGCCGTGGGACACCACCTCCATGTTGTAGGAGAAGCCTGAGCAGACTACCGCTATCGCCCGCTTCACTCCGACGTGGAGGGCGTCCCACACCCGGTCCCTCAGCGTAGCTCCAAGATAGCATAGCTGGTCGACGAGTGCATCGCCTCGAGCATCCTCCCTCGACTCGTCAGCAGGCTCGAGCTCCCAGGAGGCCGAGAGGTCGCTTATCGCAGTCCTTAGACGACCATTCAAAGCGACCTCCCCCTCGAGCTGGGTCTTGACGGAGCGGGCCTCGACTTGAGCAGCCAGTAGCTCATCCTTGAGCCCTGCAAGAATCAACATGAGTAGATTAGATAACACCAAAACACGCCTCAGAAAGAAATTCGATAATAGAAGACATACCACGGATGCTCTCCTCCAGAGCCGTGTTCTCGCCAACCAAACTAGTGTTGGCCCTCTCGACCTCCTTGCTGGAGCGCGCCAGCTCGGTGTTGGCAACACGCAAGTCCTCGATCGCCTTGCTGGCCTGCGCAATGGCTCCTTCCTTCTCCAGCAGCACCCTCTTCAGACGATCAACGTCGTCAGAGAGGCTGCGGGATCCAGCCCGCTCCGCCTCGAGGTCTTCGAGGGCCTTCTTCTTGGCTTCTTCCGCGGCGCCCCTAGCGATCTCGCCGTTCACGCACTCCACCTTTATCCTTTGGAAGGTTTCTTGGGCAGAGGCGAGTTCGGTCTGGAGAAGGCCCTTCTCCTTGTCAAGATCGGCGGCTGCGTTCTTGTAGGACAGAGCCTCGTCCCGGGCCTTGGACACGGCTTCCTCGACCGTCATGGCCCGCTCCCTCAGCAACATAGCCTCTTCCACAGCCCTCCTTGAGGCCTCTCGAGCCTCGTCCAGGGCAGCCTCCCTCTCCTTCTTCTCCTCCTTGAGCGCCAAGAGCTCTTTATAAGCCTTGAGGAGTTTCTCCTGCGACTCCAGGTGTTGGTCCTTGAGGATGGGAAGCTGCTTCCAGTCGCCTCTCATGGCGTAAATAAAGCTTGACTTGATGCGGGAAGTTTCTTTCAAGTCCTGCGAGCCAGTGATCGAGCAGTTAGGACACAAACCCGATGTTCTATAAGGATTAAGGATTGAGAAACACTTACGAAGTAGGCCGGTGCAAGCCCGTTGTTAACCACGTCAGACAGGAGCCCCACCGTGTGCTTCATCCATAGGCGAAGCTCCTCGACGTGCTCCCACTTCTCGGCCTCCTTCCGATCATCCAGAAATATGTTGGGCTCAGAAGGGTCGGTGGAAGCCCGGATGCGGATCCGGTCGGGGCACCAATTCTCCATCTCCTGGTCGGCCCGCACCTTGACGCCACGGATGAGCTCCTCGACCATCTCGAGAGACCCCCCGTGGCGCAGGAACAGGTCGACGAGAGAGGGGAACCGCCCATCATCATCCACTATCTTCCACGTTCCAGTCTCGCTGCCACCGCCTCCCGACGTCCCGGCCTCGTCTTCCTCGGAGGGGACACGCTCCTCCCACGGCCGACGCCCCCAGAGGAACCCCGGAGCGATTCCGTCCATACCGTAGATCGTCCTCCGGATCTCAGAATCGGGGTTGGCGGGAGTACGCATCATGCAGGCGAGCGCCACCACACCGTCCGCCCGCCTTGACTCTGCTGGGATCGCGGCAGGCGCCCCTGGACGGAGCCACGCCGGGGTCGGAGGGCCGAAAACTGGCAGACCTTCCTCCTGGTTCCCGGGCTCTTGCGGTGCCGGTAGTACCGGTTGGGGCGGACTGCGAGGAGGAGGCTCGAGTGGCTCCTCCGACGGCTGGCCCCCCTGCTGCTGCTCCTCCTGGAGTTCCTAAGGCTCCTGCTGGCGGTCCTACTCTAGTGACCCCTCGAGCTGGGAACCCTCTGGTGCCTGCACCTCCTCTCTTTCCTTCAGCGGCGGCCGTTGCTCCTCCTGTGGTTGCTGCCGTGTCTCCCGCTCACGCTCCTCCTCCTCCTTCTTCTTCTGTTGCTCGACGGAGTGGAGCCCGATAGGCCAAGGTGTCCGCCTCGCAGTGGCAGAGACCTCGACCTCCTCGTCCATGGGACGGGCGTCCATCGAAGGCCCGTCACCGCCAGATCCATCACTAATAGTGATAGGTTCCGCCTCGACCCCCGATCGAGGAGGCTCGGGAGCCCCCTCCTGCTCTTCGAGACGGGGCGCTTCAGCCTGCCTTGGCGACGACGGGGTGGACTCCACCGCAGATAGACGAGGTGGAGCGCCCTCGATGCCAGTCGATGGCCGAAGACCGGAGGGGCCTGCAAGTGCTCAATGACAAAGGTCAGTCGCCATAACAACCAACATGAAGCAAACATGCAGTTAAGAATAAGCTCCTAACCTGAATCCTTGGAGGCCGCTCCCACTTTGAGCCTTTTGGCCAACGAGGGTTGGGCCTGCTCGAGCGTCCGCTTCAACCTGAACGGGCACAAAAGAAGTCATCACACGTAGAGAACATAAAGAGATAAGAGGATGAGAATCACAGCGTCGAAAAGCTTACCCCACAGGGAGCATGGCCCGCCTGCCGGCGCCTCGAGCAGCAGGCCTCGAGCCGCCCCGCGTCGAGGCTCCAGGCCCCTCGCGGGCAGGCGCAGGCCTCGGTCCAGCATCTCCCGTCTGGTGAGCGCCAGGGCTCGCGCTCCTGCGGCCAGTCTCCCCCTTTTCGGAGGCCGCGGCACGGCCACGGGTCAACGGCCCCATCGCCTGGGGCTTAACCCGGCCACCCACCTTTGGTGCAGGGAGAGGTTGGGGATGCGGGGCGACCCGACTTGGCGCAGGCGTAGGGGGGGTGTCAGCACGGGATCGGTGAGATCCGCTTGGCACCTCCTTTGGCGCTCCCGTCCGTGGGGCGCCGACGTCGCCTCGAGGCGGACCCTCGAGGATCCGATCGAGACGAGACGCCATCCCCTCGGAGTCATCGCTGTCGTCGTCGCCGTCACCACCATCGTCCTCGTTGGGGGACTCTTCTTCAGGCTCCCCCTTTGCCTGGACTTCGCTCGACGCGCCTCTAACACTTGGCGATCGAGATTCCTCTTCTTTTCTTCTTTCTTTTTTGAGTCCTTTACGGACTTCTGCTTTTCAGCGGACTGGCGCCGCTTGTCACGGTCGACATCGTCCTCCTTTACTGGAGGCCTCGAGGACTGGACATCGATCTGTCCCTGCCAGAACAAAGGAAAGCTTAAAAAGGGATCGAAAGAAATCCAGGATCAAAGCCGTGTACGAGAAAAGAGCGTACCAGGTCGATCGAGGCCACATCAGGCCTCATGGGGAAGCCATTGATGTGCTCTGGCTTAAAGTCGCCAGCAATGGCCGCCCTGACCCGGGCCGCAACCTCATCGTCCGGCGGAGCCTCATTGGACATCCGGCACGCCTCGAGGTCCTGGGACTAGACGCCAGGACCCATATCGTCCATCCTCAGCGGTCGAGACATCAACGGGAGAACTCTCCGATGATGGACGGCCGAGAGGACAAGAGCGGCAGACAGGCCCTCCAAGCGCAGCTTCTTCAGGGCGTCGAGGAGGGGGTCGAGCCGCGACTGGTGAACTTGGACGACGTCGTACGTCTAGTTCTCTGGGCGCTCCATGATCAGGCGCCCAGTGTAGGCGGGTAGAAGATCGTCGTCGTTCCTCACGTAGAACCATTGGGAGTCCCATCCGGCGTGGTTCGTCGACAGTCCCACCAGGATATATGTAAGTGCAATCAAGCCTATTGTGGGTTTTGGCGTTGATGGCCACTGAATTAGGGAACTAATGAGATTTGCTGAGATGCCAAGCAGGGAATATAGCAAAGAGGTTGTTGAATACCATGGAGGATCCCCCAATTCTAAAGGATGGTTTTCCTAGCTCCAAAGGAGGTTTAATTCATTTTCGGTTTGAATTTGAGTATAGGAAAAG
The DNA here is from genome assembly GCF_000003195.3 of Sorghum bicolor. NCBI lineage: Eukaryota > Viridiplantae > Streptophyta > Magnoliopsida > Poales > Poaceae > Sorghum > Sorghum bicolor. Next base: position 15,934,702 of record NC_012871.2, on the reverse strand, counting down.
CCATACTATAAAGAGGGACTCCAAGTTTGTTGATCAAATTGTGAACTAAAGGCTCAAAAGCTCATCAACATCCTCAGACCCAAGCCTAGCCAGCATATCTTTCTCTGTACACTTTGGTGTTTTCAGGCTGGTTCAGGCAAGGGCAGCACTGCCGCCCTACCCTGTGACAGTTGGAGAGCTGGGTATAAATACCCATTTAGACCGTCTCAAACGGTAACCTGCTCGTCTTCCTCGCTCCCAACCGTTGCAAACTGACCAGAGCTCACCTCTCTCTCCCTCCATTGTTGCTCCTCAAGCCCCCAAGCCATTCCTTGATTCCAACCACCAAAACTTGAGGGAAAAGGCAGCAAACTTCGATTGGAGAGCAGATCCATTGATTCCCATCGTCAAAAAGAGCTTTTGGTTCATGTTTGGCCGGCAGCCTTGAGTTTGTTACTCTTGGAGCTTGCTCCTAGCCGGCTAGGCTTCGCCCTAGAGCTTGCCAACGTGTGTGGCAGCCAAGGGAAGGTTTGTAAGGTTACCCTTGCAGCTAATACATTCTTCACTCTTTGCAAGGGGTAAGATCCTTACTTTGAGAACGAGGAGAAGGTAAGCCTGTGTGGCTAAGCCGGTCCTAGTGTGGGCGCCTCAACAACGTGGAGTAGGCCAAGCCTTGTTGTGGCAACAGCTGAACCAGGGTAAAAATCGTGTGTCTTGTGTGCTTTCACTTGTGTATGAGTTTGTGTTAGGATTTGAGGCCGATCTACTTGGTGGAGAGGCTCCAGCACATTCTAGCCACATACTTGTGCTCTAACATCTTGCAGGAAGCTTGGAAATTTAGTCGATCTAAATTTCCCTGGGTAAAGTTTGAATAAATTCAGTTAAGCTTCTGTCTGTTTTTCTGTTGAGGCCGGCAGTGCCGCCCTGGGAGGGCCTCACTGCCGCCCTTGCCTGTGTGACTGATAAACTTTGCTGAAAAAGTTTGAACAGGCCTATTCACCCCCCCCCTCTAGGCCACTTCCTGTACGTCCAGAGATCCTACAAGTGGTATCAAAGCCAAGTTGCTTCGTATACGCTTCACCGCGTGAAGTATGGAAGTTGCGGGAAGCTCGGGGGCGAAGGATAAGTCCATTCCAGCTGCACAAGCTGAGGATGTGCTGGTTCAGAGTGATAGCAGTGAGCTATCACTCTCAACAGCCAGCAACTCCACCCTCAAGCCTGATGGTGCTATGACTACCGACCCCGAGAGAAGGCAAAGGAGGCAAGCAAGAAGAGAAGCAAAAGCAAAAAGAAAAGAAGATGAAAAGCTTGCTGCCAAGAAGAAGAGAAAAGAAGAAAGAAAAGCCAAAAGAGAAGAGCGAGCCAAAAGAAGGGCAGCAAAGAAAGAAGAAGAGAAGAAGAAGGAAAAGGAGGTGTATGATGCATCATCAAGTGAGCTATCATCTAGTACGGATGATGGTGATGATGATGAATCATATAACCGCTCCAAGAAGGACAAGAAGGGCAAATCAATGAAGGAGGACAACAGCAGCAAAAAGAAATACTCCGCTGTATCCTTTAACTATTCTTATTTGTCTAACCGAGACAAGAAGTGTCTTGTCAACGTGCCCGCTGGCAAGTTGCCTCATTTCGATGGGACCGACTTTGCTAAGTGGAAGCATTTGATGAGTCGCTATCTTGGAGCTCTTCACCCCGGTCTTTGGGATGTTGTTTGTGATGGATTTCAGGAACCTGCTTATCCAGAGAATCCAACAAATGAAGAAATGATTGTTGTCCACTTCAATAATCAAGCCACAAGCATTCTCCTTAGTGCTCTCAATGGAAATGAGTACAACCGAGTGATGAATGTGAATGTGGCCAAGCAAATTTGGGATACTTTGGTTTTAGCTCATGAAGGTGTTGACAAAGTGAGGAAGGCCAAAATTGATTTGATGATGGCCAAGCTCAATAGATTTGTGATTGTTGGTGATGAAGGGCCACAAGAAATGTTTGATAGGTTGATGGTGCTAGTTGGAAAAATTAGAGGCTATGGTGGTGACCTTGATGATCATAAAGTTGTGAAAGTAATATTGGAAGCATACTCACCAAGGAATGAGACCGTGGTCACTCTCATTAGAGACAAGAAGAATTTCGAGCACTTCACCCCAAGTGATGTGCTTGGAAGATTGTTGACATTTGACATGCAAAGAGAAGAGGCTAATGAGAGAAGAAAGCTTGGTGAGCTGCAAGCCAAGTTAGAAGGCATGAAGGTCAATGATATAGCACTCAAGGCAAAGCAATCAAACAAGCAAGGTGGCTGCAGCAAATCCAAGAGCAGCAAGCAAGTATCAACAAGTCAGCCCAAGAAAGCAAAGCAAGTTCAAGAATGTGATCCATCTTCATCCTCTAGTGATAGTGATGGTGATGATGGTGATTATGAGAAGATAGATGATATTGCCCTCTTCATAAGCAAGCATAGACGGGGGCCTGAAGCAACATGGATTCAAGTTCACTCCAAGGAAGTTCCAAAACAAGAAGAAGAGATTGTGCTTTAACTGTGGCAGCACCGAGCATCTTGTTGCAGAATGTCCAGAGGCAAAGAAAAAGAAGGAACAAAGACATGACAACAAGAGAAATTACAAGAGGGTTGGAGAAGCACACATCAGGCATGAATGGGACTCAACTCAAGAGACCTCAAGTGGAGATGAGAAGGTGGCCACCATGGCTGTCCTCAAGTCAACATCTTCACCAAGGCTCTTCGACAACATGACCGATGATGAGCAAGATGGCAGCCCCCACATTTGTCTTATGGCAAAGGGTGGGAAGGTACAAACTAAATCCAAATCTTCTCTAATCCCCAAAGAAATCTCGAGTAGTGAACTAAGTGACTCCTCTAGTGATGATGACTCTAGTGATGATGAATTTAATGAAATGACTAAAAAGTGTGATCATAAAACTAAAGTCTACATCTCTAGGCTAATGAAGGAAGTACTAGATCTCAATAATGAAATTGATTTATGAAACGACGACATCAAGGCGCAAGCTGAGAAAAATCTGGCTCAAATTAAAGAAATTGACTCATTGGAGAGTGAGGTGGCTGCACTAAAGAAAAGTATAAAGAAAGAAAAAGAAAGCCACACTCTCACAAAGAAGGAAGTAGATGCACTCAAGCAAAAGTATTATGGCTTAGATGAAAAGCATAAAGGACTTGAGCAACAATACAATCTTCTTTGGGAGAGTACCTCACAGTCCTCTAAGTCAAATGAGACTAGTACTCCCTCCACTAGTGAAAGTTGTGGAAAATGCAATAATCTTGACTTAAACATGTATTCCACTAATCTTGCAAACATGGAGGCTATGAAAAAGGAGATCACGAGGCTCACACATCTGTTGAACACCAAGTGTGAGAACAAGCCACAAGGTAAAGAAGTTCAGCAAAATAGGCCAAACTACAAGGATGGGAGAAATCCCAATGTCAAGGATGGACTTGGCCACACAAAAGGAGGAAAGACCAATGGAAGAAACCTGGTAAATGGCATTGAGTGTGTTAAGTTCACAAGCAAAGGTAAGGTTGGTGCAGAGCAGCCTGCACAGAAGGGGGCACAAAAGCAGCCCCGAGCCCACTGGCCAGCCAAGAGCGGCAGTGAGGCCCTGAAGGGCGGCAGTGCCGCCCTCCCCAGACAAGGGAAGGCTACCAACCTCAAACCTGAGCCTGTGAAAGCACAAAAGAAGTTATGCTAGCCTCAAGGGGAGTCCCAGCAACCCAGAAAGCAGAACAAGGGGACTCCAAAGAAAAGTTTCTATCAACCAAAGGCAAAGACACAAAGCCCAATTGTGAATACTTCCTTTGTGTTGAAAAATAACAACAAAGGAGAAGTGATTGCCAAATATGTTGGCAAGGGCAGAAATGTGTATCTTAACACTTCCATTTGGGTTCCTAAAATTTTTGTGACTAACTTGCAAGGCCCCAAGAAAGATTGGGGACCTAAACCAAGAAACTAAACTTGTTTTGCAGGCATACTCCTCCGGTGGGTCAAGTTGGGTGCTTGACAGCGGCTGTACAAATCATATGACCGGAGAGAAGAGTATGTTCTCAACATATTCCCCAACTACAAATTCAAAAGAATCTATCCTATTTGGTGATAACTCCAAGGGGGAAGTTGTCGGTCTTGGTAAGGTTGCTATCACAACAAATTCTTCCATTTCAAATGTCTTGCATGTGGATCCGTTGGGATACAACTTGTTATCAGTTTCACAATTGTGTGAGGCTGGTTACAATTGTCTCTTTACGGAGAAAGGTGTGGAAGTCTTTAAGAGGGAGGATTCCTCTATTGTCTTTACGGGTCGCTTGAAGGGCAAGCTTTACCTAGTTGACTTCAACAAAGGTAAGGCCAAGCTTGAGACTTGTTTAATGACAAAATCTAGCATGGGCTGGTTATGGCATCGCCGTCTAGCACATGTTGGCATGAGGAACTTGGCCAAACTCCAAAAGGACAACCACATCATTGGACTAACAAATGTTGAATTTGAGAAAGACAGGATATGTGGTGCTTGCCAAGCCGGGAAACAAGTAGGTGTACCACACCCACCAAAGAGTATCATGACGACCACTCAACCATTGGAGTTGATACATATGGACCTCTTTGGACCGGTCGCCTACCTAAGCATCGGGGGTAACAAATATGGATTAGTTATTGTTGATGATTATTCTCGCTTCACTTGGGTATTCTTTGTCTTTGAGAAATCTCAGGTACAAGAGAAAGTAAAGATCTTTGTGAGAAGAGCACAAAGAGAGTTTGGGGTGCCCATCAAGAAAATAAGAAGTGATAATGGCAGCGAGTTCAAAAACACCCAAGTTGAAGAATTTCTTGATGATGAAGGCATCAAGCATGAGTTTTCAACTCCATACACCCCGCAGCAAAATGGCGTAGTAGAGAGGAAGAATAGAACACTCATTGACATGGCAAGAACAATGCTTGATGAGTATAAGACTTCGGACCTATTTTGGTGCGAAGCAATCAACACCGCTTGCCATGCAATCAACCGCCTCTACCTACACAAGAAACTCAAGAAGACTTCATATGAGCTGCTAATCGGTAACAAACCAAAGGTGTCATACTTTAGAGTGTTTGGGTGCAAGTGTTTCATACTCAATAAAAGGCCCAAAACCTCTAAGTTTGCACCTAAAGTTGATGAAGGCATTCTTCTTGGTTATGGATCAAATGAGCATGCGTACCGCATCTACAACAAAACCTCTGGTAGTTGCGGTAGATGTCTCATTTGATGAGTCTAACGGCTCTCAAGTAGAGCATATTGATGAAAGTGTTGCAGGAAAGGAGGATCCACCATGTCGGGTAATCAAGCAATTGGCTCTTGGTGACATAAGGCCACAAGAAGAAAAAACCACTGCTCAGGAGGATCCCCAAGATGCTGCTGACAAGTCTTCCGCTGATGCACTCGATGCAAATGTGTCAGCCACACCTGCTGCTCAGCAACAGGGCGGCAGTGAGGCTGTCCAGGGCGGCAGTGCTGCCCCTCCCTCAGCAGCAGCAACTTCCTCAACACCTCAAGGGCTGGATCTTGCACCAGTTTTTGAGCTTGAAGCTGATGAAGAGTTAGATGAAGAACAAGACGGTGTTGAGCATCCAAGACTACGCCAAACAATTCAAAGAGATCATCCTGCCGACAACATCCTTGGAAGTCTTCGAAAGGGAGTGTTAACACGTTCACATTTAGCAAGTTTCTGTCAACATTTCTCTTTTGTGTCTTCCATTGAACCAGATAAGGTAGAGAAGGCGTTGGCGGATGAGGACTGGGTCTTGGCCATGCAAGAAGAGCTCAACAACTTTGAGAGAAACCAAGTGTGGACTCTCGTTGAAAGGCCCAATACCAATGTGATTGGCACCAAATGGGTCTTTCGCAACAAGCAGGATGAGAACGGCGTGGTGACAAGGAACAAGGCAAGATTGGTGGCTCAAGGTTACACTCAAGTAGAGGGCTTGGACTTTGAAGAGACCTTTGCTCCAGTGGCAAGACTTGAAGCAATTCGAATGCTTTTAGCCTTTGCTGTCCATCATGACTTCAAGCTGTTCCAAATGGATGTCAAGAGTGCATTCCTCAACGGCCCTATACAAGAGTTGGTGTATGTTGAGCAGCCACCAGGTTTTGAAGATCCCAAGTTTCCAAACCATGTCTATAAACTCCAAAAGGCGCTCTATGGGCTTAAGCAAGCACCAAGAGCATGGTATGAATGCCTTAAGGATTTCTTGCTCAAGAAAGGCTTTGAAATAGGCAAAGCTGATTCTACTCTTTTCACTCGTAAAATTGGCAATGATATATTTGTGTGCCAAATATATGTCGATGACATAATATTTGGTAGTACTAATCAAGTGTTTTGCGAGGAATTTAGTAGGATCATGACAAAGAGATTTGAGATGTCCATGATGGGTGAGCTGAAGTACTTCCTCGGGTTTCAAATCAAGCAATTGAAGGAAGGGACTTTCATAAGTCAAACCAAGTACACCCTTGATATGCTGAAGAAGTTTGACATGGAGAAAGCAAAGCCTATCAATACTCCCATGCCAACTAATGGACATCTTGATCTTGATGATAAAGGGAAGGCCGTGGACATCAAGGTATACCGCTCCATGATCGGCTCTTTACTTTATCTATGCGCATCTAGGCCTGATATTATGCTTAGTGTGTGCATGTGTGCTAGATTTCAAGCTAATCCGAAAGAATGCCACTTAGTGGCTGTTAAGAGAATCTTGAGATATTTAGTACACACTCCTAACCTTGGCTTGTGGTATCCTAAGGGCTCCAAGTTCAATCTACTTGGCTATTCCGATTCTGATTATGCCGGTTGCAAAGTAGATAGAAAAAGCACTTCGGGGACATGTCAATTCCTTGGACGGTCCTTAGTGTCTTGGAGTTCTAAAAAGCAAAATTGTGTAGCCCTTTCCACAGCTGAGGCCGAGTATATTGCAGCCGGTGCATGCTGTGCTCAATTACTTTGGATGAGGCAAACCCTTCGTGATTTCGGATGTCAATTCACCAAAATCCCACTTTTGTGTGACAATGAAAGTGCCATAAAACTTGCAAACAACCCAGTAAGCCACTCAAGAACCAAGCACATAGACGTCCGACATCACTTCTTGAGAGACCACGAAGCCAAAGGAGATATCGAAATTCGCCATGTGAGCACCGAAAAGCAACTAGCCGATATCTTCACTAAGCCTCTAGATGAGACAAGGTTTTGTGCTTTGCATAGTGAACTAAATATCTTGGATTCTCGTAACGTGGTTTGAACTCCAGCACACATCTTGTTTGATTAACTAGCATGCATAGGAGAAAATGCTTGAAAAGATTTAACTATGTCTTTCAAAACCTCTTAAAAATTTGTCTCAAATATCATGACTATAGTTTGATTGTTTCCTTGTGTCTAGTCATGGTGTTTGGGTTGTATGTGTTCATATCTAAAGCAATAAAGAAAAGTTATTTTCTTTTAATCCCTCTGCTGTCAAGGAGGGCGGTAGTGCCGCCCTTTAGGGCCGGCAGTGCCGCCCTTTAGGGCCGGCAGTGCCGCCCTAAGCGGTTCAGGCTAAAAACGCCTTGGACTGGATCTCACGGGCCCACTTTTTCTTTCCTTCTCTAGTCGTGCCCATGATCTCTCTCCCCTCTCCTCCTCATTGCGCCGCACCTCTCCCTCTCTGGCTCTCTCTCTCCCTCACGCACGGCTCCAGGGAAACTTCTCCCCATCGGCCACTTCTCTGCCGTGAGGAAGGAGGAAAGAGAAGGCCTCCTTGGTCTTCTCCAGTGGTGCATTGAGGTGTGCTGCTCCCTCTCCAAGGAGGGGCATTCTTCTCTCATCCCCTCAATCCAAGGAAGCAAAGCAAGGTGAAACCCTAACCTATCCCGATCTATGCAATGTCTACTTTTTGGGCAAAAATTTCAGTTTCTAAGGGATGGATGATGAATTAGGAAGAGATTTAGTGGATGTATTTAAATGGATTTGGTTTCCCTCGACATATTGAAAGATGCCCTCCGGCAGTGCCGGAGCTTAAGGTGCAGTGCCGGCCTTGGCAACTGCCTCTCTGCAGTTTCAATACGTTGAAGGGAAGGTGAATCGATTAAAGTTCGTAGATTAAATCTATCCTAGTTGTTTGTCCATCCTCTTTAAGCTCATGCTCATCTAGACTTAGTCTGCTTATGAACTGTCTTAGAGATTGTATGATGGATAGTGGTGCACATGTGTGTAAGTTGAATAAGTGATGAAGTGTAGAGTAGGGACTGCAGAAACTCTGCAGGGCGGCAGTGCCGCCCTCACCTGACCAGTTTGATTAGGGGGAGTTTCCACATTTCATATTCTACACATCTCACTTGATCAATTAACTCTACATATGCTCTACTATATGCCAGATATACAGTTTCTGATTTGGTTCAGTTTTGGCATAGATGGACCGAGGAAAGAGGAAAATATCCACCAAGCAACAAGTTCGAAGAGGCAGGGGGAGAGGCAGCAGCTCTGGAGTTTTCTTTGGAGATGATAGAGCAGCAAGGCAGCAGTATATTCAGCAAGAAGAAATGAGGCAACAGGGAGGTTTCACCATCTCTCCTAGATGTTGTCCTAGCACTCCCCTATACATTATAGAGTTTGATGATAGCTACATGAGGGATAGCACTGATGAGTTTGAACTCAAGGCACCAAATGACACAGTGTATCATCCCTTAGTCAATTATGCAGCAAGCTGGAAAGCTGTGGAGGAAGCTAGAGAGATGGATCCCTATGCCCACAGAAAGATAAGTGGTGTCGATTATCGTTTCTGGAATGTTTTTCATTCAAATTTCTATGCCACTGCTATTCTACCAGCTAGAAGGGGTAAGATTTGTGAGATGCATTTCATTAATTTTGATGCTATGCAAACAAAAGAGGAGCCTGATTTTGATGCTGCAATTAAAGTATGTGATAAGTTTGAGCTGTCCACTCTCATGTCCTTTAAATATGACTGGAATAGAGAGATACTTGCCCAGTTTCATGCTACCTACTTCTGGAACAGAGACAATGATGAAGTGCATTGGATGACAGATGGCACACATTATAGGATTGATTTCATCACCTTCTGCAGGATATTGGGTTTTGGAAATGACCATAGAGCCTACTCTCGAATTCACAATGAGAGAAGGTTTGAGCCACATGAGGTGAGTTTTATGTGGGAGGATCCAACCCAAGTGAACAACAGGAGGACTGGGTTGAAGAGTTTCTATTATGTGATGAACAACCTTATCAAAATGACACTCAACCCAAAAGACAATGCCACTGATCTAAATGGCCACATTACTAATGTGCTGTCCAGATTTCCAGAAGGGGATAAATTTAATATCCCAAGGTTCATATGGGTAGAACTGGCATATGCTATGGATGATGGGAGGAGGTCACTTCCTTATGCTCCTTATCTGATGTTTATGATTGAGAGAGTGACTGGAGTCAAATATCCTAAGGATTGTAGCCACACTGTGTATAACATCAAGAAAACCAAAGGTGGTAAAACAGCCCCACCTCCTGCAGTAGAGAGCTCATACCATAGTGAGGGAGGCCACAGTGTGCCACAGAGGAGAGATGGAAGGAAGAAGAAGCGCTTTCAGAAGTTGGCAGAATGGGTGAAGGCTATTTTTGGCACTTGCTCTTACATGGCACAGAATCAGTATGATGACATGATGGAGAGCAGGCATGCAATAAATGCAACTAGAGAGGTTCAGGGTCTACCTCCTCTTCCACCCGTGGCTCCACCTCCTCAGTTTCCAGACCTTCCTCACCTATCTGGCACGGAGTCTGATGAAGAACATGGCAGCTATGATGAGCACCAGGGATATGATGATGATCCAGATCTTCAGGAGACACTAGGCAGTGTCTATCGGCAGCTTAGGGATGAGTCTAGACAGCGGCGGGCTAGCACTTCAGCGGCTGCTCCTCGACATTCCACGCGTGCCTCTCGCTTCACAGCTACTACTCATAGGGCTGGTCGTGCCGTGGTTTCCAGTGACGATGATGACGATGATGAGTGAGTTGTTCTCTCTTCTTTCTCTCTTCTTTTCTCTTTTTGGTACTTGATGCCAAACGGGGAGAAAATTAGAGAAATTAGAGGGGTCAATTCTTTTCGACTGGACTTCGTTACTGCAGCTGCAGATCTTCATGTTCAGATCCGATGAGAGTGTTAGTTGTTAGTTGTGAGCTGAGTGCTTCTTCAAAAACTTTTTTAAGTTGTAATAATGCTACTTACTTGTCTCTATTAGCTTCGGATGTGAACATGTACTTGTGAACTCCTTGTCAGGCTTAATTATTAGTTTAAATTCTGTTGGTTAACCTGTTTGTGTGGTGTAATGTTTTTTGAAATTTCTGTCAGCTTGCTGGTGTATCAAGGGCGGCAGTGCCGCCCTACCAGGGCGGCAGTGAGGCTCTCCACTACAGCAGCATGCTGTCCTGCTTGTATAAACTGTCATATGCATACATGGTTATCTTGTGACACAGTTTGTTGCACCCTAGAGAAGTCATGGACATAGGGGGAGGTCCTCCATCACTTGCTAAATGTATGAAGCTTGAATTTCATGTCAAGTTTGAGTATTCAAAACTCCAATCATACATTTAGGAGGAGCTCCTATGCCCATGACCATTTAATTCTCAGTTATGATTATTATCTTTTGTAAGCTCTAATTTGGTTGTCATCAATCACCAAAAAGGGGGAGATTGTAAGTGCAGTCAAGCCTATTGTGGGTTTTAGCGTTGATGACCACTAAATAAGGGAACTAATGAGATTTGATGAGATGACAAGCAGGGAATATAGCAAAGAGGTTGTTGAATACCATGGAGGATCCCCCAATTCTAAAGGATGGTTTTCCTAGCTCCAAAGGAGGTTTAATTCGTTTTCGGTTTGAATTTGAGTATAGGAAAAGCCGTACTATAAAGAGGGACTCCAAGTTTGTTGATCAAATTGTGAACCAAAGGCTCAAAAGCTCATCAACATCCTCAGACCCAAGCCTAGCCAGCATATCTTTCTCTGTACACTTTGGTGTTTTCAGGCTGGTTCAGGCAAGGGCGGCACTGCCGCCCTACCCTGTGACAGTTGGAGAGCTAGGTATAAATACCCATTCAGACCATCTCAAACGGTAACCTGCTCGTCTTCCTTGCTCCCAACCGTTGCAAACTGACCAGAGCTCACCTCTCTCTCCCTCCATTGTTGCTCCTCAAGCCCCCAAGCCATTCCTTGATTCCAACCATCAAAACTTGAGGGAAAAGGCAGAAAACTTCGATTGGAGAGCAGATCCATTGATTCCCAGCGTCAAAAAGAGCTTTTGGTTCACGTTTGGCTGGCAGCCTTGAGTTTGTTACTCTTGGAGCTTGCTCCTAGCCGGCTAGGCGTCGCCCTAGAGCTTGCCAACGTGTGTGGCAGCCAAGGGAAGGTTTGTAAGGTTACCCTTGCAGCTAATACATTCTTCACTCTTTGCAAGGGGTAAGATCCTTGCTTTGAGAACAAGGAGAAGGTAAGCCTGTGTGGCTAAGCCGGTCCTAGTGTGGGCGCCTCAACAACGTGGAGTAGGCCAAGCCTTGTTGTGGCAACAGCTGAACCACGGTAAAAATCGTGTGTCTTGTGTGCTTTCACTTGTGTATGAGTTTGTGTTAGGATTTGAGGCCGATCTACTTGGTGGGGAGGCTCCAGCACATTCTAGCCACATACTTGTGCTCTAACATCTTGCAGGAAGCTTGGAAATTTAGTCGATCTAAATTTCTCTGGGTAAAGTTTGAATCAATTCAGTTAAGCTTCTGTCTGTTTTTCTGTTGAGGCCGGCAGTGCCGCCCTGGGAGGGCCTCACTGCCGCCCTTGCCTGTGTGACTGATAAACTTTGCTGAAAAAGTTTGAACAGGCCTATTCACCCCCCTCTAGGCCACTTCCTATACGTCCAGAGATCCTACAATATACTCGCGCGGCCTCTCCTTCTTCCCCGTCTTCAGCACGAGGTTAAGGCACCCCGCTCGTACAGGCTTCCTCACGCCGGTGGTCCCGGTGGGGGCGTTGAAGAGCTCGCCTCTGTAGAGGTGGAGCCACAGCTCCCAGTGGGGCATCATCCCCAAATAGCCCTCACACACCGCGGCAAAGACCGCCGCGACGGTGATGGCATTTGGGGAGAAGTGCTGGAGCTCCACCCCGTAATGGTGGCAGAGCGCCCGCATGAAGCGGCTCGGAGGGGTGCCCAGGCCGTGGCGGTGGAACTTGGCGAATGAAACCACGTAGCCCTTGGGTGGCCTGGGCTCCCTATGGTCCACCGGCGGTGCGATCCACTCCGGCGACGACAGCGATGTACGGTGGCGCAGGAGTCCCTCCCTCTCGAGCTCTAGCAGCCGGCGCTCCGTCATCGACGACGGGCGCCAGTCGTCGGCGGCGACAAGTCTCACAGGCATCTTGGGCAGAAAGGAGGACGGATTCGCTACCGCTCGAGGGAGTGCTCGAACGCGAGATGGCAAGAAGGCTAAGATGGCGAGAGGGCTAAGGCAGGAATGAAGGTAGAAGGTGGAAGGGAGAACGGCAACCGGGCCACGGGATGTTTATAGACGGCAGCCACCAACGGGCAGATCCGATAAACACGGTAACTCCAACCCCCACATAAATGCGCCACCTAACGTTCTTTTCCCTCCTCACAGGCCGGGCGCTCCGAATTCTGCGCCAACGCTGTGCCGCAACGGCTCCTGCCTAAAAAGGCGCGCCCAACGGGCAGAAAGGCGAACCGCCACGGCCACTTCCTTCCCTGGTAAGCCAAGGTACGCACCCACAAAAGTCTTGAGAGGTCGCAGGCTGGCCCGCCGGAAGGGTTCGACAGCCGATCTCGAGCGCCAGAGTCAGGGATGCCCAGTGAGTGGTCGAAAATCGAGGTCCCCCTCGAGAACTCGCTGGGGATGTCCGAGGTAGGGTCAAGACAGTCGAGAGGAATCCCCCCGAAGGGAGGCATCGAGCCACTGGACTCTATCGAACGAGCCCAGCATCCCCGACCACGTTGACCACGCTTTGTGAGAACGCCTCCGGGCTACAGCTGACCCCCTCGAAAGGGGCACAGGTTCTCACTTGGACTGCCCGTTAAGAGCTCAATCTGGGGTGGATCACGCTCGCTCTATCGAGAGTACGTCGAAACCCCCGCGCAAAACGAGCCAATCAGAACCTTCCACCACTGGTGTCGACAGCGTTTCTGCAAATTAGGCGATATACCCCTCGAAGGAGTCAAAAACTCCTCCAAGGGCTCGGGGGCTACCCCCGTGGGGTCGCTCGCGCGCCCCCACGGAAATCCGACCACGAAAATACAGCCTCCACTCGAGCGCCAGCGCTCAAATGGACACTCGGGGGCTACTGTCGAGGGTATCAGTAAGGGGTATCCCAACTGATGTACATAATGAGATTGCCCGTACACAAGTCGAGGCCCCCCAACTCGACGCTCTACCCAATCACGCGTATAATCATCGACGACCGTAGCCTCGAAGACGGAAAGGGCGTCGAGCGAACCAGGAGGCATCGAGCGCAAGGACGCCGCCCGCCACCTGACGCGCGCACGGGAACCAGGGCATTTAATGCGCCTGTCGCGTTCTCACCTAACACGCTAGTCACGGGAAGCGTGATAGGGAACAGGCACCCGTCCTGTCGTTCTCTTTGCAGCCTTCCCCACCAAACAGCCCAGAGCGTGTCAGGACGCGGAAAGCAGGGATGGAACGTCTAATCAGGACCCCCTTGAGGCGTCCAAGGTCAGCGCTCCGGACGGCAGGGTGTTACATGGCGTCCGACCCTCGACCAGACGTGTTTCCTTCTAGGGGAAGGGTTGGGCGTCGACTGACAACTCTGCAACTACCCCGACGTATCCGCCGCTATATCGTACAGGCATGCAACCGGTGAACCAGTCCAAGACGGCGTACAGAGCAGGATACCTGGGCACGCGTAATCATCATCAAGCTACCAGGACGGAACAGCTCGAGACCACGCCGGTACGGAGGCCTCGAGTAGGTCTGCGCGCCATGCCTCTATCGACCCCTACTCTGACGCCTATACTTGTACCCTAGGCTTCTCCTTCGAACTATAAAAGGGGAGCCCGGGAGCAAACACAGAACAACAACCACGCAACACTACACTCATACGCAGTAGAACTTCCACATTCCACCTCACTCTATACCACGCTTGTATTCACCCCTGTACAAGCACTTAGGCGCAAAATAATACAAACTCTCCCCCCCCCGCTGGACGTAGGGCCTTCCCTTGCCCGAACCAGGATAAATCCTTGTGTCTTTTTGCATCACCATCTGGGAAAGGGAAGCACGCATACAAATTTACTCGTTGGTGCGACCCCCCGTGGGGAAAACACCGACACTTTTTTATTTATTTCAAATTAAAGACGGAATGGTTGAGGGAAAAGGTCATACAAAAAGACCGAATCAAAGCTATCCAAGAGACGATAGCAGAATTTCTCCGCGAGCAAGTGATCAATCCAAACGGCGAGTTTCACTTCAACGACAACGAAACTCTTATTCCAAACAACGATGATCATTTGTATCGTTTGTAGACATTGGGAGAAAAAACTCTATGTATATATGTGTTACGAATTTTGTACATATAAAACTATATATATATAAAGCTTTTTACATATCTATTTAATTTTTGATGTGGCCTATTCATTTTATTATAGGCAAAGCTTAATTATTAAGCTAAGCCTATAATTTTAATTTATATATGCTTAATATGCATGTAATATAAATATATTATTGTATCAGCAAAAACATGCATGAAAAAACCTATTATTATTATATAAAAACAATAAACAGAACTGAAGAAGTGAACCAAAAAAAAAAGAAACCCTTTAACACCGGTTGGTAATACCAACCGGTGTTAAAGGGTCTTGCAACGTGGCAGCCCTGGTGTTAAAGGGGGGCTTTAACCCCGGTTCCCCGAACCGGGACTAAAGGGTGGGCCTTTAGTCCCGGAAGGGCAGCACCGGCTCGGGAACTGGGGCAATATGCCCTTCCTAACCGGTGCTAATGCCCGAACGTGTGCTAGTGGTAGGACAACATCCCTCACTCAGATCACATTAAGGAATTAACCAACCTTCCTTACAGTACTGGAGAAACGGTGCATCTCCAACAAGTTAGACTTTAGTATAAGGGGTTTCTCCCTCAGTCAACCACTAGCTTGTTTCGCCATCCTACTTCACGGGATCTCCGATCACATAGGATAGGTTACCACTATGGTATGACTCAAGTGGGTCTCAAGCCCAACTCCCTTGATGCACCTTCTATCACATTGTGTGACAGACCCTTAGTGAATTGATCTACTAGATTCTTAGATGTATGGACATAGTCCAATGAAATTACTCCAGAGTTTCTCAATTTTCTGACAGATTTTATCTGCCTTTTCACATGCCTTGTGGACTTTATGTTATCCTTAGAACTGTTAACTTTAATTACCACAGTTTGATTATCACAGTTCATAGAAATAGCCGGTATAGGTTTCTCTACCACCGGTAAATGCATCAGGAGTTCACGAAGCCACTCGGCCTCGGCGCCAGCGGTATCTAATGCTGTGAGTTCTGCTTCCATTGTAGACTTCGTTAAGATAGTCTGCTTGCAAGACTTCTAGGAGACAGCACCACCTCCAAGCAAGAACGCATATCCGCTCGTGGCGTACAACTCATCAGCATCAGATATCCAGTTAGCATCACTATAGCCCTCTAGTACCCTCGGGTACCCAGTAAAGTGAATGCCATAACTTATTGAACCCTTCAGGTAGCGCAACACTCTTTCAAGTGCATGCCAATGTGTATCTCCCGGATTTGAAACAAACTGGCTAAGTTTACTCACAGCAAACGAGATATCAGGCCTTGTTGCGCTAGCCAAGTACATAAGAGAGCCAATTATCTGTGAGTACCTTAATTGATCTTGTGCTATTCTGCAATTTTTCCTTAATAGCATACTTGGGTCATAGGGAGTTGGCGAAGGCATGCATTCACTGTAACCAAAATGGTTCAGCACCTTTTCAACATAGTGGGACTGCACAAGAGTTACCCCACCATTTCCTTCTCTGAGTAGCTTAATGTTAAGAATAACATCAACCTCATCCAAGTCTTTCATCTCAAAGTTATTAGATAAAAAATCTTTCACTTCTTTGATCACATTGAAATTATTTCCAAAAATTAATATATCATCCACATACAAGCACAAAATCATAGTATCTCCCCCACCATACTGATAATAGACACATTTATCAGCTTCATTTACAATAAAACCAGCTAATGTTAAAGTTTTATCAAATTTCTCATGTTATTTCTTAGGGGCTTGTTTTAGGCCGTACAGGGATTTTAGGCCGTACAGGCTGATCCATGTAGATCTCTTCCTCAAGCTCTCCATTCAAGAAAGTTGTCTCAACATTCATCTGATGGACGAGAAGACCATGTGAGGCAGCCAAGGACAACAACACGTGTATGGTCGTTAGACGGACAACGGAAGAGTAAATATCAAAATAATCTTCTCCTTCCTTTTGAGTATAGTCTTTAGCCACTAGCCTTGCTTTGTACTTCTCAATAGTACCATCAGGCCTTAATTTCTTTTTGAATACACATTTGCACCCCACAAGTTTACATCAGGACGATTAACCACTTCCCAAGTCCCATTAGACATAATAGAATCCATCTCACTTTGAATAGCTTTTTTTCATAAATCAACATCAAGTGATGAATATGCCTCAGCAATGGTTGTGGGAGTGTCATCCACAAGGTATATAATATAGTATTCACCAAAGGATTTTGCAACCCTTTGTCTTTTACTCTTTTGAGTCACTATATTATTATCTTTCTCAGGATTTTCATCATGGGTTTCTTCATCAGCATGTATTATCGGTTCAAGTGTCTCAGGCAGAAAAATAGAATCATGACTAGAAGTGCTAGGTGTATTCTTCATGGGAAATTCATTCTCAAAAAATGTTGCATCTCTAGATTCCATAATTGTACCAACAATCACATCAGGAACACTAGAGTTTATTATTAAAAATCTATAACTCACACTATGAATGTCATAACCAAGAAAGACACAATTAACAGTTTTTCAAGCTTTCGCTTTTTGTTTATTGGCACATTCACCTTTGCCAAACAACCCCAGGTTTGTAGGTAAGAAAGATTTAATCTCTTCTTCTCTCATTCCTCAAATGGTATACTCTCTTTGTTCTTTGTGGGTTCCCTATTCAGGACATGACAAGCTGTCAATATAGCCTCACCCCACCATTCTTTAGATAGTCCCGTTGTCTCTAACATGGCGTTAAGCAAATCAGTTAGAGTACGGTTCTTTCTCTCTGCAATCCCATTGGACTATGGTGAGTATGGTGGCGTCCTCTCATGAATAATTCCATGCACCGTGCAAAACTCAGAAAATTCATTTGAGAAATATTCTCCCCCACGATCGGACCTTAAATGTTTAATTTTTCTTTCAAGTTGATTTTCTACCTCAGCTTTATAGATCTTAAAATAATGCAACACTTCATCTTTTGTTTTTAATAAATACACATAGCAAAATCTAGTACAATCATCTATAAAAGTTAAGAAATATCTCTTGCCACCTTTAGTCAACTCTCCATTCATCTCACACACATCAGAATGAATGAGATTTAGCTGTGCCAACTCCCTCGCCGCAGCAGCCTTATGAGGCTTGCGAGGTTGTTTTGCTTCAACACAAGCATGGCACTTACAACTTTTTATCACATCAAATTTCGGAATTAAATTTAAACGAGTCATGCTATCAAAATTAATATGACATAAACATGAATGCCAAATATTAATATCAACATCATGGCTCACATGATTCACAGAATTAAAACAAGTGTCTGTCAAAGACAAGCGGAACAAGCCTCCGCTCTCATAGCCTTTTCACATGGCTTTACCGTTTGTAGCGGCATATAGACATCTACTATGGAGTCTCCTAGCACGCTCAAAATTGTTGCCTTAAACACAGTATCAGCTTGTTCCCAAGCACGCTCCTCCTCTTGAGTATGCGGCCCAGCTGATCTATGTTCAGCGACAAAATAGCAGTGCATAGCAGTCAACCATAATATACACTTTGCCCGCCACCTCTTATAGTGAGTGCCCTCAAAAATATTTGGTTTCAGCATACTCGCGAAGCCAACTCATGAAAGTTGCCTATCATGTTTTTGGATTGTTAAAATATTAGACAAATTCAGCAGCAATTTCATCTAGAAAATTAACATGATAATTATATTGGTGACATCGAAAATGTGCTTGTGTGTTCTATACATGAACCTCATGTAGACAAGACTAACCAGCACAAATCTAACACAAGACCTTGTTGGAAAGAAGAGTATAGCATTATACCCAGCGGCACCAGAGCCGGTTGCACTAGTTGACATAGCGCCTATCGGAGTAGTCGTCCTGCTCGATACCGTGCAAGAGTGTTGCAGTGCCGATCAACCCGATGGCGTGCGTCGCCACCAGGAAGAAGAGGATGATGCGAGTAGTCGTGGCACCAATGACACTCCCAAAAAACGTGATTGCCGTCCTTCACCCGTGCAGATGAACCCGAAGATGGCAAGCGTTTCGGAGGCCTACTTATCCAGAACTTGTGCGCGCAAGTATCAGAACGGGGAGAGCTTTTGGGACAGCAGAACTTTGACTTTGGTTGTGTGTGCAAGCGTCTATCTCTCTCAAAGAATAGATGACCATGGATATTTATATCATAGCCAGGGAAGATAAGCGGACGCAGAAAATCAAGAGACAGTGCATGAGACGCCATAAAATAAACATTCAAGAGGAGAAACTCTCATCATCATAAACGAATAAACGCTCACAAAAGAAACTCATGCCATCATGAATGAATAAATCCAATAACTCATGTCATTAGAATTGGAAACTCCTGAAACTCCCATCTTAATCAGGTGTTAAAGAAAAGAAACTCCTGCTTTTACTCTTCTTAAGTGGCAAAATAAACATCACATATAATATGGTGTTAAATCATCACATGCACATTATTTATACAACTCTTAGAATTATTTGATATATTAAATATTTCATGGGTAAACCCACAGTATATCTAAAATTTGATACCCTGTGGTGCTCTTATTATTATTATTATTATTATTATTATTATTATTATTATTATTATTATTATTATTATTATTATTATTATTATTATTATTATTATTATTATTATTATTATTATTTATATATATATCTACAACTAAAAATTATGGAAAAGACCCATCTAGCACACCCATGGTGAAGCCACAACTCCCATCCCTTTTAGCCATGATAGGCTATCCCATCAACCTAGGCCCCACTCACCCATGCATGCAAAATTGTTTTAGCGAATTTAAAAAAGTCATAACTTTTAAACCGAAGATATAAATTAAATTCCGACTGCACCATTAAATTTCTCATAACAAATCCTTCAAAACAAGATCACACAAAGATATATTTAGATAAAATTTTATTAATTAATATTTATCTCTACAATTAAAAATTATGGAGAGGACACATCCACAACTTTAATCCCTTTGGTGGTCTTCTTTACTGCGCGATGACACGTTATTCCATCAACCTAGGCCCCACTCACCTATGCATGCAAAATTGTTTTAGCGAATTAAAAAAAGTCATAACTCCTAAACTAGAGATATAAATTAAATTCTGATTGCACCATTAAATTTTTTATAACAAATTCTTCAAAACAAGATCACACATGGATATATTTAGATAAAATTTTATTAATGAATATTTATCTTATAAAGATAAAATATTTTCTTTTATTAAGTAGAAACAATATTCTATGTTCAGTCTTTGTAAAAAAATATTATCGATTTAGAAGAATAGTATTTTGGTTTTAGGTTTATGAAACTGATATTACAATATACATAAAAATACATAAATACATGACATAGATAAAAATAATAAAAAAAATCTAGAGTAAAAAGCATAAGAAAAAAATACAAAAATGGAGAAAAATTTCAAATAATGTTAAAGGGTTACTTTTTAAATATCGTAAATATATTTATAGAACATTAACATCACTAAATACATCATAGAACATCATTAAATATAATATAGAACATCACATCTATTATAGATTACATGTATACTAAGTGAACACCGTAAGAAACATCATAGAACATCACATATATATTACGTAAACATGACATAACACAATATAGAACACTAAATATATACTACATAAATATCACATATATATAGAAAATAAAAATAAAAAATAAAATTACTAAAAAAATATAAAAACAAACATAATTAACAAATGGTAAAAAGTGCATAGATTAAATAAAATTAATGAATAATTTAATTAAGGATAAAAATAAGATTAAAAGGAAATAAAATATAAAATAAGAATGAAGAAACATAGAAAATCTGAAAAGAAAAAAAAGAAAAACAAATAGAAGCAAGGAAGAACAATAAAAATGAAACCAAAAGAAAAAGAAAATAAAAGGTAAAATTAAAACAAGAAAAGAATAAGGAAAGGACAGAAAATAAAATAAAATCGAAAAACAAAAACAAAAAAGAAATGAAAAAGGAAGAATATAGACAGAAAAAATAAAATAACAATGAAGAAACATAGAGTATGTGGATTTTAAAACCCGTAACAACGTACGGGCATTAACCTAGTGTGTGTGTGTGTATATATATATATATATATATATATATATATATATATATATATATATATATATGAGCATGTTTGTTGGTCTAACAGAAAAATACTGTTGAATGGCTGGTAGATTCGACAGATAAGTTCAAGCGAACAGGGTCGATGATGTCAGCCCTTGTTTAGTTTTTAAAAATTTCCAAGATTCTCCATCATATTAAATCTTTGGACGTATTCATGGAGCACTAAATATAGACGAAAACAAAACTAATTGTACAGTTTGCCTGTAATTTGCGAGATGAATCTTTTGAACTTAATTAATCTATGATTAGACAATAATTATCAAATACATATGAAAGTGTTACACTAGGTAAACAAAAAAATTCGCAAATTTAACAAGGCTTGATATATAGAGCAAGGAATCGAGTGCTCGTCCATCAAATCCGCCTACACATTCCCTGTAGCGTTGCATGTCGTGGTTTGCAGCCGGCCAGCAACTGGATTTTTTTTAATACAGTTTTGTATATGGATATTAAAAACATGTATGAATTCTTCCAAAAGTAGTAAGATATCAAACGACTTCTATAATCATTTATAAAACGACTTAAGATGAAATCGTGCACCAGTAAAACGATTTTCTTTGATAAAAGTCGTTCTGAATGAATAAAGCGCTCTTCGCAGGTAAAAGAAATTCTAAGCACGCATAGCTATTTTTGAGTGCTTTTTAGTCGATTCAGAACAAAGGACTAGGACCTCTGAAGATTTTAAAATCTTTCTGATAGACGTTAAATATTAAGCAAAATAAATTTGTTTATATCTGAAATAAACTTTTTTTGCTGCTTTAACAGTTTTGAAATCAAAATTCATTTTCACCCGTGTATTACCTAAAGTTGTTCTTTTTCCAAAGGAATCAATTTTGGAACTTGTTCCAGTAGTAGAAGATGAATTCAAGTCCTCCACTTAAGATGAGTCTTCATATTTTTTTTATATTAAAATCTAACAGTATTATTCTTGTTATGGTAGGTAACGTCCCTAGTAAGACATTTGTACTAACAAGATCTACCAGTTTAATCTTCTGGAGATGCTCGGAGAGATAATAAGGATGAGTAAACATTTGTACATGTACTATAAATCGTAAGACACATAGATGATATCGCACCACTTTTGGATTCTGCAACTTTTATTATACACATGCATCAAAAGAACATATATATAATTATGTGTGATCTATTCTAATACGTCTTACAGTCAAACTCTATATTGTACCAGTACATTCGTTGATGACACTAGTAGAAAAGAGTACAACGCCGACGCCTCTTTTTTATACTACAGGCGGTTGTAGTTATCACGCACCTGTGGTGTAAAAAGGGCGGTGTTAGAACTACGAACCGTCAAGCGGTTTTTCTAACTGAACCACCTGTAGAAATCATGCATTTCTACAGGCGGTTGTCCTAAGGAACCGCCACTAAAAATCATATTTCTACAGGCGGTTTTCCTAACAAAACCGCATGTAGAAATCATGTATTTCTACAAGCGGTTCTCCTAAGAAACTGCCTGTAAAAATAATTTGAAATTTAATTTTTTGAGTTTTTCAAATGACCTTGTTTGAACAAACTGTCAAAATAAAAGTTGTAGATCTCGAAAAGTTATGAAACTTTGTAGTTGATAATTTTTTCATTTGACATCATCTTGTCTTCGAAAACTACGTTTGGATTTCTTAAATTTGAAATTCAAATTTTGTAAATGACCTCGGATGGAAAAACTTCCAATATAAAAGTTGTAGATCTTAAAAAGTTATGAAACTTTGTAGTTGACAACTTTTCTATTGGAATCCGTTTAGGGCCTCAAATAATCAATTTATGCTCGGTTTGTGATAATATGTGGGGAACTAAACTCTAATATAGACAAGTGAGTGATAGGTGGAGTGGTAGAAGAGGCTACGCGCAAGGCAAGGTCTCAGGTTTGAATCCCACTGGCCGCAAAGCACTCGATTTTATGCGAAAAAAAGCGCGACTTCCCTGTATTAATATCTTTTTTTCCTATTTTTAAAAACCGATTTCGTATTTTCTAGAAAAATATTTCCACATGCGGTTCTTAGTTACCGCCTGTAGAAATATTTCATTTCTACTGGCCTCCAGCGCAGGCGGTGCTGAAAAACGCCAGTAGAAATGGGTTTTTAGCCGCCTGTACAGTATGCGTCTGTACTAGTGTGAGTACGGATCATAAATTCAGATCACATACGAGATTGTACACCATTAGGATTGTTAGACCAGTCTTAGTGGGAGTTTCAAGTGAGTTTCATTTGTATAAAATAAGTTGCCACATAGTCATTTTAATGATATGACAGTGTATTTAAAAAGAGAGAAAAAATAAGTTTCATCAGACTCTCTTGGCACAATTGCCAACTATCTATGAGTTATGAAATTAAATACCTATGAAAATCTAGAATGAAGCTTTGCATTGAGAGTGAGTGTTTCATTCAAGTTTTATTATATTGATAATAATGCTATGAAACTATGCACTGAGACCAACCTTATAATATTAGTAAAAACCTTTAAAACTCTTATACACAGAGGAGTGAAATGATAAACAAACCGAGAGAGAGTATGATAGACCAAAATATAAAAACTTTAATATATATTAAACTAGCAAAAGATGCTCGAATGTTAAAGGGGATATATAATTTGTTGTATAGTGATTGAGCCAATGATAATGAGCTAGCTATTTTTTTGTTTGATTTAATTAGATGAATGTTCGTGCAATAAAAGATAAATTCTGTATAAGAAATAACAAAATATTGACTTAAATAGCTATCGTGTGCATTTCTTATGCAAATAGTCTTAAGTGGTCAGGTCATGACAAGAGTACAGTGATGTTGACAAAAGTTTTGTAGTTCCATACTTAAAACGTGAACGAAGAAAGTGAATAATAAAGAGGAGAGAAGGACGGATGGACAAAGGAGAAAGTGAGAGCTACAAGAAAATATAACAGCATTTTAAACTACTTTAAATGTCTCTAAATGGCACTTATAAGGCTAGTCTCAATGCATGTTTCATGCGAGTGTGATGCACATTAAATAGGGTGCCACATAAGCAAAATTGCTGACTTGACAGGGTTATTAAATAAAGGAGTTTCATCAGATGAGAGAGGAGTTTCATCTCTATGAAACTCATGTGGCTCAGTAACCTAGTTTATAGACTTGGTAACTGTGTCATGAAACTACTAAGGCCAGTCTCAATGGGGTTTCATAGAGGATTTCATGCACATGAAATAAGGTGCCACATCAGATTTTTGCATGAAACTGGGAGGAGAGAGAAGGATACGTTTCATCCCGGTGAAACCTTTTGAGCGCGGTTTCCAAAAGTTTGGAAACAGCGACCAAACAAAATTGAGACTGGTTTTCGCGTTTCATCCAGCGTGGTCGTGATTCTCCATCATCCATCGTCGTGATTCTCCTCTAGGGGCAAGATCCCGTCGCGACTCGCGAGCTTCTCCACCATCCATCGCGAGCTCCTCCGGCGTAGGGGCAAGCAGATCCGTCACCACCAGGCTGGCGCAAGTCGGCCACGCGGGCAAGCGTGAGCTCCGCCATGCCGCAGGCACGAGCTCCGTCGCAGGCGGGCGCGAGCTTCACCGCGAGTGGGCGCGAGCCGCCATGCCGCCGGGCGCGACCTCCGCCGTCGCGAGTCCACCGCTCGGTCACGAGATGCCCCGTCGCGAGTCCACCGCGCCGTCCTGAGTCCGCCACGCCACGAGCTCCGCCATGGGCGGGCATGAGTCGGCTGCGCGGGCAAGCGCGAGCTCCGCCATGCCGCAGGCGCGAGCTCCGTCGCGGGTGGGCGCGAGCTACACCGCGAGTGGGCGCGAGCCGCCATGCCACCGGCCGCGACCTCCGCCGTCGCAAGTCCACGGCTCGATCACGAGATGCCCCGTCGCGAGTCCACCACGACGTCCTGAGTCTGGCACACCGCGAGCTCCGCCGTGGGCAGGCGCGAGTCGGCTGCGCGGGCGGGCGTGAGCTCTGGCACGCAGCGTGTACGAGCTCTACCGTGGGCGAGCGCAAGCCGCCATGCCATGGGATCCTTCGGCCGCCGGGCACGTGGCTTTGCCGGTCGTGGTGGAGAACATCCTGTCGGGCACGGTGGTGGGCAAGAGAGAAGATGAGACTCTGGTGGGACCAAAAAAAGCTAAAATAATATATGAAACTTGCAATCAAATTTTGCATTGAGAGAGATCCTCATTTCAATTGTTAGGTTTCATATCTTGGAAACTGGGAGATGAAATTGTGCACTGAGACTGGCCTAACTAGTTTTTCAATAACTTTGTCACTCATCCTTTGAAACTAATACGATAAACATTGATTGCACATTAATTGACCTCACTAAAGTCAGTTTTAATGGAAGTTTCATATGAGTTTCATTTGCATTAAATAGATTGTTACATAGGCTTTTTTTATGACATGGCGGTGTATTTAAGGAGAGAGAAGAAATGAGTTTCATGAAACTCTCTTGGCACGATTACCAACGCTCTATGAGTCTTGGAATTAAATGCCTATGAAACTATGAAATGAAACTCTTCATTGATAGTGGGTGTTTTATCTAAGTTTCATTTCATTTGACATGACATGGCAGTCTTGGAAACAACGTCATAAAACTTCCCACTTAGACTGACCTTATTAAATAGGCTGCCACATAGGTATTTTGGATGACATGGCTGTGTATTTAAGAAGAAAGAGAAGAAATGAGTTTTGGTACGATTATCGACTAACCATGGAATGAAACTCTCCATTAAGAGTGGGTGTTTCATCTAAGTTTTATTTTATTTCACATGACATGAGAACCTTAGAAACAACGCTATGAAACTCTCCACTAAGACTGACCTAAGATTGCTGCTGCAAAACACACATTAGTGACAATGATTATGTCGTCATTAATCGTTAAAATCGAATTCGAGGCTGGATGCTTTGGGACACGTTTCCATCTGCTACAATGCTGCTCGAAACTCATGTATGAATGCTTATGCGGAGTAGAAGGTACAGTAGGTACGTAGTACATCCGTTTTATTCCCATGTATATCCAGTTTCACCACTGATGGAGTATTTATTATCAGCATCAAGGATTTTGAGAGAGGATTATTAGAGTGGCCGGTTGAGCACCCAGCGGCTGAACATGGCGAAACACCTCTCCGGCTCGTACTCAGGTGCTGTATGTCCGCCGCCCTGCAACAATAATCCCAATAAAGTGAATGTATATGTAAATGATTGGGCGTGGACGCTAGCTCTGTCTACGTACCTTGATCGTCGCGAATGTCATGTTGTTTGAGTAACTGATTGTGAATCTGCAAATTAATCAAGAAAAGGATGGGATGAATGACGAATGAATAATGGACGACAAATCCAGTACAATTCAGTACAGATCTGCAAATTAACATATGAGCTGACTGCCCACCCACCCAGCTGACTGCCCACCAAGATGCCAGGCCCTCCAGTCGTCGACGATGGGGAAGTTGAGAGATCTGACCCAGGCCTGGGTGCCCAGGTGTGGCACCATCAGGTCATGGTCGCCGCTGCAACCAACCATATTATTCATGACCAAACTCATATATATATATATATATATATATATATATATATATATATATATATATATATATATATATATATATATATATATATATATATATATATATATATATATATATATATATATATATATATATATATATATATATATATATATATGTATGTACGGCATTCGTTTCTATGCATGTCATGAAACCGATTTATTTACCTGAATACGAGGGCGCGGTAGCCTCTGGAGGTCAGGTTCCAGTGGTACTTGACGACACTCTTGAGGTCGCGCTCGTAAGGCAGCTCTGCTTCATCGTCGCATCTGACCCACTCATCCACGGTACCCTGAACATCAATTCGGTTAAATTTGGCTGCTCAGTTCTAAATTCTAATAAGTAATTTCTCTTATACTATTATTGCTGTTGTTGTCACACACAGACACACTCACAGTCACACTTAATTAGCAAAGTAAAGAATTCGAATGAAATTAATTAACCAACGGGAATGGCATGCATCCTAGCTAGGGAAATGTATGTAGCTCACCTCCTTGATCCCAAGAGCATCTCGGGTGCGTCTGTCGTTTGCCCAGAAATACGACAGGGAGTAGGAGTAACTCTGCACATGTAATGTAAGTAATAAAATCAATTAACGACATGATATAAATAGCAAGGCGGCATCCCTAGCTAATGGGCTAATCCATTACAGAGTACTGTACTGATGATCTGAGCACACAGGATATATATGTAATTATGTGTGCAGATGTTTATGTGCAGAAGCTGACTTACAAAGCAACTAAACGGAGTACGAGCCGGTGGATGAAATAGCTTGCGCACTCTACTCTCCTCCCGTAGGATCTTCATCTTCCTGCTGCCATCATCTGAGGCTGAGCCACCGTCGTCCATCCTGATGTAGTCTCCATTCGGTACAGGAGGAGACGACGCGACAACGCATTGGTCCAGCAGAACATGGGCTTTCTGAACTTGAGAGATGAGCTACAAGTAGAAAGGCAGTGCAGGGAGCCATGGATTCAGAACCGACGGGCAACAAAATCGACTGAATTTTCGCGTTCATAATTCATATGTATGTATGTTCGTTCCATCTCATATATATAAAGTATGTATAGAAACTCGCAGTCACCTTATATTAAAAGAATAAACATTCAAGTGCATAAGTAAATATCAAGTGTTCTTACATCATTGAAGGTATTCAGAGCCTGACCACACAACTCATTTGCAGGATTGGAGTAGTCTTCTCCTTGGCAATGCCCGGATATCGTCTGCATACATACGTACATTCAAAAGAACACCGCATTAAAAAAAAAGCATGGTCAGAGCGGCGCCCCACTCAAACAATGATACAAAGTGTATGCAGATATATTGCTATAATGCAGATCTAGATGAGCATATATAATTACCTCATACAGCTGATGTGATATAATTCCAAAGCCGTGAGCATGAGGCACTCTAGAGCCAAAATCAATACGTTCCTCTGTGGACGGGTTGCCCACTAGATAGCCCTAACATCAAGAAGATGGATTAGCAAATGGTATATAAGACCATCCGGCTTCATTCCCACACTGGAGGTATATAAGACCATTCAAATCAGAGGTTTATTTGCTAGAGTAATATACCTTGAGATTAGGTTCGGACTTCATTCCTGCTTCAACACCTGAACAATTACAGTGGAGGTAATTAATGTATGAACAATTCCAGAGACCAAATTGTCTATCATATATATAGCAATGCAATATACCTTCTGAAATCATCTGTGCAAGGAATGGTACAGTTTTTCCAGCGTATGATTCTCCACCGATGTAGAAAGGATTTGCAAGGTAGTCCGGATGCTCGTTGAACCACTTGACGCCGATCAAGCAAACATTCAGCACAGGCATTAATTGAGACTCATTATTACTTAAGGCAGTCCCAATGCTAATAAAAACTAAATATAGTTTCTATACTTATTAATTTTCATAGACACTATATAGAAATCATGATCCCAACATGCATTCTCTCTCCATTCGCTACCAATCACATCTCTTCATGTCTTGGTTCTCGTGTAGATATGGTTCTAACTCAGAGCCAGTTTATATGATTTTTGCTCTCTCTCTCTTCAATAACTATCTTGTCATATCAGCAAATGCTTATATAATTAATATCCCTAGAAACTATAGTGGTTCTTGTATTGGGAGTGCCCTTAATGTGCATAAGGGCACTCACAATGCAGACTCTATCATAGAGTCTAAAATTATTTATTACCTCGAATAATGTGGACTTAGAGTCTAAATAAGACTTGGAGTCTTATTTTTTCTACTTCTTTCTTCAATAAATATGTTGCCACATCAGCAAAATACCATAAATAATATGTAATTAATTGTCTTAGACTCTGTGATAGAGTCTTGCATTATGAGTGCCCAGTCTCAATGGTGTTTCATCAGAGTTTTATGGACATTAAATATGTTGACGTGGCAGTGTAAAAATGAAGAAATAGGTGATAAGAGTTTTTTTTGAGAGAGAGAGTTTCGTGAGAATGAAACTCTTCTACACTGTTTAAAAATATGGATGAGTTAGAAACTGGGTCATGAAACCGGCATTAAGGATAACCTAATTACCGGTGCCATGAAACGTATACTATGCATAGGCTGCAGAGGTAATTGAGGAAGGGTTTTGTATGGTACCTTGTTGAGGAACTTATGCAACTGCATGGAGGATGATATGTCTCCAACATAGTAGCCTTTGGGATCTTTGGAGAAGGAAAACCCAGCCCCAACTGGCGAATCAACAAAAAGAATATGTGCCACCTGTGTGCAGATTGATAACCATCAACTTATTTATGCTATTCATGCTAGTCAAAAAAATTTAAGTTTAACTATATTTGTAGAAAATATTAGCAATATTTGTATCTTCAAATAAATTTATTATAAAAATAGATTCAACGATCTATCTAATTATACTAAATATATACTATAAGTATTAATATTTTCTTATATAAATTTGATCAAAGTTCAGTACTTCCTCTGTCCACGAAAGAATAAATTTCTAAAGTTGTTTAAACTTTGACTGAATTTTTTTAAAAAAATGCTAAAATTTATGGTACCAAACTAGTATCGTTAGAATATATTTTTATAAAATACTTATTTTATGTCATAGATATTGATGCTTTTTTCTATAAAGTTAGTCAAACTTAAAAAAGTTTAACTCACGAATTCTAAGAATTAATTATTTCAGAGACAGAGGGATATAATTAACTTTTTGGGAAATGAGAATGACAGTAAAAAAAGATGGAGTAGTAGCTTGTAGCATGGAAAACATGTTGACTTGATGATTGAACTATTAGCCAATGTTTGTATAACTTCGAAAGAATATCAATAAATACTTTGGATTTAGAATCGAATTTGACAAAGATGCTGCAATGATGAACTCTACATTAACATGAATATATCCTAGTGATAAGTTAAACTGGTGGTCTTTGTGTCCTCAACGTTTTTCTTCCTTGTATTGTTTCAGGGTTTTAGAAGTGGGGTGTAAGATATAATAAACATGTAAAATTGCTCATAGAAAAGGAGATGAGATATACAGGTGGCCAAATGCACTAGAGGTACTATACAGACGGTTCGCAACCCCTTTCTACAGGCGGATTGACGAACCGCCTGCGCTGTTGGCCTGTGGAAATAAACTTTTCCACAGGCGGGTAACTGAGAACCGCATGTAGAAATCCATTTCTACAAGCGGTTCAATTATGTCACCCGCCTGTAGAAATCTTTTTATAGAAAATACAAAATCGACTTTTAAAAATAGAAAACAAAGATTTTAATTACAGGGAGGGCCCACTAACTACTCGCTCGCCCGTCGAAGTCGCAAGTCGCGCTTTTGCTTCGCGGCCGGTGAGATTCGAACCTAAGACCTTACCCTTGCGTGTAACCTCCTCTACCACTCCACATATGTTATGTTTATATTAGAGTTTAGTTCCCCACATATTATCCTAAACCGAGCATATATTGATTATTTGAGGCCCTAAACGGATTCCAATGGAAAAGTTGTCAACTACAAAGTTTCATAACTTTTCAAGACCTACAACTTTTATATTGGTAGTTTCTCCATCTAAGGTCATTTATAAAATTTGAATTTTAAATTTGAGAAATCCAAACGTAGTTTTCAACGACAAGATGATTTCAATTGAAAAAATTATCAACTACAAAGTTTCATAACTTTTCGAGATCTACAACTTTCATTTTGATGGTTTTTTCAAACGAGGTCATTTGAAAAACTCAAAAAAATTCAATTTCAAATTATTTCTATTGGCGGATTTCTTAAGAAACCGCCTGTAGAAATATGATTTTTACTGGTGGTTTCTTAGGAGAACCGCCTGTAGAAATACACGGTTTTGTTAGGAAAACCGTCTGTGAAAATTGATTTTCATAGGCGGTTTTTAAGTTGGATCTACCAATTTATTTTTACAGACGTTCTTTAATTGAAACCGTCTATAAAAATTAAATTCCACCGCCAGCGTAGAGCTTCTTTGTACTAGTGATGGGCTGTGAGACCATTCAGCAGCCCTAGTCCTG
The DNA here is from genome assembly GCF_000003195.3 of Sorghum bicolor. Lineage (NCBI taxonomy): Eukaryota > Viridiplantae > Streptophyta > Magnoliopsida > Poales > Poaceae > Sorghum > Sorghum bicolor. The sequence continues at coordinate 15,903,949 of NC_012871.2, read as the reverse complement.
AGAAGCATGGAATTAGCATGATCTTGTCCGACGACCATACTGCTAGTGTTAGCCTAACCCGATGCATAATGTCTGGCTCCCTGGCCCATAGTGTGTAATTAAGATGCCTGAACCTTCCTAGCCATTGGATGGCCTCGAAGCCTTCCATGAATATTGGATGTAACCGATTGAAAGCACTAGGTAGAAAATAAACCTCATCCACCTCCTTACTCTCTCATTCTCTCCTCCCTCCTCTCACTTCATAGGTTGCACCCTCCTCTAGACTGTTCCCCAAAAGTTTGAAGCCACACTGCAATGTTACCATCCTTCATTATTGGTTGTACGTCTATATCCTTCTTGCAATGCCTCCGAAATGTAATCGTATTTATTACTTTTTCATATCTCCGTACTAATATCTAGTAGTAGAAAAACATCATGCGAAAACATTTGAGTAATAGAGAAATAGCGGTACAACTTTTATATATATCAATGTAACAAACTCTTTCAGAAAATATTGATGACCAAAATGTCACAGTTGTAGCACATAATTAATTATAGAAAGTGATATAGAACAAAAACTGCTGCAGTAAGCCAATCGTTTTGTTTTGAGAATAAGATAGGGAAAATATTTCTATATATAGGAGTCTGTTTGGAACGTAGGAATACAAAACAAAGGAATAAAAAATACACAACGGGAACCGAGCGAAAAGTAGAAAAATATAGGATTTCAATACATAGGAATAAATTTCGGGGTCTTTGGATTGTAGGAAAACATAAATGTCTACATGTGCCAAAAAAGCAAAGTTCCATGCTTCAAAACTTGAGAAAACATTGCTGGAAGATTTGACTAGCATGAAAACCTAGGCAACACCAAAAATAAGGGACAGAGGGTGAGTATATAGTACTATAGTTTGGTAGATGTTATAGATAACCAGTGAGACAGGTACTTATAGTGTTAATTACATTATTAGTGGTAGAAGAGATCGAGAAGACACAGAGGTACTATACAGGCGGTTCGTAACCCCTTTTTATAGGCGGTTTGGCGAACCGCCTGTGTTTGATGGCCTGTGGAAATAAATTTTTCCACAGGCGGGTAACTGAGAACCGCCTGTGGAAATACATTTGTACAGGCGGTTCAGTTATGCCAACCGCCTGTAGAAATCTTTATCTACCCGCCTGTGGAAATGCATCTGTACAGGCGGTTCAGTTATGCCAACCGCCTGTAGAAATCTTTTTCTACCCGCCTGTGGAAATACATTTTTACAGGCGGTTCAGTTATGTCAACCGCCTGTAGAAATCTTTTTCCAGAAAATATGAAATCGGTTTTTAAAAATAGGAAAAAAAAAGATTTTAATACAGAAAGTCGCGCATTTTTTCGCGTAAAATCGCGTGCTACGCGGTCGGTGGGATTCGGACCTGAGACCTCGCCCTCGCGCGTACCCTCCTCTACCACTCCACCTATCACTCAGTTGTGTTTGGATTAGAGTTGAGTTCCCCACATACTATCATAAACCAAGCATAAATTGATTATTTGATGCCCTAAACGGATTCAAATGAAAAAGTCGTCAACTACAAAGTTTTACAACTTTTTAAGATCTACAACTTTTATATTGGTAGTTCCTTCATCCGAGGTCATTTACAAAATTTGAATTTCAAATTTGAGAAATTTAAACGTAGTTTTCAATGACAAGATGATTTCAAATGGAAAAATTATCAACTACAAAGTTTTATAACTTTTCAAGATCTACAACTTTCATTTTGACAGTTTTTTCAAACGAGGTCATTTGAAAAGCTCACAAAATTCAAGTTCAAATGTATTTCTACAGGCGGATTTCTTAAGAAACCGCCACATATTTCTACATACGGTTTCTTAAGAAATCCATTTATAGAAATATATGATTTCTACAGGCGGTTGGGTAAGCCAATTTTTTCCACGGCGTCCTTTAATTAAAACCGCCTGTAAAATTATGTTCCACCACAGCCCGTTTTGTAAAAAAAATCAAAATGACCACACAATAACAATGATCACTTCACCAGCATAATGCCACAATCAATTTTTTACAACTCTCAACTTCTCAGATTCACAATCTCAATCTTAGATCATAGAAATGATATCAAAAGACATGTAACATTAAAAATGAGTTGTTTGAGCAATGCTTGCGGAGGTGGCACCGGGCCGTTGTCGTGCCGACCCCTAAAACTCGGGCCGGGCCATGCCAGCCCGCGGGCTCAGAGGTCAGCCCAAGCACGATATGCACCACCGGGCCAGGCCCGCAAGTTACCGGGTCGGGCCGTGCTCAGGCCGGGCCAAAATGTCGTGCCTTGGGCCGGGCTGTCGTGCCTCAAGCTGCATGGCTTTCTATATTTATATCCTTCTTGCACTACCTCCGAAATGAAATCATATTTATTACTTTTTCATATCTTCGAACTAATATCTATAGTAGAAAAAAAATCATGTGAGAACATTTGAGAAACAGAGAGATAGCTGTATAACTTTTATATATGTTAATGTAACAAACTCTTTCAGAAAATATTGATGACCAAAATGTCATAGTTGTAGCACATAATTAACTAGAAAGTGATATATAGAACAAAACTACTACAATAAGCCAACCGTTTTGTTTTGAGAATAAGACAGGGAAAAAATTTCTATATATGTAGGAGCCTATTTGGAATGTAGGAATGCAAAATAAAGGAATGAAAAAAATATACAACAAGAATAGAGCAAAAAGTAGAAAAGTATAGGATTTCAATACATAGGAATAAATTTCGGGGTCTTTGGATTGTAGGAAAACATAAATGTCTACATGTGCCAAAAAAAAAGCAAAGTTCCATGCTTCAAAACTTGAGAAAACATTGCAGGAAGATTTGACTAGCATGAAAACCTAGGCAACACCAAAAATAAGGGACAGAGGGGGAGTATATAGTACTGTAGTTTGGTAGATGTTATAGATAACCAGTGAGACAGGTACTTATAGTGTTAATTAGATTATTAGTGGTAGAAGAGAGAGGAAGATCGAGAAGACAGAAGAGGGTAGGAGGATGGATGGTGACCTTTGTCCACGAGTTTCTCGAGTCGTAGCGCAGGCGCGGTAAGGTGCCGTCGTAGGGCTCCACGACGAACCTGATGGGACCTGCAGGCCGGGCAGGCGCGCATCCCTTATGATATCATGTCCTCGTCACGTCACGTGTTTGGCTTGCACACAGATAAATGGAAGTGAAACTTGCGTACCAATCTCGTAGGCGAGGCCGCTCAAGGCGGAGCAGCGTTGGCCGCCGGTGAGCCAGAGGAGGAGAGGGGCGTCGCCGGCGGACTCGGACTCGGACTGGACGAAGTAGTAGAAGAGCTCCGCGCCGGCGTCCTCGTCCACCTCCACGTACCTTTCATTTACCGCGCAATATATAATTTGAGTTTCAGAGCAGCAGTTAACGCCACGTACGTACGTACCCTGTTTCGAGGTGGAAGGGGAGGCGGCCCTCGAAGCCCGGGAGGGTGGTGACCACCCGCCCCTGCCCGGAGCCAGCAGAGCCGGAGGCGGCGGCGACGACGAGCAGGAAGCAGCTGAGGCGGCAAGGCATCATCGTCCTCATCAGCGCCCTGACACGCCTCGGCAGTGCGGCGGCTACTGCAGCTGCAGCGGGCCGACGACGACCCCCAGCTTCCGCTTCCCCTCCGTGTTTCCTTTCACTGGAACGCAACGCACGCGAGTGACCCAACGACGATGCGACGAGGACGGACGACGAGACGGTGGGTTTGTTGGTGCAACTGTGCAAGGACAAGAACCGATCGAGAGATGCCATCAATGCTCCAGTGCAATGCAACCGAGCGTCGTCCGTCGTGTCCCAGCAACGTGCTTGCCTACAACTAGCTCGGTCCGAGTCGGAGAGGTGCTAGCTAGGACTGACAGTGCCACGTACTGCTGCTGGGAAAGGACATGCATGGGGGCTTTCGTCGGTCCTCAGTTCGATCTGTATACTACCCTCCTCCTCCCTTTCTCTTTGCTTGCCAATTCTGACCGTGGCATGAAATGAAGCCTAAGATAGGTAAACCAATCTGTGTGTTGTCTGAAGTGACCAAAATGCTCCTAGCTTAAAGTTCTGCCTATGTAAGCGCATTGCAGAAATTTCTGAAATGAGTAACAGTGGGTAAGGTGGACCCTATTAAGGGAAAAATTGGAAATGAAATCTTAGAAAGCGATATGTAGCAGCAATTCATTAGAAAAATGATGGAGGTTGGTACTAGGGATGAAAACGGATCGGATACAGACGGATATCACTGATATCATATTTGTTTTCATATTTCTGGTCGGATTTGGATTCGAATACGGATAATGTCAATCATGTCGGATAAGATATGATTGGATGTCGACATCATAAATATACGATTTAAGTATTTGGATACGGATACGGTATCGGATGTTAAACATTCGGAGATACAGACAGATCTAAACCTCTCTAAACGAATTTGGTCTCGAATACGGTACCGTACCGTTTTCATCCCTAGTTAGTAGTACGCTAGTCCGAAACACAACAAAACAGAAAGGTGGTGTTGAATGCTACTCGATCTTGGCGTCAGAGCGTCCATCGTCTCTCTAAACGAATTTGGTTTCGAATACGGTCGGAAAAATATCCATACTGTTTTCATCCCTACTTAGTTCATTCCTACTTAGTAGTACGCTAGTCCGAAACACAACAAAACAGAAAGGTGGTGTTGAATGCTACTCGATCTTGGCGTCAGAGCGTCCATCGTCTCTCTAAACGAATTTGGTTTCGAATACGGTCGGAAAAATATCCATACTGTTTTCATCCCTACTTAGTTCATCCCTACTTAGTAGTACGCTAGTCCGAAACACAACAAAACAGAAAGGTGGTGTTGAATGCTACTCGATCTTGGCGTCAGAGCGTCCATCGCCAACAAGTGCAGTTGGCTGTTGGCCTCTCTCACCTCTGGCGTCAGTGCTGAGTGCTGCTGACACGGTTGCACACTCGTGCTCCACCAGCACACAACACCAGGTTCTCGCTTCTCGGCGGACAGCCCGTGATGCCCTTGCTCTCCTCAAGGTGTTTTTCCTTGTTTTTTCACTTCTAGTGTGCTTGTTTGCGTTTTTAGCGGACAGCTCTCCTATCAATTCGTTTTTTCTAAAATAAAAAACTTACTGTTCTAACAGAGTAGTGGCAAAACATCTAACTATCAGTTTATTAGAGGTTATAATACTCATTCGTTATAATAGTCTATTTTCTAAAAATATTAATTGCATTCATTATCCATAGTGGCAAGACCAGCTCATGTCGTTTATTGAACCAAGAGGTCATAACATTTTACCTGAAATGCCTCTTCAATTGATCTTCAGACCACAGGGCCAAGTTTAGGTTAACCCATTCCCAAACGTGGTACCCTCAAAACTAGAGATGAAAACGGATCAGATACGGACGGATATCACTGATATCATATTTGTTTTCATATTTTTGGTCGGATTCGGATTCGAATACGGATAATATCAACCATGTCGGATAAGATATGATTTGATGTCGACATCACAAATATACGATTTAAGTATTCGGATACGGATACGGTATCGGATGTTGAATATTCGGACTCGAATACGGACAGATCTAAACCCCTCTAAACGAATTCGATCTCGAATACGGTCGGAAATATCCGTACCGTTTTCATCCCTACTCAAAACTAAAACATGTAGCTATAATTTCAGAGGTGACAAGACGAACCTCAAACTTAAACATGTAACCATAATTTCGAAAGGGACAAGACAAACCAAGGCAAGCTACGCACGCTTCATGGCCGAGGCGACCAAGACAATCTAGGTTCACTTGAACGCCTTTGAAACAGAGCAGGTCACCCCACATCGCCAAAGAAGACATCTCTCCTGGACAAGTCTTGATGCCAATTCGCCGAATCATAAACTTCAAAACTAGGATGAATTTTTTGTTGATTTTCGTCCAGGTCAAACCTGTCTTAATTCCAGTAGCGGATATGCATGAATTCACTGAATAACACAACATCACAAAGTTTTAACATCTATCATCACAGCTTCCCCATGCTGAAGAACACGCTTCACGCACACACCAAAAAGGCCAAGTTGATTCAGAGTAATTATTTTGAACAGAAAAACGTGTACAAATATGAAACGTGTTAATTGAATGAATGAATACGTGACGTTACAGTGATCAAGTACACATTGTGTATCGATAATTGGTGCAAGGAAATGGAAGGTTATTTCCCACTGACCACAGGGATTGGTGGTAATTGGACATTAAGTGGAACATGTATGTATCATGACTCATTAGTCATGACACGATTTTCCACTCCAAATCTCACTCACCAAACAAAGGACATGAATTCCCTATACAGCTCCCATACTTAATTCCCTCCACAAGCCAAACAATAGAATGAGACTAAACATTTCCCAAGTGATTAAGTGAATACCCTTTAGCAATTCCAACTAGCCTTCTCATGCCCCTTTCCATCTGTTGCCAGGTCATAAATGAGGACAGCTAGCATCAGTTATGTCGAACGGTTCCATGAATGCGTGAATCCCCATAGCTGTACAAAATAAATGTCAATCAACCAAGCCAACAATATAAGGCATGCCAAATCAAGTAAGTACAGAGACAAAAATGCGTGAGCTATTTTTGTATGCATGGTTCTAAAATGCGTGAGATATTATGGTATGCATGGTTCTAAATCCCCACTGCTATAATAGCGGGCAGCTATATCTTTTTGATAGTGTCTAGATGCGTGATTCCAAAATAGCTCACTATATCTTTTTCATAGTGTCCACGGCTACAATATCGTCAATTATTCCGCTATTATCATCATTAGCGCTTAGTGTTAATCCTAACTGAGACAAGTACTCATTCTTTACTCCATATGACTGCCAATAATTGATGTAATGAATCATTAAACAATTATTATTGAATTGTTGAATGTCGATTGAATATAAACATTGATATAGCCATGAGTATGATGATTGATTTAATGACCGTTAAGTAATTGACAGAGACACATTCCCCTAGTGCCCTATAATGTAGTTAGTATTTCTGTTCATGAAATCTTCTTAGTTACATCTTTCTGTGCATCATTAATTAATAATTTTATGTTTTATATTTAAGGGTTTTTTTATTCACGCCATCACAATTTTTCAAGTTTGGAGATACACTATTAAAATTCATCTATTTGGAGAAATTCCGTCCCTCTATCATCCCTGCCATTTTCTACGCCTCCGACATATGTGGCCCACTTTCAGACATGTATATGCATACAGAAATACATATGGACCCGTACAAGAGCACAGCGGAGAGGCACAGCGGCGGTACTCGCCCGCAGCGGCGTGCGAGGCGAAGCAGCCTGCTGCATGAGGCACTGACAGCGACTCAAAGATGATGGCCAGCCAGCCGCTGCACACCCGAAGTCGGTCAGTTTGGCGCGGACGAGCAGCCATTGCCGATTACCATGTTCCTGGCCTTGACATCCCGTGCACGAGCGACAGGCCATGGAGATATGCCAGCCTGCGTGCCACCTCCCCGGCATAGGCACCCATGTTGCGCTCCGCGAGGCGGCCCCCACTCCTGGCGACCTCGTCAGCGAGCAACCCGCCGAGCGCGAACTCAAGGAAGAGCTAGTAATCGCCTTTCGCTGCGTTGCAGGAGCCGAGGCAGGGCATGATGTGCGGCCAGGAGAGGCCCTGGAGGATGCGACCGTTGCAATGCAGCTACACTGTGGCCCCGGCAGAGCACACTGACTTGACTGCCAGCAACTCGCCCGAGGCCTCATCGAAGGCCAGGCACACCATGGCGCTTGACGCGCTGAAAGCCCTAGTTTGGTTTTGGATAATTGATGAAACCTAGGGACTAATCCTAATGCTAAGTGTGTAGACCATGTAAGGATGGTCCCATGTGAAGTGGTGGAGCCTAGAGGATCATAATAATGGTAGTGATGACCACAAGTTGATCAAGTGCTCAACTTGGAAGAGAAGAAAGAGAAAAACAAAAAAAATCCTACAGAGATCAAGGCAAAGGTATAAATAGGATTAGTTTTGGTGATAAAGACACCATAAAGGGTCTGATCATATTTAGGATAGATAGTCATACTATAAAAAGGAAAATTCTTTGGCTAAGTAGTTTATCAAGTGTCACTAGGTGTCATTGTTCATGTGCATGCATTTAAAGCCTAGTGTGCTAACATAACCCTTAAAAATATTTGTGAAAATAAGCTAACACACGTGCACAAGGTGATACACTTGGTGGTTACACTTTTGAGCAAGGGTTGAAGAGATAGAAAAGAGTTAGACTCCCTTCTGCTGAGCTTGTGAGGCAGGATTCGGCAAAGTCATGGGAGTATTTCTCACTCACCGGACGCTAGTGCCGAGAGCATCGGACGCACGGGTTGCATCCGTGGCGAGCATGGAGGCTTTGTACTTAGGGTTTAGTACCGAACACAGGGACCTGCGTGTAAGGTCACTTTCTAGGATCGTCTGCAGACCGGACGCATGGCAGGCGAGTCCGGTCAGTGCTGACGTACGCTGATGCAAGGCTAGGTGTAGTGCTCTTGAGGACCAGGCGTTGGTGTGAGTCCGGTCACTAGTCACCAACGCGTCTGATGGTGAAAATCGCGGTTTATAACCTCTCTGAGTAGCGACCGGACCCTAAGGTCCAGCGTCCGGTCATTTATTGAAGCGAGTCCACTGAGAACTTAACCATTGAGATCTAACGCACGACGTCAAAAACACAGTGACACGTGGCACATATCCGAGCACCAGATGTTTGGGTCTGCGTCCGGTCGATTGGACTGGAGCATTCAATGGCCCTGAGTTTTGTGAGAATAGAGAGCTAACAGCTCTATTCTTTTGGAGGCTTATGAATAGTGTTTTAGCCAGCTTAAGGCTCAGTCTCTTGGCACTTTGACATACTTAACAACCTTGTGAGGCTAAGCAAACACGCTCATCTCCTTCATGAATTCACCATCTTTGTGAGATTAAGAGTGATTCCAAGTGCATTTGCATGAGTGATTGCATCTAGTGGCACATGGAAATCGTTGTAGCTATGGAGTTCTTGTTACTCTTGGTGGTTGCCACCACGTAGACGGTTTAGGCCTTGTTTAGTTCAACCCGAAATCCAAAAAGTTTTCAAGATTCTCCATCACATCGAATCTTGCGGCACATGCATGAATCATTAAATATAGACGAAAATAAAAACTAATTACACAGTTTGATTTGTCTGTAAATCGCGAGACGAATCTTTTGATCTTAGTTAGTTCATGATTAGACAATATTTGTCAAATAAAAACAAAAATGTTACAGTAGCTAAATCCGAATTTTTTTCGGAACTAAACAAGGCCTTAGAGCAGCGGTAGAGGTCCGACACGTGTTGGTGATTGTTCGTGCTTGGCTCCGATGATCTTATGAGGGATTCTTGTGCCTTCCCCAGCGGAGCGTCAAAAGCAACTCTAGTGAATTGCTCGTGTCATTGAGCTACCTCACTTGTAAGTAGGTTCTTGCGGTGTCCTACCTGAGGATGAGGTTCGTGCAACACTTCTTAGCCGTCAAACCACTAAGTGTTGGTCAATACAACGGGGACTAGCGTGCCGACAAGCACATGAACCTCGAGAAAAAAATCGTTGTCTCAATTGTGATCGATTGACATTCTCCCGGTGATTGATTGGTTCATATCTTGGTGATTGATTCATCCCCTTACACGTCGGTATAAAGATCACATTCTTTCCCTTTATATTCCCGCAAAGTAGAATAATTAGTTTTAGTTGCTAGCTTTGCCTTATATAACTTAGTTCACTAGTATACCTTATAGTGACATAGCTCGTGTGCCCAATGATCTAACTAACTAGAATTGTTGGGATAGGTGGCTTGCAAACCCTCAATTAGAGCTAGAGCAAAAGGCTTCGCTTTGTCATTTAATAACTCTTTGCTCTAGTAAGTTTGTAGAAATTTTATAGGCTACACACACCCCCTCTAGCCATATTAGGACCATTCACGCGCCACGACCGAGCATGCGCACACACGTGAGCTGCTTCGTTGTCATCACCATGGTTGAAACTCGGTCTGCTTACATCTCCCGATGTGGAGTCTGAGAGGAACTGCAGGAAGAAGCGAACCTGCAGATGGGAATTGTGATGGCGTGTGGTGTATTTGTGTGCCTGGCATGACGGACCATGGGTTGGTTGGGCATGCTCCCGAACACGTCACACACGGCGACGTAGTTGCTCAGCATGCCGAGCCTACGCATGTCGTCGACCATGCTGCACTGCAGGTCCCGGCCACGCCACCACCATTCTCATGCGGGAGCAATGCACCCGTGGCAATCCGCTTCTTGCCGGACTTGACATCGGTGATATAGGCGTTGAAGCAGTCAACGTCGTGCTTGAGGAAGAGATACTTGTAGTTCTTCATGGCCACGGAGGCGACGCGGATGTACACGATGGACTCCCACACACGCGCTGAGATGACCTTGGGAAGCTTGAGCACACGGCGGAACGGCACGAGCGGCGCCCTACAGAGCTGCTCACGTGCGCGATACGTGTAGTGCTCATCAACAAGGTCCGTGGCGAGCTCGGGCACAAAACCGTTAGGGAAGAGGCGCCGCACGACGGCCTCACAGAGCTGAAGCGGTGGTTGGTCCGTTGCGCCGCCATGGACGCGACTGCGAGTCCCCAGTCGCGCTCGAGGCTGGCCACAACACACTACGCCTCACGCGTTGTACGCATCCACACACATCCTTGTACGTGTCCATGTACGTAATACGTGTCCAATAGTGAGCCATGTACACAGGAAGTGTAGAAAATGGCATGGATGACTAGGAGATAGAATTGTAATGGCAGTTCTCCAAATAGACAAATTATAATGGCATATTTCCAAACTTGAAAAATTGTAATGGCGTGAATCCAAAAAACCATATATTAAAACCCTAAATGAAATAGTTTCTGCTGTATCCCGCTATAGCCTTTTATAATAACTAATATGAAGCTGCCACTAAATGGCTTTGCCTGTTATTTAAAACCTTGTCTATATGTAATAACTGAAAAAAAAATCCTTACCTCCACATTCTTTAGTTCAAACTCTGGACTATGTGCCAAGCATGAGTTTCCAAATGTCTCACATGATCCACTGCTTCCATGTAACCTAGTCAAATAAAATTTAGATACATACAGATACTTCTCGCACAGAGCAAAAGTCCATGCCAGCATAAGACAACTTACAGATCTTCATCAACACACAATGCGAAGCTTCCACCACCTCCAAATGCTAAAGCATCATTCAAGCACAAATAATAGAATCTGTTTGCACCTGGATATGCTTCCAAATAAGCTCATTGAACCAATATTTTTTATATATATTATTCTAGTATCGGAAACGGGTGCAAGCATATACAAAAGTACAGAACTGAAAGTTCATTAGGAAATTCCACATTATTTTCACACACTATGAAGTTGTGTTTGTAAAACTTCCATACGCACACATTATCCAGTATGTCTCATCAGATTGCCTCATTATCTTGAAGGTGTGTTAGCATGCATTTAAAGTTTTGTTTGGTTGGGAGACACCCAGAGCTGGGATGGTCCTGTCTCAGTTTCTAGAGATGGGACAATCCCGTTTGGTGTTTCGTTGAGGGAGGATGATATTGTTTCGTTTTTTGTTTGGTTTGGAGAAACTAAAACTGGGATCAGACACTTGACTTGGGGGCCACCCGTCCAGTCTCTTTTCATTTTTTTACCCTTTCTTCTTCCTCTCCCATCTTCCTTTCATACGCACGCGAAGACGAGCGCTTCCAGCACGCAGCCTCACCGACCTCACCATCCTCCCAAATCCCAATCTCCCTCAACAGCCTTGCCGTCCTCCCATACCTGCGCCCCTGCACCTCCACACAAGTGGTTAGCATCCACGGCAGGGCCAGGCAGGAGCCCGGGCAGCGGGACTAGGGTGCAGAGCTCTCCTGCATGACCGCTTGCGGTGGGGCCAGGGGCGGACCTCGCCTGTACAACACACGGCAGCGCCTGAACCTCGCTGGCCAGCCTCCCCCGCTTCACCTGCGCTTTGCCGTACGCGGGCAGAAGCCCATGTCCCAGGTAGGCCGAACAAATCCTTTGAAAATTTAGGGATGAGGTGGCCCTAGATCTTCAAGGAATATTCTCATGAAGGATGACTCTAGCCCTGGTTGTCTCCGAACCAAATGCTAGGACAAGGTGGGATATCCCACCTGGGACCATCCCATCGCTGGAACCAAATACTAGTCTTCATGCACCACTAACTAGTGGCTCAAATAAATTGATAACGTTTAGGTACTGTCTAGGTTAAAATTAATTGTAACAGAGATAACGGCAAATAGCTGCTCACTAGATACTCATTCATACATTGGTTAGAAATGTCTAGGTTCACAAAATACCGTTGTGAACACTTGTATAAATTTTACTTACCCGTTGGTCTGAAAAGTCTAGGTTCACCATGTATCGTTGTGAACACAAACGTCTGGTTTGTTCCCTGGTCAATAAGGAAAAGAATGATAATTACTGGAAAATAGCAATTTTCATGCACATGCAGCATGACTTGTACTTATTATGCGTAAGTATAACGTGCAATTTATCTAGGGCTTACCTGATATTTCCTTTTCTCTGTTGGCCGCAGAGGACTGTTCAATAAGCCACCAAACACAGCCCCTTGCATATCTCCGACAATCTAATCAAATAAAGAGGGGGAAATATTCAGAACAATGGCCAATCTCTAGAAAAAGGAACATGAATTTCACCCTGAAGTATGGCACAAGTCTGATCATGCCAACACCTTAAAATTGTAAGTGCTAGTAGATAGTTGGACATACCAATAGGCATGGACCCTGAATATTCTCACTTCTACGAAGAAGTGTTCTTAGAGATATCCCATGCTTCCAGGTGCTGCACTTCAGTTGTTAAAAAACAAGAAAGAATTAAAAGTGCGCAGACAAACATTAAACAGCATATTTTCACAGAAAAAAAAACTATAAAAAAAACTGAAAGAGTGACAGTGTGACTAATACTTTACCTATATAGCAATACCCAGTGGCACCCCTTCAAGGTCCCAGGGAGAGAAGATTGAAAGAATGCAAATAGTTTTGGAGACACAAACATAGACTTTTCAGTCAGATAACGAAGAGTGCCCGCACAATCTGAAGTCGATGTTTCCTCATTTCCATTTGAGTTATTTATGGACCTGTATGACTGAAGGACCTGGTCGCTACCGAAATTCCCATTCCTTTCATCTCTCTCACTTTCAGACCCAGACTCCTCACTCAATTCCAGGGGAGGATCTTTCCATGTTAAATTACTCCCTCTCCATTTCTTAGGAAGTGATTCAGGAGGTAATGGTCTCAAAGTCTCAGAACAAGGTGAATTCTGCTCATGCCCCAAGTTTGAGGTTGGTAGGAGGGAAAATACATACGAAGATAATGATGATGTCTTGGGGGGAATAAAAGGTTCTGCTGGGAAAGATTTTGCCTGAAAAAAATACTGGTTACTATATAATAATATCAAAAAACACAAAACAAAAGATGTGCTATAAAATAAAAGAGATTACAGACCAGTAGTTAATGAAGAATATAGCAACATCCTTAAACTAAATATCTAAGTAACAAATGAACCCCGTAACCTGGGTTAAATCCAGTCCCTCCACAACTATCGAATGAGCAAAGCAAGTAGAATCTGGCCCTCACTGATCATTGTTGAATCAAGGCTGGATGGTATTTTGGATTGACAAATCATTTGATTTAGTATGGAAAATGCAATGTTCTACACAACTGCTGAGCAATGGTAATTGCAAAAAACTATATCATTTGACTATTTCGAATAGCATAAATAGACTTTTTTCCCTTTCCTCAGAAAAATCATTAGTTTTACTGTTCAAGAATGGTGTAAACATAGGGGCACACAACACTCACTTCCCCCCATTCGTGTCCATAGAGGAGGTACTCTGGCCATGTATAAACTTTATGAAGCAGCAAGCATGCTAATTCAAGGGTAGAGTAATAAATGTACTTTAATTTGTAAAACGGACTTAATCTGGACAGATAAGTAATGCTTCAAGGAAACAAAACGAGATATCAGCATGGACGGCCAACATTGTGAGCTTTGTATATTTAACAGCCATGTGCAATATTGTGAAAGAAACCTTTCAGGCATTTAAATACAAATATACAATCAAAGTTTGAAGGGCCTGAGTTTGGGATCATGTGTAGATGTTCTCTCACTGGACACAGCAATTTGGAAAGATTTATCTGGATGACTCAACAAAAGAAAAGGTACTCTAGCCATGTGCCGTGTAAGTTTTGTGAAGCACATCTGCATATGTAACTCGGAGAAGGGTAGACTAACAAATGTACTCTAATTTGTCAAAGAGGATCTGAAGCGACATGGATTAGTAAGTCTAATTTCAACGTGGTTACCCTGCATGGTGAATTACATCAATAATTAAAACGAAGACAAGACAATGCCAATGCGCATCAATGCAATTCCAATAGTAAAAGGAGATTAGGTGTTAAACGGAAGGCATTATCTCCACACTGCTGTGTTAGCAATATTTTGCAAGTGCACATCCAAATCTGTGTAGGCACGCAGGCGGCGATGGCAGCTAAGCCACATCTCTAATGCATGACAATGCAACCTCCTAGCCCGGCCAAAGCCTACATGCGCAGTTGCCCACTGCCCACAGGACCAGGATTAGGCACCAATTAAGCTGAAGGATGGGAAGACTGCAGCAATCCATCGAAATAGACACTGAACCGGACAAAAACCGATGCTTAGCTTATCCCAGGAGGCCACTCCAGTGTCCCATTCCGTCCAGGAAACCCAATTCTCCAAATCCGAATCTAACAAGGCCAGCTGGACAAGGAAACAATCACCTAAACAACAGGTAACGAGCTCCGTCATACGAAACCACGCGACTCGTGGAGGAAGAAAAAACGATCTTTTGGCTCATCTCCAAGATCCCACCCACCTTCCGGCGGGATCCCAAGTCCCCCTGTACCAACCACCGAATCGACAGGCACCCACAGACAATGCTAATCCGAGCAGCGCGGGAGGTCCGGGAGAGAGAGAGAGAGAGAGAGAGAGAGAGAGAGAGAGAGAGAGAGAGAGAGGCAGATCTCACCTGCGGTGGCGCGACGGCGGCCTGTGCCGGGGAGGGGGAGACAGGGGAGTCGGCGAGGAGGCGAGCGAGGCGGTCCGCCACCTTCTCCTTCCACGCCAGCATCGCCCCGCCTCGCCCTCACCTCGCCGTTGCCCCCCACCGCGCAAGGTGGTGGCAGGAGGTGGAGGTGGCGGTGTCGGTGGTGGCGGAGAGGAAGCGAGAGCGCGCGGACGGGAGGAGAAAGGGAAAGGGAAAGGGAAAGGGAAGAAGTTTCGTTCAAGCTTGGTTGATGGCACACGCCGCACGCGTGGAAGGCGGTGGAACAGGTTAGGCCCGGCGCCGGCAGTCGGCACGACCTCACGCCACGCGGTTCACGACACGGCACCACCGCCCCCGCACGGCCAAGCCATTGGGTGGGTCGGTGTGATCCATGGGACACGTCAAACGGCGGTCAGCTCGGTCGGTGAATGATCCATCGAGCACCGACGAACCCCTTTTTTTTTTCCAAACGGTTACATGAAATTTGTGGCGGAGCGTGGGCTGCGTGTGTATTCCAGCTATAGGATAATAGCAGCTATAGGATAATATCACGTACGTGTACGAAAGAATTTCTATATATATATATATATATATATATATATATATATATATATATATATATATATATATATATATATATATATATATCGCGTTTCTTTTATACGCGCGTATAGTTACTATATATATATATAAATTAACATATTATATATATAACTATTATTCTATAGATGGCTATAAAATAACATATTCTATAGCCATTTTGAGTTACGATAATAACTATGTTAATTTATAAGATTATAGTAACTTCTTACTAAGTGGTTTGCTATAACGTTACAATAAATAATCTCATATGTTATAGTAACTCAACTATCGTAAATATGTATACATTTTATCGTAAATTAGTAATAAAATTATTATAAATAAAAATAGCTACAGAATAACTTATTATATATATATATGGTACTACATGCACGCTTGACCAAAAGAAAAATGGAGAGAGATAAAGTCATGTCATGCATGTATTAAAGTCTCTTAGGGACCACTTGCTATTGACCAATTTGAGAGCATGTAAAGGAGCGCTTATTACTTGGTCTACTACCGCTTGCAGTCAGTGTCTGAGTGGAAGGCGAAAAGTTTTGTGCATGTGTTGCTGGTACTATGTCTCAGTTGAAAGGAAAGGCGTGAGAGAGCAGTGCGTGAGTCTAGTCTGGTCCCATGCCTATGTTGCTACCTGCTGTGGCAAACGGTACTATTATTGCCCGTTGGAGAGCTGGCTGGCCAAGTGATGTTAGGCCGAGCGCTCCCTTTTGTAACGTTCTCTGGCTCTGCAACACAGATCAAAATACGCTCCTATTCTTCTTCCTCTAGAGAAAAGAGAACTCAAGCTCTCCTCTTCCATCTCTCCAAGTGCTAATCCTAGGAGAGAATTTTTGAGAGGCTTTCGTGATTGATCCAGTGAGCTTGTGAGCATCTCCTCCCTGTCCTCTCCCTCTCATAACTTGTGGCTCATTAAAAGGTCCAAATGGCTAGAGGGGTGGTGAATAGCCTATTTAAAATTCTACAAACTTTACTAAACAAGTGAGTTAGTAAAATAAGTGGCGAAGCTATTCTAGCACTAGCACAACTAAGCTATGCAAGCCACCTATACGAGTCTAGCAAGAAGACTAAACACTAAAACACAACAACTAGAGAAGGCTACACAAAAACTCTTGTTGGCACCGTTTTTGGACACGTACCCAGAATCGGTAGAGTATGGATCGGCAAGGAAAGGCAATAGTGGTTGGTCTGCAGGAAAGTTGCTGATAAGGGTGGTTGCCGATGAGGAGATAGCTGGATATGGTTGAGTCCATAGGTGGTGATGTGTTTATGCCGATGGCCAGTATTGATCGTTGCCGATGGGGGGTCTGCCGATGACGTGGAAGGAAGACTTGGAGGTTGCTAATTGGTCCATGGTGGTGTTCTAGCTTATCGCGGCAGGATAGTTTTATGTTTTCCTTAGTTATTTAAATCGTTTTGTACACGGATTCTGTTTAAATTTGGAATTCGAATTCTAGTCGTGTCTGGTTGTAGCTCCTTGAGCAGGGTATAAATGCAGACCCTAGGGCCTTGTAATCGAGACATCTCAATCAATCAAACACAAGTTTTCACTCATATTCCAGCATCTACTTTTTCGACGACTTCGTCATATTTTCCTTTTCATTACGAGTTCTTAGGAGTTCGTCGACTTAGGCTCGGCGTATTCTCAAGTTCCGCGTGAATACCTCTTGGCCGTGGCATCCGGGCGCATCGCTGTTGTCGGGACCAAAGTATTCGAGTTATCACCTTTGCCGATAGTAAGGTCAAATCGGCTGGCACGCCTTAACGTTTAAATCGGGTATTAGCCCTTTTGTGTTTGCAGATCAGCTTTTGCATCAACACATCTTTTGGCACGCCCAGTGGGACAAGATTCAAATCAACATGTCGACTACTAGTTTGATCAGGAGAACGTCATCCCCGTGACGGAAGCCAATCTCAAGGATGAGCAGAAGCAAGCTATTGCTAAAGCCATCGAGGATTACAAGCAACAATGCCTGAGATCCTTCAGCATGAACAGGAGTGGCGAAGTAATCCAGAAGGATGCACTGCCGATGCCTCGGCAGGTTACTTTTGAAGCCAATCCTGGTAAACTTCAAGAGTTGGTCGATAGTTCTATCAACCGTGCCTTGATCAACCAAGCTGGTGTGCTGTCCAATACGGTTTTCAATGTCGTGGCTAGAACTTTTAAGGAAGGACAATTGCCACCAGATTATATGGGCCCCTCTCATCATCAGCCAGGGTCACCGGTGGTCACAGCTCCATCGGCTGCTACAGCCGATGCGGGTACACAGACTACCGTTCCTCCAAGCACGTTGGGAGTCACTAATGCACAATCTACGCCGATGACTACTAGTCCACCAACTTCAGACGAGCAGATTAAGCTCACTACAGATCTATTAGCATCAGCAATGTCAGGACCAGTCCCTCCTCCTAACTGGTGGGGTTTTGGTATGCCCCCGGAATACTTGAAGACACCTGGCACATCTCAGACAACTGATTTGAGAGGCAAGGCTCCTATGGCATCGGCACCTCCAAATATGCCGATGAATCAGAGTCCCCAGTATACTACAACCACCACTGCGAGACCTTACACTGGGAACTCTCAAGCTCCAATTTTTCAGATGCCTAACGCATCGGCAGACTCGATGCTGATGCAACAGAGACTTATGACTCAGCCAGGGTATGTCAATTCAATGATGATGCCCAATTACCAGTCATCGGCAGGACCTATGCCGATGAACGCTAATAGTGGATGGCTTGGGCAGCAAGTCTTTCCGCAAACGCTCCAACAGAATCATCAGGCTATAGGGTTCCAGCAAGGCCAGATCTACCTTGGGTTCCATAATCAGGGACCACCCAACCAGCTAATAAATCTTGGACAACAAATCGGCAGACAGCAGATCGGTGCACAGCAGTTTGGTGGTCAGCAGGTGGGTGGCCAAATGATTAACCCAATGTTCCATACAGATCGTGCGCCGCACAGACACGTGGAAGCTTACTAGCAGGTACTGGATCTGCAACCGCCTCATCGGCAAGATGCCGATGCTTATTGGGCCGATAAGATTGCTGAAGTGATGAGAGACCAATTTGGGATAAAACCCAAAGTTAACACTTACTCTTATCGGACACCGTATCCTCCCGCATATGATTTGATCCCGCTTGCAAATCGGTACAAGGTACCGGATTTTACTAAGTTTTCTGGACAGGATGACACATCAACCATGGAACACGTCAACCGGTTCATCATCCAATGTGGAGAAGCTACTAACAGGGATGAGTTAAGGGTTCGCTTATTTTTGTCATCATTATCTGGATCGGCTTTTACTTGGTTTATATCGTTACCTCCCAACTCAGTGGTTACTTGGCCGATCTGGAGAAGCAATTCTACAAATACTTCTTTTGTGGTGTCCATGAGAAGAAGATCACCGATTTGGTCAAATTAAGGCAACGTAATGATGAATCGGTTAAAAGTTTTGTGTAGAGGATCCGGGAGGTCAAGAACAAATGCTATAGCCTGGTTCTGGATGATCGGCAGCTAGCCGATCTGGCTTTCCAGGGTTTATTGCCGCACATAAGGGACAAGTATGCATCTCAGGAGTCTAAAAGCTTAAGTCATTTGGTGCAGAGAATTTCTGATCAAGATATCAAGCCTTTCGAGCCCAAGAGAGCATGGAATAAAAAGGTATCATTTGTGGATGAAGCTGCAAGCTCGGACTCTGATGAAGAACCAGTCATCGGCTTGGCTGAATGGGTGAAAAACAAAAAGCCGATGTCTTGTCCTTTCGGACATAAAGAGCCAGAGAAATTCGCGTTCGACATCACTAAGGCCGATAGGATATTTGACTTTCTACTTCAAGAGGGTCAAATCAAATTATCACCCAATCATGTGATCCCGTCGGCTGAGGAATTGAAAAGGATGAAATATTGTAAGTGGCATAATGCAACTTCTCACGACACTAATGAGTGTAAAGTTTTTAGACAGCAGCTGCAATCGGCTATAGAATTTGGGAGGATCAAATTTGACAGCTCCAAAACTCAAAAGCCGATGAAGATTGATCAACATCCTTTCCCAACAAACATGCTGGATGCTAAGGGAAAGGCCAAAGTCTTGACGTCAGAAGCAGCTGAAAGAAGTGCATCGGTAGATCCCCAGCATCAGGTCACTACTGCCGATGCAAAAGGAAAAGGCTTAATCCAGGAGGGGACTAATTCAGGCAGGCCTCCCCGATCTGGTATCGTGATAACTCACAGAAGGCCTCGGGAAACTTGGCAACAACGTGAGGATCGGTATCGGCGCCAGTAGGAGAATTATCGTCGGGAAGAAGAGAGACGCCGACAAGAGTGGAATCGGCATAGGGATCACTGGAATTGTCCGTTCTTCATCCATTGCTGGGAGGAAAATATCAAGCTTCCTACTGTCAGAGATTGTCCCGAGTGTAATGGTTATGATCGGTATGACAGATCTGATCGACGCTACCATGACGACGATCGGCGGTTTAATGGGCCGATTAGGGGGAGAGCATCCGTTCACAATCGGCTGGGAGGCAGGCTCAATGTGCACGGCAGGCTCGACGATCGTGTTCGATAATTTCCCAGGAACCAGGAAGAACTTGAAGAGATGGCTAATGCACGGGTTCCCGATGAGTTCATGCTCTGCAGGGACGCCAATACTTATTGGATAGAGTCAAGAGAATATCATCGCCCATCGGTAAGGCAACAGCAACTCCCTCCATGGTGTCCAGAGGGGTTGACCAGGACACAGAAGAGAAGACTGCAGCGCGAAAGGCGAGAGGAGTTAAGCAAGGGTGAGAACTCTGGTCAATTTGGGGATCAGCAGTCAGATCCTAAGGGGAAAGGGCCATCGGCAGACGTCAACATGGTATTTATGTTGCCGATGGAATTCCTGGCACCGTCTAGTGATGATGAGCTGGAGTTTTCCAACCAAATAGCTCAGTTGGCTCTGGATCCAATGACAGCCATATTTGAAAAGCCTGCCGATGATGAAAGGCAGCATCTTAAGGCTCTGTTTGTCAAAGGAAGGGTTGATGGTCAGCCAATGACCAAGATTTTAATTGATGGTGGAGCTGCTATCAATATCATGCCATACGCAGTGTATCGGAAGATTGGGAAAGGAGATCAAGATTTGACCAAGACCGATATGATGCTCAAAGATTTTGAAGGGAACGTGTCTCCAGTTAAAGGGGCAATATGCGTTGAGTTGACCATCGGCAGCAAAACCTTGCCGACGACCTTCTTCGTGATCAGTGGAAAGGGTGCTTATAACTTACTGTTGGGAAGAGATTGGATTCATGCCAATTGTTACATCCCATCTACGATGCACCAATGCTTGGTTCAGTGGGTAGGTGACAAGATTGAAATTGTCCTGGGGGATTCTTCTTATGTTATTGCATCAGCAGAGGCAGACACCTACGAAAGAACTAGGTGTATTTCAGGAGAAGTCTGGGAAAAAGATTTTCTCAAGGTTGCCGATTATGAAATTCCACCGATCCAAGCAGTCGGTTCCGATAAAGGTTTTTAATGGATAGGTTCGCCGATGATGGAAAGTTAGGCCAGGGGTTCACATCGGCCGATGATTTGGTAAGTAGATATCGGTAGTGGTGATAAGCCTAGATCTACTTTTATTAGTTCTAAGTTAGATTCTGAGTGTAAGCAACAGTTGACCGATTTATTAAAGGAATATAAAGATTGCTTTGCTTGGGATTATACTGAGATGCCTGGTTTGGACCGATCAATTGTTGAACATCGGTTGCCTATCAAGTCTGGATTTCGGCCGCATCAGCAGCCAGCTCACCGATGTAATCCTAATATTCTTCCTGATATTAAGGCTGAGATAACCAAACTGATTGAAGCTAAATTTATTCGGCAATGTCGGTATGCCGAGTGGATTTCCAATGTGGTTCCAGTCTACAAGAAAAATGGGAAGCTTTGGGTCTGCATTGATTTCAGGAATCTTAATAAAGCTACACCGATGGATGGTTACCCAATGCCAGTTGCCGATCTGCTAGTTGATGCTACAGCTGGGCATCGGATTATCAGCTTTATGGATGGCAATACAGGATACAATCAAATATTCATGGCTGAGGAAGATATTCCAAAGACTGCATTTAGATGTCCTGGTCATGTTGGGTTGTTTGAATGGATAGTCATGACCTTTGGCTTGAAGAATGCTGGTGCTACTTATCAGAGGGCCATGAATTTTATATTTCATGAATTCATCGGCGAGTTGGTGGAGATTTATATTGATGATGTGGTGGTTAAGTCTGAAGACTTCGTAAAGCATCTTGCCGATCTACGAAAGGTGTTGGAATGCACAAGGAAGCATGGTTTGAAAATGAATCCCAATAAGTGTGCATTTGGTGTATCGGCAGGACAGTTTCTTGGTTTCATGGTGCATCAAAGGGGGATTGAAATTAGTCGAAGATCTATTGATGCCATCAACAAAATAGTTGCCCCTACCAACAAGACTGAGCTCCAGTCCTTGATCGGCAAGGCCGATCAAGAATTTGTTTGGGGGAAAGAACAACAATTGGCTCTGGATGAAATCAAGAATTATTTAGTGAGTCCTCCGGTTCTAATTCCACCTCAGCAAGGGAAGCCTTTCAGATTGTATTTGTCTACCGATGGGACGGTCATCGGTTCAGCTTTAATTCAAGAATTTGAAGGGAAAGAGCGTGTAATTTATTACTTAAGCAGGAGGTTGATCGATGCTGAGACTAGGTATTCAGCTATTGAGAAGCTGTGTTTATGCTTGTACTTCTCCTGTATCAAGTTGAGACATTATTTGTTATCGGCCGAATGCACTGTCATATGCAAAGATGATGTGGTCCGATACATGTTGTCTATGCCGATCATGAGTGGCAGGATCGGTAAGTGGATTTTGGCGCTATTGGAATTTGACTTGCGTTATGAATCGGCTAAGGCGGTTAAGGGGCAGATTATGGCCGATTTTGTAACGCAACATTGCGTTATAGTGGGGGCTTTGGAAATTGTACCTTGGACGCTCTTCTTTGATGGATCCACATGTGACCGGGGGGCAGGAATCGGCATAGTATTAATTTCCCCTCGAGGGAGGAAGTATGAGTTCTCCTTGCCGATTGTTGCCACGTCCACAAATAATCAAGCTGAGTATCGAGCTTTGATAAAGGGTCTGAAATTACTAAGGGAAGTTCATGCTGACGCCGTGGAGATCTTCGGGGATTCTATGCTGGTTATAAATCAATTGGCTGGAAGCTATGAATGCCGAAGTGAAGTCCTCATAACTTATTACGAAAGGAGTATGCAACTGTTAAAGGAATTCAAGGGTTTCCGATTAGAGCATGTTCCTTGATTGCATAATGAAGAGGCCAATCGGTTAGCTCAGCATGCCTCGGGATATCAGCCTATGATTAATGCAACATCGGCAATCGGTGCCGATGATTGGAGGAAAGAAATCATTGATTATTTGAAGGATCCATCTAGGAAAGTTGAGAGACGGGTTCGGTTTCAAGCCACCAAGTATGTGCTCCTCGAAGATGAATTATATTATCGAACTATTGATGGGATTCTTCTCCGATGCTTAGGTGATGAAGAAGCTAAGAGTTTGATGGGAGAAATCCATGAAGGGGTATGTGGAGCACATGAGTCGGCTTTTAAGATGAAGTGGATGATTAGGAGAAATGGGTATTATTGGCCGACTATACTTGAGGATTGCTTTAAGTATTTCAAAGGATGTCAAGGCTGTCAAAAGTTTGGCAATATTCAAAGGGCGCCTGCATCGGCTATGAATCCTATTATAAAGCCCTGGCCGTTCCAAGGGTGGGCTATTGATTTGATCGGCCAGATTTATCCACCATCCAGCAAGGGGCATAAGTTCATCTTGGTTGCCACCGATTATTTCACTAAGTGGGTTGAAGCTATTCCTTTGAAGAAAGTTACATCGGCCAATATGATTGATTTTGTGAAGGAACACATCATTTACCGATTTGGAATTCCTCAAACGATTACTACCGACCAGGGCACCATGTTCACATCAGGGGAGTTTGATGAATTTGCAATCGGTATGGGAATTATAGTATTGAATTCTTCTCCTTACTACGCTCAAGCTAATGGGCAGGCTGAGGCATCTAATAAAGGGATTATCAAGCTTATGAAACGAAAGATTGAGGAAAATCCTAGGAGGTGGCATACATTGTTAAGCGAAGCTCTATGGTCATATCGGATGGCTTGTCATGGATCTACCAAGGTTTCACCTTATCAGTTGGTATATGGGCATGATGCAGTGTTGCCTTGGGAAGTTAAGACTGGGTCTAGGCGGCTATCTTTTCAGGATCAGTTGACTGCTGATGACTATGTTACTTTGATGACAGACGAGTTGGATGATCTGGCAGGGTATCGGCTAAGGGCTTTGATGAGTATAGAAGAGAATAAAAAGAGAGTTGCTAGATGGTACGATAAGAAAGTAAAGGCTAAGGAGTTTGCCGATGGAGACTTGGTATGGAAGTTGATCTTGCCGATCGGGACTAAAAGTTCAAAATTTGGGAAGTGGTCTCCCAATTGGGAGGGTCCCTATCGGATAAGTCGATCGGCTCCTAGTAATGCCTATATTTTAGAAACTCTCGAAGGAGTTGAATTTTCCAGAGCATTGAATGGCAAATATCTGAAGAAATATTACCCAAGTATATGGGTCGATGCATAAAAGTTTAAATGCCGATAACACTCCTATCGGCTGGATCAAAATGTGTCTAGGGCCGGACTTAATGTTTTAAAAGATGCCGATAACAGTCCTATCGGCTAGACTAAATGTTAGAAAGTTTGGAAAGCAAAGAGAAGCAGGTATATTGCCGATGATGGGTTCACATGTTCAGCAACGCTTGGATCGCTGATATAGCACGCAGGCGGATCTGGTTGGCTGCTTCTATCTCTTGGATGTCTTCATCGGCAGAGCCCTCCACTGGCTTCAATTTCTTCTTCAACTGCAGCGCTTTGCGGCCATGGACATTTCGCTCTTGCTCAAGGAGTTGGATCGCCTCGGGCAGCTGGTTTTCCTCTTGTCGAGCTTGGGACAGGGCTTCTTCCACTTGCTTAAGTTCTGCCAGCAGGGCTTCCCTTTTTGCTGATAGATCGGAGATCTTGTGCTTTAGTGCATCTCCCGAGGACTTCAAGGTGCCGATGTTCTTATGCTTTTCATCAGTAAGAAGCTTTTCTTTCATCATCTCCTCAGAAAGCTGAGTCTGAGCGGCTCTATTGGCAAGACGTTGGGCAGCCCTCTGGTACTGCAGTTGACGGCTCTCCAAATGTGCTGCTTGGAAGAGAACTTCTCAGGGTCTTGAATAGAACCTTAGCCGGATCAGAATCATCGACTAGTTGGGCTGTGTCTTGGTGAAGGAGAGCCGATAGTTCTTCCAGCTTTGCCCTGACCTCTGCCGATGTGATCCCAACTGTCCGAGAAGAGCTTGCTTCTTCGCCTTCATCTTCAGAGATGTCAATGGCGAAAGAGAACAAACTATCGGGAGAGTCCTGCTCCTAGAAAGGAAAGAAAATGAGTTATTCTACGGTCAAGTATTGATAAAAGATACAGACAAGGATTGGATAACTTACTTGTTTTGGGGCGATTTCTTGCCTCTGACTGGAAGATGCCGATGGAACCACAGGTTGATCGGCTAGAGGTGCCGATGGAACTATGTCAGCTGAAAGAATAACGGAAATAATTATAAGACGGAAGAAATGAGTTCATCGGTAATGATTTCATAAGAAGTGTGTTACCTTGAGGAGGTGCAGTGCTTGTCTGGATCGAGGAAACTACCGATGATATGATTGATCCTGCTGGATCGGTAGTCTGCTCGCCCATATCAGCCAATATGTCTTCTGGCTGAGGTGCTTCTGGTTGGGGCTCTTCTAGTCGGGGTTCTTCCATTTGAGGTGCTTCTTGCGGCTGAGGGGAAGATGGTACTTGCTGTGTCTGTGTTTCTGGAGAAGAGGGAGAAGACTCTACTGGAATTGGAGATACCGGGGGAGGAGGAGGTGTTGCTACTCTTTGGCGCTTTGCTTGCGCTCTGGTACTCTTGGCACCTTTTCTCTTCGGCTGACTAGACTGGGGGGCATCGGCACTGTTGCTTCTGGTCCTTGCCGATGCGCTGGTGTTCTAGTACAGAAAGGGAGATTCATAAGTACAAGTGCAACAGATATAAGAGTGAGATCGGTATAAAAAGTTTGAAGATGTACCTTGAACGCCTGTGCCAAGGTAGAGGCAGCTACCGATGGAGATATCTGAGTTCTCCTGGTGATGACTTTTTTGAGGCGTACACCTCGATGCATGATGGCGGCCAGAGTAGGAGTGTTGTTGCCGATTGAAGAGATAGGACCAGATGGGAACAGATCGATCGGCTTGCCACTCCTGCTGACCGATGGAGGAGTGTCCTCGACCTGCAACATAACACAAAAAGTGAGTTACCGATGAAAATAAGAATAAAAAGATTAAAACATCGGTTTAGAGATACTTACGGTGTCATCGGGGACCTTGTATTGGGGATCAATCATCCCACGGTATGTAAGAGCCGATCTGCAGAACAAATGCTCCTTCCATTCTGCCCACCATTGTTTGTACGACTGAGTGATGAAGGCGGCTGGGACCCACTCTGATAAATCTGCATTTGTATCGATACTTGATGGCAGTTGAGCTACTCGAATCCATTCAAGGAGGTTAGTGATGGTTTCCCTGGGTTTTATTACATCGGCATAACAGAGTGCAATCGGCAACTGGCCGAAAGCTAATTGACGAGCTAGTGCCGATGGATTGTAGAACTCATAAGTTTGATTGGAGGTTTTCCCACTGCCAAAAAAGGTTACTGGTATAGCTCTGGGAGTGATCAATGCCATCATTACTTCATGATCCTTGTTGAGAGCATCGTTGAATGGATGGAAGACCAAAGGAAACATGGTGTCTGGATCATCATAAGGCAACCATGCTCGCTGCTCCCTGGTTAAGCCTTCATATAGGGTTTGGAAGAATCAGCTGATTTGGTCTGCATTGCCTCCTGTGCCGGGCAGAACTATGATAGCCTCGCCAAAGTTTAGGGGAGGGCGTGTTGCCGATTCTTCTTCATCCAACTCATGGCCCTCGGTTATATCTCTGGGGAAACGCTGCGTGAAGAGATCAAACTCGAGGCGCTTGTGCATGTGGAGGCTAAGCCACATGTTGATAAACCACCAGGGACCCCCTAAGTTGCCGATGGACTGGCCGAGCAGGAGTTTCTTGGTTACTTGGTGGAGGAGGTGGTAGGCTGCGCCGAGCAAGTATCAGCCGAGGTTGGTCCTGCCGATCGACCACAAAATACAAACTTGTCCAACCACATGTTCAAGAAGCTGGTCTGTTCCTTTATGTTAACAGGACCTGTTCGTTTGTATTTTTGGATGTACCCTGACCAACCGCCGATGGAGCGAGTTTCTACCTTAGCACTGGGTTTGGCATCGAAAAAGTGGGTGCTATCGACAGAAGATACATCTAAACCAGTGAGCATAACTACATCGGCAAGTGTTGGGGAAGCAGGGCCATGGCCAAACATAAAGGCATTGAGTGTATCTGATCAAAAATACGATGCAGCTATCAGCAGTGACTCATTCCTATGCATATTGGCAATGGACAGCCTGATGCATTGGTCCAATTTTCTCTCACCCCATTGGACTTCATTAGAGTGGCTAACTCTCAAAAACCAATCCTTCCATCCCACGGTAGGACTAGGCTAGGAACGAAAAGTGTCCTTCCACAGATCCAAAGAAAAGTTCTCGGCTCTAAAAGGGATCCTGTTGTTTTCTGCATTAATAAGGTCGGTGGGATCTGGATTTCCTAACGGACCAAGACACTAGAGATGTGGCTGGTCGGTAGGGATGACGATGTTATTGGACAGAGCCTAATGGTTTTGAAGGTAAAAGAACAAAGAAAGAAGAAGAAAAATGTTCAGTAAAATAAATCGTCGAACAGAGATACGGTAAAAGCACAAGAGATGGGATGAAGGACTGACCTCAGGAACGGTGAAGTTGATGGCCATTTCCTCACCAAAAGGGGATGACCGAAGGCTTCAAGGTTGGTGAAGAAGGGGCTTGTTGGAGTTCTTGGAGATCTCAAACAACACCACCGCCAGAAAAGGTGGGGTTGGAACTGTGGGGTGATGCGATGGAGAAGGAGTACCCGAGAAGGAACTATTTATAGGACCAAATGGGCAAGGGTAAATCTGGCTTATCACTCCGCCGTATCCAGGAAATCCGAGGGTGCCTAGGAAGATATGGTTACTGTTCGCACGGTAATCAAGTGATTGTGCAGGTGATTTGACAGGAAGCGGTCGTGATCCAGAGACACTTTACTGTGCGGGATTTCCTGGTCGATCCATCGGCAGCACCTTGCAACGGCAATATTGCTGATGGGCGGATAGAGTGAGAATATCCGTTTGAGAGGATAAGATTGTTTATTGAACAGGACATCCTGGCCAGTCCATCGGTGGGTCTCTGTAACGGTAACATCGCTGACGGGCGATTAAAGTGGGGATGTATGTTTGGGCAGTTGAAGATTTCGAGGAATCTGCAGAGGAATCAAACCAAGGTTGTTTAGATTAAGGTTGTCGGTTACCAAATTGGGGAGATTAATTGTGGAAAGGCATCATTACTGCAGAGAATTTCGGAGCATTGATGATTTCATACTCCGAAATTGGGGGGCATGTGTTGGCACCGTTTTTGGACACGTACCCAGGATCGGTAGAGTATGGATCGGCAAGGAAAGGCAATAGTGGTTGGTCTGCAGGAAAGTTGCTGATAAGGGTGGTTGCCGATGAGGAGATAGCTGGATATGGTTGAGTCCATATGTGGTGATGTGTTTATGCTGATGGCCAGTATTGATCGTTGCCGATGGGGGGTCTGCCGATGACGTGGAAGGAAGACTTGGAGGTTGCTAATTGGTCCATGGTGGTGTTCTAGCTTATCGCGGTAGGATAGTTTTATGTTTTCCTTAGTTATTTAAATCATTTTATACACGGATTCTATTTAAATTTGGAATTCGAATTTTAGTCGTGTCTGGTTGTAGCTCCTTGAGCAGGGTATAAATGTAGACCCTAGGGCCTTGTAATCGAGA
The DNA here is from genome assembly GCF_000003195.3 of Sorghum bicolor. Taxonomy (NCBI): domain Eukaryota; kingdom Viridiplantae; phylum Streptophyta; class Magnoliopsida; order Poales; family Poaceae; genus Sorghum; species Sorghum bicolor. The sequence continues at coordinate 15,875,116 of NC_012871.2, read as the reverse complement.
CATCTCAATCAATCAAACACAAGTTTTCACTCATATTCCAGCATCTACTTTTTCGATGACTTCGTCATATTTTCCTTTTCATTACGAGTTCTTAGGAGTTCATCGACTTAGGCTCGGCGTATTCTCAAGTTCCGCATGAATACCTCTTGGCCGTGGCATCCGGGCACATCGCTGTTGTCGGGACCAAAGTATTCGAGTTATCACCTTTGCCGATAGTAAGGTCAAATCGGCTGGCACGCCTTAACGTTTAAATCGGGTATTAGCCCTTTGTGTTTGCAGATCAGCTTTTGCATCAACAACTCTATACTAGCAAGAACTAAGCTACACAAGCTAAACGAACAAGGTAGGCAAGTATGTAAAGAGAGAAGAGTGATTGTTATACCGACGTTGTAGAGATGAGATATATCCAATCAATCACATACACAATCACAAGAGAGACCTCAGCAAGAGATGACACAAGATTTTTTTACTGAGGTTCACTTGCTTCCCGGCAAGCTACTCCTCATTGTGGCGATACACCCACTTGATGGATCACGAGCAAATTGGCAATCCAAAGCCAAACCCTCAGCGGGTGCCGCACATCCACTCACAAGATGGGGATCCTCCAAGCCACGAGCAATCCACTAGAGTAGCCAATTGCGATCTCCCGCGGGGAAGGCTCAAGAACCCCTCACAAGTCACTTGGTGAGGCTCAAAATAATCTCCAATCACGAGCTCAATACCACCGCTGCTCCAAGCCGTCTAGGGCGTCGAGAAACACCCAAGAGTAACAAGAAATCCACAGCAAACTCAAGAATCAAATGCCACTAAATGCAACTCTAAAAGCAATGCACTTGAATCTCACTCAATCTCACTAGGATTGGCAATCAAGCAAGGAGATGAGTGGAGGGAGTGTTCTCTAGCTCAAAGTATGCCTCAAGTATTCAAATGTGCAAGAGTATTCCCCCAAAGCCGGCCACCAACTAGTTATAAGCCTCCTCAAAGAACTAGCTGTTGGTCACTATTATTGTGCTGCAGTCGACCACACCGGACGCGTCCTAGTTCACACCGTACGCGTCCGGTGTCCTTGACCATACAAAACTAGCCGTTAGGTTCAACACTGTCACAGCAACGGACTCTCGCTTTTTATCGCATCGGACGGTCTCGAGTGGGACCGAACGAAAACTCAGAGAGCAGTGCAAAACGTCGCAGCAACGAACGCCGCACCGGACTCAAGCACCGGACGCAAGCTTAGAGAGCTTCTCCGAGAAAGCGTCCTCTCCGGACGAAGCACACCGGACTCCAGGTGAAAACTGTTTCCGATTCCGGTGCCTCAACTCGGACACGTCCGACCTCATACCGGACGCGTCCGGCCTGTACGTGCTATACGAAACGATCTCCAACTACTTCCCTTGCTTCCATGTGCCAACACCAAAGTGTCACAACACTTGTGCAAGTGTGTTAGCATTTTCACAAATATTTTTATCAAGGATTCAAGTTAGCACCTTACTAGATCCTAATGCATATGCTCAAGATGTGGACCTAGTAGCACTTGATTCGAGAGATGACCGTGATTTCCCCTCTTGATAGTCGGCTACCTCTCCTAAACCCGATCAAATACTTCTCTACTCAACTTAGACCGGCAAAAGCAAAACCCTATGTTTATACCTTTGCCTTGTTTACTTTCTCCCTTGTCTATCATCATGATCTCCACATCATGCTTCATCTCTTTGTAATCATGTGGCCACCTTTCCATGCCACCATGCACCTTCATCACATGTGTTGCTATGCCTAACTCAAATCACTTAATCACAAGGCATTAGCAACTTGGTGTCATTAATTACCAAAACCAAACTTGGGCTTTCACTCATCTAAGAGAGGATTGAGGGAAACCCTAGGTGCAATTGAAATTGCATATTCTTGTGGCACTAGGTGATTATTGAAATTGTGGATTTCTTATTACTCTTTGTGATTGTCGTCACCTAGATGGTTGTGGATTTGTTGATTGGTGAGAAGATAAGTGATGATGATGTATCCCATCGGTTCTTGATGTGCTTACCTCTAAAATTTGAGACACTAATATTAATTATTATAAGAGGAGGAATGAAAGAACTTACCCCTAACCAAGTACTAGGTGATATCATGACACAAGAGACATACCGTGTGGAAAGAGAAAGGGTTGACCAAGATGAGAAGAAGGATGAAGACAAGAAAAAGAAAAGTGTAGCTTTCAAGGCTAGTTCATCCAAGAGCAAGAACAAAGCAAAGAAAGAAGAATCAAGTGAAGATGAGGTAGTTAGTGATATTGATGATGAAGCACTAGCTCTCTTTGTGCGTAAGTTTGGCAAATTCATGAAGAAGAAGGGCTATGGGGCAAGAAAAATAAGAGATCAAAATAAGAGCAAAGAATATGTGAGAAGATGCTGCAAATGCAAGAGCAAGGATCACATTGCAGTGGAGTGTCCCTACAATAGTGACAATGATGAGGATGGAAAGAAGAAGGAAAAAAAGTAAAGAAGGAGAAGAAAATGACATTCCAAAAGAAGAAGGGTGGGGCTATGTGGTGACTTAGGATAGTGATGCTTCTTCGGATAATGATGATTCTAGTGATGATGACAAAAAATCCAAGAAGAAGGCACTTGTAAGCATCACCATCAACAACAAGGCTTCTCTCTTCGACACTCCTTCGACATGCCTCATGGCTAAACCCACTAAGGTAAAACATGATGAAAGTGATGATGATTATGGAAGTGATGGTCGTAGGAGTGATGATGATGAATAGTCAAAGGAGGAACTCATGTACATGTTGGAGAATGCCCACACATGTCTTGAGATGAAGAGAAAGAAGTGTAAAGAGTTGCGAAAAGAGATTAAAGCTCTCAAGCAATCCTTTAATGACCTCCAAGTGTCTCATGAGAGTCTAAAGGAAGATCATGAGGAGCTTGGCAATGCTCACTCTAAGCTTGAAAAGGCTCACTCCTCTCTCCTCGAGCAAGCAAAGAAAGAGAAAGTTATTGTGACTTGTGATAAGGGGCTCTACATGTGATTTAATTAATGAATCTTTCATTGAGCCTAGTATTATTGCTTCCACTAACTCTTCTTGTAGCACTTCTACTTCGACCTCATCTACTAGTGATGGTTTCGCTTGTGATGCCACATTAATAAATGAGAATGAGACTGTTGACGGTCCTTAATGCTCACATTTAACCATCAACTAATCATAGAAAAGGATCCAAATGCAACCAACACCTAGACTTAGGGTTTTATCTGACAGAATTCCACGAGTTTTGGTGTTTGTCTATTTCTGCAGGGGGTTATCAGGAAATATGGAAGAAAGGCCCACACGTCGAGTTTACATAGAGATATTAACGTGCCGCGCAATTTTCTACCATCTAGAAGACTCCAGAAGCCACGGGAACGAACGGGAGGCCAATCGGGCTCGGAGGCAGGGCGCCCGCCCAACTCTCTTGGGCGCCCGCCCAGCTATAGTGTCCAATTCGGACCCGTTTCGCGTATTATGCTCCACCGACCTAAAGGATCAAGGAAAACCGTGCGATCAATGTCGGTTTGATCCGACGGCCCAGATTCACTTGAAGGGACTATAAAACCAGACCCCCTGGCCCCTGGAGATCATACCTCTTCTACAGAATCAAAGTTAGGGTTTCAATTCTTCATCCAAGTAGAGAGGATCCCTCTAGTTCTTCTAGTTCTACCTCTAGTTCATCTAGATCTAGTTCTAGTTCATCTAGTTCTAGTTCTAGTTCCTCTAGTTCTAGTTCTAGTTAGTTCTAGTTGTAATCTAGAAAATAGGGAGAGAGAAGAGGAGAGCGGAGGAGGAGCCGGATCTGTCGGATCTTCCTCAACATTGTACTTTTGCAGCAACTGGTTCGTCCTTCATCGTTCTCCAGGTTCTTCAATTCATAATTCCTGAGTTCTTTAATTACTTTTATTTACATTCAAGTTATTTATTGGATTCCCACTTGCATCAAGTGCTCTAGTCTTTATAACGCTAGAGTAGTAATTAATAGATTAGACGTGGTGTTTAGTCTTGCGATTACCTGGAATTGCACCCAATCCTGCGGATTGTTGTGGTAGCCTTAGGGTAGTGACAGCCCTAACGGTCGACGTATTCCACCACGTTCGGATCGGTGTTTGTAGGACCGTAGTCAGACCTTCCTAGCCCCCTTCTCATCTCTTTCTGTGGTTAGTGCTCTGATGTCCCGAAATAGATAATATTGAAGTAATTCTTGATTCTTAGATCAACTAGAGAACTCTCAGGAAACTTCCTCTCTTCCCACCAAAAATAATCATATAGTTATCCTTGGGCGATCTTGGATCTTAATTAGTACACTCACGTTCTCTGTGGAAAATCGATACTCTGGAATACTCCCGGGTGAAAGCTACATCGGTATCCGTGCGCTTGCGGATTTTTCTGTTTGCGTTTAAAATACCCAACAAGCTTTCTGGCGCCGTTGCCGGGGAACGGTAGCTGTGCTAGTTTCGAACCAAGTCGTCCGTGTATCCTTTTTCTTTTCCTTTTATACCACACTCACCTTATCATTTTCACCACACCACATGGATTTCACTCCAAGCATTAATGAGCATGGAATTTATTTCATAGCCATTTCATTTACTCCATGCTCATAGCAACATCTTCCCAATCCATTGGTCTCTCGAACATCACAACATTCGAGATCTCCAACCCCCTCATCCTTCTTATTTATAAAAACTTTAAAAGGGCGGTTGTCGATGCATATGTCTATAATAAATTTTGCAGATCTCGTTGAGTTGATCTTGATATAGGTCAGCGTTGGAGGGGAAACCACTTCACTGACATAAACTGATGGTTTCCCAAGGACAAGCTTAGTGTCCTAAAACAAGCGCTGATCAGATCATAACATGAGCTTTTAATTATTTGCAACATTACCTTGTGTGTTGAGCATATAAGGATAATTGTAAAAATATTCCTTCGGGTATTCTTGTCACTAACCTTTCCAGGATTGGAGCAAGAAGATCGGATGAATGACAAGAACAAGGTATGTACAACCAATCATCATACAACATTGAATTAAATTCATCCAAACTTGAATTTTGCAAAATTCAAGCTTGGGGGAATACTTTACATAAAAACATCCTTTGCCATGTTGCTATGTTGGTTGTCCCTACCTTTGAGACATGCTCAATTTTGTTAAATACTAATCACACTACTTCATCCCCACTTGAGTAGATCTCTATAAATGCTCTCATGCTACCTTTATTTGCTTTAGTATATGTCTAGGTTTGGAGTAGTTTCATTTATCTCTTAATTAAGCATGGTGCTTAGTTTAGGGCTGATGATCTTACTTCCAAAGGAGTTTAAATTAAGCATGATGCTTAGGTTAAAATTCCCTCCTAAATCAAATTAGACATGGTGTCTAGGTTGATCTTTGAGCCGATAGTATGCTATAGTAGATATTGGATATTTTGTTGGACTAACCCCTGTAGGAAAACTTTCAATATCGACCTAGGAAGTCCTGAGATAAACTCACATTGGAGACAAAGAGAGAGACACATGAAGTTTAACAATTTGCACGAGGAAGGCATAGCTCACAAGTGATGATCCATGGAGGGTGCCACAAACACGATGCACAACCGCTAAGAGAGAAAAGCTTCCACAAGGTGATACTGTACCATCACTCTTCGAGTAAGGTAACATCTTAAGGTACTTGACTATCACTTTTATAAGTTTCTCCTTGGTTCTAGCGTTCACATGAATAAACAGACAAACATGTATGATTTACAACTTTAGATTAATCAACCCAATCGATTCAACATGTTTAGTCTTTCCACCTTTGTGATCCCACAATCCTAATCATATGAGCTAAAATGTTGCACACTCAATCTTTGGAAAATGATAGTCATGTAAAGAAAAAAAACATTTACTTAGATAGATTATCTCTCCATAAGGTTGAGTGATCTGATCTGACAAATGTTTTAAATGTTACACTCATGGTCTTATTATCCATCAACTTTGTCTTGCTCACTATGCTTAAGGTTAGAGAGAACAAATACACTTTTGGTTCTGTTGGTGTTTTCCACCAACAGGGCCCATGCACTTGATCTCTGCCTTGTCTCCATGAGCAGGTACACTTGGAGCAAAATATGAAGGACTTTTACAACTCCCAGACTCCACCAAGTGAAGAACCTAGATCTACGAGCACAAACACACTGGAGATACTGGACACTCAGGCAATCACTGCCCTGAGATGCTTGAGGACACAACTACTGGAGTAACCCCATTGTGGAAGTAATTACTGACCTTCTGCCGGTCAAGAGAGACAATCCAGGACGCCCCGTCATCCCGATCTCCATCGGCATGGTGGACTTCCTAGAAGCACTCTGTGACTTTGGCTCCAGCATCAACATTATGCTCAGGCTTGCAGATTAGACACTAAGTTCCCTAAAAGGGAATATTGAAGAACCTCTGCGTCTGAGTTGGTACCTTGTACGCCCCAGCAGACTTCGTGGTGATAGAGACTGGTACTGATGAGAGGGCACCTATCATCCTAGGGAGACCATTCCTGAACACCTCGGGAGCTATCATCTACGCTAGTGCTGCTAAGATCAGTTTCTACATCAAGGGAAGGAAGGAGACGTTTTCCTTCGAGAACATGATTACACAAATCTCAGAGCAATCCAGACATGAACCAAGGAAGAGGACCAACAGGAGGAACAGAAACAAGCAAATGTGGACCGAGTCAGCTAAGATGGTCACTACAGTTCAAGGAGGTCAAGATCGTCGACTTAAGTCACCGTTCCTGACCAAAAAGGATGACCCAGTCACCTATCAGCTCCTGTTCAGAACCATGCCCCTACAACCAAAATACATTCAGCTCTAGATGATTTTAAGGTTATTGACATGGGAGAAGACAAGTACGATCCACCCATCATCCTTACAAGACAGTTCCTCAGCACCGTTAAAGCAATCATCTACATTGGAACCAGAGAAGTCCACATGCATTTTTCCTCTGAGAAGGTACACCACTATTTTACTGACCCTAACTATATAGTTGAAGACTTTAAGCAGGTCAGGACAAAAAGGAGACGACACAACCGCAACCAGAGGAGGCAAATCATCAAGGACGGACGGGTAGACTACGAAGGAGAAGTGGTAATGTCTGAAGACATACGACTTGAACAAAACTGTCCTGAGGAGACCGTAGCACCGAGTTAGGTGTAGAGAGAAGATAGTTATACACGAAGAGCAGACGCCGCCGGAACCACCGACTACGCCATCCAGCGAATCCCAGGATGACTCCGGAAACGGAGAGTCCCGTTTGGAGGACTTAAAAACACCGAACGCCTTGCCAAGAGGTAAACTTGGTAGTTATCCTTTTTCCCTTTCAATTATTTAAAACAGTTTGCTTAGTTAATCAGGTTCATATCATCTTAAATAGAAAATAAAAATGTTAAAAATAGTAAGCCTCATGTGAGTATGCTCATGGCATAAAACCCCTAAGTACATTCACTATGGTGGCGTAAAAATAAATATATATTCCTGTCCTATAAAAATGAAATTATAAAAATAGATTTATGATCCAATATTTATTGAGGAGGCTCAACATGATAAAGGCTAAGAGATTTTATGCTAACATTTAACCAGTTCCACAAAGCTTTGTTGTCTATTTGAGCTCCACAGAATTCAAGGATCAAAGAAGACTAGCAGACGGAGGACATCCTAATCACTGTCAGGGTCCTGCCGACATTCAAATACACCTCCGCCACCTGCTAGCTACATCAAAAGGAATTATGTCAAAATCCAGCTTGGGGGAGAGCACCCCCATTTATCCAGCTAAGTGTTCTACTCATGTTTATACTTTACTCAAATAATAAAAAGATGCATAATCATAATAACCCAAATAAAGATTTTGTGCTTATATATATCTTTGCTTAGTTTGCTAAATAAATAAATAAATAAAGTTTGCTGTGAACCCTCATGATAAGCTCTGACATGGAAATGATGAATAGTTGCTCTACCATGACTAGTTCTCAAAATTGAAATCTCTCTCAAGTTTAGGCATAACTGTTATTAATTAAGTTTTGCTCTAAACCTGAACTTGTGGGGAGAGTACTTGATCTGAAGTCTAAGTCGTTAACGGATACGATATGGGATGGTTGAGCTGCTGTTTATCTGTTCCTAGAGATGCTAGAATTCTGGAGAATTTTATCTTTGAAAATCTTTAAAATGTTGCATGATGAGTTCCTGTATGATGAGTGTTTAAATTCCTACCACAGCCATATATACATGCTTGCTAGACTTTGAGCCACACATTTACTTTTTACTGCTTATGAGCATTGAGTGTGGTCAAGCTGTGTAGACCCTTAGGAGCTTGTCATGTGGTTAAATCAAGATTCACTTGCACATTCACTCATACATGCTGCTTCTACTCAGGAAGTACCATCCACATATATCCATTTCCATCTCCAGAACCACCCAAAAATATTCTACTCCTAAACTGGGAGAGAATAGCCAAAAACATTTCTGTTTTTCCCCTGTGAAATAAATGCTCAAGTTATCTTGGTTACTACCACTTGCTACATTATTTCAAGAGATGAGTGCTCTAAAAAAATAGAAAAAAAGAGAAAAAAAAAGATACGAGGAAATAAAAAGGGGCAAGTGCCCGGAACCTCGAAAGAAAAGAAAAAGTGAGACGAGAGGTAAAAATGGACAAGTGTCCGACAGTAGAATTAGGGGTACAAGATACCCACTTGAGAGAAAAGAAAAAAATATAGAGCATCTCATTCTCCTCAAAAAGTTTCAAAAGAGCAAGAAAGGTATGTACCCCCTCAAAAGAGCAAAAGTAGAATTAGACTTTCACCATTACTTTCACCATTATCACCATTCATTCGCCACACATGCACATCTTGATTTGACTTATTGACTTGTTCTTCTGGATCCATGGTTTGACTATGCAATAAATGTCTTGTAAGTATGTATTAGCTGTCTCCCACCTATGAGCTCCAGATATCAAAAGCCTTATTAGAGTAGGGTGAGAGAGAAGGCAATGTCACTATGCCTCATATCAAAAATACCACATACTTTGAGAGAAGGCATACACCTTTACTGCCTTAGTAAGGATCCAGAAATACCACAAAAGAGAGACTAGAGAGAGTCATACAAGGAATCTCTGAGTTTTATTTGAAAATCTGCAAAAACTCTAGAGCTATAGTTAATCGAAGAACAAGAGACATGGCGCTTGACTAGACTGTTCTATCTTTTAACTGCTCAAGACATAGGTGACGGTTGCAAGCCCCATGGTGGAAGGTAAAATGAGTAAGTTTAAATCTTAACAGTTACCCTAACCTAGAGATGAGATCTTGTTTAAATGCATGTGTATTTTTAAGGCATGAAACCACTGCAGAAACTTTTGAGTCTATCTTTGCTCAGGGACGAGCAAAGGTTAAGCTTGGGGGAGCTTGTTGACGGTCCTTAATGCTCACATTTAACCATCAACTAATCATAGAAAAGGATCCAAATGCAACCAACACCTAGACTTAGGGTTTTATCTGACAGAATTCCACGAGTTTTGGTGTTTGTCTATTTCTGCAGGGGGTTATCAGGAAATACAAAAGAAAGGCCCACACGTCGAGTTTACATAGAGATATTAACGTGCCGCGCAATTTTCTACCATCTAGAAGACTCCAGAAGCCACGGGAACGAACGGGAGGCCAATCGGGCTTGGAGGCAGGGCGCCCGCCCAACTCTCTTGGGCGCCCGCCCAGCTACAGTGTCCAATTTGGACCCGTTTCGCGTATTATGCTCCACCGACCTAAAGGATCAAGGAAAACCGTGCGATCAATGTCGGTTTGATCCGACGGCCCAGATTCACTTGAAGGGACTATAAAACCAGACCCCCTGGCCCCTGGAGATCATACCTCTTCTACAGAATCAAAGTTAGGGTTTCAATTCTTCATCCAAGTAGAGAGGATCCCTCTAGTTCTTCTAGTTCTACCTCTAGTTCATCTAGATCTAGTTCTAGTTCATCTAGTTCTAGTTCTAGTTCCTCTAGTTCTAGTTCTAGTTAGTTCTAGTTGTAATCTAGAAAATAGGGAGAGAGAAGAGGAGAGCGGAGGAGGAGCCGGATCTGTCGGATCTTCCTCAACATTGTACTTTTGCAGCAACTGGTTCGTCCTTCATCGTTCTCCAGGTTCTTCAATTCATAATTCCTGAGTTCTTTAATTACTTTTATTTACATTCAAGTTATTTATTGGATTCCCACTTGCATCAAGTGCTCTAGTCTTTATAACGCTAGAGTAGTAATTAATAGATTAGACGTGGTGTTTAGTCTTGCGATTACCTGGAATTGCACCCAATCCTGCGGATTGTTGTGGTAGCCTTAGGGTAGTGACAGCCCTAACGGTCGACGTATTCCACCACGTTCGGATCGGTGTTTGTAGGACCGTAGTCAGACCTTCCTAGCCCCCTTCTCATCTCTTTCTGTGGTTAGTGCTCTGATGTCCCGAAATAGATAATATTGAAGTAATTCTTGATTCTTAGATCAACTAGAGAACTCTCAGGAAACTTCCTCTCTTCCCACCAAAAATAATCATATAGTTATCCTTGGGCGATCTTGGATCTTAATTAGTACACTCACGTTCTCTGTGGAAAATCGATACTCTGGAATACTCCCGGGTGAAAGCTACATCGGTATCCGTGCGCTTGCGGATTTTTCTGTTTGCGTTTAAAATACCCAACAGAGACCCTCAAGAAGGAGGTCAATGAGCTCACTCGTGCCTTAGGCAATGCCTATGGTGGTGAGGCCCGCTTGCTAAAGTGCTTGGGTAGCTAAAGATTTTCTCTCAACAAAGAGGGATTAGGCTATACCCCCAAGAAAGGCAAGGCGCCCTTTGCTACTCACAAAACTAGCTTTGTGAAGGGCAATGGTCAGTTTTTGCAATAGATGCAAGCAAGTTGGGCACATAGAGTAATATTGCAAGAACAAGAACAAACCAAACAATGTATCCTCAATTAAATTTGATTCTTGTTATATGCTTACCAAGGGTGTTAATGAGGTGCAAGCTAAGTTCATTGGTGCAACAATTGCGGGCTCAAAGAAGAAAGCTATTTGGGTACCAAAGAGCTTAGTCACTAACCTTCGAGGACCCAAGCAAGTTTGGGTAGCTAAAAAGAATTGATTTTTTTGTAGGTAAATTATAAAGCCGGAGGAAGGCCTTGGGTACTTGATAGTGGGTGCACTCAACACATGACCGGTGATTCAAGAATGTTCAATTCAATCAATACAAATGATAATGATGGAATTCATAGTATAACATTTGGTGACAATGGCAAAGGCAAGGTCAAAGGGCTTGGTAAGATTGCAATATCCAATGATTTGAGTATTTCCAGTGTGCTACTAGTAGAGAGCTTGAACTTCAACCTATTGTTAGTAGCTCAACTTTGTGATCTTGGTTTCAAGTGCATATTTGGTGTGGATAATGTAGAGATCATAAGTGTAGATGGCTCTAACTTGATATTCAAGGGATTTAGATATAAGAATCTGTACTTGGTTGATTTCAATGCTAGTGAAACTCACTTATCAACATGTTTGCTCACTAAATCTAGCATGGGTTGGTTATGACATAGAAGGCTTGGTCATGTTGGAATGAAACAATTAAACAAGTTGATAAAGCATGATCTTGTTAGAGGCTTGAAAAATGTCACATTTGAGAAAGATAAGCTATGTAGTGCATGTCAAGCTAGAAAACAAGTTGGTAATACACATCCTAAGAAAAGCATCATGAGCACATCTAAGACATTTGAGTTATTGCACATGGATTTATTTGGGCTAACAACATACACTAGTATTCACTAGTACAGAAATCAATTTCAGCAACGCCTCCCATTTCCATCAGAGGCGGTCCACATAGAAAACCATTTCTAACCATATCGTTGGGCACTGCAGCTTATGAACCACCTCTGATGCAGCTATTTTAGAGGCGGTTCACTTAAGAAAACTGCCTCTGAATTCTTAGAGTCGGTTCCCTTAAGTGAACCGCCTCTGAAGCTCTATTTTTAGGGGCAGTTGTCCTTAGTGAGCCGACGCTGAAGATCCATGATTTCTAGAGGCGGTTCACTTAATAGAAACGCACCAACAAATGAGTTATCAGAGATGGTTCAATTAGTCAACCGCCCCAGAAAGAACTTATTCTAGACTCTTTCTTCTTCCTTGTGACCAAGTGCGCAACACCTTTCGTTCTTAGCTCTTGGTGGCTGGAGGGAAACGGTAAGAGGAGAGGGGGAGGTTTTGGCCTTTCAACCTTCAAACAAGTTGGGATTATGGGATGAGTCTCTTCAGCCGTAAAGCCTATTGGAATTTTGTAGAAACATTATACTTGATTCTATGCCAAGATCTATATAGAGAGGGGGAGCAATTTGGGCTCTAACTTGATTTTTTATTTATTACAAGTAATTGGGGCACATATTTTTATTTAGTGACATGACATCTTTTCTCATGCATGCAAGCTTTTCTTTTCTTTACATTTATATAGGGTACTAAATATGGACCGGTCATGGATGTACAAAAAACAAAGAAACAAAGTCAGCTACATACAAGAATTGAATGGTTTCATTGAAGCAGCTAAAAGACATGCTTTGATCAAGCAGACAAAGGATATATATTGCCCTATTGTGACTGTAGAAACTAAAAAGTGTGCCAGGATCCAAATAAAACAAGGTCGTACTTGATAAGAATGGGTTTTATGGAGAACTACGAGATTTGGGATCATCATGGTGAGAGAAGTACGAAAGTAAGGGCTTTCACGATGCATGATGATGTTATAGGAGAAGATTTTGATGGTGGTGGTGGTGGTGGTGGTGGAGATGACGGTTGTGACAATGGAGAAGGATATTGTTGAGAGGATGATGATGGTGAAGACAACAACGAAGAAGAAGAGTACTTCCTAGAGGATATGCTACTCAATATGGAAAAAGAATTACTATTGAAAGGGCTAAAAAACTTGGAGGGAGTAAAGAAGGCAAGGAAAGAATGCTTATACCCAGAGGAACAGGTTTGTGAGAAAAGATGGTCGTTGCTTCATTTTTTGCTAGACATACTAATTTTGAAGGCTAAGTAAGGATGGTCCGATAGGAGCTTCAGTGACCTATTGACTCTGTGGGCTATTGTGCTTCCTAAACCAAACTTTGTGCCCACCGACACATATCAAGCAAAGAAGCTTATCAGTCCACTTACAATGGGTGTGGAATGATTACATGCGTGTCCAAACCATTGTATCCTTTATCGTGGGGTCTTCAAAGACCTAATGAATTGTCCAACATGTGGTGCAAGTCGATACAAAAGGAACGACAACTGTATTGAGGAAGACATGGGTACTAAGTCTGGAAAAAAGAGAAAGAAGTGTGGAAAGAAAGGAGATGCTACTAAGAATGTTGAAGAAGAAAACAGTACCCTAGGGATAGATGATACTAACCAAATAAAAATCCTTGCATTGGTTATGTGGCATCTATCACCGATTGATCGTTTGAGGCATTTATTCTCAAACCCTAGGGACTCAGAGCTCATGCGATGGTGGGCTTCAGATGGACGCAAGAAAGGTGATGGTGTGCTACATCACCCATCCGATGCACAACAGTGGAAGGGCTTTGATGCGAAGTACCCAGAATTTGGAGAAGACCCTAGAAATGTAAGGTTCGCTTTGAGCACTGATGGAATGAATCCATTTGGTGACAGGACTAGCACACATAGCATGTGGCCAATTCTCCTGTCAATTTATAACCTACCTCCATGGTTGTTCATGAAGATAAAGTATTTGTTGCTGACAATAATAATTTCTGGAGCGAAAGCACTAAGCATCAACATAGATGTTTTTCTCGAACCATTGATGCAAGATATGAAGATACTATGGAAGGAGAGAGTGGAAATGTGGGATGAGCTTGCGAAGAGTGCCTTCACATTGAGAGCCATCATCTTTGTTACCATCACTGACTACCCAAGATAGTTTTCGCTTACAGGATAGATCAAAGGATTCCTAGGATGCTCAAAATGTTTAATTTTCACTGCTGGTCAGTTCCTAGAGGGATTCTGGAAGGTAGTGTACATGCATCACTGATGCTTCTTAGTGGAAGGACATAAGTATGAAAGCACGAGGATGGTGAAATACTTCATTGGTACTACGGTTGAGATAGGGCATGCGCCAAAAAGGCAAGACAGACATTACGTGTATAACATGGTGAAGAGCATCAAAGTCACCTATGGTAAAAAGACAAAGGATGGAAAGATCAATAAGAGATAAGGCTCCAATTGAAGGCGTTCCCTTTAAGAATATGTCAATATTTTTCAGATACCTGCCTTACTAGCTGGATTTGGATGTGCGCCATTCCATCGATGGCATGCACATAAAAATGTATTTGATAGTGTGATTGGGCTATTGATGGACATAAAGGCAAAGACAAAGGATGGACTGAAGTCAAGGGAGGATCTCGTACGTTTGCAGTGTAGACCAAAGCTTCACCCACAAGACCTAGGGAATGGAAGACACTCCCTTCCTGCAGCCAGTTACAACTTGTCAAATGATGAGAAGAAAGCAATTTGTCTAAGCCTAAAGGGCTTGAAATTCCCTATAGGTTTGTCCTCCAACATCAAGAGACTAGTCTCGATGAAAGACCTGTCATTAACTGGTTTCAATGCTCATGATTGTCATATGATGTTGACAGTGTTCCTTCCTGTTGCTATTTGGGCAATAAAGCCCTTATACACGAGGATGGTCATAACTCCTTGGATGTGCTACTTCTTCAACCAAATTGGGCGAAAGGAGATTTGTGAAGACGAATTAGGTGACTTGAAGGATATCATGGTAGAAACTATGGGCCAAATGGAGCAATGCTTCCCTCCATCCTTTTTTGATATAATGCCACACCTCATGATGCACATGGTCGACCAGATCAGGTGGCTTGGACCTATGTACTTGCATGAGATGTGGCCGTACAGAGATTCATGTCTATTCTTAACCGATATGTACACAATCGGGCTCACCCAGAGGGATCCATGATAGAGAGATATTGCACCGAAGAAGTCATATAGGCCTGTCAAGATTACTTGCGTGAAGAAGATAGACGTTCACTTTGTTTACCCGTAACTCGTCATAAGGGTAGGTTGGCAAGGAAAGGCAGCAAGGGTTGAAAAGCAATCATTGACAAGGAATTCACAAAAGTGGAACAAGCACACCCATGTGTGTTGCAATACTGATGATAACAGAGTCATTGATCAAAAAACACATGGCGCTCCTAAGAGCAGAATATCCAGGGCGGTCAGAGCAATGGATCGTTGGAGAGCAAAAGCGTCTATTTGGCATATGGCTTTGAGAACAAGACTTACCAGAAGGGCAACCAGAATGGGAAACAATACAAAAATTAGCACTTGGGCCATCATCCCAAGTCACATCTTGGCAGGCATATGATATTAATGGATACACATTCTACACCAAAGCAAAGGACCAGAAGTCAGTGTGTCAAAACAGCAGGGTTCGTATTGAAAATGTCGATGCATTTAGGGAGGTTCACACACACTTTGGTTTCATAGAAGAAATATGGGAATTAGAATATGGATCAGATATATATATACATATCACCATGTTTCGGTACTAATGGGTTAAACACCCAAGTGGCATGGAGGTCGACAAATTTGGACTCACACGTGTCAACCTAGTTAATATAGGCTACAAGGATCACACGTGGGTCCCTACTGATCATGTGGCACAAGTTCTCTATTATGCTGATCCTGAGAATCCAAAGAGACATGTGGCTATATTAGGGAAACAGAGGATCCTAGGAGTAGACAGTGTAGAGGATTTGGAGGAGCACAATGACTACTGCAAAATGCAACTTTTCACTGACCTACCAAACAAGATCAAGGCTATCGAAGCACATCTCAAAAAATCTAACATTGTTCCAACTTGCGTACTGGTATGCCAGGCAAAATTGTAACAACTTAATTATTATTTTATTATATCACTACATTATGTAAAATTTAAACACTGGAACATTTTATGTATGATTATTTTAAATGTAATGTTTTGTTTGCACTTCATTTACAATACATACCTAAAGAACTAGTTAATCATAAGGTAAAACCAAATATTAGTACGGGGTTGCTTAAGAATTACAACAAACGCTGAGCGAAGGATGGTCCGCAGCAGTGGAGTGTACAAAGGTTGGACAATTGTTTATGGCCAGACATTTCCTTGCTCTTTTATAATTAATGTGGATAGACATACAGTCAACTGTTCGACATTGTCAACTTTTGGTTCGGCGGACGATCCTTTCTTGGCACATTTCATGACTGAGGGCTTGGGTGTGAAAACAACCCGTGCCTTGCATATTATATGAACGACTCCCAACTTTACTCCACGACAGGTCCCCACTCCCTCGCTCTCGCTCTCGCGCTATCGCTCGCCGCTGTCGTCTCGGTTCGCCAGGAGGTCGCACCGCCGTCGCATCCCGTGCTGCACAAATCTACTGGGCCGGTGTTGACACCGTTTTTGGGCACGTGTCCAGGATGGCAGGATAAGACGACAGTGTGTTGCTTACAGGATGAGTTGCCGATGAGGATGGTTGCCGACAAAGGAGAGGTTGAACGTGACTAAGTTTACGGGCGATGATGTGTTTATGCCGATGGCTATGATGAGGAAGTCTGCCGATAACTATGGCAAGGGAGTCTGCCGATGATACAAAGGGGGAGTCCGAAAGATTGCCGATCGGTTTGTGGAAGAATTTCAGTTTGTCACGGGGGATAGCTTTGTTATTTCCTTATTTATTTAAGTCGTTTTGTATACGGATTCTGTGTAATTTGGAATTCGAATTCTAGTCGTGTCTGGTTGTAGCTCTTTGAGCAGGGTATAAATATAAACCCTAGAACCTTGTAATGAGACATCTATCAATCAATCAAACACACGTTTTTACTCATATTCCAGCATCTACTTTTCGACGGTTTCGTCATACTTTTTCTCTTTCACTACGAGTTCTTAGGAATTCGTCGACTTAAGTTCGGCGTGTTCTCAAGTTCCGCGTGAGTACCTCTTAGCCGTGACATCCGGGCACATCGCTGTTGTCAGGACTAAAGTATTCGAGTTATCACCTTTGCCGATAGTAAGGTCAAATCGGCTGGCACGCCTTAACGTTTGAACCGGGTATTAGCCCTTTGTGTTTGCAGATCGATTTTGCATCAACACATCTTTTGGCACGCCCGGTGGGGCAGATTCAAGATCAAGATCAACATGTCGATCTCTGACTTTGATCAGGAGAACGTCATCCCCGTGACGGAAGCCAATCTCAAGGATGAGCAGAAGCAAGTTATTGCCCAAGCTATGGAGGAATACAAGCTGCAATGCCTGAAGTCCTTCAGCATAAACAGGAGTGGCGAGGTGATCCAGAAGGATGCGCTGCCGGCACCACGGCAGGTTACTTTCGAAGCCAATCCGGGCAAGCTTCAAGATATGGTTGACAGTGCTATCAACCGTGCTTTGATCAACCAAGCTGGCGTACTGTCTAATACGGTTTTCAATGCCGTAGCAAGAACTTTCAAGGAAGGACAAATCTCACCAGATTATGTGGGCCCCACTCATCATCAACCAACCGCACCAGAGGTTACGGCTCCATCGGCTGCTATGACCGCTGCGAGTTCACAATCTGCTGTCCCTCCAAGTACATTGGGAGCTACTAGCGCACAATCTGTGCCGATGACAACCAACCCACAGACTTCAAGTGGGCAGAATAAACTGACTACAGATATGTTGGCATCGGCAATGTCAGGGTTGACTCCTCCTGCCAACTGGTGGGGTTACGGTATGCCTCCAGAATTAACACCGGGTACATCACAGATAACTGACATGAGGGGCAAGACTCCTATGGCATCGGCGCCTCCCAATGCGCCGTGGAACCAGAGTCCTCGGTATACTACAACTACTACTGCAAGGCCTCACACTGGGAATCCTCAAGATTCAATGTTCCAGATGCCTAATGCGTCGGCAGATTCAATGCTGATGCAACAGAGGTCTATGGCCCAGTCGGGGTATGTCAATTCAATGATGGTACCCAATTACCAATCATCGGCAGCGCCTATGCCGATGAACGCTAATAATGGATGGCTTGGACAGCAAGTCTTTCCACAATCGCCCTAACAGAGTTACCAGGCTACAGGGTTCCAGCAAGGACAGATCTATCCCGGATTCCAAAGTCAGGGGATCCCCAGCCAGCCAATGAATATCGGACAGCAACTCGGGGGGTAGCAAATCGGTGGACAGCAGTTTGGTGGTCCGCAGATTGGAGGTCAGATGATCAACCCAATGTTCCGTGCAGATCATGCCCCAAACAGACACGTGGAGGCTCGCCACCAGGCGCCAGATCCGCAGCCGCCTCATCGGCAGGATGCCGATGCATATTGGGCCGATAAGATCGCTGAAGTAATGAGGGAACAATTTGGGATAAAACCCAAAGTCAACACTTACTCTTATCGGACACCGTATCCTCCCGCATATGATTTGATCCCGCTTCCACATCGGTACAAGGTACCAGACTTTACCAAATTTTCCAGGCAAGACGACACGTCAACCATGGAGCATGTCAACAGGTTCACCATTCAATGCGGAGAAGCTGGTAACAGGGATGAATTGAGGGTTCGTCTATTTTCATCATCATTGTCTGGATCGGCCTTTACTTGGTTCATATTGTTACCTCCTAATTCAGTGATTACTTGGGCCGATCTGGAGAAACAATTCCACAAGTACTTCTTTTCTGGAGTTCATGAGAAGAAGATCACCGATTTGGTCAAATTGAGACAACGCAATGATGAATCGGTTGAAGGCTTTGTGCAGAGGATACGGGAGGTCAAAAATAAATGTTACAGTCTGGTTCTGGATGATCGGCAGCTAGCCGATTTGGCTTTCCAGGGTTTATTGCCACATATCAGGGATAAGTATGCCTCTCAGGAGTTTGAAAGCTTAAGTCATTTGGTGCAGAGGATTTCTGATCAAGACCTCAAGCCTTTCGAGCCCAAAAGAGCATGGAACAAGAAGGTATCATTTGTTGATGAGGCAACAAGCTCAGATTCTGACGAGGAACCAGTCATCGGCTTAGCAGAGTGGGTAAAGAACAAGAAGCCGATGTCTTGCCCTTTTGGGCAGAAGGAACCAGAGAAGTTCGCTTTTGACACCGCTAAGGCCGATAAGATATTTGATTTTCTACTCCAGGAAGGTCAGATCAAGCTGTCTCCCAATCACGTGATCCCATCGGCAGAGGAGTTGAAGAGGATGAAATATTGCAAGTGGCATAATGCAATTTCTCATGACACCAATGAATGCAAAGTTTTCAGACAGCAGCTGCAATCGGCCATAGAGTCTGGGAGAATTAAATTTGACAGTTCCAAGACTCAGAAGCCGATGAAGATAGACCAACATCCTTTCCCGACAAACATGTTGGATGCAAAGGGGAAGGCCAAGGTTTTAACATCGGAAGCAGCTGAGAAAAGTGCATCGGTAGATCCTCAGCATCAGATCACTACTGCCGATGCAAAAGGTAAAGGTTTGGTCCAGGAAGGAACTAATTCAGGTAGGCCTCCTTGGTCTGGCATCGTTATAACTCATAGAAGGCCTCGAGAGAACTGGCAGCAACGGGAAGATCGATATCGGCGCCAGCAAGAAGATTATCGATGGGAGGAAGAAAGACGCCGATAGGAGTGGAATCGGCATAGAGATCATTGGAACTGTCCGTTCTTCATCCATTGTTGGGAGGAAAATAATAAGCTTCCCACTGTCAGAGACTGCCCTGAGTGCAATGGTTATGATCGGTACGACAGGACTGATCGGCGTTATCATGACGACAATCGGCGATTTAATGGGCCGATCAGAGGAAGAGCATCAGTTCATGATCGGCTAGGGGGCAGGCTCAGTGTGCACGATAGGCTTAGTGATCGTGTCCAATATTTTCCTAGGAACCAGGAAGAGCTCGAGGAGATGGCTAATGCGCAGGTTCCCGATGAATTCATATTTTGCAGGGATGCCAACACGCATCGGATGGAGTCAAGAGAGAATCGACGCCCAGCAGCAAGGCAAAAGCCACTCCCTCCATGGTGTCCTGAAGGGTTAACCAAGACACAGAAGAGGAGATTGCAACGTGAAAGGCAAGAGGAGTTAAGCAAGGGCGAGGACTCTGGAAGTCAGCAGCCATCAGACACTAAGAGGGAAGGTCCATCAGCAGGAGTTAACATGGTCTTTATGTTGCCGATGGAGTTTCTTGCACCATCCAGTGATGATGAGTTGGAATTTTCCGATCAGATAGCTTAGCTGGCTCTGGATCCGATGACAGCCATCTTTGAGAAACCTGCCGATGATGAAAGGCAGCATCTCAAAGCTTTGTTCGTCAAAGGAAGGGTTGATGGGCAGCCAATGACCAAGATCCTAGTTGATGGTGGAGCTGCTATTAATATTATGCCGTATGCAGTATATCGGAAGCTTGGGAAAGGGGATCAGGATTTGACCAAGACCGATATGATGCTCAAAGACTTTGAAGGAAACGTGTCTCCAGTCAAGGGAGCAATATGTGTGGAGTTGACCATCGGCAGCAAAACTTTGACGACAACTTTCTTCGTGATCAGTGGAAAGGGTGCGTACAACTTGTTACTAGGAAGAGATTGGATCCATGCCAATTGCTGCATCCCGTCTACAATGTACCAATGCTTGGTTCAGTGGGTAGGTGACAAAATTGAGATTGTCCCGGGGGATTCTTCTTATGTCATTGCATCGGCAGAGGCGGATACTTATGAGAGGACCCGGTGCATTTCAGGAGAAGTTTGGGAGAAAGATTTTCTCAAGGTTGCCGATTACGAGATTTCACCGATCCAAGCAGTCGGTTCTGATGATGGTTTTTATTGGATAGGTTCGCCGATGATGGAAAATTAGGCCAGGGATTCACATCGGCCGATGATTTGGTAGAAGTAGATATAGGTAGTGGTGATAAGCCTAGACCTACTTTTATTAGTGCTAAATTAAATCCTGAGTGTAAGCGACAATTAACCAATTTGTTAAAGGAATATAAAGATTGCTTTGCTTGGGATTATACTGAGATGCCTGGTTTAGACCGATCAATTGTTGAACATCGGTTACCCATCAAGTCTGGATTTTGGCCACATCAGCAGCCAGCCCGCCGATGTAATCCTAATATTCTACCTGATATTAAGGCCGAAATCACTAAACTCATTGAAGCTAAGTTTATTCGGCAGTGTCGGTATGCCGAATGGATTTCTAATGTCGTTTCAGTTTACAAGAAAAACGGGAAGCTTCGGGTGTGCATTGATTTCAGGACTCTCAATAAAGCTACGCCGATGGATGGATACCCAATGCCTGTTGCCGATTTGCTGGTTGACGCCGCGGCTGGTCATCGGATCATTAGCTTTATGGATGGCAATGCGGGATACAATCAAATATTCATGGCAGAGGAAGATATTCCAAAAACCGCATTTAGGTGTCCTGGTCATGTTGGGTTATTTAAATGGATAGTCATGACCTTTGGGCTGAAGAATGCTGGTGCTACTTATCAAAGGGCCATGAATTTTATATTTCATGAGTTCATCGGCAAGCTGGTGGAGGTTTATATTGATGATGTGGTGGTTAAGTCTGGGGATTTCACAAAGCATCTTGCCGATTTACGAAAGGTGTTAGAGTGCACAAGGAAGCATGGATTGAAGATGAATCCCAATAAGTGTGCATTTGGTGTATCGGCAGGGCAGTTTCTTGGTTTCATGGTGCATCAAAGGGGGATTGAAATTAGTCGAAGATCTATTGATGCCATCAATAAGATAGTAGCCCCTACCAACAAGACTGAGCTCCAGTCCTTGATCGGCAAGGTAAATTTTATCAGGAGATTTATATCTAATCTGTCTGGTAAGATTCGTGCTTTCAGTCCTCTTCTTAAATTGAAAGCCGATCAAGAATTTATTTGGGGAGAGGAACAACAGTTGGCTCTGGATGAAATCAAGAGGTATTTAATGAATCCTCCAGTTCTAGTTCCACCTCAACAAGGAAAGCCCTTCAGATTGTATTTGTCTACCGATGGGACAGTCATCGGTTCAGCTTTAATTCAAGAATTTGAAGGTAAAGAGTGTGTAATTTATTACTTAAGCAGGAGGTTGATTGATGCTGAGACCAGGTATTCGGCTATTGAGAAACTATGCCTATGCTTGTATTTTTCATGTATCAAATTGAGGCACTACTTGTTATCGGCCGAATGCACTGTTGTTTGCAAAGCTGATGTGGTCCGATACATGCTATCTATGCCGATTATGAGTGGCAGGATCGGTAAATGGATTTTAGCGCTGTCGAAGTTCGATCTACGTTATGAGTCGGCCAAGGCAGTTAAAGGGCAGATTATGGCCGATTTTGTGACTCAACATTGCGGTGTAGTGGAGACCTTGGAGATTGTGCCCTGGACGCTTTTCTTTGATGGATCTACATGTGACCGGGGGGCAGGGATCGGCATAGTATTAGTTTCCCCTAAGGGGAGGAAGTATGAATTTTCCTTGCCGATTGTTGCTACATCAACAAATAATCGGGCTGAGTATCAGGCTCTGATCAAGGGATTGGAGTTGTTGATGCTGTTGAAATCTTCGGGGATTCTATGTTGGTTATAAATCAATTGGTTGGGAGCTATGAATGCCGAAGTGAAGTTCTCATAACTTATTTCGAGAAAAGCATGCGACTGTTAAAGGAATTCAAAGATTTCCGATTAGAGCATGTTCCTCGATTGCATAATGAAGAGGCCAATCGGTTGGCTTAGCATGCCTCGGGATATCAGCCTATGATTAATGCAGTATCGGCAATCGGTGCCGATGATTGGAGGAAAGAAATTATTAATTATTTGAAAGATCCATCCAAGAAAGTTGAAAGACGAGTTCGATTTCAAGCAACCAAGTATGTGCTCCTCGAAGATGAATTGTATTATCGAACTATTGATGGAATTCTTCTCCGATGCTTAGGTGATGATGAAGCTAGGAGTTTTATGGGAGAAATCCATGAAGGGGTGTGTGGAGCACATCAATCGGCTTTCAAGATGAAATGGATGATTAGGAGGAATGGATATTATTGGCCGACTATACTTGAGGATTGCTTTAAATATTTCAAAGGGTGTCAGGGATGTTAGAAGTTTGGTAATATTCAAAGGGCACTTGCATCGGCTATGAATCCTATCATAAAGCCTTGGCCGTTCCGGGGATGGGCTATCGATCTGATCGGCCAGATTTATCCACCATCTAGCAAGGGGCATAAGTTTATTCTGGTTGCCACCGATTATTTCACTAAATGGGTTGAAGCTATTCCTTTGAAGAAGGTCACCTCGGCCAATATGATTGATTTTGTGAAGGAGCACATTATTTACCGATTTGGGATTCCTCAGACAATTACTACCGATCAAGGCACTATGTTCACATCGGGGGAGTTTGATGAATTCGCAATCGATATAGGGATTAAAGTGTTGAATTCTTCTCCTTATTATGCTCAAGCCAATGGGTAGGCCGAGGCGTCTAACAAAGGAATTATCAAGATTATTAAACGAAAGATTGAAGAAAATCCTAAGCGGTGGCATACATTATTAAATGAAGCGCTGTGGTCTTATCGGATGGCTTGTCATGGATCAACCAAGGTGTCACCCTATCAATTGGTGTATGGACATGATGCAGTGTTGCCTTGGGAGATTAAGGCTGGATCTAGGCGATTATCTTTTTAAGATCAATTAACTGCCGATGATTATGCCACTTTGATGACCGATGAGTTAGATGATCTAGCAGGACATCGGTTAAAGGCTTTAATGAGTATAGAAGAAAATAAGAAGAGAGTTGCTAGATGGTATGATAAGAAAGTAAAGACTAAGGAGTTTGTCGATGGGGATTTGGTATGGAAATTAATTTTGCCAATCGGGACTAAAAGTCCGAAGTTTGGAAAGTGGTCTCCTAATTGGGAAGGTCCTTATCGGATAAGTCGATCGGCTCCTGGTAACGCCTATATTCTAGAAACTCTCGAAGGAGTTGAATTTCCCAGAGCATTAAATGACAAATATTTAAAGAAGTACTACCCCAGCATATGGGTCGATGCATAAAAGTTTAAGTGTCGATAACACTCCTATCGGCTGGATTAAAATGTATCTGGGGCGAGACTTAATGTTTCAAAAGATGCCGATAACAGTCCTATCGGCTAGACTAAGACATTAAGGAAACTAAAGTGTAGAGGAGCGAAGACGTGTTGCCGATGAAAGCTTCAGACGTTCAGCAGCGTCTGGATCGCCGATATGGCGCGCAGCCGGATTTGGTTGGCTGTTTCTATCTCTTTGGCATCATCATCGGCAGAGCCTTCTATCGGCCTCAGCTTCTTCTTTAATTGCAGCGCTTTGCGACCATGGGCATTTCGCTCTTGCTCGAGGTGCTTGATGGTCTCTGGCAGTTGGCTTTCTTCTTGCTGGGCTTGGGATAGGGCATCCTCTACTTGCTTAAGTTCGGCCAGCAGGGCTTCTCTTTTTGCCGATAGATCAGAGATTTTCTGCTTCAATGCATCGTCTGAGGACTTCAGGGTGCCGATGTTCTTGTGCTTCTCATCGGCTAAGATTTTCTCTTTCATCATCTCCTCAGAGAGCTGGGTTTGAGCAGCTCTATCGGCAAGGCGCCGAGTGGCTCTCTGGTACTGCAGCTGGCGGCTTTCTAAATGTGTGGCCTGGAAGAGGGTTTCTTCAACATCGGCAGGAATTTGGCCTCTGAGGGTCTTGAACAGAACCTTGGCTGGGTCAGAATCATTAACCAGTTGAGCTGTGTCTTGATGAAGTATAGCCGATAGCTCTTCCAGTTTAGCCCTGGTCTCTGCCGATACAGTCCCAACTGCTCGGGAGGAACTTGCTTCCTCACCTTCCTCTTCGAAGATATCAATGGCGAAAGAGAATAGGCTGTCGGGAGAATCTTGTTCCTGGAAAAAAGGATAAAATGAGTCATTTTCATGGTCAAAGCTTCGGCAAATGGGATGGTGGAATGATGTGATGGAGAAGGAGTACCCGAGAAAGAACTATTTATAGGACAAAACGGGCAAGGGCAAATCTGACTTATCTCTTTGCCGCATCCGAGAAATCCGAGGGTGCTCAGGTAGATATGGTAACTGTTCGCACGGTAATCAAGGGATTGTGCAGGTGATTTGACGGGAAGCGGTCATTACCTGGACATATTTTACTGTGCGGGATCTCCTGGTCGGTCCATCAGCAGCATACTGTAACGGTCATATTGCCGATGGGCGAATAAAGTAAAGGAAGCCATATGTACGAACGTCCTGATTAGTCAATCGGTAGATCTTCGTAACGGTAATATTGCCGATATGCGGATGAGAAGGAAATGCCCGTTTAGGAAGTTGAGGATTTCGAGGAATCTGCAGGAGGATAGGATCAGAGTTGTTCAGATTGAGGTTGTCGGTTACCAGATTAGGAGCATTAATTGCGGGAAAAGGCATCATTACTGCAGAGAATTTCGGAGCATTAATAGTTTCATACTCCGAAATTGGGGGGCATGTGTTGACACCGTTTTTGGGCACGTGTCCAGGATGGCAGGATAAGACGGCAGTGTGTTGCTTAGAGGATGAGTTGCCGATGAGGATGGTTGCCGACAAAGGAGAGGTTGAACGTGACTAAGTTTACGGGCGATGATGTGTTTATGCCGATGGCTATGATGAAGAAGTCTGCCGATAACTATGGCAAGGGAGTCTGCCGATGATACAAAGGGGGAGTCCGGAAGATTGCCGATCGGTTTGTGGAAGAATTTCAGTTTGTCACGGGGGATAGCTTTGTTATTTCCTTATTTATTTAAGTCGTTTTGTATACGGATTCTGTGTAATTTGGAATTCGAATTCTAGTCGTGTCTGGTTGTAGCTCTTTGAGCAGGGTATAAATATAAACCCTAGAACCTTGTAATGAGACATCTATCAATCAATCAAACACACGTTTTTACTCATATTCCAGCATCTACTTTTCGACGGTTTCGTCATACTTTTTCTCTTTCACTACGAGTTCTTAGGAATTCGTCGACTTAAGCTCGGCGTGTTCTCAAGTTCCGCGTGAGTACCTCTTAGCCGTGACATCCGGGCGCATCGCTGTTGTCAGGACTAAAGTATTCGAGTTATCACCTTTGCCGATAGTAAGGTCAAATCGGCTGGCACGCCTTAACGTTTGAACCGGGTATTAGCCCTTTGTGTTTGCAGATCGATTTTGCATCAACAGCCGGCTAATCCACTTGGCAGAGGTGAGGCCTTTGCTCCCAATCACCATGGACGCTAGCTGTTTGATGAAATGCTTATATGTTGTTTACTTGTAGGTGACACGAAAGGGAAAGGTGAAAGTTGTCGAAGAACATCCACAGAAGAAGAGGACGACACAAAAGCTAGAGGAAAGGTGAGGTCGAGGTCGTGGTGGTGCTTTGAGGATTTTAGAGGGGGGCACAAGAGCATCTTCCCGCCTTGCACAAAGGGGAACCAGAACATCTGCCCCCCTAGCACATAGGGGCGAGGAGACCCATGGGGTTATCCTAGAGGGGACAATCATGGTACCTTATAGTCAAGAGCTGATTGAGAGGATGCAAGAATTCCACTCTAGACGCAACACTACTCTGTTAGCACCGGACTCATGCGCGCCAGTTGATGTAATGGATAGCAGGCGTGATTAGGGCCCTAGAACTCGAGGAGTATTGACTTCTGCCTGCATTGACCCTAGAACTTGAGGAGGATCTACTTCTGCCCACACTGGAGTAAAGAGGAGAAGAAACGAGGGTCGTGATGTGGATATAGTACCTAAATACCATGACTTTACAAGATTGAGCTCAAAGAAGATATTGGACTTGAGGTTCGACCCTCTTGAGTTGTGGTTCCTTGAGATCAGATAGCATCATGCGAGCAGGACTTTCTAGACTATTCTTTTGGAGAGCTTCCACAAGAGCTGTCATCTCAGAAACATTGCACTAGCAGACCAGAGGTGACTTGGGTGGGATGAGCTTGAGAGAGCTGTAGGCATACCGATCCGCCCTCTGTTTGAAAGGTTTGATGGCTTCGTTCACCTTTTTAGCGAGCTTGATCGAGTCATCATTAGTTGGGTACACCAGTTCTATGCTATAGTGTGGATAAACCCTCATCGGAGGTTTACTCAATTTATGATTAAAGGTAACATGACATGATTTTACCTGAGCCGCATGAGAACCATTCTTGGAGTTGCCAAATCAGATAGGATGCTGCACGAGATTGTTTACACGGATGTGGATCCCCGGTGGTGTGGGAGAGCTGGAGGTACCTTCCCTATGGACCAGTAGATACGTCCGCTATTCAGGCAGCCCTTGACTGATGGCTCTCTACATACACCGTACACTGCTACCGGAAGTGCAAGTTCTACCCATGGCTCTGAGAAAGATAGTCCTCCCTCATGGGGGCAACTGGGAGTTGTTGACTAGCATGCAGGAGTGGCTTCTCCTCTCCATTTGGACTGGAGATCAGTTTGACTTCGTGGACTTTATGTTGTGTGAGATTGAGGATGTCATTGCTGATGCAATTAGTGTTGGACGACAGCAGGTGTACCCTCATATTATCTCCTATATGCTTAGTGAGAAATATCCATAGTGGTGTAGGATGGAGTACAAGGTGACCGAGCCCACAATTCTGACCTACCATCCAGCATCAAGAGATGATCGTCGTCGTGGACAGCATGCCCTTAGAGCTGTTTAGGAGCAGTTTTCCATAGAGGACTAAGAGATAGGCCGAAGAGGATGCCATACTAGAGCAGGCATAACATCAGGCTAGACTAGGAGGGATGATGGATGTAGAACATGTACACACTGATGCAGATAAACAGATAGAGTCAGACTCAGACAACAACAACTACCTAATCTCTATGCCACTAGGTACTGCACATGACAACACGGCCTCCCGTTTTGGCATTGACGATAGTGATGTTGAGCCATGTGCTACAGTAGCCCCTCCGGTCACTCCAGCAGCTGTTCAGCAGCCATCTGAGCTTACACATATACTTAGAGTGTTGACTGAGTCTGTTGACAGACATGCCACCGAGTCACGTCAGCAACGGGAAACGATGATCATGATACAGGAGCAGATGAGGAAGCAGTCATAGGTTACTTCTCAAGCCTTGGCAAATCAACAAACAGAGCTTGCTAATATGTACACACTGTTTAGTGGATGCTTTAGTCAGCTCTACTGTGCCATGGGACTTTCACCCCTCAATTTGCACATCGCTGCCCCACCTCAGGGAGACCCTCAGCCTACTTTGCCTGCTAGCCAGGGGATCAGTGGTTTTCTGCCTATACCATTGTAGACCTTTACATCAACTATTCATAATGAAATTGGTTTACTATTGTTGACGGTCGATAACGTCAATATTTATTAGAACTTTAGACACAAGGGAACACATGAAAACACATTAGTCTAGGGTTTAATCTGAAAATTTCCATGAGTTTTGCATATTCTGTATTTTCTAGGGTTTATTTCATAGAGAGCTGAAAAGAGGGATTCTAGTGCATATTTACCACGAAACTCATCCTCGCCAGAAAACATCACGAGAAGACTCAGGAAGGGTCTAGAAGTCACCCGAAGAAATGAGAGTCGTGGAGGAGGAAAGGTGGGGCTGGCTGGCCCCACCCTGGGGTCGGTCGATGCCCTGTTTCGGACGATGCCAGCCGCCTTCTGGAGTCTTCCTGCCATGCATCCTTGGAAGCCAAGCAAAGTATCCCTCTGTCAATTTTAAGTTGGTTTAGGGTTATCACTAACAGAATTCCACAAGTTTTGGTGCATCTATGTTTTGTAGAGGTCACATAGGAAAAGAGTTAAAGGCAAACTAATCATTGAATAAAAGTATCTCAATTGATGAATTAGACTGTACCATTGCGACGGGCTCGTCGAGACGATCAAAATCCATATATCATTTGCCCTATTTGGAGTCTAGCTTGGATGAAGGAATATAATTTTCATTAGAAAATACACTTTTCTCGAGTCTAGAAGGTTCGAGAAGATACCAGAATGAACAGGAAGGCAAACGGCCGTAGGGGATGGGCACTTGCCCCACCCCCTTGGGTGTCCGCCCATCCACAGTAGCCAATCAGCCTCCGGCTCGCGGATTCCCAATCCACCGCCTTTGCAGATTAATGTTTAACGCACGTTTAAGTCAGTTTGATCCGAAGACTATGGTTCCTCTTAGGGGGTGGAAAGGTTAGTACCACATCGCTAGTTCAAGGTAGAGGAGGGGTCAGATGCCCCCTATAAATACAAGCCTGACCCCTGGAAGAGAATCATTATGAGTTGTAGAGGCATCCCTCGAATGGATGGCCTCTCTTCTATAGAGAATTAGGGCTAGACATTTCAATGTAGTAGATTAGTTCTAGTCGGGAGTTAGGGAGAGTGGAGCTATGCTCTGGTTCTAGAGGAGTCTTCAGAGTTTTGGTATGTTTTCACATTTCTTCTTTGTAAGACTTATGCTTTAATATATTATCTTCTTTATTTACTTTATGCCTATTTATGATTAGTGTAGTTGTTATATCTTAGCATGGGATCTCTCTTCGTATTGAGTACTCTAGTTATCCATGGTAATTAGAGTAGTAAACGCTAGTGTAGACTTGGTGTCTAGGCTATAGTTTACCTGAGCTTGCACTTAATCCCACGGATAGTTGTGGTAGCCCCAAGGGTGACAGCCCTGTCAGGCCTTTGTAATCCTCCACATTTGGATTGATGTTTTGTAGAGCTTTTTGGCAGCCTTCCCCGACTACTTTCTTCCTAGTCTCTTTCGAGAGTCGAAAAGGTACTATTGCTCCAAAGTGCCATTATATGATTGTTATATCTTTTCATATTCTATTATCTTAGAACCTAAGTAATAGAGAAGTACAAAGGAACCTTGATCTTTCCCGTTGTCCTCCCACTTTGACTATCTATACATATCATTGAATTCTCTTATACACACTTAATTGAATTATCTTATATTATATTATTTACCCCTGCTTTAGTTTAGTTGATACTCTGTTAGTAGATGTAGGATAGTGAATTATTAAATTCTTAACCCTAGCTTTCCTGTGGTAAAATATAAATAACGATACCTGGAATACTCCCGGTAAAATTCTACAATGATGTTCTGTGCGCTTGCGGAATCTTTTATATTTCTTTTTGCACTAATGAATGTCATCAAGCATTTCTGGCGCTGTTGCTGGGGATAGATTTAAAAGTCTATTCTTAGTAATGATGTTAAGAAATGTCAACAAGCATTTTTTGGCGCCATTGTCGGGGAAGCAATTGGCGTAAAGATTCTGATAATGATCTTGATGTCTTCTAATTTAGTGTACCACTAGCTTTAGTAGTATTACCCCTTTGTTTTGTTGAGTGTGGAATAGAGAGGACAACAGATGCCGCTTCGACCTTGCGACAAGATTTCACAAGATTGAAGAACCGAGGGTGCTTGAACATTCAAGATCCATCATTATGAAACCTTGCCATCTCGTATATATATATATATATATATATATATATATATATATTACTTTAACCATGTGTAGATTGGAGAAAAGGTCATCGTCACAAGAAGACAACCCCTGTCACATGTGACGTATATTTATGCTACGCCACTCATCCCAGTTGCGTATCATGGTAAGTGTGATTAAGGTGAGATGGTCTTACTCATGGCTTTAAACCTTATGAGTAGTTATATTTTTATTTCCTTGCATACCACTGCATGTTTACTTTGAATCATCCATGCATCCACTTTATTTAGTTCTCTCATCCACATCATGTTTAGTTTCTTGCATGCATACAATTTATCTGCATCTAAAAATATAATAATATTTCTCACTGCGATCATACTCTATCATCACTATTGAGTAAATCTCTATTATGCTCTCATGCTACCTTTGTTTGTTATAGTATGTATAGGCTTTGAAGTAATTTCATACATCTCTTAAATAAAGCATGGTGCCTAGTTTAGGAGTGGTGATCTTACATTCAGAAGGATTTTTAAATTAAGTGTGGTGCTTAGGTTAAAATGCCTTCTTGAATCAAATTAGACATGGTGTCTAGGTTGATTTTTGAGCAGTGCTATAGTAGATATTGGAATATTTTTGATGGACTAACCCCTACAGGAAAATCTCAAATACAAATTGGGAAAGTCCTAAGGTGAACTTACACTAGAGATGAAGGGAGACACAACTCACGCGTAGCCAATAAGAAAGAAGGGTGCCACAAAACATGATCCATGAGTAAAGCACTCAATCCATGGAGTTGCATTCTCTTGTCAACCACTAATTATTTGGAATGAAGAAAAGATTGACAAGAGAAGAGCATGTAATGTCCTACACTCTCACCTTTGAGGTTGAGAAGCTAAGACATAAGGAAGAGAAGGTCAACTCCTCTAGATGATCCAACCAAGTTCTTCCTCATCACTCCACATGCTGGTTTGCAATCTCTAAATTCACTATTGCTTTATTTCTATGAGTTTGAGTTGATTCATAATTCCTATATTTAAGAATCAAACATAAGATTGAAAAATAAAATCAATCCTTTAGAAATAAGTAATTGTGAATAATAAATATTCAACGTTAAGTATGTTAAAACAATTTCTTTTGTAGCATAGGAAGTGACCCTTAGCTTTGTGTTACAACAATGCCCTTGTCATTACTTGTATACTCCTTCGAGTATATGTTGTCCACTAATGATTTGCAGGAATAAAATAATAAGAAGAGCTAAAGGTCCAATAAAAAATTAGACAAAGAACAAATAATGGCATAAGCTAAGAATGGAGTACAACAAAGGAGACAAGATAGCCAAGCAAGGAAAGCTTCCATAAGATGTTATGGCTTCAACATGCTTCAATACTAAAGGTAACATCTCTTGGTAAGTGATCATTACTTCCAAAATATCCTCCTTGATTTTTGGCATAAGTAGAGAGCCAAACATGCTTTGAGTTCAACCTCATTTGATCCAATCTAATTAGCTCAACATGTTTAGTTCTTTTTGCTTGTTCCTAAGAATCACTTTCTTGATCTTATAGTATTTAATTTAATGATCTGAAATATTGCACATCCTATCTTTGGAAGATGATAGTCATAATCATAAAGTTACATGCATAGATAGACCATCCTTCATAATGTTAATCTGATCTGCCAAGTGTTTTAATGCTATAAGCTTGCTAATCATTTGTTCCTATCACCCATGTCAAGATTGAGTAAAACACATAAATATCAATTTTATTTTGTTCAATGTGCCAAAGGCTAGAGTATAATGAACAAACCTTTTGGTTCCGTTGGTATATTTCCACCAACAGAGCAAATGCACTTGATCTCTACCTTGTCTCTATGAGCAGGACACACTTTAGTCAACTCCCCGAGAATCCTACAAGTGAAGATCCTTGACCTATGAGCATGCACACTGAGCAAAGATGATGCCAGCTCCTAGGGCTAGTACTTGACTCTAACCTACTGGAAGAGCAACAAACATGGGTGACACCATCTTAAGAGGTACAACTATCATGGTCTCCACCTTTGGTACCATATAAAGCACCCAAGAATTAACATGGTAACCTGTTCGGAGGACTTAAAATCACCGAACGCCGCGTCAATAGATAACTTGGTATTTATCTGCATTTTCCTTTAAGTATATTTATTTTTCTTAACTATGTTAGTAGTTGCATCTTTATTATTTATGCATTAGAAAAGAAAATAAATATGTATTGCATTGCATCTAGAAAATTACTAAGCCCCATGTATTTAATGCGTGATGCAATAGCTCACACACTTATCTACTGTGGTGGCACAAGAATAATTTTTAGCATGTTTATTTTCCTGTCTACATATCATAAATCTAAAATACATAAAAATATATTGATCATGCTAAAAGATAAATAGGTATAAGAAAGTTCTAGAATCCCAAAGCTTAGAGGTTTATTGCTAACGCTCAATCAGTTCCACAACTTTGTTGTCTATTTGAGCTTCACAGGGATCAAAAAGAACTAGAAGGACGTCATGTCCCCTGTCGGAGTACTGTTCGTACCAGGCAAGTGCTGTTTTTGACAACAAGTACCTATGATACTCCAAGAGGATCAGTATGCCTTCACTGCTCGTCAGTATTCTCAGCAGACTATGTCAACATCCAGTTTGGGGGAGAGCAACCCCCGTACACAGAGCTAAGTATCCCTTACTTGCTTATCTATTTGTTCCTAGCGCGTTGTGACAAGATAAAAAGATAAATAAATCTAGAAACCCAATAAATATTTATCTTTCATAATTATATTTTGCTAGGAGACCTTTTAATGAATCTGTTAAGAAGAACCTCTATAATAAACTCTTATATAGAGATGATGAATAGTTGCTCTGCTGTAATTCTTTACAAGTATCTAGTTTTCAACCTTGTACTCTCTTGAGTTTTAGACACAACTGTTTAGACTTAAGATTTGCTCTGAGCCTAAAACTTGTGGGTTGCAAATACTTGATCTAAGTTTAGGTAGTTGACGGATATGATATGGGAAGATTTTGAGCTGCTATCAATCTTGCTCCTAGAGATGCTAGAGTTCTGGAGTATTTTATTTTGAAAATTGTAAAATTGTTACATGATGAATTCGTTTATGATGAGAGTTTGAAATTCCTACCACAGCCAAAATACTCATGCTTACTAGATTAGGAAAGCCTCCCACTTATATTTGAACCTATAAGCATTGAGGGTAATTAAGCTGTGTAGACACTAAGGAACTAGTCATGCAGTTAAAGTCACTACTGCTCTCCATCCATTGACCTTAGCTACTTCGGTCCTTAGAAGTAAGCAACTACTTACATCCACCACATTCACTATGTGCTACTTCTGTTCCTAGAAGTACCACCCACATATACACACTACACTCTGTGCTAGTCAACATCCAGCTTGGGGGAGAGCAACCCCCGTACACAGAGTTAAGTATCCCTTACTCGCTTATCTATTTGTTCCTAGCGCGTTATGACAAGATAAAAAGATAAATAAATCTAGAAACCCAATAAATATTTATCTTTCATAATTATATTTTTCTAGGAGATCTTTTAATGAATCTGTTAAGAAGAACCTCTAGAATAAACTCTTATATAGAGATGATGAATAGTTGCTCTGCTGTAATTCTTTACAAGTATCTAGTTTTCAACCTTGTACTCTCTTGGGTTTTAGACACAACTGTTTAGACTTAAGATTTGCTCTGAGCCTAAAACTTGTGGGTAGCAAATACTTGATCTAAGTTTAGGTAGTTGACGGATATGATATGGGAAGATTTTGAGCTGCTATCAATCTTGCTCCTAGAGATGCTAGAGTTCTAGAGAATTTTATTTTGAAAATTGTAAAATTGCTACATGATGAATTCTTTTATGATGAGAGTTTAAAATTCCTACCACAACCAAAATACTCATGCTTACTAGATTAGGAAAGCCTCCCACTTATATTTCAACCAATAAGCATTGAGGGTAGTTAAGCTGTGTAGACACTAAGGAACTAGTCATGCAGTTAAAGTCACTATTATGTGCTCTCCATCCATTGACCTTAGCTACTTCGGTCCTTAGAAGTAAGCAACTACTTACATCCACCACATTCACTATGTGCTACTTCTATTCCTGGAAGTACCACCCACATATACACACTATACTCTATGTTATTTCTATCCTCGAGACATGCACTTGTGCTGCTCCTATCCTGCGTGTACGCATTCACCCATCCACACATCCACTAAGAAAATGTTCTACTCCTACACTAGGAGAAGACACCCAAAAATATTCAATGTCTTATTCTATTTATCCAATAAAGCTCAAGTTATCCCAGTTGATACTCCCTATTGCTATCAGTGTTTTGAAAGGGATTGGTTGATCTAAAAAAAGATGAGAAAAATAAAGAGGACAAAAGTCCGAATGAAAAAGAAAGAAAGATAGCCAAGTCCTTGTTCTCAGATTAGGGAGGTATGTTATTCCCACGGAACAGTTGTAGAATTAGATATTCACCATTAGTTATCACCCCTCATAACCACTTCTATTATCATCACTCACTTCCTTCACTACACTCACATGCACATATGACTTGATTGTATAACTAGTTTCTTTGGATCCATGGTTTAACTATGCAATACATACAAGTAGGTTTGAATTGTCTTTTCCACTTATGAGCTCCACATAAGCCAATTAGAAGTAGGGTGAGAGAGAGAAGGCAACTATGTCTTAGTGATACAAATACTACATATTCTGAGAGCAGAGAGAAGGCATACTCACTTGCCCTGGAGAGGATCAAAAAATACCACATATGAGAGACTACAAAGAGTCATACAAGGAAACTCTAAATTTTCTTTGAAAATCTTGCAAAACTCCAAAATAATAGTTGATCAAAGAGTGGGTAGCATAGTGCTCGACTTAACTGATCTATCTTTCAACTTCCCAAGACCTAAGTGATAGCTATAAGCCCCATGGTATGGTAAAATGGGTGAGTCTTGAGTTAGAATAGTTCACTCTAATCCGGAGGAGAGTCCTTGTTTGAACGCATGTGTACTTGTGAGGCGTGAAAGTATTGTAGCAACTCCTGATCCATCACTGAGTTTATCTTTGCTCAGGGATAGCAAAAGGTAAGCTTGGGGGAGTTTGTTGACGGTAGATAAGTACTTTTTTTAACCATCAACATAGCATCAGAAAGGACTAAAATCATATTACTCTCTAGCTATAGGGGTTATCACTAATAGAATTCCACAACTTTTGGTGTATCTATGTTTTGTAGGGGTCACATAGAAAAAGAGTTAAAGGCAAACTAATCATTGAATAAAAGTATCTCAACTGATGAATTGGACTGCACCATTGCGACTGGCTCATCGAGACGATCGAAATCCATATATCATTTGCCCGATGAAGGAATATGAATTTCACAAGAAAATACACTTTTCTAGAGTCTAGAAGGTTCGAGAAGACCCCAGAATGAACGAGAAGGCAAATGGCCACAGGGGATGTGTTGGGTATTTTAAATGCAAACAGAAAAATCCGCAAGCGCACGGATACCAATGTAGCTTTCACCCGGGAGTATTCCAGAGTATCGATTTTCCACAGAGAACGTGAGTGTACTAATTAAGATCCAAGATCGCCCAAGGATAACTATATAATTATTTTTGGTGGGAAGAGAGGAAGTTTCCTGAGAGTTCTCTAGTTGATCTAAGAATCAAGAATTACTTCAAGATTATCTATATCGGGACATCAGAGCACTAACCACGGAAAGAGATGAGAAGGGGGCTAGGAAGGTCTGACTACGGTCCTACAAACACCGATCCGAACGAGGTGGAATACGTCGACCGTTAGGGCTGTCACTACCCAAAGGCTACCACAACAATCCGCAGGATTGGGTGCAATTCCAGGTAATTGCAAGACTAAACACCACGTCTAATCTATTAATTACTACTCTAGCATTATAAAGACTAGAGCACTTGATGCAAGCGGGAATCCAATAAATAACTTGAATGTAAATAAAAGTAATTAAAGAACTCAGGAATTATGAATTGAAGAACCTGGAGAACGATGAAGAACGAACCAGTTGCTGCAAAAGTACAATGTTGAGGAAGATCCGACAGATCCGGCTCCTCCTCCGCTCTCCTCTTCTCTCTCCCTATTTTCTAGATTACAACTAGAACTAACTAGAACTAGAACTAGAGGAGCTAGAACTAGAACTAGATGAACTAGAACTAGATCTAGATGAACTAGAGGTAGAACTAGAAGAACTAGAGGGACCCTCTCTACTTGGATGAAGAATTGAAACCCTAGCTTTGATTCTGTAGAAGAGGTATGCTCTCCAGGCGCCAGGAGGGTCTGGTTTTATAGTCCCTTCAAGTGAATATGGGCCGTTGGATCAAACTGACATTAATCGCATGGTTTTCCTTGATCCTTTAGGTCGGTGGAGCGTTGTCCCGAAAGAGAGTCCTGATTAGGCACTGTAGCTGGGCGGGCGCCCAGGAGAGTAGGGCGGGCACCCTGCCTCCGAGCCCGATTGCCTTCCCGTTCGTTCCCGTGGCTTCAAGAGTCTTCTAGATGGTAGAAAATTGCGCGGCACGTTAATATCTCTATGTAATCCTGACGTGTGGGCCTTTCTTCCATATTTCCTGATAACCCCCTGCAGAAATAGACAAACACCAAAACTCGTGGAATTCTGTCAGATAAAACCCTAAGTCTAGGTGTTGGTTGCATTTAGATCCTTTTCCATGATTAGTTGACGGTTAAATGTGAGCATTAAGGACCGTCAACAAGCTCCCCCAAGCTTATCCTTTGCTCGTCCCTGAGCAAAGATGGACTCAAGAGTTTCTACAGTGGTTTCATGCCTTAAAAATACACATGCGTTTAAACAAGATCTCATCTCTGGGTTAGGGTAAACTGTTAAGACTTAAAACTTACTCATTTACCTTTCACCATGGGACTTGTGACTGTCACTTCTGTCTTGAGTAGTTAAAAGATAGAACGGTCTAGTCAAGCGCCATGTCTCTTGTTCTTTGATTAACTATAGCTCTGGAGTTTTTGCAGATTTTCAAATAAAACTCAGAGATTCCTTGTATGACTCTCTCTAGTCTCTCTTTTGTGGTATTTCTGCATCCTTACCAAGGCATTAAAGGTGTATGCCTTCTCTCAAAGTATGTGGTATTTTTGGTATGAGGCATAGTGACATTGCCTTCTCTCTCACCCTACTCTAATAAGGTTTTGATACCTGGAGCTCATAGGTGGGAGACAGCTAATACATACTTACAAGACATTTATTGCATAGTCAAACCATGGATCCAGAAGAACAAGTCAATAAGTCAAATCAAGATGTGCATGTGTGGTGAATGAATGATGTATGGTGATGATGGTAATAACAATGGTGAAAGATGTCGGACACTTGTCCATTTTTACCTCTCGTCTCACTTTTTCTTTCTTTCGAGGTTCCGAGCACTTGCCCCTTTTTATTTCCTCGTATTTTTTTTTCTTTTTTTCTTTTTTCCTTTTTTTAGAGCACTCATCTCCTGAAATAATATAGCAAGTGGTAGTAACCAAGATAACTTGAGCATTTATTTCACAGGGAAAAACAGAAATGTTTTTGGCTATTCTCTCCCGTATTAGGAGTAGAATACTTTTGGGTGAATCTGGATATAGAAATGAGTGGATGTATGAGGATACGTACTTCCAGAGTAGAAGCAGCATGTATGAGTGAATGTGCAAGTGAATCTTGATTTAACCACATGACATGCTCCTAAGGGTCTACACATCTTGACCACACTCAATGCTCATAAGCAGTAAAAAGTAAATGTGTGGCTCAAAGTCTAGCAAGCATGTATATATGGCTGTGGTAGGAATTTAAACTCTCATCATACAGGAACTCATTATGTAACATTTTAAAGATTTTCAAAGATAAAGTTCTCCAAAATTCTAGCATCTCTAGGAACAGATAAACAGCAGCTCAACCTTCCCATATCATATCCGTTAATGACTTAGACTTTAGATCAAGTACTCTTCCCACAAGTTCAGGTTTAGAGCAAATCTTAATTAATACCAGTCATGCCTAAACTTGAGAGAGAGTTCAATTTTGAGAACTAGTCATGGTAGAGCAACTATTCGTCATTTCTATGTGAGAGCTTATCATGAGGGTTCATAGCAAACTTTGTTTATTTATTTATTTAGTAAACTAAGCAAAGATATATATATATATAAGCACAAAATCTTTATTTAGGTTTTTATGATTATGCAACTTTTTATTATTTGAGTAAAGTATAAACATGAGTAGAATACTTAGCTGGATAAATGGGGGTGCTCTCCCCCAAGCTGGATCTTGACGTAATTTCTCCTGATGTAGCTAGCAGGTGGCGGAGGTGTATTTGAATGTTGGCAGTACCCTGACAGTGATTAGGATGTCCTCCGTCTGCTAGTCTTCTTTGATCCTTGAATTCTATGGAGCTCAAATAGACAACAAAGCTTGTGGAACTAGTTAAGTGTTAGCATAAGTATCTAGCCTTTATCATGTTGAGCCTCCTCAATAACTGTTACTCTCTTTAGTAGGACCATAAATTTATTTTTATAATTTTATTTTTATAGGACAGGAATATATTTATTTTATTTTTATGCCACCACAGTGAATGTACTTATGGGTTTTATGCCATGAGCATACTCACATGGGGCTTACTATTTTTAATATTTTTATTTTCTTTTCAAGATAATATAAACCTGATTAACTAAGCAAACTATTGAAAAGATAACTACCAAGTTTACCTCTTGGCAAGGCGTTCGGTATTTTTAAGTCCTCCGAACGGAACTCTCCGTTTTCTCATTCGTCCTGGGATTCGCTGGATGGCATAGTCGGTGGTTTCGGCAGAGCCTGCTCTTCGTGTATAACTATCTTCTCTCTCCACACCTGACTCGGTGCTACGGTCTCCTCAGGACAGTTCTGTTCAAGCTGTATGTCTTCAGACCTTACAACTTCTCCTTCATAGTCTACCCATCCGTCCTTGATGATTTTGCCTTCTCTGGTTGCGGTTGCATCGTCTCCTTCTTATCCTGACCTGCTTAGAGACTTCAACTATATAGTTAGGGTCAGTAAAATAGCGGCGTACCTTCTCAGAGGGATAGTTCATGTGGACTTCTCCGGTTCTAATGTAGATGATTTTTTTAACGGTGCTCAGGAACTGTCTCCCAAGGATGATGGGTGGATTGTACTCGTCTTCTCCCATGTCAATAACCTTCAACCCTTCGGAATGTCTTATCTGCCATCTGGAGCTGGGTATATGTCGGTTTTAAGGGCATAGTTCCGAACAGGAGCTGATAGGTGACTGGGTCATCCTTTTTGGTCAGGAACTGTGACTTAAGTCGACGGTCTTGACCTCCTTGAACTGCAGTGACCATCTTAGCTGACTCGGTCCACATTTGCTTGTTCCTGTTCCTCCTCTTGGTCCTCTTCCTTGGTTCATGTTGGGATTGCTCTGAGATTTGTGTAATCTTGCTCTTGAAGGAAAATGTCTCCTTCCTCGCCTTAATGTAGAAACTGATCTTGGCAGCACTAGCGTAGATGACAGCTCCCGAGGTGTTCAGGAATGGCCTCCCTAGGATGATGGATGCCCTCTCATCAGTACCAGTCTCTATCACCACGAAGTCTGCTGGGGCGTATAAGGTACCAACTTGGACGCAGAGGTTCTTCAATATTCCCTTTGGGAAACTTAGTGTCTGATCTGTAGGCTGCAAGCACACGGTTGTTTCTAGTAAAGGATGTTTAAAGAATTTTTTTTCATAGAGTACCCTGGGCATAATGTTGACACTGGAGCCAAAGTCGCAAAGTGCTTCTAGGAAGTCCACCATGCCGATGGAGATCGGGATGACGGGGCATCCTGGGTTGTCTCTCTTGACCGGCAGAAGGTCAGTAATTACTTTCACAACGGGGTTACTCTAGTAGTTACATCCTCAAGCATCTTAGGGCAGTGATTGCCTGAGTGTCCAGTATATCCAGTGTGTTTGTGCTCGTAGATCTAGGTTCTTCACTTGGTGGAGTCTGGGAGTTGTAAAACTCCTTCATATTTTGCTCGAAGTGTACCTGCTCATAGAGACAAGGCAGAGATCAAGTGCATGGGCCCTGTTGGTGGAAAACACCAACAGAACCAAAAGTGTATTTGTTCTTCTCTAACCTTAAGCATAGAGAGCAAGACAAAGTTGATGGATAATAAGATCATGAGTGTAGCATTTAAAACATTTGTCAGATCAAATTGCTCAACCTAATGGAAATATAATCTATCTATACTTATGTTTGTTTTTTTATATGTATATCTTCCAAAGATTGAGTGTGCAACATTTTAGCTCATATGATTAGGAGTGTTGGATCACAAAGGTGGAAGGACTAAACATGTTGAATCGATTGGATTGGTTAATCTAGAGTTGTAAATCATACATGTTTGTCTCTTTTATTCTTGTGAACGCCAGAACCAAGGAGAAGCTTATAGAAGTGATAGTCAAGTACCTTAAGATGTTACCTTACTTGAAGAGTGATGGTACAGTATCTCCTTGTGGAAGCTTTCCTTTCTTAGCGGTTGTGCATCGTGTTTGTGGCACCCTCCATGGATCATCTCTTGTGGGCTATGCCTTCCTTGTGTAAATTGTTAAACTTCATGTGTCTCTCTCTATGTCTCCAATGTGAGCGTATCTCAGGACTTCCCAGGTTGATAGTGAAAGTTTTCCTGCAGGGGTTAGTCCAACAAAATATCCAATATCTAGCATACTATCAGCTCAAAAATCAACCTAGACATCATGTCTAATTTGATTCAGGAGGGCTATTTTAACCTAAGCACCATGCTTAATTTAAAACCCCTTAGAAGTAAGATCATCATTCCTAAACTAAGCACCAAGCTTAATTAAGAGATAAATGAAACTACTCCAACCTAGACATATACTAAAGCAAATAAAGGTAGCATGAGAGCATTTATAGAGATCTACTCAATAGGAGATGAAGTAGTGTGATTAGTATTTAACAAATTGAGCATGTCTCAAAGGTAGGGATAACCAACATAGCAACATGGCAAAGGATGTTTTTATGTAAAGTACTCCCCCAAGCTTGAATTTTGCAAAATTCAAGTTTGGATGAATTTAATTCAATGTTGCATGATGATTGGTTAGACATACCTTGTGCTTGTCATTCATCCAATCTTCT
Source organism: Sorghum bicolor (assembly GCF_000003195.3). Lineage (NCBI taxonomy): Eukaryota > Viridiplantae > Streptophyta > Magnoliopsida > Poales > Poaceae > Sorghum > Sorghum bicolor. The sequence continues at coordinate 15,833,431 of NC_012871.2, read as the reverse complement.
TGCTCCAATCCTGGAAAGGTTAGTGACAAGAATACCCGAAGGAATATTTTTATAATTATTCTTATATGCTCAACACACAAGGTAATGTTGCAAATAATTCAAAGCTCATGTTACGATCTGATCAGTGCTTATTTTAGGACACTAAGCTTGTCCTTGGGAAACCATTAATTTATGTTAGCGAAGTGGTTTCCCCTCCAACTCTGACCTATATCAAGATCAACTCAACGAGATCTGCAATATTTATTATAGACATATGCATCGACAACCGCCCTTTTAAATTTTTTATAAATAGAAATGATGAGGGGGTTGGAGATCTCAAATGTGGTGATGTTGGAGAGACCAATGGATTGTGAAGATGTTGCATATGAGCATGGAGTAAATGGAGTGGCTATGAAATAAATTCCATGCTCATTAATGCTTAGAGTGAAATCCATGTGGTATGGTGAAAATGGTAAGGTGAGTGTGGTATAAAAAGGAAAAGAAAAAGGATACACGGACGACTTGGTTCGAAACTAGCACAGCTACCGTTCCCCGGCAATGGTGCCAGAAAGCTTGTTGGGTATTTTAAACGCAAACAGAAAAATCCGCAAGCGCACGGATACCGATGTAGCTTTCACCCGGGAGTATTCCAGAGTATCGATTTTCCACAGAGAACGTGAGTGTACTAATTAAGATCTAAGATCGCCCAAGCATAACTATATAATTATTTTTGGTGGGAAGAGAGGAAGTTTCCTGAGAGTTCTCTAGTTGATCTAAGAATCAAGAATTACTTCAAGATTATCTATATTGGGACATCAGAGCACTAACCACGGAAAGAGATGAGAAGGGGGCTAGGAAGGTCTGACTACGGTCCTACAAACACCGATCCGAACGAGGTGGAATACGTCGACCGTTAGGGCTGTCACTACCCTAAGACTACCACAATAATCCGCAGGATTGGGTGCAATTCTAGGTAATTGCAAGACTAAACACCACGTCTAATCTATTAATTACTACTCTAGCGTTATAAAGACTAGAGCACTTGATGTAAGCGGGAATACAATAAATAACTTGAATGTAAATAAAAGTAATTAAAGAACTCAGGAATTATGAATTGAAGAACCTGGAGAACGATGAAGAATGAATCAGTTGCTGCAAAAGTACAATGTTGAGGAAGATCCGACAGATCCAGCTCCTCCTCCGCTCTCCTCTTCTCTCTCCCTATTTTCTAGATTACAACTAGAACTAACTAGAACTAGAACTAGAGTAGCTAGAACTAGAACTAGATGAACTAGAACTAGATCTAGATGAACTAGAGGTAGAACTAGAAGAACTAGAGGGACCCTCTCTACTTGGATGAAGAATTGAAACCCTAGCTTTGATTCTGTAGAAGAGGTATGCTCTCCAGGGACCAGGGGGGTCTAGTTTTATAGTCCCTTCAAGTGAATATGGGCCGTTGGATCAAACCGACATTAATCGCACGGTTTTCCTTGATCCTTTAGGTCGGTGGAGCGTTGTCCCGAAAGAGAGTCCTGATTGGGCACTGTAGCTGGGCGGGCGCCCAGGAGAGTAGGGCGGGCGCCCTGCCTCGGAGCCCGATTGCCTTCCCGTTCGTTCCCGTGGCTTCTGGAGTCTTCTAGATGGTAGAAAATTGCGCGGCACGTTAATATCTCTATGTAATCCTGACGTGTGGGCCTTTCTTCCATATTTCCTAATAACCCCCTGCAGAAATAGACAAACACCAAAACTCGTGGAATTCTGTCAGATAAAACCCTAAGTCTAGGTGTTGGTTGCATTTAGATCCTTTTCCATGATTAGTTGACGGTTAAATGTGAGCATTAAGGACCGTCAACAGGATGGGCACCCGCCCCACCCCCTTGGGCGCCCGCCCAGCCAGAGTAGCCAATCAGGCTCTGGTTCACGGATTCTCGATCTACCGCCTTTGAGGATTAATCTTAAGCGCACATTTAAGTTGATTTGATCCAAAGGCTATGGGTCCTCCTAGGGGTGGAAAGATTAGTACCATATCACTAGTTCAAGGTAGAGGAGGGGTCAGATGCCCCCTCTAAATACAAGCCTAACCCCCTTGAATGAGTTGTAGAGGCGTCCCTCGAATGGATGACCTCTCTTCTCTAGAGAATTAGGGCTAGACATTCCAATGTAGTAGATTAGTTCTAGTTGGGAGTTAGGGAGAGTGGAGGTATGCTCCCGTTCTGGAGGGGTCTTCAGAGTTTTGGTATGTTTTCATATCTCTTCTTTGTAAGACTTATGCTTTAATATATTATCTTCTCTATTTACTTTATGCCTATTTATGATTAGTGTAGTTGGTATATCTTGGCATGGGATCTCTGTTTGTATTGAGTACACTAGTTATCCATGGTAATTAGAGTAGTAAACACTAGTGTAGACATGGTGTCTATGCTATAGTTTACCTAAGGTTGCGCTCAATCCCACGGATAGTTGTGGTAGCCCTAGGGTGACAGCCCTATTAGGCCTTTGTAATCCACCACGTTCGGATTGATATTTCGAAGAGCTTTTTGGCAGCCTTCCCACGACTAGTTTCTTCCCAGTCTCTTTCGAGAGTCGAAAAGGTACTGTTGCTCCAAAGTGTGAATATATGATTGCTATATCTTTTCATATTCTATTATCTTAGAACCTAAGTAATAGAGAAGTACAAAAGAACCTTGATCTTTTCTGTTGTCCTCCCGCTTTGACTATCTATACATATCATTGAATTCTCTTATACACACTTAATTGAATTATCTTATATTATATTATTTACCCCAACTTTAGTTTAGTTGATACTCTAAGTTAGTAGATTTAGGATAGTCAATTATTAGATTCTTAACCCTAGTTTCCCTATGGTAAAATATAAATAATGATACCTGAATACTCCCGGTAAAATGCTACAATGATGTTCTGTGCGCTTGCAGAATCTTGTATATTTCTTTTTGCACTAATGAATATCATCAAGCATTTCTGGAGGTGTTGCTGGGTATAGGTTTAAAAGTCTATTCTTAGTAATGATGTTAAGAAATGTCAACAAACCCCTACTACAAGCACTTTCAGGTGCAAGATAATACAGGACCTGACCCTCTCACTGGATGTAGGGCAGCGTTAGCCCAAACCAGTATAAATTCTATCTTCTTTTTGCATCACCATCTGGGTTAAGGGCACACAGACTTGTTGCTCATTAAGTTCCTAGATCACGTGTCCAAACACCGACAGTTGGCGTGCCAGGTAGGGGCCTTCTGCATGTGACACCTTTTCCTTCGGGAAAACCCAGATGGCGGATGGTTTTCGCCCGCTTCGCCTCAGCACCATCATGAGGTTTGGGAGTTTGGAGTTCATGTCTCTCGGCTCCGGCTACGACATGGTCCTTCTCCCACCTCGTGATGACGCTGAGCCTCGTCCTGAGCCTCTCTTGCCCTAGCTGGTACGCGGGAGACACTCGGGACATCATGCAGGGGGAGCCCGGCGTGGGTGACTGAGGTCCAGGATCCCTAACCCCGTTTCCAAGGGCTGGACACCCCAAGATCTCCCCCACATGTTTCTCATCAGATGGCCCATGCCTCTGGCTCATGACGAGCCAGGGAGAAGACTCGCAGAACCGCAAGCTTCGCTCCTAGGCCCAGCAGGGGGACGACACAACCCCCTATCCTGCCGTAGCCGAAGTGTAGGGCCCTAGCTCTGCTACGGCCTAACGAGGGGGACCCAGGGGCCTTGACTTTGCAGCTCCTTCCCCCATTGCCCTCAGAGCCTGAGGTGATGGAGGAAGGACCCACGAGTACACCTTTCATGCTCTCTTACTGTCACAAGAATGTAGCCATGACTTATGCCTCTTCCGCAAGCACTTTGTTAAGTGCGTATGTGGATTTCCCGAGCCACCATTTGAGGTCTACTGTTGACCTCATCGCCACCCCACCCACATCCTCCTACCCCAAGGAGGTTTCCTTGGATGAGGGTGTGTGGGCCGGCATGGACTTCTCCTGCCTCGGCGATCTGGAGACCCTTTTCCACTTTCTTGAAGCGAGTAACTATTGTTTTGGTTACTCAGACTCTGATGGGGACGACTATGACCCATCCTGCTTGTGCTTCGACCTCGAGACCAATGAAGTAGCCCTAGCCGATCAAGGCAGCGTGGGACCAGCTGAACGTCAGAATGCGACTCCCACGCCCAACGGGACCCATGCAGATGATTGTTGAGCACAAGGAGCCGCATCCACCATGACATGACCTTGGCGTCCTGACCTTGAGCAACTCAAGGAGCTTGAGTCCAAACTCAAGGAGGAGCCCATACGCCTATGCCAGCTGCGCGAGACCCTAGAGCACGATCAGCCCACTCGAGAAGATGGGGAGCAGCTTGACGTCATGCTCACGACGTCAACTGATGCAGCACCGAAGATGCTGGAGGACAGGATGCCCCTCTCTTTAGCATAGCCATCCAGAACATGATGGCTGCTGCACTACTCCTCAGAGCGATGCCCAAGCCCTCCACCCCTAAAGGGAGGTGCATGCACCAAGGGCTCCAGGGGCCCTTGGAGCATGCTCTGGTGCAGAACGATGAAAGTTCTACATCACAGCATCACAGTTCATGAGCCGAGCTAGCTAGGAACCACCCCCCCCTAGGGAGGTTGGCCTTGGCACGTGCACCCAAGCCCACCAATCCCCAAGAAGGAAACAAGGCCAAGTTCGTACTTGAGTGGGTCGACGCCAATCTCGATGCACGAGCCACCCTTGACGCTCGGTGTCGCGACAGGGACGAGGCCGAGTCCTAGAGATACCGACCGCGGAGGGGTGGGAGGTACAACCCCGAGCATGACCGTAGCACGTCGCCCGAGCCTCTTTGCCCTTGCATCTTTAGTGAGGCAATTCACAGGGCCAAGTTCCCTGCCTAGTTCCGCCAGCCGGCCAACGTCAGCAAATACTCGGGGGAGACAAATCCCGAGCTCTGGCTCGCGGATTATCGCCTAGCATGCTAGCTAGGCATGGCGGAGGATGACATGCTCATCATCCGCAACCTGCCGTTGCACCTGGTCAATTTGGCCAGGGCTTGGATCGAGCACCTCCCCGAGCGAATGATCCATGACTAGGCATTCATTGTTGGCACCTCCTACAAAGAGCTTGTGCACGAGCTTGGACGCAAGACCCCCACGAGCACCAGCCAGCTGCTCGACATCACCACCATTTTCGCCTCCAGAGAAGAGGACGTTGGGGCAATCTTCACCGATGGCAAGGCCAAGAGGAAGCAGAAAGACGAGGCCACCGAGGCCTCGGGCTCCCGAGATCCCAAGAAGAAGAAGAAGGGTCAGAAGGGGAGCAGGGTTAGTACGACGACAACCTTGTCGCCATGGCGGATCGCAAGAATGCTAAGCGACCCCTGCGAAACATGGCCTCTTCGACAAAATGTTGAAGAAGCCATGCCCTTATCACAGGGGGCCCACCAAGCACACCCTAGAGGAGTGCACCGTCCTATGCTGATTCTACTCTAGCGCTCCTCACAAGGAAAATGTGGAGGAGTCGCCGAATGACAAGGATGACAACGACAAGGGGGACGGTTTCCCCAAAGTCAAGAACTGTTTCTTGATCTTTGGAGGATGTGCGGCTCGGCTCACCGCAAGCTAGAGGAAGCGCGAGCTCTGGGAGGTTTGTGCGGTTAGCACGGCTGCGCCCGCCTACCTCAAGTGGTCGGAGAACGCCATCACCTTCGAGCGCAGCGACCACCCGGATCGGATCCGGAACCCCGGGAGCTAGCCACTCTTCGTTGACCCCATCATCACTGAGACACGACTCACCAAGGTGTTGATGGATGGAGGCAGCGGCCTCAACATCCTCTACACCGAGATCTTGAACCTTATGGGGATCAGTAAGTCTCTTTTGAGGGCCAATGCCTCACCTTGCCAGGGTGTGGTACCTGGGCACCAAGCCTACCCCCTCAGGCAGATCGATCTGCCCGTCTACTTTGGTATTGAAAGGTCCTAATATGGCTAGAGGGGGTGAATAGCTGTTGGGTATTCTTAAGATCTTTACTAAAAGTAGACTTAGTTTTCTAATTCTAGTAACGGTGCCAAAAATGCCAAACCTATCCCTCATACCACTTAAGCCAACTTGTCATCTCCAGCATGACATGAGAGACGCGGTATTGAAATATGCAATTGCTCTTCTAAATAAATAATGAATGAGATCTACAAGCGCACAGATTAATACCGATGTAGCATTTTAACCGGGAAGTATTGCAGGTATTGATATTTATATTTTTACCACTGGGAAAGGATTAGTAACCATCAATGCTGATTATAGAATAGAATATAAGATTGAGTATCTATCATTGCATGTATAATTGAGAACATTTATCTAATTCTTTCATACAGGGATAAGTGTCACATAAAGGATATATGAAGTAATGAATAGTGACAAAGATAATTAATCTGATCAGCATAACTTAGCCACATATAAATATGATAAGCACCTCAATTAGATATTCTAGAAAGTCATTAGCATGGTATTAGAACGAACTACAAGAATATTTCCTAAGTTATTCTCAACTATATAGTCTAGCATTATCATATTTAGTGCAAGCATACTTAGCAATCATTGTGAGACAAGACTACGCCCATGCATAGTGATATTAGCAAGGTAAATGAGAAACATAGCAATCACTCCCATGTAATAATGTTGCTCTGCCAGCCCAATACATAAGAGGGGGACTATATTAGAATCAATGAAGCTGTCACTATCACGAACTACCCCACGATCTGGCATATTGGGTACAATCGCAGATAAATACGGTATAAGCACCACGCCTACACAATATCTACCATTTACCCATGGATCCGATGGATAAACGCTATATGATCCTAAACATGTATATAGATCCAATCTAACTAAGCCAAGTATATAACTATGAGAAACTAAGAACAATATAATCTTGAATATAAACAAGTAGAGCAAAGTCATAAGCAATATATTGAAGTAGAACAAAGTCATATTCATAATATTGAAGAACAAAGATGATTAGAGAACAATTAGAAGGACAATTAGAGAATTACCAAGAATCCTCTTGACAGATCCGGAAACCAATCGAAGATTGACTCCTTCTAGTTCTAATCCTATGTAGCTATGCTAATCTAAATATCTAATTGATGTAGTGGCTCTAATCTTGATCAGAGGCTTCTTCTCCCTTGAGGAATAATGAATTAGGGTTGAGAGGCTCTCTCCTCCAGGGGCCAGGGGGTCTGGTTTTATAGTCCCTTCAAGTGAATATGGGCCGTTGGATCAAACCGACATTGATTGAACGGTTATCCTTGATCCTTTAGGTCGGTGGAGATTGATCCCGAAAGAGAGTCCTGATCCAACTCTGTGAGGGGGCGGGCGCCCAGGTCAACTGGGCGGGCGCCTAGTGCCTGGCCCCGTTCGGCCTCCGCTTCCTTCCCATGGCTTCTGGAGTCTTCTAGATGTAAGATAATTGCGCGGCACGTTGATATCTCTATGTAATCCCGACGTGTGGGCCTTTCTTCCTTATTTCCTCATAACCCCCTGCAGAAATAGACAAACACCAAAACTCGTGGAATTTTGTCAGATAAAACCCTAGGTCTAGATATTGATTTCATTTGGATCCTTTTCTTTGTTTATTTGTTAATTAAATTTGATACTTAAGGACCGTCAACAAACTCCCCCAAGCTTACCTCTTGCTCGTCCCTCAGCAAGGATAGATTAGAAGTTGCTGCAATACTTTTAAAAATTGACGGTACACATGCTCTTTAAATAAAATCTCATCTCTGAGTTAGAGTAAACTGTCAAGACTTAAAACTTATTCATTTTACCTTTCACCACGGGACTTGTAACCGTCACTTTTGTCTTGAGTAGTTAAAAGATAGAATAGTCTAGCCAAGTGCCATATCTCTTATTCTTGATCAGCTATAGCTCTAGAGTTTTTTGCAGATTTTCAAATAAAACTCAGAGATTCCTTGTATGATTCTCTCATATCTCTCTTTTGTGGTATTTCTGGATCCTTACCAATGCATTGATGGTATATGCCTTCTCTCAAAGTATGTGGTATTTATGGTATAAAGCATTGCCTTCTCTCTCACCCTACTCTAATAAGACTTTTAATATCTGGAGCTCATAGGTGGGAGATAAAGTATACATACTTACAAGACATTTATTGCATAGTCAAACCATGGATCCAAAGAAACAAATCAATAAGTCAAATCAAGATATGCATGTGTGGCGAATGAATGGTGTATGGTGATGATGGTGATAACAATGGTGAAAGCCTAATTCTACTTTTGCTCTTTGAGGGGATACATACCTTCCTTGCTGTTTTGAAATTTTGTGAGGAGAATGAGATGCTCTTCTTTTTTCTTTTTCTTTCCTCTCAGGTGGGTATCTTGTACCCCTAATTCTACTATCGGACACTTGTCCATTTTTACCTCTCGTCTCACTCCTTTTTTTCTCTTCCGAGGTTCCGGGCACTTGCCCCTTTTTATTTCCTCGTATCTTTTTTTCTTTTTTTATTAGAGCACTCATCTCTTGAGATAATATAGCAAGTGGTAGTAACAAGATAAGTTGAGCATTTATTTCACAGGGGAAAAACATAAATGTTTTTGGCTATTCTCTCCCGGGTTAGGAGTGGAATATTTTTGGGTGATTCTGGAGATGGAAATGAGTGGATATATGTGGATGGTACTTCCGGAGTAGAAGTAGCATGTATGAGTGAATGTGCAAGTGAATCTTGATTTAACCACATGACAAGCTCCTAGGGGTCTACACAGCTTGACCACACTCAATGCTCATAAGCAGTAAAAAATAAATGCGTGGCTCAAAGTCTAGCAAGCATGTATATATGGCTGTGGTAGGAATTTAAACTCTCATCATACAGGAACTCATCATGTGTTATTTTAAAGATTTTAAAAGATAACATTCTTCAAAATTCTAGCATCTCTAGGAACATATAAACAGCAGCTCAACCTTCCCATATCGTATCCGTTAACAACTTAGATTTCAGATCAAGGTTTCTTCCCACAAGTTTAGGTTTAGAGCAAGCTTTAAATTATAACAGTTATGTCTAAACTTGAGAGAGAACTGCAAATTTTAAAATTAGTGTTGACGGTCCTTAAGTATCAAATTTAATTATCAAATAAATAAAGAAAAGGATCCAAATGAAATAAAGATCTAGACTTAGGGTTTTATCTGACAGAATTCCACGAGTTTTAGTGTTTGTCTATTTCTGTAGGGGGTTATCAGGAAATATGGAAGAAAGGCCCACATGTCAGGATTACGTAAAGATATTAACGTGCTGTGCAATTATCTTACATCTAGAAGACTCGAGAAGCCACGAGACCGAAGCGGAGGCGAATCGGGGCCAGAGACAGGGCGCCCGCCCTATCCAACTGGGCGCCCGCCCCCTGTCCAAGTCCAATCAGGACTCTACTTTGTGGGAAGTCTCCACCGACCTAAAGGATGAATCTAAACCATACAATCTATGTTGGTTTGATCCAAGGGCCCATATTCACTTGAAGGGACTATAAAACCAGACCCCCTGGCCCCTGGAGGAGAGAGCCTCTCAACCCTAATTCATTGTTCCATCAAGGGAGAAGAAGCCTCTGATCAAGATTAGAGCCACCACATCAATTAGATATCTAGATTAGCATAGCTACATAGGATTAGAACTAGAAGGAGTCAATCTTCGATTGGTTTCCGGATCTGTCAGGAGGATTCTTGGTAATTCTCTAATTGTGCTTCTAATTGCTTTCTAATTATCTTTGTTCTTCAATATTATGAATATGACTTTGTTCTACTTCAATATATTGCTTATGACTTTGCTCTATTTGCTTATATTCAAGATTATATTGTTCTTAGTTTATCATAGTTATGTACTTGGCTTAGTTAGATACGATCTATATACATGCTTAGGATCGTATAGCGTTTATCCATCGGATCCATGGGTAAATGATAGATATTGTGTAGGCGTGGTGCTTATACCGTATTTATCTGCGATTGTACCCAATATGCCAGATCGTGGGGTGGTTCGTGATAGTGACAGCTTCATTGATTCTTATATAGTCCCCCTCTCGTGTATTGGGCTGGCAGAGCAACATTATTACAGGGGAGTGATTGCTATGTTTCTCATATTCCTTGCTAATATCACTATGCATGGGCGTAGTCTTGTCTCGCAATGATTGCTAAGTATGCTTGCACTAACTATGATATGCTAGACTATATAGTTAAGAATAACTTAGGGAATATTCTTGTAGTTCGTTCTAATACCATGCTAATGACTTTCTAGAGTATCTAATTGAGGTGCTTATCATATTTATTATGTGGCTAGATCAGATTAGTTATCCTTGTCACTATTATTATTTCATATATCCTTTATGTGACACTTATCCCTGTATGAAGAGTTAGATATAATGTTCTCAGTTATACATGCAATGATAGATGCTCATTCTCATATTCTATTCTGTAATCATTAGTGATGATTTCTAATCCCTTCCCAGTGGTAAAAATATAAATAACGATACCTAGAATACTTCCCGGTTAAAATGCTACATCGGTATTAATCTGTGCGCCTGCAGATCCCATTCATTATTTATTTAGAAGAGCAATTGCATATTTCAATACCGCGTCTCTCATGTCATGCTGGGGATGACAACTTGGCTTAAGTGGTGTGAGGGATAGGTTTGGCATTTTTGGCACCGTTGCTAGATTTAGAACTTAGTCTACTTTTGGTAATGATGTTAAGAATACCCAACAAGCATTTTTGGCGCCGTTGCCGGGGAAGGTTGATTACCAATCAGGAATGGAATAAAAGATTTTGAGTTATCATTCGCATCACTAATATGATTGAGCTTATCTATTCTCTCATACAGTTTTACCCCGATATTTTTCTATTTTATCTTGTGCAGGGGAATGTATGAATAGAAGACATCTTCTAGGAAATTTTGTTGACAATCCTGAAGCATTATTCAAGAAGACGAGGGCCAAGCTAAAGAAATCATCAACACTTCACGAAGAAGCTTCATCCAATCAAGAAGATCACCGGAACTTGTCTTCAGAGTTTGAAGCCATGGCGAACAAATCGATCCGCGAGTTCTCAGCTCCCACTACGGACAACATCCGCACTGGACCTGCTGCAGAGATCGATGGCAACTTTGAGCTCAAGCCTGGACTTATCAACATGGTGCAATCCAACCAGTTCTGTGGGAAGGCACACGAAGATGCTAGTGCTAATTTACAACACTTCCTAGAGATTTGCAACACATTCACCATAGCAGGAGTTTCCAAAGACGCTATACTACTTCACCTCTTCCCATTCTCACTGTTAGGAAGAGCGAAGCAGTGGTTCTACGCTACAAAGTAGAAGAATACTACGTGGGCACTCTGCTCAACAAACTTTCTGGCAAAGTTCTTTCCCATGGGCAAGACCAATGCTCTCCGTGGGAAGATTACAAGTTTTCAGCAACAAAATGATGAATCTGTTCCAGAAGCATGGGAGCGCTTTCAAGACTACATCCTAGAATGTCCCCATCATGGAATGGAGAGTTGGCTATTGATGCAGACATTCTATCATGGGCTCAGCAACAGTGCCCGAGAGACCATGGATGCTGCAGCTGGAGGAGCATTCTTATCACTTACTATACCACAAGCCACAGCTCTTGTGGAGAAGATGGCGTCCAATCAAAGCTGGAATGAAGAGAGGACCCAGACATGCAAGAGAGGTGGAGGTATGCATCAGTTGAAGGAGGTAGACATGCTGTCTGCAAAGCTAGACCTGCTCATGAAGAAGCTCGATGATAAAGCTGGAGACAAGAAAGAAGTTATGCACATCTACGACTCTCACATGACTTGTGAGGAGTGTGGAGACACTGGACACTCAGGCAACCACTGCCCTAAGATGCTTGAGGATGTGAACTACATCAACAACAACTACTACTACAACCGTCCTCAACAAAATCAAGGTTGGAATCAACAGAGGCCTAACTACTCAGGTAATTATCAAGGTAACAATTCTTACAACAATAATAATAATTTTCCACCTTTGAGAGAGTTAGTGTCTAATCAAGGAAAGCTAATGGATAACCTATCTAAGAAATTGGCATCTAATGATAAAATGCTAGAAAATATAAATAATAGAATGGATAATTTCTCTACTGCCATCAAGAATCAAATTAGCTTTAATAAAATGATTGAATCTCAGTTAAATCAGATAGCTGCTGCTGTTCCTACTCTAACCCCGGTATACCATCACAACCGGAAGGATTAGAATCTGCAAATCTTGTAGACGTGTTTGATGCAGGTAATTGGAGTAACCCCGTCAATGAATTTTCTACTGACCGTCTGCCGGTCAAGAGAGGCGATCCAGGACGCCCCGTCATCCCGATCTCCATCGGCATGGTGGACTTCCCAGAAGCACTCTGCGACTTTGGCTCCAGTGTCAACATTATACCCAGGGTACTCTATGAGAAATTCTTTACATATCCTTTATTAGAGACAACCATGTGTTTGCAGTTTGCAGATCAGACGATAACTTTTCCAAAAGGAATAGTGAGGAACCTTTGTGTCCGAGTTGGTACCTTGTATGCACCAGCAGACTTCATAGTGGTAGAGACCGGAAATGATGAGAGAGCACCTATCATCCTAGGGAGGCCATTTTTGAACACCACGAGAGCTATCATCTACGCCAGTGCTGCTAAGATCAGTTTCTACGTCAAAGGGAAGAAGGAAACATTTTTCTTCAAAAACAAGACTACACAAATTCAAGATCAATCCAGACGTCAATCAAGGAAGAGGACCAACAGGAACAAGCAAGTGTGGACCGAGTCAACTAAGATGGTCACTGTAGTCCATGGAGGCCAAGATCACCAACTTAAGTCACCATTTTTGACCAAGAAGGACGACCCAGGAATGCCAAGCATCTACTGCTCCATAAATGGATACAACTTCTACAAGACGATTTGCGACACCGGATCAGGCGTCAACATAATGGCCGCAGTCACCTATCGGCTCTTGTTCGGGACCATGCCACTAAGACCAACATACATTCAGCTCCAGATGGCAGATCAGACATTTCGAGAAGTTCAAGGAATAGTATCTGATGTCCCAGTCAAAATAGACGATCATTTTGTCTACACAGACTTTCAAGTTGTTGACATGGGAGAAGACGAGTATGATCCACCCATCATCCTTGGAAGACCGTTCCTCAGCACCGTTAAAGCCATTATCTACATTGGAACCGGAGAAGTCCATATGCACTTCCCCTCAGAGAAGGTACGCTGTTATTTTACTGACCCTAACTATATCATTGAAGAATCTAAGCAGGTAAGAAAACGACGCAACCGCAACCAGAGGAGGCAGATCATTAAGGACGGATGGGCAGACTATGAAGGAGAAGTTGTAAGGTCAGAAGACGTAGAGTTTAAACAGAATTATCCAGAGGAGATTGAAGTACCGAGTCAGGTGTGGAAAATGAAGATAACTATACAAGAAGAGGAGGCGCTGCCAGAAGTACCGACTACGCCACCCAACGAACCTCAGGACGATTAAGAAATTGGAGAGTCCCGTTCAGAGGACTTAAAAACACCGAACGCCTTGCCAAGAGGTAAACTTGGTAGTTACCCTTTCCCTTTCAGTTATTTTAAATAGTTTACTTAGTTAAACATGCTCATACTGTCTTAAAAAGAAAATAAAAATGTGAAAAATAGTAAGCCCCATGTGAATAGATGAGTGGCATAAAACCCATACGTACATTCACTGTGGTGGCATAAAAATAAAATAAATATTTTTTCTGCTTTATAAAATAAAAATATAAAAACAGGAAGTAATAATTATTAAGGAGTCTCAAGATGATAAAGGCTAGATATTTATGCTAACACTTAATCAGTTCCACAAGCTTTGTTGTCTATTTGAGCTCCACAAAATTTAAGAATCAAGAAGACTAGCAGACGGAGGACATTCTAATCGCTGTCAGAATGCTGCTTTCAAATACACCTCTGCCACCTGCTAGCTACATCAAGAGAAATTACGTCAAAATTCAGCTTGGGGGAGAGCACCCCCATTTATCTCGATAAGTATTTCTATCTATCTATCTTTATATTTATATTATTTTAGAATATTAATACACATAAACTATGGGAAAACCAAATAAAGATTTTATGCTTATATATATATTACTTAGTGTGTTTAATTAATAAATAAAGTGGCTATGCTAATCTGTATCTAATAAAACTTAAGCATGGATATGATGAATAGTTGCTCTGCCTAATTTGCACATTTTAAGTTCTCTATCAAGTTAAGACATAACTGTTATAATTTAAAGCTTGCCCTAGACCTAAACTTGTGGGATGAAAACTTGATCTGAAGTCTAAGTTGTTAACGGATACGATATAGGAAGGTTGAGCTGCTGTTTATCTGTTCCTAGAGATGCTAGAATTCTGGAGAATTTATCTTTGAAAATCTTTAAAATGTTGCATGATGAGTTCCTATATGATGAGAGCTTAAATTCCTACCACAGCCATATATACATGCTTGCTAGACTTTGAGCCACACATTTACTATTTACTGCTTATGAGCATTGAGTATGGTCAAGCTGTGTAGACCCTTAGGAGCTTGTCATGTGGTTAAATCAAGATTTCACTTGCACGTTCACTCATATATGCTACTTCTACTCCGGAAGTACCATCCACATACATCCACTCATTTCCATCTCCAGAACCACCTAAAAATATTCTACTCCTAATCCGGGAGAGAATAACCAAAAATATTTCTGTTTTCCCCTTGTGAAATAAATGCTCAAGTTATCTTGTTACTACCACTTGCTATATTATCTCAAGAGATGAATGCTCTAAAAAAAAGAGAGAGAGAAGAAAATAATACGAGGAAATAAAAAGGAGCAAGTGCTCGGAACCTCGAAAGAAAAGAAAAAGTGAGACGAGAGGTAAAAATGGACAAGTGTCCGACAGTAGAATTAGGGGTGCAAGATACCCACCTGAGAGAAAAGAAAAAGAAGAGCATCTCATTCTCCTCATAAAGTTTCAAAAGCAAGGAAGGTATGTATCCCCTCAGAAGAGCAAAGTAGAATTAGACTTTCACCACCATTGTTTTCACCATTGTTTTCACCATTGTTATCACCATCATCACCATATACCATTCATTCGCCACACATGCACATCTTGATTAAACTTATTGACTTGTTACTTTGGATCCATGGTTTGACTATGCAATACATGTCTTGTAAGTATGTATATTTTATCTCCCACCTATGAGCTCCAGATATTAAAGCCTTATTAGAGTAGGATGAGAGAGAAGGCAATGTTACTATGCCTCATACCACAAATAACACATATCTTGAGAGAAGGCATATACCATCAATGCCTTGGTAAGGATCCAAAAATACCACAAAAGAGAGACCTGAGAGAATCATACAAGGAATTCTGAGTTTTATTTGAAAATCTGCAAAAACCCCAGAGCTATAGCTGATCAAGAATAAGAGACATGGCACTTGGCTAGACTGTTCTATCTTTTAACCACTCAAGACAGAAGTGACAGTTACAAGTCCCATAGTGAAGGTAAAGTAAGTAAGTTTTAAGTCTTGACAGTTTACTCTAACTCAGAGATGAGATCTTATTTAAGAGCATGTGTACCGTCAAATTTTTAAAGATATTTTAGCAACTTCTGATCCATAGCTGAGTCTATCCTTGCTCAGGGACGAGCAAGAGGTAAGCTTGGGGGAGTTTGTTGACGGTCCTTAAGTATCAAATTTAATTATCAAATAAATAAAGAAAAGGATCCAAATGAAATAAAGATCTAGACTTAGGGTTTTATCTGACAGAATTCCACGAGTTTTGGTGTTTGTCTATTTCTGCAGGGGGTTATCAGGAAATATGGAAGAAAGGCCCACATGTCAGGATTACGTAAAGATATTAACGTGCTGTGCAATTATCTTACATCTAGAAGACTCCAGAAGCCACGAGACCGAAGCGGAGGCGAATCGGGGCCAGAGACAGGGCGCCCGCCCTGTCCAACTGGGCGCCCGCCCCCTGTCCAAGTCCAATCAGGACTCTGCTTTGCGGGAAGTCTCCACCGACCTAAAGGATGAATCTAAACCATACAATCTATGTCGGTTTGATCCAAGGGCCCATATTCACTTGAAGGGACTATAAAACCAGACCCCCTGGCCCCTGGAGGAGAGAGCCTCTCAACCCTAATTCATTGTTCCATCAAGGGAGAAGAAGCCTCTGATCAAGATTAGAGCCACCACATCAATTAGATATCTAGATTAGCATAGCTACATAGGATTAGAACTAGAAGGAGTCAATCTTCGATTGGTTTCCGGATCTGTCAGGAGGATTCTTGGTAATTCTCTAATTGTGCTTCTAATTGCTTTCTAATTATCTTTGTTCTTCAATATTATGAATATGACTTTGTTCTACTTCAATATATTGCTTATGACTTTGCTCTATTTGCTTATATTCAAGATTATATTGTTCTTAGTTTATCATAGTTATGTACTTGGCTTAGTTAGATACGATCTATATACATGCTTAGGATCGTATAGCGTTTATCCATCGGATCCATGGGTAAATGATAGATATTGTGTAGGCGTGGTGCTTATACCGTATTTATCTGCGATTGTACCCAATATGCCAGATCGTGGGGTGGTTCGTGATAGTGACAGCTTCATTGATTCTTATATAGTCCCCCTCTCGTGTATTGGGCTGGCAGAGCAACATTATTACAGGGGAGTGATTGCTATGTTTCTCATATTCCTTGCTAATATCACTATGCATGGGCGTAGTCTTGTCTCATAATGATTGCTAAGTATGCTTGCACTAACTATGATATGCTAGACTATATAGTTAAGAATAACTTAGGGAATATTCTTGTAGTTCGTTCTAATACCATGCTAATGACTTTCTAGAGTATCTAATTGAGGTGCTTATCATATTTATTATGTGGCTAGATCAGATTAGTTATCCTTGTCACTATTATTATTTCATATATCCTTTATGTGACACTTATCCCTGTATGAAGAGTTAGATATAATGTTCTCAGTTATACATGCAATGATAGATGCTCAATCTCATATTCTATTCTGTAATCATTAGTGATGATTTCTAATCCCTTCCCAGTGGTAAAAATATAAATAACGATACCTGGAATACTTCCCGGTTAAAATGCTACATCGGTATTAATCTGTGCGCCTGCAGATCCCATTCATTATTTATTTAGAAGAGCAATTGCATATTTCAATACCGCGTCTCTCATGTCATACTGGGGATGACAACTTGGCTTAAGTGGTGTGAGGGATAGGTTTGGCATTTTTGGCACCGTTGCTAGATTTAGAACTTAGTCTACTTTTGGTAATGATGTTAAGAATACCCAACAATTAGGCAGAGCAACTATTCATCATATCCATGCTAGAGTTTTATTATTAAGATTCAGATTAGCATAGCCACTTTATTTATTTATTAAACACATTAAGCAAAAGACATATTGTTGACACCGTTTTTGGACACGTATCCAGGATCGGTAGAGTGTGGATCGGCAAGACAGAGTAATGGTTACTGGTCTGCAGAAGGGTTGCCGATGAGGGCGGTTGCCGACGAGAAGACAGCTGAATATGGCTAAGTCCGTGGATGGTGATGTGTTTATGCCGATGGCCAGTATTAATCGTTGCCGATGGGGAGTCTGCCGATGACGTGGAAGGAAGACTTGGAGGTCGCCAATTGATCCGTGGTGGTGTCTCAGCCTGTCGTGGCAGGATAGGTTTATGTTTTCCTTAGTTATTTAAATCATTTTGTACACGGATTCTGTTTAAATATGGAATTCGAATTCTAGTCGTGTCTGGTTGTAGCCCTTTGAGCAGGGTATAAATATAGACCCTAGGGCCTTGTAATTAAACAATCTATCAATCAATCAAACACAAGTTTCTACTCATATTCCAACATCTACTTTTTCGACGACTTCGTCATATTTTCCTTTTTCATTACGAGTTCTTAGGAGTTCGTCGACTTAAGCTCGGCGTATTGTCAAGTTCCGCGTGAATACCTCTTGGCCGTGGCATCCGGGCGCATCGCTGTTGTCGGGACCAAAGTATTCGAGTTATCACCTTTGCCGATAGTAAGGTCAAATCGGCTGGCACACCTTAACGTTTAAATCGGGTATTAGCCCTTTGTGTTTGCAGATCAACTTTTGCATCAACACATCTTTTGGCACGCCCAGTGGGACCAGATTCAAGATCAAGATCGACATGTCGACTACTGAGTTTGATCAGGAGAATGTCATCCCTGTGACGGAAGCCAATCTCAAAGATGAGCAGAAGCAAGCTATTGCAAAAGCCATGGAGGATTACAAGCAGCAATGTTTGAGGTCCTTCAGTATCAACAGGAGCGGCGAAGTGATCCAGAAGGAAGCACTGCCGATGCCTCGGCAGGTTACTTTTGAAGCCAATCCTGGTAAACTCCAAGACATGGTTGATAGTGCTATTAACTGTGCTCTGATCAATCAAGTTGGCGTGCTGTCCAATACGGTTTTCAATGCCGTGGCTAGAACTTTCAAAGAAGGACAGTTGCCACCAGATTATGTGGGCCCTTCTCATTATCAGCCAGGATCACCGATGGTCACAGCTCCGTCGGCTGCTACAGCCGCTGCGGGCACACAAACTACCGTTCCTCCAAGCACGTTAGGAGTCACTAATGCACAATCTACGTCGATGACGACTAATCCACCAATTTCAGACGGGCAGATCAAACTTGCTACAGATCTATTGGCATCGGCAATGTCGGGATCGGTTCCTCCTAATTGGTGGGGTTATGGTATGCCCCCCGAGTTGAAGACACCTGGCACATCTCAGACAGCTGATATGAGAGGCAAGGCTCCCATGGCATCGGCACCTCCAAATATGCCGATGAACCAGAGTCCTCAGTATACTACAACTACTACTGCCAGACCTTACACTAGGAATTCTCAAGCTCCAACGTTCCAGATGCCTAACGCATCGGCAGACTCAATGCTGATGCAACAGAGGTTTATGAATCAGCCAGGGTATATCAATTCAATGATGATACCCAATTACTAGTCATCGGCAGGGTCTATGCCGATGAACGCTAATAGTGGAGGGCTTGGGCAGCAAGTCTTTCCGCAAATGCTCCAACAAAATCATCAGGCTACCGAGTTTCAACAAGGCCAGATCTATCCCGGATTCTAGAACCAAGGGTTGCCCAACCAACTGATGAATCTTGGGCAGCAGATCGGAGGACAGCAGATCGGTGGACAGCAGATCGGCAGGCAACAGTTTGGTGGTCAGCAGATGGGTGGCCAAGTGATTAACCCGATATTCCATGCAGATCGTACACCGCACAGACACGTGGAAGCTTACCAGCAGATGCCAGATCCACAACCGCCTCATCGGCAAGATGCCGATGCTTATTGGGCCGATAAGATTGCTGAAGTAATGAGAGACCAATTTGGGATAAAACCCAAAGTCAATACTTACTCTTATCGGACACCGTATCCTCCTACATATGATTTAATCCCGCTTCCAAATCGGTACAAAGTGCTGGACTTTACTAAGTTTTCAGGGCACGATGATACATCAACCATGGAGCATGTCAACAGATTCATCATGCAATGCGGAGAAGCTGCCAACAGAGACGAGTTAAGGGTTCGCTTGTTCTCGTCATCATTATCTGGATCGGCTTTCACCTGGTTTATATCATTACCTCCGAACTGAGTAATTACTTGGGCCGATCTAGAAAAGCAGTTCCACAAATACTTCTTTTCTGGAGTCCATGAGAAGAAGATCACTGATTTAGTCAAATTGAAGCAACACAATGGTGAATCAGTTGAATGTTTTGTGCAGAGGATGCGGGAAGTCAAGAACAAATGCTATAGCCTGGTTTTGGATGATCGGCAGCTAGCCGATTTGGCTTTCCAGGGCTTGTTGCCACATGTCAGGGACAAGTACGCATCCTAGGAGTTTGAAAGCTTAAGTCATTTGGTGCAGAGGATTTCTGATCAAGATATCAAGCCTTTTGAACCCAAGAGAGTATGGAATAAAAAGGTCTCCTTCGTTGATGAAGCAGCAAGCTTAGACTCTGATGAGGAACCAGTTATTGGCTTAGCAGAGTGGGTAAAAATGAGAAGCCTATGCCTTGTCCTTTTGGACACAAAGAGCCAGAGAAGTTCGCATTTGACATCACCAAGGCCGATAGGATATTTGACTTTCTACTTCAGGAAGGTCAAATCAAATTGTCACCCAATCATGTAATCCCATCGGCTGAAGAATTAAAAAGGATGAAGTACTGCAAATGGCACAATGCCACTTCTCACAGCACCAATGAGTGCAAAGTTTTTAGACAACAGCTGCAATCGGCTATAGAATCTGGAAGGATCAAATTCGACAGCTCCAAAGCTCAGAAGCCGATGAAGATTGATCAACATCCTTTCTGTCGACGAAAGCTAGTCGACAGTCTACCTTGGGGTATACCCACGATAGTAGTTTATCGGTAGACGGTGCGCAAACTACGAACTCGATGGTGACGCAAGACACGGACAAGCTTTTTATCCAGGTTCGGCCGTCGTGTGGGCGTAATACCTACGTCCTGCGTCTGATTGTATTGGATTGAGAATAATGTGTCTGAGGGGGTTCCCTTGCCCCTCCTTATATAGTCCAAAGGGCAGGGTTACAGATCTGGAAACTAATCCTAGTCAATTACAATTGCCATAGATAGTTCGATATCAATTCCTATTCTAACCGACTAGAATCCTACTTGATCTCCACGTCTTGTTTCCTTGCACGAAACTTCGAGCTGTCGGATCAAGCCTCGAACTTGTCTCGTAATGGGCCAAACCTCCTGGCCCAAGTCTAGCCGCAAGGGTATAGGGGTTTATACCCCCACACTTTCCCAACAAACATGCTGGATGCTATGGGAAAGGCCAAGGTCTTAACATCGGAAACAGCTGAAAGAAGTGCATCGGTGGATCCTCGACATCAGGTCACTACTGCCGATGCAAAAGGAAAAGGCTTGATCCAGGAGGGGACTAACATAGGGAGGCCTCCCCGATCTGGTATTGTGATAACTCACAGAAGGACTCGGGAAACTTGGCAGCAACGTGAGGATCGGTATCGGCGCCAGCAAGAAGACTACCATCGGGAAGAAGAGAGACGCCGACAAGAATGGAATCGGCATAGGGATCACTAGAATTGTTCGTTCTTCATTCATTGTTGGGAGGAAAATATTAAGCTTCCTACTGTCAGAGACTGCCCGGAATGCAATGGTTATGATCAGTATGATAGATCAAATCGGCAGTATCAGAATAATAACCGCCGTTTTGATGGGCCGATTAGGGGAAGAGCGTCGGTACGTGATCGGCTGGGGGGCAGGCTCAGTGTGCACGACAGGCTCGGCGATCATGTTGAATATTTTCCCAGGAACCAGGAAGAACTTGAAGAGATGGCTAATGCTCGAGTTCCCGATGAGTTCATATTTTGCAAGGATGCCAATACTTATCGGATGGAGTCAAAGGAAAATCATCGCCCATCGGTAAGGCAGCAGCAACTTCCTCCATGGTGTCCAGAAGGGTTGACCAGGACACAGAAAAGAAGACTGCAGCACGAAAGACGAGAAGGGCTAAGCAAGGGCGAGAACTCTGGCCAGTCTGGGGATCAGCAACAATCAGATCCTAAGGGGAAAGGTCCATCGGTGGATGTCAACATGGTATTTATGTTGCCGATGGAGTTCCTTGCACCATCCAGTGATGATGAGTTGGAGTTTTCCGACCAGATAGCTCAGTTGGCTCTAGATCCGATGACAGCCATCTTCGAAAAGCCTGCCGATGATGAAAAGCAACATCTTAAGGCTCTGTTTGTCAAAGGGAGAGTGGATGGTCAGCCAATGACCAAGATTCTAGTTGATGGTGGAGCGGCTATCAATATCATGCCTTATGCAGTGTATCGGAAGCTTGGGAAAGGAGATCAGGATTTGACCAAGACCGATACGATGCTAAAGGACTTTGGCGGCAATGTGTCTCCGGTTAAGGGAGCCATCTGTGTCGAGTTGACCATCGGCAGCAAAACCTTGCCGACAACCTTCTTCATAATTAGTGGAAAAGGTGCTTATAACTTGCTGTTAGGGAGAGATTGGATTCATACCAATTGTTGCATCCCGTCTACAATGCACCAGTGCTTGGTCCAGTGGGTAGGTGACAAGATTGAGATTGTCCTAGGAGATTCTTCTTATGTCATTGCATCGGCAGAAGCAGACACCTATGAGAGAACTAGGTGTATTTCAGGAGAAGTTTGGAAAAAGGAATTTCTCAAAGTTGTCGACTATGAAATTCCACCGATCCAAGCAGTCGGTTCTGACGAAGAGTTTTAATGGATAGGTTCGCCGATGATGGAAAATTAGGCCAGGGATTCACATCGGCCGATGATCCAGTAGAAGTAGACATAGGCAGTGGTAATAAACCTAGACCTACTTTTATTAGTGCTAAGCTAAGTTCTGAGTGTAAGCAACAGTTAACTGATTGTTAAAGGAATATAAAGATTGCTTTGCTTGGGATTATACTAAGATGCCTGGTTTGGACCGATTGATTGTTGAACATCGGTTGCCTATCAAGTCTGGATTTCAGCCACATCAGCAGCCAGCTCGCCGATGTAATCCTAATATTCTTCCTGATATTAAGGCCAAAATAACCAAACTGATTGAAGCTAAATTTATTCGGCAATGTCGGTATGCTGAGTGGATTTCCAATGTGGTTCCAGTCTACAAGAAAAATGGGAAGCTTCGGGTCTGCATTGATTTCAGGAATCTTAATAAAGCTACACCGATGGATGGTTACCCAATGCCAGTTGCCAATCTGCTAGTTGATGCTGCAGCCGGGCATCGGATTATCAGCTTTATGGATGGCAATGCAGGATACAATCAAATATTCATGGCTGAAGAAGATATTCCAAAGACTGCATTTAGATATCCTAGTCATGTTGGGTTGTTTGAATGGATAGTCATGACCTTTGGCTTGAAGAATGCTGGTGCTACTTATCAGAGAGCCATGAATTTTATATTTCATGAGTTCATCGGTAAGCTGGTGGAAATTTATATTGATGATGTGGTGGTTAAGTCTGGAGACTTCACAAAGCATCTTGCCGATTTGCGAAAGGTGTTGGAATGCACAAGGAAGCATGGTTTGAAGATGAATCCCAATAAATGTGCATTTGGTGTATCGGCAGGACAATTCCTTGGTTTCATGGTGCATCAGAGGGGGATTGAGATCAGTCGAAGATCCATTGATGCCATCAACAAAATAGTTGCTCCTACCAACAAGACTGAGCTCCAGTCCTTGATCGGCAAGGTAAATTTTATCAGGAGATTTATATCTAATTTATCTGGTAAAATTCATGCTTTCAGTCCTTTGCTTAAGTTGAAAGCCGATCAAGAATTCGTTTGGGGGAAGGAACAACAATTGGCCTTGGATGAAATCAAGAATTATTTGGTGAATCCTCCAGTCCTGATTCCACCTCAGCAAGGGAAGCCCTTCAGATTGTATCTATCTACCGATGGGATGGTCATCGGTTCGGCTTTTGTTGATGCAAAACTGATCTGCAAACACAAAGGGCTAATACCCGATTCAAACGTTAAGGCATGCCAGCCGATTTGACCTTGCTGTCGGCAAAGGTGATAACTCGAATACTTTAGTCCTGACAACAGCGATGCGCCCGGATGTCACGGCTAAGAGGTACTCACGCGGAACTCGAGAACACGCCGAGCTTAAGTCGACGAATTCCTAAGAACTCGTAATAAAAAGGAAAAAGTATGACGAAGTCGTCGAAAAAGTAGATGCTGGAATATGAGTAAAACGTGTGTTTGATTGATTTCTTGATTATTGATTACAAGGTCCTAGGGTTTATATTTATACCCTGCTCAAAGAGCTACGACCAGACACGATTAGAATTCGAATTCCAAATTACACGGAATTCGTATACAAAACAATGCAAATAACTAAGGAAATAATAAAACTACCCTTCGTGACAAACCGAAACTCCTCCACATGACAGCTGGCAGCCTCCGGACTCCTCCTTCGTGTCATCGGCAATCCCCTTGCCATAGTCATCGGCAGACCTTTTTACCCAGTCATCGGCACCATATTACTGCCTGTGGACTTAGTCACATTCAACCTCTCCCTCATCGGCAACCATCCTGATCAGCAACCCGCATCGTACTGCCACCCTATCCTGCCATCCTGGACACGTGCCCAAAAATGGTGTCAACACATGCCCCCCAGTTTCGGAGTATAAAACTATTAATGCTCCGAAATTCTCTGCAGTAATGATGCCTTCTCCGCAATTAATGCTCCTAATCTGGTAACCGACAACCTCAATCTGGACAACTCTGATCCTAATCCTCCGCAGATTCCTCGAAATCCCCAACTTCCTAAACGGGCATCTTTCTTAGTCGTACATCGGCAACAATTCCGTTACAAAGATCTGCCGATGCTCTGACCAGGATATTCGCAAAAAACGGTTACCCCCCGTCTATCCGCCCATCGGCAAGATGACCGTTATAGAATATCGCCGATGGACCGACCAGGAGATCGCGCACAGTAAAATATCTTTAGATAATGACCGCTTCCTGTCAAATCACCTGCACAATCCCTGGATTACCGTGCGAACAGTTACCATATCCACCTGAGTACCCTCGGGCTTCTCGGATGCGGCAAAGAGATAAGTCGGATTTGCCCTTGCCCATCTTGTCCTATAAATAGTTCCTTCTTGGGTACTCCTCCCCCATTACACCATTCTACTATCCAACTTTGCTTTTCCAGCGGCGGCGCCATCTACAATCCTCAAGATCTCCGACAAGCACTCCTCTTCATCAACTCCGGTGTCCTCCAACGTCCTCTTCACGACAAGATGGCCATTGGCTTCGTCGTCCCTGAGGTCAGACTTCCATCTCATCTGTTGTACCTTTTCCTCGCATTCCTGTTCATCTGCGATTCATCTTACCGAATATTTTCCTTTTCCTTTTTCTTTGTATTTTTATTCCCCAAAACACTAGGAGTTGTCCAACAAAATTGTCATCCCTACCGATCAACCACACCTTCAATGCCTCGGCCCTCTAGGGGATCCAGATCCAACCGACCTTATCAATGCAGAAACCAACAGGATTCCCTTTAGAGCTGAAAACTTTTCTTTAGATCTGTGGAAAGACACCTTTCGCTCTTGGCCCAGCCCTACTGTAGGGTGGAAAGATTGGTTCTTGAGGGTCAACAATTCTCATGAAGTTCAATGGGGTGAGAGGAAGCTAGCTCAATGCATTAGGCTATCCATTGCCGATATGCACAGGAACGAGTCATTGCTGATAGCTGCATCCTACTTTTGGTCAGACACTCTCAATGCTTTTGTTTTTGGCCACGGCCCTGCTTCTCCTACCCTTGCCGATGTAGCCATGCTTACTGGGCTAGATATATCTTCTGCCGATAGCACCCACTTTTTTGATACCGCCCCTAGTGCCAAAGTTGAGACTCGCGCTATCGGCGGTTGGTCAGGGTACATCCAGAAGTACCGCGGGAGAGGGCCTGTCACCATAAAGGAGCAAACCACCTTTCTGAACATGTGGCTGGACAAGTTTGTATTCTGTGGTCGATCGGCAGGACCGACTTCTGTCTATCTATCGGCAGCAGAAAGACTGGCTAGCGGCGGCCAATTTCCTCTCGGCCGATATTTGCTCGGCGCTGTTTACCACCTTCTTCATCAGGTAGCCCAGAAACTCCTGCTTGGCCAATCCATCAGCAACTTGGGAGGCCCCTGGTGGTTCATTAATATGTGGCTCAATCTGCACCTGCATAAGCGCCTTGGTTTCAACTTGTTCTCACAGCACTTCCCAAGAGATATAGCCGAGAATCATGTGTTGGGTGAAGAAGAATCGGCAACGCGTGCCCCCTTGAACTTTGGCAAAGCCGTTATAGTTTTACCCGGTTCAGGGAACAATCCGGATCAGATCGGCCGATTCTTCGAGACTCTGTATGAGGGTCTGGCCAGAGATGAACGACCATGGCTGGCTTATGACGATCCAGACAGCATGCTCCCTCTGACCTTCAATCCATTTGATGAAGCTCTCGACAGGGACAATGAGGTGATGATGGCAATTGTGACTCCCAGAGCCATACCAGTGAATTTCTTCGGTAGCACGAAAACCTCTCCCCAAACCTATGAATTTTATAATCCATCGGCATTAGCTCGCCAGCTAGCTTTCGGCCAATTGCCGATTGCACTTCCTTATGCCGATGTAATAAAGCCCAGAGAACCCATCGCCAACCTCCTTGAGTGGACTCGAGTAGCCCAGCTACCACCAAATGCCGATACAGATGTAGATCTATCAGAATGGGTTCCAGCCGCCTTTATTACTCAGGCATACAAGCTATGGTGGGCAGAATGGAAAGAGAATCTATTCTGTAGATCGGCCCTCTCATACCGCGGCATGATCGACCCCGAATACGAAGTCCCTGATGACACTGTAAGTATTCTAAACCGATGTCTCATTTTCCAATACCACTCCCATCGGTAACTTACCCCTGTATTCCTTTTGCAGATTGACAACACCCCCCCATCGGTTAGCAGGAGTGGCAAGCCGATCGACTTATTCCCATCAGGCCCGATCTCCTCAATCGACCATAATGCTCCCACTCTGGCTTCCATCGTGCACCGGGGTGCGCGCCTCAAGAAAGTTACCACCAGGAAAACTCAGACATCACCACCGGTAACTGCTTCCACTCTGGCGCAAGCTTTCAAGGCAATCTGTTAAAACCTTTTTCATTTATGCTGACTATCTTTGTATCGGCTATCTGTGTTCATAAACTCCTTTTGTTGTTGCAGCAAACTGGTGCATCGGCAAAAGCCAAACGCCAAGGTGCCGATACCCCCCAGTCTAGCCAGCCAAAGAGGAAGGGCATCCAAGGTGCTAAGGCTGGAACAAAGCGCCAGAAAGTGGCAACTCCTCCTCCTCCTCCGGTGTCTTCAATCCCGGTGGAATCTTCCCCTTCTTCTCCAGAAGTCCAGACACAGCATGCACCATCTCCCCAACCAATACAGGAAGCACCACAGATGGAAGAACCCCAGCAGGAAGAACCTCAAACGGAAGGTACATCAGCTGACGTAGGTGAACAAACAACTGGCCCGGCAGGTCCAGTTATATCATCGGCGGTTTCCCCGATTCAAGCAACTGTTGTTTCTCCTCCGGGTAACATATCTCAACAATACTTCCGCCGATAAACTCATTCTCATTTAGTCTCATAATCCTTCCTGTCTTCTTTCAGGCGATATCGTTCCATCGGCAACATTTACCGATCAACCTGTAGCTCCATCGGCATCTTTGAGTCAAAGGCAAGAAATCGCCTTGAAGCAAGTAAGTCATCCGATTTCCCACCAGTATCGTCTGCCGAAGTTCTGACCATGAAGCTAACTTATTTCATCTTTATTTTCAGGAACAAGATTCTCCCAACAGTTTATTCTCCTTCGCCGTTGATATCTTCGAAGAAGAAGGCGAGGAAGCAAGCTCCTCTCGGGCAGTTGGAACTGTATCGGCAGAAACCAGAGCTAAGCTGGAAGAGTTATCGGCCATACTTCATCAAGACACAACTCAACTGGTCAACGATTCTGACCCAGCCAAAGCCCTGTTCAAGACCCTTAGAGGCCAAATTCCTGCCGATGCTGAAGAAACACTCTTCCATGCTGCACACCTAGAAAGCCGTCAGCTACAGTACCAGAGAGCCACTCGACGCCTTGCCGACAGAGCCGCTCAAATCCAGCTTTCTGAGGAGATGATGAAAGAAAAACTCTTAGCCGATGAGAAACATAAGAACATCGGCACCTTAAAGTCCTCAGGTGATGTACTGAAGCAGAAAGTGTCTGATCTATCGGCAAAAAGAGAAGCTCTACTGGCCGAACTCAAGCAAGTAGAGGACGCTCTGTCCCAAGCCCAGCAAGAAGAGAGTCAACTGCCGGAGACCATCAAGCACCTTGAAAAAGAACGAAACGTCCATGGTCGCAAAGCGCTGCAGCTGAAGAGGAAGCTGAAGCCGATAGAAGGTTCTGCCGATGATGATATCAAAGAGATAGAAACAGGCAATCAGATTCGGCTGCGCGCCATATCAGCAATCCAAGCGCTGCTGAACATCTGAAGCTTTCATCGGCAACACCCCTTTGTTTTTCCGCTTTCAGCTTTTAGTCTAGCCGATAAGACTGTTATCGGCATTTTTTGAAACATTAAGTCTGCCCCCGAACATTTAAATCCAGCCGATAGGAGTGTTATCGGCACTTAAACTTTTATGCGTCGACCCATATGCTGGGGTAGTACTTCTTTAAATATTTGCCATTTAATGCTCTGGGAAATTCAACTCCTTCGAGAGTTTCTAGAATATAGGCATTACCAGGAGCTGAGTGTCTTATCCGATAACGACCTTCCCAATTAGGAGACCACTTCCCAAACTTCGAACTTTTAGTCCCGACTGGCAAAATCAACTTCCATACCAAATCCCCATCGGCAAACTCCTTAGCCTTTACTTTTTTATCATACCATCTAGCAACTCTCTTCTTATTTTCTTCTATACTCATTAACGCCGTTAACCGATGCCCTGCTAAATCATCTAACTCATCGGTCATCAAAGTGGCATAATCATCGGCAGCCAATTGATCTTGAAAAGATAATCGCCTAGATCCAGCCTTAATCTCCCAAGGCAACACTGCATCATGTCCATACACCAATTGATAAGGTGACACCTTGGTTGATCCATGACAAGCCATCCGATAAGACCACAGTGCTTCATTTAACAATGTATGCCACCGCCTAGGATTTTCTTCAATCTTTCGTTTAATAAGCTTGATAATTCCTTTGTTAGACGCTTCGGCCTGCCCGTTGGCTTGAGCATAGTAAGGAGAAGAATTCAACACTTTAATTCCCATACCAATTGCGAATTCATCGAACTCCCCCGACGTGAACATGGTGCCCTGATCGGTAGTAATCGTTTGGGGAATCCGAAATCGGTAAATAATATGCTCCTTCACAAAATCAATCATATTGGCCGATGTGACTTTCTTCAAAGGAATAGCTTCGACCCACTTAGTGAATTAGTCAGTGGCAACTAGAATGAACTTATGCCCTTTGCTAGATGGTGGATAAATCTGGCCGATCAGATCGATGGCCCACCCCCGGAACGGCCAAGGTTTTATTATAGGATTCATAGCCGATGCGGGTGCTCTCTGGATATTACCGAACTTTTGACAACCTTGACATCCCTTGAAATATTTAAAACAATCTTCAAGTATGGTTGGCCAAAAATATCCATTCCGTCGAATCATCCACTTCATCTTAAAAGCTGACTGATGCGCTCCACACACTCCTTCATGGATTTCCCCCATCAAACTTCTGGCTTCATCATCACCCAAGCATCGGAGAAGAATTCCGTCGATAGTTCGATAATACAATTCATTTTCAAGGAGCACATACTTGGTCGCTTGAAATCGAACCCGTCTTTCAACCTTTTTGGATGGATCTTCTAGATAGTCGATAATTTCTTTCCTCCAATCACCGGCACTGACTGCCGATGTCGCATTAATCATTGGCTGATATCCTGAGGCATGCTGGGCTAACCGATTAGCGTCTTCATTATGTAATCGGGGAACATGCTCCAATCGGAAGTTCTTGAATTCCTTTAACAGTTGCATACTTCTCTCGAAATAGGTTATGAGAACTTCACTTCGGCATTCATAGCTTCCGGCCAATTGATTTATAACCAACATGGAATCTCCGAATATTTCAACAGCATCAGCACGAACTTCTCTTAACAACTCCAATCCCTTGATCAGAGCTTGATACTCAGCCTGATTATTTGTTGATGTAGCAACAATCGGCAAGGAAAACTCATACTTCCTCCCCTTAGGAGAAACCAATACAATGCCGATCCCTGCCCCCCGGTCACAGGTAGATCCATCAAAGAAGAGCGTCCAGGGTGCAATTTCCAAGGTTTCCACTAGACCGCAATGCTGAGTCACAAAATCGGCCATGATCTGCCCTTTGACTGCCTTAGCCGATTCGTAACGCAAATCGAACTCCGACAGCGCTAAAATCCATTTACCGATCCTACCACTCATAATCGGCATAGATAGCATGTATCGGACCACGTCATCTTTGCAAACAACAGCACATTCAGCCGACAACAGGTAATGTCTCAGCTTGATACATGAAAAATATAAGCATAAGCACAGTTTCTCAATGGCCGAATACCTGGTTTCAGCATCAATCAACCTCCTACTCAAATAATAAATTACTCTCTCTTTCCCTTCAAATTCTTGAACTAAAGCTGAACCGATAACCGATCCATCGGTAGATAAATATAATTTGAAGGGTTTCCCTTGTTGAGGTGGAACTAAAACTGGAGGATTTACTAGATACTTTTTGATTTCATCCAGAGCCAACTGCTGTTCTTCTCCCCAAACAAACTCCTGATCGGCTTTCAATTTAAGAAGAGGACTGAAAGCACGAATTCTCCCAGATAAATTCGATATAAATCTTCTGATAAAATTCACCTTGCCGATCAAGGATTGGAGCTCGGTTTTATTGGTAGGGGCCACTATTTTATTGATGGCATCAATAGATCTTCGACTAATTTCAATACCCCTCTGATGTACCATGAAACCAAGAAACTGCCCTGCCGATACGCCAAACGCACATTTGTTGGGATTCATCTTCAATCCATGCTTCCTTGTGCACTCCAACACTTTTCGTAAATCGGCAAGATGCTTTGAGAAATCTCCAGATTTAACCACCACATCATCAATATAAATTTCTACGATCTTGCCGATGAACTCATGAAATATAAAATTCATAGCCCTTTGATAAGTAGCACCAGCATTTTTTAACCCAAAAGTCATGACTATCCATTCAAATAGTCCAACATGACCAGGACACCTGAATGCGGTTTTTGGAATATCCTCCTCTGCCATGAATATTTGATTGTAACCCGCATTACCATCCATGAAGCTGATGACCCTATGGCCAGCCGCAGCATCAACCAGTAGATCGGCGACAGGCATTGGGTATCCATCCATCGGCGTAGCTTTATTGAGATTCCTGAAATCAATGCACACCCGAAGCTTCCCGTTCTTCTTGTAAACCGGAACAACATTGGAAATCCATTCGGCATACCGACACTGCCGAATGAACTTAGCTTCAATAAGTTTAGTGATTTCGGCCTTAATATCAGGTAGAATGTTAGGATTACATCGGCGGGCTGGTTGCTGATGTGGCCGAAATCCGGACTTGATGGGTAACCGATGTTCGACAATTGATCGGTCTAAACCAGGCATCTCTGTGTAATCCCAAGCAAAGCAATCTTTATATTCCTTTAACAAACTAATCAATTGTCGCTTACACTCAGGATCTAATTTAGCACTAATAAAAGTAGGCCTAGGCTTATCACCACTACCTATATCCACTTCTACCAAATCATCGGCCGATGTGAACCCCTGGCCTAATTTTCCATCATCGGCGAATCTATCCATTAAAAACCGTCGTCAGAACCGACTGCTTGGATCGGTGGAATCTCATAATCGGCAACTTTAAGAAAATCTTTCTCCCAAACTTCTCCTGAAATGCACCTAGTCCTTTCATAAGTATCCGCTTCTGCCGATGCGATAACATAAGAAGAATCCCCTGGGACGATCTCAATCTTGTCACCTACCCACTGAACCAAGCACTGATGCATTGTAGATGGGACACAACAATTGGCATGAATCCAATCTCTCCCCAATAATAAATTGTAGGCACCTTTTCCGTTGATCACGAAAAAAGTTGTCGGCAAGGTTTTGCTGCCGATGGTCAACTCTGCACATATCGCCCCCTTGACTGGAGACACGTTTCCCTCAAAGTCTTTGAGCATCATATCGGTCTTGGTCAAATCTTGATCCCCTTTCCCAAGCTTCCGATATACTGCATACGGCATAATATTAATAGCAGCTCCACCATCAACTAGGATCTTAGTCATTGGCTGTCCATCAACCCTTCCTTTGAGGAACAAAGCTTTAAGATGCTGCCTCTCGTCATCGGCAGGTTTCTCAAAGATAGCCGTCATCGGATCCAGAGCCAACTGAGCTATCTGATCAGAAAATTCCAACTCATCGTCACTGGCTGGTGCAAGAAACTCCATCGGCAACATGAAGACCATGTTGACGCCTGCCGATGGACCTTCCCTCTTAGTGTCTGACGGCTGCCGACTTCCAGAGTTCTCTCCCTTGTTTAGCTCCTCTTGCCTTTCTCGTTGCAATCTCCTTTTCTGTGTCTTGGTTAATCCTTGAGGGCACCATGGAGGAAGTGGCCTTTGTCTTGCCATCGGGCGCCGGTTCTCCCTTGACTCCATGCGATGTGTGTTAGCATCCCTGCAAAATATGAATTCATCGGGAACCCGCGCATCAGCCATTCCTTCGAGCTCCTCTTGGTTCCTGGGAAAATACTGGACACGGTCACTAAGTCTGTTGTGCCCACTGAATCTGCCCCCCAGCCGGTCATGAACTGACACTCTTCCTCTGATCGGCCCATTAGCTCGTCGTTCATCATCATGATAACGCCGATCGTTCCTATCGTACCGATCATAACCGTTACATTCAGGGCAGTTTCTAACAGTAGGAAGCTTGATATTTTCCTCCCAACAATGGATGAAGAATGGGCAATTCCAATGATCCCTGTGCCGATTCCACTCCTGTTGGCGTCTTTCTTCTTCCCGTTGATAATCTTCCTGTTGGCGTCGATACCGATCTTCCCGTTGTTGCCATTTTTCGCGAGGCCTCCTATGAGTTATGATGATGCCAGATCGAGGAAACCTTCCTGAGCTAGTTCCTTCCTGGACCAAGCCCTTACTTCTTGCATCGGCCGTAGTAACTTGATGCTGAGGATCTACCGATGCACTCTTCTCAGCTGTTTCCGACGTTAAGACCTTAGCCTTCCCCTTAGCATCCAACATGTTTGTCGGGAAAGGATGTTGGTCTATCTTCATCGGCTTCTGGGCTTTAGAACTGTCAAACTTGATTCTCCCTGACTCTATAGCCGATTGCAGCTGCTGTCTGAACACTTTGCACTCGTTGGTGTCATGTGAAGTTGCATTATGCCATTTGCAATATCTCATCCTCTTCAACTCTTCCGCCGACGGGATCACGTGGTTAGGTGACAGTTTGATTTGACCTTCCTGAAGTAGAAAGTCAAATATCCTATCGGCCTTGGCGGTGTCAAAGGCGAACTTCTCTGGTTCCTTCTGCCCAAAAGGACAAGACATCGGCTTCTTGTTTTTTACCCACTCTGCCAAACCGATTACTGGTTCCTCATCGGAATCTGAGCTTGTTGCTTCGTCAACAAATGACACTTTCTTATTCCATGCCCTCTTAGGCTCGAAAGGCTTGACGTCTTGATCAGATATCCTCTGCACCAAATGACTTAAACTTTCGAACTCCTGAGAGGCATACTTATCCCTGATATGTGGCAACAAACCTTGGAAAGCCAAATCGGCTAGCTGCCGATCATCCAGAACCAGGCTATAGCATTTATTCTTGACCTCGCGTATCCTCTGCACAAATCCCTCAACCGACTCATCATTACGTTGCCTCAACTTGACCAAGTCGGTGATCTTCTTCTCATGAACCCCCGAGAAGAAGTATCTGTGGAATTGCTTCTCTAGATCGGCCCAAGTAATTACTGAGTTGGGAGGTAATGATATGAACCAAGTAAAGGCCGATCCAGACAATGATGATGAAAATAGACGAACCCTCAATTCGTCCCTATTACCAGCCTCTCCACATTGAATAATGAACCTGTTGACATGCTCCATGGTTGACGTGTCGTCCTGTCCGGAAAACTTTGTAAAATCCGGTACCTTGTACCGATGTGGAAGCGGGATCAAATCATACGCTGGAGGATACGGTGTCCGATAAGAATAAGTGTTGACTTTGGGTTTTATCCCAAATTGTTCCCTCATTACTTCAGCAATCTTATCGGCCCAATACGCATCGGCATCTTGCCGATGAGGCGGCTGCGGATCTGGCATTTGGTGGCGAACCTCCACGTGTCTGTTCGGGACGTGACCTGTATGGAACATCGTATTAGTCACCTGTCCTTCAATCTGCGGACTACCAAACGACTGTCCACCGATTGGCTGTCCTCCGAGTTGCTGTCCAAAATTTATTGGCTGGTTGGGAATTCCCTGACCTTGGAACCCGGGATAAACCTGCCCTTGCTGGAACCCCGTAGTCTGATAACCCTGCTGGGGCGACTGTGGAAAGGCTTGCTGTCCAAGCCATCCATTATTAGCGTTCATCGGCATAGGTGCTGCCGATGATTGGTAATTGGGTACCGTCGTTGAATTGACATACCCCGACTGGGCCATAGACCTCTGTTGCATCAGCATTGACTCTGCCGATGCGTTGGGCATATGGAACATTGAATCTTGAGGATTCCCAGTGTAAGGCCGTGCGGTAGTAGTTGTGGTATACCGAGGACTCTGGTTCACCGGCGCATTGGGAGGTGCCGATGTCATAGGAGTTTTGCCCCTCATGTCAGTTATTTGTGATGTTCCCGGCGTCAACTCTGGAGGCATACCATAACCCCACCAGTTGGGAGGAAGATTTAACCCTGACATTGCCGATGCCAACATATCTGTTGTCAGTTTATGCTGCCCAACTGAATTTTGTGGGTTGGTTGCCATCGGCATAGATGGTGCGCCAGTAGTCCCCAATGTACTTGGAGGGACGGCAGACTGTGCACTTGCATTCGTCAAGGCAGCCGATGGAGCCGTGACCTCTGGTGCCGTTGGCTGATGATGGGAGGGCCCCACATAATCTGGCGGGATTTGTCCTTCCTTGAAAGTTCTTGCCACGGCGTTGAAAACCGTATTAGACAGTACACCAGCTTGGTTAATCAACGCTCGATTGATGGCATTGTCAACCATATCTTGAAGCTTGCTAGGATTGGCGTCGAAGGTGACCTGCCGTGGTGCCGGCAGTGCATCTTTCTGGACCACTTCGCCGCTCCTGTTTATGCTGAAAGACTTCAGGCATTGCTGCTTGAACTCTTCCATGGCTTGGGCAATAGCTTGCTTTTGCTCATCCTTGAGGTTGGCCTCCGTCACGGGGATGACGTTCTCTTGATCGAGGTCAGAGATCGACATGTTGATCTTGATCTTGAATCTGTCCCACCGGGCGTGCCAAAAGATGTGTTGATGCAAAACTGATCTGCAAACACAAAGGGCTAATACCCGATTCAAACGTTAAGGCGTGCCAGCCGATTTGATCCTGCTATCGGCAAAGGTGATAACTCGAATACTTTAGTCCTGACAACAGCGATGCGCCCGGATGTCACGGCTAAGAGGTACTCACGCGGAACTCGAGAACACGCCGAGCTTAAGTCGACGAATTCCTAAGAACTCGTAATAAAAAGGAAAAAGTATGACGAAGTCGTCGAAAAAGTAGATGCTGGAATATGAGTAAAACGTGTGTTTGATTGATTTCTTGATTATTGATTACAAGGTCCTAGGGTTTATATTTATACCCTGCTCAAAGAGCTACGACCAGACACGATTAGAATTCGAATTCCAAATTACACGGAATCCGTATACAAAACAATGCAAATAACTAAGGAAATAATAAAACTACCCTTCGTGACAAACCGAAACTCCTCCACATGACAGCTGGCAGCCTCCGGACTCCTCCTTCGCGTCATCGGCAATCCCCTTGCCATAGTCATCGGCAGACCTTTTTACCCAGTCATCGGCACCATATTACTGCCTGTGGACTTAGTCACATTCAACCTCTCCCTCATCGGCAACCATCCTGATCAGCAACCCGCATCGTACTGCCACCCTATCCTGCCATCCTGGACACGTGCCCAAAAATGGTGTCAACAGCTTTAATTCAGGAATTTGAAGGGAAGGAACGTGTGATTTACTATTTAAGTAGGAGGGTGATCGATGCTGAGACTAGGTATTCGGCTATTGAGAAGCTGTGTTTATGCTTGTACTTCTCCTGTGTTAAGTTGAGACATTATTTGTTATCGGTCGAATGCACTGTCATATGCAAAGATGATGTGGTCCGATACATGCTGTCTATGCCAATCATGAGTGGCAGGATCGGTAAGTGGATTTTGGCACTATCGGAATTTGACTTGCGTTATGAATCGGCTAAGGTGATTAAAGGATAGATTATGGCCGATTTTGTAACTCAACACTGCGGTACAGTGGAGGTTTTGGAAATTGTACCTTCGACGCTCTTCTTTGATGGATCCACGTGTGACCGGGGGCAGGAATCGGCATAGTATTAATTTCCCCTCAGGGAAGGAAATATGAGTTTTCCTTGCCGATTGTTGCCACATCCACAAATAATCAAGCTGAGTATCAAGCTTTGATAAAGGGTTTGGAATTACTGAGGGAAGTTCATGCTGATGCTGTTGAAGTCTTCAGGGATTCTATGCTGGTTATAAATCAATTGGCTGGAAGCTATGAATGCCGAAGTGAAGTCCTCATAACTTATTACGAAAGGAGTATGCAACTGTTAAAGGAATTCAAGGATTTCCGATTAGAGCATGTTCCTCGATTGCATAATGAAGAGGCCAATCGGTTGGCCCAGCATGCCTCGGGATATCAACCCATGATAAATGCAATATCGGCAACCGGTGCCGATGATTGGAGGAAAGAAATCATTGATTATTTAAAGGATCCATCTAAGAAAGTTGAGAGGCGCGTTCGGTTTCAAGCTACCAAGTATGTGCTCCTTGAAGGTGAATTATATTACCGAACTATCGATGGGATTCTTCTCAGATGCTTAGGTGATGATGAGGCTAAGGGTTTGATGGGAGAGATCCACGAGGGAGTATGTGGAGCACATCAGTTGGCTTTTAAGATGAAGTGGATGATTAGAAGAAATGGGTATTATTGGCCGACTATACTTGAGGATTGCTTTAAGTATTTCAAAGGGTGTCAAGGCTGTCAGAAATTTGGTAATATCCAAAGGGCACCTGCATCAGCTATGAATCCTATCATCAAGCCTTGGCCGTTCCAGGGATGGGCTATTGATTTGATCGGCCAGATTTATCCGCCATCCAGCAAAGGACATAAATTTATTCTAGTTGCCACCGATTATTTCACCAAATGGGTTGAAGCTATTCCTTTAAAGAAAGTTACATCGGCCAATATGATTGATTTTGTGAAAGAGCACATTATCTACCGATTTGGGATTCCTCAACAATTACTACCGATCAGGGTACTATGTTCACATCAGGGGAGTTTGATGAATTTGCAATCGGTATGGGAATTAAAGTATTAAACTCTTCTCCTTACTATGCTCAAGCTAATGGGCAGGCCAAGGCAGCTAACAAAGGAATTATCAAGCTCATTAAACAAAAGATTGAAGAAAATCCTAGGAGGTGGCACACATTGTTAAACGAAGCCTTATGGTCATACTGAATGGCTTGTCATGGATCGACCAAGGTTTCACCTTATCAGTTGGTGTATGGGCATGATGTGGTGTTACCTTGGGAAATTAAGACTGGGTCTAGGCGACTATCTTTTCAGGATCAGTTGACTGCCGATGACTATGCTACTTTGATGACAGACGAGTTGGATGATCTAGCAGGGCATCGGCTAAGGGCTTTGATGAGTATAGAAGAAAATAAGAAGAGAGTTGCTAGATGGTATGATAAGAAGAGAGGCTAAAGAATTTGCCGATGGAGACTTAGTATGGAAATTAATCTTACCGATCGGGACTAAAAGTTCAAAATTTGGGAAGTGGTCTCCCAATTGGGAGGGTCCCTATCGGATAAGTCGATCGGCTCCTGGTAATGCCTATATTCTAGAAACTCTCGAAGGAGTTGAATTTCCCAGAGCATTAAATGACAAATATCTAAAGAAGTACTACCCCAGCATATGGGTCGATGTATGAAGGTTTAAGTGCCGATAACATTCCTATTGGCTGGATCAAAATGTATCTGGAGTTGAACTTAGTGTTTTGAAAGGCGCCGATAACAGTCCTATCGGCTAGACTAAGGTACTAGGAGTGCTCAAAAGGGGAGAGGAGGATGTATCGCCGATGAAGGAGCTCATGTGTTCAGTAGCGCCTAGATTGCCGATATGGAGCACAAACGGATCTGGTTGGCTTCCTCTATCTCCTTCACATCGTCATCGGCAGAGCCCTCCACCGGCTTCAGCTTCTTTTTCATCTGCGGTGCCTTACGGCCATGAATATTTCGCTCTTGCTCAAGGAGCTTGATTGTCTCTGGCAGTTGGCTTTCTTCTTGTCGGGCTTGGGACAAGGCATCCTCTACTTGCCTGAGTTCTGCCAACAGGGCTTCTCTTTTCGCCGATAGATCAGAAATCTTCTGCTTCAATGCATTTCCTAAAGACTGTAAGATGCTGATGTTCTTGTGCTTCTCATCGGCAAGGAGCTTCACTTTCATCATCTTTTCAGACAGCTGGGCATGAGCAGCTCTGTCGGCAAGACGTTGGGTAGCCCTCTGATACTGCAGCTGACGGCTCTCTAGGTGTGCAGCTTGGAAGAGGATTTCTTCGGCATCGGCAGGAATTTGGCCTCTGAGGGTCTTGAACAGAACCTTGGCTGGGTCGGAGTCATCAACCAGCTGGGCCGTGTCTTGGTGAAGGAGGGCTGATAACTCTTCTAGCTTTGCCCTGACTTCTGCCGATGTAATTCCGACTGCCCGGGAAGAACTTGCCTCCTCACCTTCGTCTTCAGAGATGTTGATGGCGAAGGAGAACAGACTGTCGGGAGAATCCTGTTCCTGAAAAGGGGATGAAGTGAGCTATTTCATGGTCAAGTATTGATAAAAACCGATGGGGGTTGGATGGCTTACTTGTTTCAAGGCAATCTCTCGCCTTTGACTGGAAGATGCTAGTGGAACTATAGGCTGATCGGCTGGGGTTGCCGATGGGACTATGTTGGCTGAAAAAATAACAGAAATAATTATAAGACAGAAAAGATAAGTTCATCGGCAATAATTTCATAAAAGTATGTTACCTTTAGGGGGGGCAGTGCTTGTCTGGATGGAAGAAACTACCGATGCTATAATGGAACGTGCCGGATCAGTAGTTTGTTCATGCACGTCAGTCGATATGTCTTCTGGCTGAGGTACTTCTGGTTGAGGCTCTTCTGGTTGGGGTTCTTCCACTTGTGGTGCTTCTTGTAGCTGAGAAGGGGATGGTACCTGCTGTGTCTGTGTTTCTAGAGAAGAGGGAGAAGAGTCTACCGTGATTGGAGATACTGGGGGAGGAGGAGGTGTTGCTACTCTTTGGCGCTTTGCTTGTGCCCTGGTACTCTTGGCACCCTTTCTCTTCGGTTGACTAGACTGGGGGGCATCGGCACTTTTGCCTCTGATCCTTGCCGATGCACCGGTGTTCTGACACTGAAAGGGAAATTTGTGAGTGCAAGTGCAACATATGTGAGAGTGAGATCAGTATGAAAGAGTTTGAAAATGTACCTTGAACGCCTGTGCCAAAGTAGAGGCAGCTACCAATGGAGATATCTGAGTTCTCCTAGTGGTGACTTTCTTGAGGCGTACGCCTCGATGCATGATGGCGGCCAGAGTGGGAGCGTTGTTACCAATTGAGGAGATCGGACCTGATGGGAACAGATCAATCGGCTTGCCACTCCTGCTGACCGATGGAGGAGTGTCATCAACCTGCAACGTAACACAGAAAGTGAGTTACCCATGAAAATGAGAATAAAAGGATTAGAATATCGGTTTGGAGGTACTTACAGTATCATCGGGGACCTTGTATTGGGGATCAATCATGCCACGGTATGTAAGGGCCGATCTGCAGAACATGTGCTCCTTCCATTCTTCCCACCACTGCTTGTACGCCTGAGTAATGAAGAGGGCTGGAACCCACTCTGAGAGGTCTGCATCTGTATCGGCATTCGGTGACAGCTGGGCTACTCGGATCCACTCGAGAAGGTTAGTGATGGCTTCCCAGGGTTTTATCACATCGGCATAACAGAGTGCAATCGGTAGCTGGCCGAAAGCTAGTTGACGGGCTAGTGCCGATGGGTTGTAAAACTCATAGGTTTGGTTGGAGGTTTTCCCACTGCCAAAGAAGTTTACTGGTATAGCTCTGGGAGTAATCAGTGCCATCATCACATCATGGTCCTTGTTGAGAGCATCATTGAAGGGATGGAAGACCAAGGGAAACATAGTGTGTGGATCTTCATAAGGCATCCACGCTCGCTGCTCTCGGATCAGGCCTTCATACAAGGTCTGGAAGAATCGGCTGACCTGGTCTGCGTTGCCACCTGTGCCAGGCAGAACTATGACAGCCTCGCCAAAGTTTAGAGGAGGGCGAGTTGCCGATTCTTCTTCATCCAGTTCATAGTCCTCGGCTATATCCCTGGGGAAGCGCTGTGCAAAGAGGTCAAACTCAAGACGCTTGTGCATATGGAGGCTGAGCCACATGCTGATAAACCACCAGGGACCCCCCAAGTTGCCGATGGGCTGGCCAAGCAGGAGTTTCCTGGTTACTTGATGAAGGAGGTGGTAAGCTGCGCCAAGCAGGTATCGGCCGAGGGGAAATCGGCCACCATTGGCTAATCTTTCTGCTGCTGCTGGGTAGACGAAAGTCGGTCCTGCCGATCGGCCACAAAATACAAATTTGTCCAACCACATGTTCTGGAAGCTGGTCTGTTCCTTTATGTTAACAGGGCCTGCTCGTTTGTATTTATGGATGTATCCTGACCAACTGCCGATGGAGCGAGTTTCTACCTTAGCACTGGGTTTGGTATCAAAAAAGTGGGTGCTATCGGCAGAAGATACATCTAGGCCGGTGAGCATAACCACATCGGCAAGTGTAGGGGAAGCAGGGCCGTGGCCAAAGACAAAGGCACTGAGTGTGTCTGACCAGAAATATGATGCAGCCATCAACAGTGACTCGTTCCTATGCATATCGGCAATGGACAACCTGATGCATTGGTCCAGTTTTCTCTCGCCCCACTGGACTTCATTTGAGTGGCTAACTCTCAAAAACCAATCCTTCCATCCCACGGTAGGACTGGGCTAGGAACGAAAGGTATCCTTCCATAGATCTAGAGAAAAGTTCTCGACTCTAAAAGGGATTCTGTTTGTTTTTGCATTGATGAAATCGGTGGGATCTGGGTTCCCTAACGGACCAAGACATTGAAGATGTGGTTGATCGGTGGGGATGACAATTTTATTGGACAAATCCTAATGGTTTTGAAGGTAAAAGAAGAACAAAGAAAGAAAAAGAAAAATGTTCAGTAAAGTAAATTGCGGATGAACAAGGATACGGTAAAAGCACAGGAGGTGGAATGAAGAACTAACCTCAGGAACGATGAAGTTGATGGCATCTCCTCACAAAAAGGATGATTGAAGGCTTCGAGGTTGGTGAAGAAGGGGCTTTGTTGGAGTTCTTGGAGATCGCGAGCCGCCGCCAGGAAGGTGAAGTTGGAACTGTAGAATGATGCGATGGAGAAGGAGTACCCGAGAAGGAACTATTTATAGGACAAAATGGGCAAGGGTAAATCTGACTTATCACTTCGCCGTAACCGTGAAATCCGAGGATACTCAAGAAGATATGGTAACTGTTCACACAGTAATCAAGGGATTGCGCAGGTGATTTGACAGGAAGCGGTCGTAATTCAGAGATATTTTACTGTGCGAGATTTCCTGGTCGGTCCATCGGCAGCGCCTTGCAACGGTAATATTGCCGATGGGCGGATAAAGTGGAGATATCTGTTGGGGAGGATAAGACACATCACTATACAGGGCATCCTGGTCAGTCCATCGGCAGCTCTCTATAACGGTGACATTGCCGATGGGCGATTGAAGTGGAGATGTCCGTTTAGGAGGTTGAGGATTTCGAGGAATCTGCGGAAGGATTAGATCAGGGTTGTTCAGATTGAGGTTGTCGGTTACCAAATTGGGAGAATTAATTGCGGAAAGGCATCATTATTGCAGAGAATTTCGGAGCATTAATGATTTCATACTCCGAAATTGGGGGGCATGTGTTGACATCGTTTTTGGACATGTATCCAGGATCGGTAGAGTGTGGATCGGCAAGACAGAGTAATGGTTACTGGTCTGCAGAAGGGTTGCCGATGAGGGCGGTTGCCGACGAGAAGATAGCTGAATATGGTAAGTCCGTGGATGGTGATGTGTTTATGCCGATGGCCAGTATTAATCGTTGCCGATGGGGAGTCTGCCGATGACGTGGAAGGAAGACTTGGAGGTCGCCAATTGATCCGTGGTGGTGTCTCAGCCTGTCGCGGCAGGATAGGTTTATGTTTTCCTTAGTTATTTAAATCATTTTATACACGGATTCTGTTTAAATATGGAATTCGAATTCTAGTCGTGTCTAGTTGTAGCTCTTTGAGTAGGGTATAAATATAGACCCTAGGGCCTTGTAATTAAACAATCTATCAATCAATCAAACACAAGTTTCTACTCATATTCCAACATCTACTTTTTCGACGACTTCGTCATATTTTCCTTTTTCATTACGAGTTCTTAGGAGTTCGTCGACTTAAGCTCGGCGTATTGTCAAGTTCCGCGTGAATACCTCTTGGCCGTGGCATCCGGGCGCATCGCTGTTGTCGGGACCAAAGTATTCGAGTTATCACCTTTGCCGATAGTAAGGTCAAATCGGCTGGCACACCTTAATGTTTAATTCGGGTATTAGCCCTTTGTGTTTGCAGATCAACTTTTGCATCAACACATATATTTATATATAAGCACAAAATCTTTATTTGGTTTTTCATAGTTATGTATATTTATATTTTAATATAGTATAAGATAGATAGATAGATAGAAATACTTATCGAGATAAATGGGGGTGCTCTCCCCCAAGCTGAATTTTGACGTAATTTCTCTTGATGTAGCTAGCAGGTGGCAGAGGTGTATTTGAAAGTCAGCAGCATTCTAACAGCAATTAGAATGTCCTTCGTCTGCTAGTCTTCTTGATTCTTGATTTTTGTGGAGCTCAAATAGACAACAAAGCTTTGTGGAACTGATTAAGTGTTAGCATAAGTATCTAGCCTTTATCATGTTGAGCCTCCTCAATAAATGTTACTCCTATTTTTATATTTTCATTTTATAAAGCAGAAAAGAAATATTTATTTTATTTTTATGCCACCACAGTGAATGTACTTATGGGTTTCATGCCACTCGTATACTCACATGGGGCTTACTATTTTAACATTTTTATTTTCTTTTTAGGATAGTATGAACATAATTAACTAAGCAAACTATTTAAATAATTGAAAGGGAAAAGGATAACTACCTAGTTTACCTCTTGGCAAGGCGTTCGGTATTTTGAAGTCCTCCGAACGGGACTCTCCGTTTTCATCAATTGTCCTAGGATTCGTTGGGTGGCAGAGTCGGTACTTCCGGCCACATATAAATATGATAAGCACCTCAATTAGATATTCTAGAAAGTCATTAGCATGGTATTAGAACGAACTACAAGAATATTTCCTAAGTTATTCTCAACTATATAGTCTAACATTATCATAGTTAGTGCAAG
The DNA here is from genome assembly GCF_000003195.3 of Sorghum bicolor. NCBI lineage: Eukaryota > Viridiplantae > Streptophyta > Magnoliopsida > Poales > Poaceae > Sorghum > Sorghum bicolor. Next base: position 15,789,883 of record NC_012871.2, on the reverse strand, counting down.
CATACTTAGCAATCATTGTGAGACAAGACTACACCCATGCATAGTGATATTAGCAAGGTAAATGAGAAACATAGCAATCACTCCCCTGTAATAATGTTGCTCTTCCAGCCCAATACACGAGAGGGGGACTATATAAGAATCAATGAAGCTATCACTATCACGAACTACCCCACGATCTGGCATATTGGGTACAATCGCAGATAAATACGGTATAAGCACCACGCCTACACAATATCTATCATTTACCCATGGATCCGATGGATAAACGCTATACAATCCTAAACATGTATATAGATCCAATCTAACTAAGCCAAGTGTATAACTATGATAAACTAAGAACAATATAATCTTGAATATAAACAAGTAGAGCAAAGTCATAAGCAATATATTGAAGTAGAACAAAGTCATATTCATAATATTGAAGAACAAAGATGATTAGAGAACAATTAGAAGCACAATTAGAGAATTACCAAGAATCCTCTTGACAGATCCGGAAACCAATCGAAGATTGACTCCTTCTAGTTCTAATCCTATGTAGCTATGCTAATCTAGATATCTAATTGATGTAGTGGCTCTAATCTTGATCAGAGGCTTCTTCTCCCTTGAGGAATAATGAATTAGGGTTGAGAGGCTCTCTCCTCCAGGGGCCAGGGGGTCTGGTTTTATAGTCCCTTCAAGTGAATATGGGCCGTTGGATCAAACCGACATTGATTGAACGGTTATCCTTGATCCTTTAGGTCGGTGGAGATTGATCCCGAAAGAGAGTCCTGATCCAACTCTGTGAGGGGGCGGGCGCCCAGGTCAACTGGGCGGGCGCCCAGTGCCTGGCCCCGTTCGGCCTCCGCTTCCTTCCCGTGGCTTCTAGAGTCTTCTAGATGTAAGATAATTGCGCGGCACGTTGATATCTCTATGTAATCCCGACGTGTGGGCCTTTCTTCCTTATTTCTTGATAACCCCCTGTAGAAATAGACAAACACCAAAACTCGTGGAATTCTGTCAGATAAAACCCTAGGTCTGGATGTTGATTTCATTTGGATCCTTTTCTTTGTTTATTTGTTAGTTAAATTTGATACTTAAGGACCGTCAACAATAGCCTATTTAAAAATTCTACAAACTCACTAGAGCAAGAGGTTAGTAAATAACAAAGCGTAGCTTTTTGATCTAGCTCTAAATGGGTTGTTTGCAAGCCACCTATCCAACAATTCCAATTGATAAGGTCACTAGGCACACAAGAGCTATGTCACTACTTACACTAGAGAGCTATCTAAAGTTTCTATACAAGTAACTAAGCTACTCTAGTTTGCGAGAATGTAAGAGAGATGGTTTGATCTATATACCACCACGTAGAGAGGATAAACCAATCAATAATATGAAGTCCAATCACCAGGAGAAAACCAATGAACAATTAGAATAGAGACACACAATTTTCTCCCGAGGTTCACGTGCTTGCCGGCATGCTACGTCCCCGTTGTGTCGACCAACACTTGGTGGTTCGGCGGCTAAGAGGTGTAGCATGAACCTCGTCCTCACTAGAACACTGCAAGAACCTACCTACAAGTGAGGTAGCTCAATGACACGAGCAAATCCACTAATGTTGCCTTTGGCTCTCCGCGGAGGTAGGCACAAACCCCTCACAATCACCGGGAGATGGCCACGACCAATCACCGACTCGTGCCAATGCTCCTCCTCTGCTTCAAGCCGTCTAGGTGGCGGCAACCACCAAGATTAACAAGAAAACCGCAGCCAAAACGTTCCCCAAGGGCCACTAGATGCAATCACTCAAGCAAATGCACTCAGAATCACTCTCAATCTCACAAAAATGTTTAATCTAAGAAGGAGATGAGTGGGAGGTGTTTGCTTAGGCTCACAAAGATGTCAAGTGTGTTAGAATGCCAAGAGAGTGAGCCCAAAGCCGGCCAACATGTATATATAGGCCCCTCAAACAAATAGAGCCGTTGGCTCTTTCACTAGACAACAATCGAGGCCACCAGACGCTCAAGCAGGAGGCACCGGATGCTCAAGCCCCGCGTCCGGTGCCCTAAAAACTACCACGTGTCCCCCTTTCAACTTTCGCGCGTCGATCTCCAACGGTCACCTGCAGAGCACTGGACGCGGTCAAGTTGTCCTGTGCACACCGGTCACATGCACAGAGAGGTCTGCAAATGCACGGGGTCACCGAACGCTAGCACCGGACTCTTATGGTGCTCGCCGGTCTCATACGCAGGGAGGTTCGCAATCAGTTTGCACACCGGACGCGGAGCACCGGACTTACTCCGGTGCATCTGGTGCCCTATCAAAAAATTATATAGTCTAGCACACCGATCCTAACAAGCACTGGACGCTCACACAGGGGATCTCCTACGTCCGGTGTGCTCTACACTCTCTGGTCAGATACCGACATAGCACCCGATGCGTCTGGTGCCTCTGTGCACTGCGTCTGGTGAATGTTTCTTAGCGAGAAACACTCTTGTGACTTCTCCAAACTTCCCACCGATGCAATAGAAAATATGCTTTTCATTTTCTCAAAAGCACTGAACCCAAACCCCTCTCTACCCTTCAACCTCAACCTCCTTCTCAAAGTGTGCTAACACCACCAAGTGTGTACCAGCAAGTGCACGTGTGTTAGCATTTTCACAATCATTTTCTTCGAAGCAGTTAAGTTAGCTCACTAGGTTATAAATGTATGCACATGAACAATGACACCTAGTGGCACTTGATAACCACTTAGCCAAAGAATTCCCCTATTTATAGTATGGCTATCTTTCCTAAATGTGATCACACCCTCTATGGTGTCTTGATCACCAAAACCAAAACCCTAAGCAATACCTTTGCCTTGATCTCCATAGAGTTTTGTTTTTCTCTTTCTTCTTTTCCAAGTTGAGCACTTGATCATCTTGTGGTCATCACCATCATCACCATGATCATCTCTTGCTCCATTACTTGGCATGTACCAACCTCATTAAGTCTACACACTTAGCATAGAGATTAATATTAGGGTTTCATCAATTATCCAAAACCAAACTAGGGCTTTCAGGGACCCCCCGAGAATTTCAGAAGGGAGGTCCTCACTTTCGACGTGGTTAGGTTCCCTGGGGACCTATCACGCGATTCTCGGGAGGCCATGCTATGCCAAGTTCATGGCCGTCCCCAACTATACCTACCTCAAGCTCAAGATGCCAGGCCTCATCGGCGTCATCACCGTCATCACCATGAGCCAACACGCGTAATAGTGCGACATTGAGTGCATTGAGCAAGCCGAGGCCATAGTCAAAACGGAGTTCCTGATCACCAACCTCAACAGGTTCGCTCAGGACATCTCGAACCCCAAGCGCCATGCCGGGAGCTTCGAGCCAGCAGAGGAGACCAAACTCATCTTCCTCAACCCAGAGGCCCCTATGGGCAGGGCTTTGAGTATCCGCTCCACCCTCGACCCAAATAGGAAGTAGTGCTCGTCGACTTTCTCTGCACAAATGCTAACATGTTTGCGTGGAGTCCCTCGGACATGCCTGGCATACCGAGGGAAGTCGCCGAGCACTCCTTGGACATCCGAGCCGGCTCCAAGCCCATGAAGCAATGCTTGCGCCGATTCGATGAGGAGAAGCATTGGATCGAGGAGGAAATCCAGAAGCTACTGGTGACCGGGTTCATCAAGGAGGTATTCCATCCTAAGTGGTTAGCTAATCTTGTACTAGTCAAGAACAAAAATGGGAAATGGAGGATGTGTGTAGACTATACCAGTTGGAATAAAGCATGTCCTAAGAACCCTTTTCTATTACCTTGTATTGACCAAATAGTTGACTCTACATAGGATGTGAAACCTTGTCATTTCTTGATGCATACTCTGGCTGTCACCAAATTAAAATGAAAGAATCTGACTAGCTAGCAACCTCTTTCATAACCCCCTTTCGAATATTTTGCTACGTAATCATGTCATTCGACCTTAAAAACTGGGGGGCAACATACCAGTGATGTATGCTCCAGGTCTTTAGGGACCTCATAGGTAGAACCGTAGAGGCATACGTAGATGACATCATAGTCAAATCTAGGAAGGCTAGCGGCCTTGTAGCTGACCTAGACAAGACTTTCCAATGCCTTAGAGCCAAAGGGATCAAGCTAAACCCCGAAAAATGTGTTTTCGAGGTTCCCCGAGGCATGCTCCTCGGATTCATTATCTCTAAGTAGGGGATCGAGGCCAACCCCAAAAAGATCTCGGCCACCATAAATATGGGCCTAATTTGCAACCTTAAGACGGTACAAAGGGTCATGGGATGCCTTGTGTCCCTCAGCCGATTCATCTCTCGCCTTGGAGAGAAAGGGCTGTCTCTGTATAGGCTTCTTAAAAAATCTGAGCATTTCTCCTAGACCCCCGAGGCCCAGGAGGCACTTGACAAGCTCAAGGCTCTGCTCACTAACACCCCATCTTGGTACCCCTCTGCTAAGGGAGAGCCATTGCTTCTTTATGTCGCAGCCACCGATCAAGTGGCCAGCGCAGCTATCATGGTCGAGAGAAAGGAAGAAGGGCATGCCCTGCCGGTCCAGAGACTAGTATACTTTGTTAGCGAGGTACTCTCCGACACTAAGACCCGATACCCTCAAATCCAAAAACTATTGTATGCAGTAGTTCTAGCTCGGCGCAAGCTCCGTCACTACTTCGAATCTCACCTAGTGTTCATGGTCTCGTCTTTCCCTTCGGGAGAGGTCATCCAAAATCAGAAGGCAAACGAGAGAATTTCCAAGTGGGCCGTGGGGCTCATGGGTGATGGGATCACCTATGAGCCTCGGAAGGCCATAAAATCCCAGATATTGGCCGATTTCATGGCTAAGTGGACAGGAACCCAGCTTCCTTTGCCCCAGATGCAGTCAGAGTGCTGGACCCTATACTTCGATGGGTCCCTAATGAAGACCAGCGTCGGTGCAGGCCTCATCTTCATCTCACCCTTGGAGTAAGGATGAAATACGCCATCCGAATCCACTTCCCAGCCTCGAACAACGTGGCAGAATATGAAGCCAGGCCTCCATATTGTGTTCAAGCTCGGAATCAAGCGACTTGATGTTCGAGGCGACTCAAGACTCGTCATTGACCAAGTCATGTAAGAGTCAAACTGTCACGACTCCAAGATGGAGGCATACTGCAAAGCCGTCTAACACCTGGAAGAGAAATTCGACGGCCTCGAGCTCAACAATGAGTTGAGAAAGTACAATGAGGCCGCTGATGTGCTTGTAAAGATGGCGTCCGAACGAGCCCCCATCCCCTCGAATGTCATCACAAGTGATCTCCACAAGCCCTCTGTTGGTACCCCTTATCTTATATTTATAAACATCATTTTAATAAATAAAATAAATAGATGGTAGGGCTTTGAACTAACCTTTCCACAAGTTTTGTTGCAAATATCAATTTTAGGTACGACACGTGGAAAGGCGCAAAAGACACGAGAAAGCGCACTTCAAGAAAGCATATTCAGAAAAGGCGCAAATCAAAGATAAATGGAAAAGCCCACCAAAACACCGAACTGGATCCATCCATAACCACGGGAAGGATCAGGGCCCAGAGACGAACCGACCACGCGAAGGCGGTGGCCAGGGGGGCCCACTAGTGGTTCGGCCGCACCCTGGTGTGGTCGCACCCCCTGTGGCGGCAACTCGGTCGCACCTTTTTCAGGCGGTTGTTTGGCGGCATGCATAGGACGGTTTCACCTCCTACCAAATTTAGATCACCATGAACTGTCCTTTGTTGGGCTATAAATAGATGGCTCCACACCATTCAACACACACACACCATCATTTGGAGCAATACACCTCACATTTCTACACTTGTTCTTTAGTTTAGATTCTGTAGTAGAGCAAAGGAAAGCTAGCCAGGAGAGCTTGTCTCCTTGGAGGATCTTAGAGCTTCTTGGTATGAATACAATTCAGTTCTCCTCCATGAGCAAGTTCTTATCTTATTTATATGATTATGCAATTGAATTAGAGTATAGTTGTGTTCATATCTTGTTCATAGTATATGAACTAGTTCTTAGTTCTTGTGCTATGTTCTTGATGTGTTCATCCTTGTTCTTCATCGTTCATCGAATTAGTATGAATAGACAAAAGATTAAGATTGGGGTAACGGTTTGTTGGGCTGTGATGGCCACTCTTAGCCGAGCCTGTCAATCCGAAGGGTTGGGGTCCCGAGAGGCTAGGAGGCGTTTCCAATTACACGGGCGAGGTGCTCGGGTATGCGGATATCAGCGGATGCGCGGGTATCTTTCGGGTAGAGGGATAGGTGGTAGGGTAGTGACAGCCCTGTCATCCCTGGTATTCCCACACGATCAGGTATTCCGGTAGGAGTTCTGTAAAGTCCCTATCAGCTGGATGTCCAGCTACGGGGATCTCCCCAGAGCCTCAGACTTAGTTCTAACTCTAGTTATATTGATTAGATGTTCTACTAACAATTCTTTGCATAGTTATATAAGATCCCGGATCAAGTAGTTGTTCTTTATTTCTTTTATTTCCTTATTTTCTCTTTATTCCTTGAGGTTGCCCCGATGAGTGTGTCCACTATCCATATTTTAAGAGCATGCCGTGACCCCTGATTAGACTATGTCTACCTATGCATCTCAATAAGTGATCATGCTACAAACCAAGCTTGATGCATTTGTTACGCCCTCCTACGGGATTAAATACGATAACCCTTGAATACTCACAGGTTGAAATGCTACAATGATAGTTCTGTTTGCTTGTAGTTTTATTATTTATATTCATGAACTATTGATTGGCGTACCTAAGTACCGTTACTTAAGATTGTAAACTCTGTGCATTTATCTGGCGTCGTGCTACAACTTTGCATATCGTAAGTAAGGATGGTTAGGATGGCCAATCCGGCATTCCTAATTATTGTTACCAGACTGCACTGCTAAGGCCGGCGCTGTTAAAGGCCTTGGGTTATCTCTCTGACATAACCATAGTTATGGTATACCAACACCCGATATTTTTTGTGCCATTGCTAATGATGGATTTATAGTTTATCTTTAGTAATGACGCTAAGAAATGCCAACAAGCATTTCTGGTGCCATTGCCGGGGAGGGCAAAGAACAATGCAAACATCTAGCTTTGGCATTTAGCATTGATTACAAAATAAGCATTGGTAGCCATAGTTTAAGTACGAAATCTTTGTTGTTTTCTTCCTCTTTTTATTGGAATGAAAACATGATAGTGTATGAGCGGTTTCAACTTGTCGGTAAACTTCAACAGCAATCCGGAGGCACTCCTAAGGAAGAAAAGGACTCCTGCCGTTTCTTCCACTGCCACGCCGCCGACAATCGAACCAATCACCCCCGCACCATCCGTTTCAACCACCATGTCCAGGTCACTCCGCAAATATTCCACCCCCGCTGTTGCCAACGTGCCCGTTGGGCCTGCAGTCAACACTGGGAATGGAAACTTTGAGCTTCGCACTGGCCTACTCACGATGGTGTAGGGAAACCAGTTCTGTGGTTTGCCAAGTGAGGACGCAAATGCGCATCTACAGAACTTCTTTGAGCTATGCAAAACCATCATCATCAAGGATGTCACACCTAAAAGCGTCAAGCTCCTCTTATTTCCCTTCTCCCTCTCAGGGAAGGCGAAGCAATGGTTCTACTAGAGCAAGGAAGCTGTCAACACGTGGGACAAATGTTCCACGGTGTTCCTCATGAAATTTTTCCCCATGAGCAAAACAAATGCTCTATGGGGAAAGATATCCAACTTCTAGCAAATTTCACTCGAATCCATTCCTAAGGCTTTGGAAAGGCTCCAGGAGTACATCCGAGCCTGCCCCCACCACGAGATGGAAGATTGGCTCGTGCTTCAAAATTTCTACGAGGGGCTCACGCCCATGTCTAAGGGGCACGTCGATGCCGCTGCTGGAGGCGCGTTCCTCTCCCTGACCATCGAGAATGCTATGACATTTATTGAGAAGATGGTAGCCAGCTAGAGTTGGGGAGAGGGATGCAAAACACAAAAAGGCATGCATACCATGAAGGAGACGGATCTGCTTGCCGCAAAAATAGACCTACTAATGAAGAGATTTGACGGACATGCCACTGATCCTACCACCAGCACTATCCAAGCCATCGACTCACGAATGACGTGTGAGGAATGTGGGAATGTTGGCCACATGGGGATCAATTGCCCTAGAACCTAGGAGGACGCATCGTTCATCAACAACAGGTTCCGCCAACAACAGCAAGGTAATGGGTGGAACGACCAGAACCGCCCCCAAGGTAATTACTCCAGTTTTAATTCCTCCCATCCTTCACTGAAAGATCTTGTGCTAGGTCAGGCCAAAATCAATGAAAATCTTGTTAAAAAGCTTTCTGAAAATGATCAAATGTTTGTCCACATAAATACTAAGCTTGATGGCCTGACCCTTTCTGTTAGAGATCAACTAGCTTTTAATAAGAAGATCGAGTTAAAAGTAGCTTAGCTTGCTTCTGCTGCTAGAGCTGTTGCTTCTCCTGATTCTGGGGAAAATGTAAATGCAGTGACCATGAGAGGGGGTAAGACCACTCGTGATCCCCCTTATCCTAAACATAAGACAAGAAGGGCGCCACAACAACACGAGGAAACACAGGCAGAAGGGCCGGCTCAACCATTAGAAGAATCCATGGAAGACGAGCCGACCACAAACAACTATGGGGACACCACTGTTGACGGTCCTTAAGTACCAAATATAATCATCAAATAAATAAAGAAAAGGATCCAAATGCAACCAACACCAAGACTTAGGGTTTTATCTGACAGAATTCTACGAGTTTTGGTGTTTGTCTATTTCTGCAGGGGGTTATCAGAAAATATGAAGGAAAGGCCCACACGTCGGGTTTACACAGAGATATTAACGTGCCGCGTAATTTTCTATCATCTAGAAGACTCCAGAAGCCACGGGAACGAACGGGAGGCCGAACAAGCCCGGGGGCAGGGTGCCCGCCCTCCCCCTTTGGCGCCAGCCCTGGTACAAGCACCAATCACAGAATGGAGTACACCATTACAAAGATCTCGTCGAGCTAATCGAAATGCATATATTATTTGCTATATTTGGAGTTTGGAATCAAGAGATATTAATAAAAGAAGGACTCCACATAAAAGAGCTGCGGGATTTATTGGGCCCAAATCAGATTTTGGTCCATTAAGGCCTATGTGCATTTTAATGAGATATGGTGGAAAGTTTAGTACCACATTGCTTGCTGAACCAAAAAGGCACAAAGGAGGAGGACTATATAAGCAAGGCCCCTGGCCCCTGGAGGAGAACAAGTTCATCATATAGTTGAGAGGTGCCCTCGAAGGATAACCTGTCCTCTAAATAGACTTTTTGGCTTAGCATCCAATGTGAGTAGAATTAGTTCTTCTAGTTTCTACTAGATTGAGAGAGATAGAGTGGAGGTGTAGATTGGAGGAAGCCCGGCCTGTCGGTGTCTACTCCGAGGTTGTACCTGCGGGATCAAGTTGTCCTAACCCGAGGCTTGCTCCTAGGATTCTTCAGTAATTCGACTTCTAAATTCTAGTAAGTTCTTGTTTTATTGTTCTTTGGTTTATGAGTTTACTTTAATCTCTTCCGGTTGAGTTTAGAGTAATCATTGCTAGCGTAAACATGGTGTTTGGGCAAGGGTACTCATAGATATCCCCTGTCTAGCTGGACCGTAGTAGTAGCGAGGAACGTGACATTTTCGAGTTACCTTTGCAGCCCATATCTCGTTAGCAGGACGGATAGGGTTCATAGGTGCGGGTCGAACATCCTCTGTGGTGTCTTGATTCCGTGAGCCTCCCCATTAGAATAGTAGATCATCCTTACCAAGGTTAGAACGAGACTACGGTTGCAGTCTTCTCTATACATCGCTCACATCGAGAAACATTCTTTGTAGCCTAAAGGGTAGTAGCAATAGATTAGGTTAGTCAGATGCACGCTTTATCCCAGTGGTAAAAATATAAAAACGATACTCTGGATAACCTCCCGGGTGAAGTGCTCACCCATATCCGTGCGCTTGCGGGTCATTTCCTAATGGCGTTACCAAATATCAACAAACATTTCTGGCGCCGTTGCCGGGGAGAAAGACGGTTTGCTGAGATAACTTTGAGTCTTGCTATTATCTTGTATTATACTTTTATACTTTTATTCTTTTATCTTTTTATTTTTTCCATCTTTATGGATAACTTAAACTCCATACCTATTATTGAATTTTTCGCACCTTCGGAGACCAGCCATAGACCATGGGAGTCAACAAGTCCTGCCCCTAATTATGATATGTGTCCGGAGTTGATTGCAATAGGTCAAAACCAACCCTTTTCTATAGCCGAGGTCCTATCTTTTAATCAAGAAGATAATGAACTTTTAGCTACACCTAGGGAATCTATTAATCTTTCTATAAATTTCGGTTTAAACCTAGCCCTACAAGACCATGTTTTTCCTCGATATTTTCACATTGGTCTTAATCATATAACCTTTGGTAGAGTTTTTCTTTCTTTATCTGTTAGTAAAGCAAGGTATATCTTCATTCATGGACATCCTTCTTGCACTAGTCTTCATAAAAAAATCCTAGAGATAGAGAAGGAATCATCTCCAAGACGAGGAAAGGAAGTTTCAATAGCCGATTTCCAAACATTTCAATCCCATGATTCGGCTATCCATGCCATCCTTGAGCTTAATAATTTCTACTATGCTCTTTCTCTTGAACCTCCCGATTATCCTAGGAATCTCTCTAGACATCCCATGCATAAGAGTCACCAAGAACACAAGAAGGATCGAGAAGAGCAACATCAATGGCTAGAGGGCATTAAAAATCCATGTGCTATCACCATTGAATGGATGGATAAAACAAACTTGAGAGACAATCCTAGAGGAATTTTAAGCATTCATGAAGAATCATCCTTGGAGTTTGAGAATGAGAGAAACAACAATGAGCATGGAAATTATTTCATAAATACCTCACCAAGTCCTTGCTCATATAAAACATCTCCCCAATCAATTGGTCTCTCCAACCTTACCACATTTGAGATCTCCAACCCCCTCTTCCTTTTTATTTATAAAAACTTTAAAGGGGTGGTTATCGATGCATATGTCTATAATAAATATTGCAGATATCGTTGAGTCGATCTTGATATAGGTCAGCGTCGGAGGGGAAACCACTTCACCGACATAAATTGATGGTTTCCCAAGGACAAGCTTTGTGTCCTAAAACAAGCACTTATCAGATCGTAACATGAACTTCTAATTATTTGCAACATTGCCTTGTGTATTGAGCATATAAAGATAATTGTAGAAATATTCCTTCGGGTATTCTTGCCACTAACCTTTCCAGGATTGGGGCAAGAAGATCGGATGAATGACAAGCACAAGGTATGTCCAACCAACCATCACACAACATTGAATTAAATTCATCTAAACTTGAATTTTACAAAATTCAAGCTTGGGGCAGTATTTTACATAAAAACATCCTTTGCCATGTTGCTATGTTTGTTGTCCGTACCTTTGAGACATGCTCAATTTGTTAAATACTAGTCACACTACTTCATCTCCACTTGAGTAGATCTCTATAAAAGCCATCATGCTACCTATGTTTATCTTAGTAAGTGTTAGTTTGGAAGTACTGTACATACTTCTATTGGCTTTTAAATTAAGCGTGGTGCTTAGGTTAAATAGCCCTAGAGATTTATGAACACTTGTTATAGGGACCCCATTTTATCTAAGTAATTGATGTATGTGATATAGTAGGATGACATGATGCTTGTTGGTTCTTGCAAAGTACTTGGGTTTTCTTTTATAAAAAGCAAAATTCAATAGCAAGTTTCTTGAATGATCAAGCTTTATTCCTACCATGGCCAAATATTTGTTCATGATTAAACCTTCTACATATGCTGCTTGCTCTGTGTTGAGTTTGGTCAAATTTTTGGACCACTGTCGAGAGATGTTTCATCCCTCTAAGATCAGAATTCACTTGCACCCACCATATAAAAGCCGACTCTCACACTGAGAAGTCACGCACAACATGCTTTCTCCATCCACCCAAAATTTCTCCAACCCTTACACTGAGGGTTGCGCACATATATCCACCAAATAAAAATTCCAATATCTCACCATGAGAATTGTGCATTCATATACATTCCTTGCATTTGTTATCATAAAGCTCTCTTTCGTTTTCATCAGAATATATATATATATATATATATATATATATATATATAAATTTATGAGAAAAAGCCAAAGGGGCAAAACGGGGAAAGATTCATACCCGTCCAAAAAAATAAAAATAAAAATTGTGTTATAGCCCATATTCTCTCAAGTTTTTAATCTCATTTCAAAAGAGAGTCTTGATGCAAGGAATGTTGCAATAAAAGTAGTCATAGGATTCCACCAAAAATTCCACACACTTGCACATTCTGATCTAAGGGTATGGCGCACTCCCTCCGGTATTGTCCTAGGTTTCACCCGACAACATATGCAGGGTAAGTAAGTTCCACCATCATACCTACCCAAAACTCCAGATAAGCCTTAAGAGAAGTAGGATGATCAAAAAGAAGGCATCAACTCTTTATGCCTTGGTAAGGAACCACTCACATATTAGGAGGGACTTGAGAGCATCATTCAAGAAACATATGCTATCTTTATTTTTCAAAATCTTGCAAAACCTCAAGTTTCTACGCAGGGACTATGTAAGAGGATTTGAATCCAGGCTGTTCCATGTTTCAATTACCCAAGATAGCTTGGTAGACACTTTGAAGTTCATAAATCCAGGTGAAGCTGGAAATAACATGTATGCATATTCTTTTGACAAGGAAGATGAACCCATTTGGTCTTTAGTGCCTTAACTCGAGGACGAGCAAACGACCAAGTGTGGGGGAGTTGTTGGTACCCCTTATCTTATAATTATAAACATCATTTTAATAAATAAAATAAATATATGGTAGGGCTTTGTACTAACCTTTCCACAAGTTTTGTTGCAAATATCAATTTCAGGTATGACACGTGGAAAGGCGCCAAAGACACGAGGAAGCGCACTCCAAGAAAGCGTATTCAGAAAAGGCGCAAATTAAAGATAAATGGAAAAGCCCACCAAAACACCGAACTGGATCCATCCGTAACCAAGGGAAGGATCAGGGCCCAGAGACGAACCGACCATGCGAAGGCGGTGGCCAGGGGGCCCACAAGTGGTGCGGGCGCACCCCCCGTGGCGGCAACTCGGTCCCACCTTTTTCAGGCGGTTGCATGGCGGCATGCATAGGACGGTTTCACCTCTTACGAAATTTAGATCACCATGAACCGTCCTTGTTGGGCTATAAATAGATGGCTCCATACCATTCAACACACACACACCATCATTTGGAGCAATACACCTCACATTTCTACACTTGTCCTTTAGTTTAGATTCAGTAGTAGAGCAAGGCAAAGCTATCAAGGAGAGCTTGTCTCCTTGGAGGATCTTAGAGCTTATTGGTATGAATACCATTCAGTTCTCCTCCATGAGCAAGTTCTTATCTTATTTATATGATTATGCAATTTAATTAGAGTATAGTTGTGTTCATATCTTGTTCATAGTATATGAACTAGTTCTTAGTTCTTGTGCTATGTTCTTGATGTGTTCATCCTTGTTCTTCATCGTTCATTGAATTAGTATGAATAGACAAAGGATTACGATTGGGGTAACGGTTCGTTGGGCTGTGATGGCCACTCTTAGCCGAGCGTGTCAATCCGAAGGGTTGGGGTCTCGGGAGGCTAGGAGACGTTTCCAATTACATGGGCGAGGTGCTCGGGTATGCGGAGATCAGCGGATGCGCGGGTATCTTTCGGGTAGAGGGGTAGGTGGCAGGGTAGTGACAGCCCTATCATCCCTGGTATTCCTCCATGATCAGGTATTTCGGTAGGAGTTCAACTGCGGGGATCTCCCAGAGCCTCAGACTTAGTTCTAACTCTAGTTATATTGATTAGATGTTCTACTAACAATTCTTTGCATAGTTATATAAGATCAATGTCGGCTCAAGTAGTTGTTCTTTATTTCTTTTATTTCCTTATTTTCTCTTTATTCCTTGAGGTTGCCCCGATGAGTGTGTCCACTATCCATATTTTAAGAGCCTGCCATGACCCCTGATTAGACTATGTCTACCTATGCATCTCAATAAGTGATCATGCTATAAACCAAGCTAGATGCATTTGTTACGCCCTCCTATGGGATTAAAAACGATAACCCTTGAATACTCACGGGTTGAAATGCTACAATGATAGTTCTGTTCGCTTGCAGTTTTATTCTTTATATTCATGAACTATTGATTAGCGTACCTAAGTACCGTTACTTAAGGTTGTAAACTCTGTGCATTTATCTGACGTCGTGCTACAACTTTGCATATCGTAAGTAAGGATGGTTAGGATGGCCAATCCGGCATTCCTAATTATTGTTACCAGACTGCACTGTTAAGGCCGGCGTCGTTAAAGGCCTTGGGTTATCTCTCTGGCGTAACGATAGTTATGGTATACCAACACCCGACATTTCTGGTACCATTACTAATGATGGATTTATAATCTATCTTTAGTAGTGACGCTATCAAATTCCAACACCCTCTGTTGACTATAAAGGATGAGGGAGCGGGCGACGCTCCGGGTGAGCCCGCCTTGGGCTCTAAGGTCTCTATGGCCCCCGAGCCCGAGGCCATGGACATCGAGTTGGAGGAGCCCGAACCTGATGACCAGCCGGACTGGCGCATCCCATACCTCCAACGTCTCATCAATGGAACCCTCCGCTCAGATCCCACCAAAGCTCGGTGACTTGCTCATCGGGCCAAGACATTTGTCCTCATTGATGGCAAGATGTACAAACGCAGCACTTAGGGAATCCTCCTAGGTGCCATCACCATCTAGAAGGCAGGCGCCTCCTTCGAAAAATCCACTTGGGGGCTTGTAGGCATCATGCCGCACCTCGGACGCTCATGGGAAATGCCTTTCGGTAGGGCTTCTACTGGCCCACGGCCATGGCAGACACCACAGAAATTGTCCGAACCTGTGAGGGTTGCCCGTTCTACACACGGCAGACCCATCTTCTGGCTCAGGCACTACAAACAATCCCCATCACCTGGCCCTTTGCTGTTTGGGGCCTCGACCTCGTTGGGCCTCTACAAAAGGCGCTCTAGGCCTTCACCCACTTATTTGTTGCCATCGACAAATTCTCTAAGTACATCAAAGTGCGCCCCATTGCCAAAATAAAATGTAAACAGGCCATGCTATTCTTTATGGATATCATCCATCGATTTGGGGTTTCTAACTCCATTATCACGGACAACGGCATGTAATTCACTGGGAGAAAGTTCCTAGACTTCTGCGACAGACACCACATACGTGTGGACTGGGCAACTGTGGCTCATCCAAAGACCAATGGGCAGGTAGAACGTGCCAATGACATGCTTCTCTGAAGCCCGGGATTTTTAACAGGTTGAACAAGTTCAAGAAGAGATGGTTCAAAGAGCTACCTGCTGTCGTATGGAGCCTAAGGACCTCCGAAGCCGAGCCACGGGATACACACCGTTCTTCATGGTCTACGGCTCAGAGGCTATCCCCCACACAGACATATAATATGGATCCCCAAGGGTTCAGGCCTACGATGAGAACAGCTACAAGACCTTCCAAGAAGACACCCTAGATCAGCTGGACAAGGCTCGAGACGTAACCCTCCCCCATTCGGCCAAGTACCAATAGGCTCTTCGATGGTACTACGACCAACGTGTCTGAGTGTAACACCCTAAAAATTCCCTTCTTTAAAATAGTTGAAATTTGATTTATTGTGTCCATTTTGTGAGCATCAAAATATAAGAAAATAATAATAATAATAATTTTAGAGAAATTAAAATTTACTATAAGTTTAGAAACATGTTGATGCATTCATGCTGCAGCATTTATTTATTTATGTGATGTGTGGAATTTGTAAACAGTTTTGAATTCAATTTTCATTTGAAAAATGAGTTTGAAAAAAATTGTTTTGGAAAAAGAAAAATGGAATTCCTTTTCTTCCCATCTCTCCTCTCGGCCTGCTGGGCCCAAACCCACCCCGCGCCCCCCCTTCTCCCTTACTGGTCCCTTTGAGCCTCGCTCCCTTTGAGCCGTGCCCGAGCCCGCACCATTGCCCCGCGTTCATTTCTCCCTCCCAGACCCCGCTCCCTCTCTCTCCCGACACTTTGCATATCGCCAAGCCACCCGCCGTCGCCATTAGCGCCCGATGCTCGTCTGGGGCCATAAAACACTGCTTGCCGAGCTCCGCAACGTGATCACGAAGCCATAGGTGCACTTTTCCCTTTGTTTCCCAGTCTCTGGGTTGCCCTAAACACCGTTGAACTCGTGCAGGGAAGCGTCGCCCGCCATCTCGCGACGCACGCCTACACCGAGCCTTTCCCGGCCTCGTAAACTCCTTGGGTGAGTTCCCTTTGTTCCCCTCTTGCTTCCCGTGCTTTTGGTTCAACGAATCGTGCTTTAAATCGCGTGATTGCCGAACTCCGGCGAGGGGCGTGGCCTTCCGGCCATGGCGCCGCCGCCCAGACCGTCGGCGGTCAGCCGGACTCCCCCTCATTTCATCCTGATTTAATCTGAGCCATCCGCGTGAGATCCATCGGCTCACGATTGCCAATACCCTTTCGACCTGAAATTTTGTTAAAGAGCCCCTCAACTTTTTAAATATAGAACCCGCGGTCCCTGGCGCATTCGAAAAAAATACGCCTTGCTGTGTTGAAAACGTAAACTATCGCAGCTTGCTTCAAAATACGTTTTCAGTATTTACTAAATTGCCACTAAACTTGTTTTGACTATAAAATATTCATTTTAACTCCGATTTGACCCATTCAAATTGCGTTAAGTTCGTATTTGAAAGATATACATGTTAGTAATATGGTTTTCTCAGTTTGAAACATTTTAATTTTGTGACCCTATTTAATTAATTACTTTTCTATATAAAATCTTAGAAAATTCATATCTTCTCTGTTTTAGCTCCGTTTCGATCCATTCAAGTTGCGTTAGTTTCATAATTTCAAAAGCTTCACGTTGGTACCATTGTTGTCTAGGTTCACCACTGTTAGGTTTCCTAGATAACTACAAGTCTGTAGATAGCCTTTGTAGTCCCGTTTAATGCGTAGATTTCGCATCGTAACTTCGTTTTCCGTGAATTTCCCGTTGACGTGATCGTAGCAGCGTGTAGATGATTTTGGAAAACTTTTATTTAAATTTATTTACTGCTAGTGTACTGTTCTAATTGTAATTTTGTTTGCTTTGTGTATGTGTGGCCTTGAATGCTTGTGTGTCGATAATCGATGATCGAGATTAGACAGAGGGCATTACTTCGGTGATCAAGATCAGAGTCTTGGAAGCAAGTAAGATCAGCAGGACTAGCAGGAGCAATTGGATCAAGGCAAGTATAGCATTTGGGTTTTAATTCTATGACCATGATCTTGTGACTAGATTAATATAAAGCAACAAATGATAATAATGACTTTTTAATAACTTGAGGATTTATTCGTAAGTGATAACTGGGATGAAAGTTACCCGTGTGGCGCAAATGGGGGATAGCTTACCGTGGATCCCTTGCGGGGTAGAATCACACGGACTGACTACCGAAACCAAGCGGCCCTAACTTGTTAGACGAACCTTTGAAAGACTTCATAGTGATCCCTGCCGACCTACCTTGGTAGTGGGTTACGAGGCTGATCACCTCGGGCGAAAGGATAAATCATGACTCATGGGTAAAGATGTACAACCTCTACAGAGTGTTAAAACTGGTATACTAGCCGTGCTCACGGTCACGAGCGGCCTTGGGGATTCTTACATTAAGGGTGATGAATCTTGTTGTGTTAAGAAACTCATTGTGTATTGTTTAATGCTCTATATTATTTATGTCACATGGATCATGAGACCGTGGGATCTATACTATCTAGTTGTTATACTTGCGAAGTTCGTCTTGGACTCACCCTTGCTATCTCCCCCTTTGATATTACCCCTTATTTGTAGCTTTATGTGAGGTTTGTCTTCTAAAACTCACATATGGTGCATATCTGATTTTGTTCTTAAAATCGGGTGTTACAAAGTGGTATCAAAGCAATGCTGACTGTAGGACGCAAGCCTAGTTAGAACCGGACGTTTTAGGATGCTTCTATCTCTGCTTACTTCTTGCTTTCACCTTAATCTTGATAATTGCTAAAATTTATGCTTACCTCTGCCCTATTATGTTATAAAACTTTGTCTCTATTCTAAATCCAACCTCCTTGTCTATTTAGATGGCTCATAATGAAGAGACCTTTGGCATGAATGGACAAAAGGACCCAGCTACGCCACCCGTAAAAGCATTCGACAAGGAGAAGCTTCTAGCCATGCAAAAACAAGTAGTGGAAGGAATGACTCAGATTGGGAACTCTCAGTAGTGCATCTCAGGACCAGTGAAGAGACAAGTAGCAGAAGCGTGGAAAAATATGAGAACCCATGGAGGTGTTGGTAGTAATACATCGGGATATCAGGATCAATGCCATTGTTGTAGGCATTATGGTCTTCCTTGTCTTCGGATTAGGTCATCTAAAAAGGAAGTTAAGGTAAAATCATATGGTGTGACTAATGAGGATAAGAAGAGGGAGGCGAAATCACTAGAGCCAACATTGGGAAATGAACAACATTCAAATCCTAAGTTGTCACATTTAGCTTTGAACTCTGGCCATGAAAATCCAAACCTTGGAGATGAAGAAACTTCTCAAGCTAACCCCACTGCTCATGAGGTATGCATAGATAGATGGACCATCACTTATAAAGATTTTCAACCTCGAAGGATCAACCAAGTTAGGAAGAAAGCTAGCCAGTCAGAGACAAACCTTCAGAGTCAGCGAGCTGATAACACACCGAGCAACACCTCAGTGGAAAATGATATCACGAAGGATCCAGCTAAGAAAAAGTGTTATCACTACCGATAGGAAGGACACTATGTAAACTCTTGTCCATAGAGGAATCAATAGATGCACCATGAAAGTAGCCACACCGAGTTTAAGATATAGGAGTTTGTACCCTTGTGTAATAAAAATGCTAGTAGCGAAAGTCGAGTTTGTGTGCCTTGTGAACTTTTACTGATTGGTTGAATTGTCTTTATGTTTATGTTTGATTTGGATCTTTGTAATGAGTGTAGTGATCTTGTGAGTTTCTTCACAATTTCATTTACTTTATCTGTCTAAGGGATAAGGATTAATGACATAAATAGTTGGGTTTTGGTTTTTCTCTTGTTACCTTATCCTGCCTTTCTGGAGTATCACTTCTTTATCAATTCATATCTTTGATCTGGGATGAACAAAAATCATGAGAAAATTTTGGATGATAGCGGACTTCAAGATTTTTCTCTGACCTCAAGAATCTCCCCCATAGCTATTATGGTTTGGAAGTTACAAAAATCACAAGACAATACAGCTGTTGTTGATGCAAAAGCTGATCTACAAACACAAAGGGCTAATACCCAATTTAAACGTTAAGGCGTGCTAGCCGATTTGATCTTACTATCGGCAAGAGAGATAACTCAAATACTTTGGTCCCGACAACAGCGATGCGCCCGGATGTCACGACCAAGAGGTATTCACATGAAACTTGAGAACACGCCGAGCTTAAGTCGACGGGTTCCTAAGAACTCGTAGTAAAAAGGAAAAAGTATGACGAAGTCGTCGAAATAGTAGATGCTGGAATATGAGTAAAGACTTATGTTTGATTGATTGATAGATATCGATTACAACGCCCTAAGGTCCATATTTATACCCTGCTCGAAGAGCTACAACCAGATTCGACTAGAACTCGAATTCTAAATTACACAGAATCCGTATACAAAACGATTTAAATAACTAAGGAAAGCATAAAACTACTCCTCGTGACAAACTGGGACACCTCCACAAACTGATCGGCAGCTTCCAGACTCTCCCTCCATATCATCGGCAGACTCCCTTGTCATAGCCATCGGCAGACTCCCCTGTCGTAACCATCAGCACAGACACATCATCACCTATGGACTTAGTCACGTTCAACCCTTCCTCCATCGGCAACCACCTTCATCGGCAACTCATCCTGTAGATCAAACACCACCATCTTATCTTGCCGGCCTATACTTCACCAATCATGGACACGTGCCCAAAAACGGTGTCAACACATGCCCCCCAATTTCGGAGTATAAAATCATTAATGCTCCAAAATTCTCTGCAGTAATGATGCCTTTCCGCAATTAATGCTCCTAACCCGGTAACCGACAGCCTTAATCTGAACAACTCTGATTTGATTCTTCTGCAGATTCCTCAAAATCCTCAACTTCCCAAATGGACATTTCCATTTTAGTTGCGCATCGGCAATATTACCGTTACAAGGATTTGCCGATGGACCGATGAGGACGCCCTTATCTTATCCTCCCAAACGGCTATCTCCACTTCATTCGCCCATCGGCAATATGACCGTTACAAGGCGCTGTCGATGGACCGACCTGGATATCCCACACAGTAAAATATCTCTAGAAAATGACCGCTTCCTGTCAAATCACCTGCGCAATCCCTTGATTACCGTGCGAACTGTTACCATATCTGCCTAAGTACCCTCGGATTTCACGGATATGGCGAAAAGATAAGTCAAATTTTCCCCTGCCCGTTTTGTCCTATAAATAGTTCCTTCTCGGGTACTCCTTCTCCATCACATCATTCCACAACTCCAACTTCACTTTCCCGGTGGCGGCGCTTTTCAAGAACTCCAAGATCTCCGACGAAGTCCCTTCTTTACCAACTCCGAAGCTCTCGATCAACCTCCCCGTGATAAGATGGCCGTCAACTTCATCGTTCCTGAGGTCAGTTCTTCACTCCATCTCTTGCACTTTTCCTCACACCCCTGTTCATCCACAATCCATTTTACTGAATATTTCCCTTTTCTTTCTTTGTTTTTCCTCTTACCTTCAAAACCATTAGAATTTGTCCAACAAAATTGTCATCCCCACCGATCAACCACACCTCCAATGCCTTGGCCCGTTAGGGGATCCAGATCCAACCGACCTCATTAACGCAGAAACCAACAGGATCCCTTTTAGAGCCGAGAACTTTTCTTTGGATCTATGGAAGGATACTTTCCGTTCCTGGCCCAGCCCTACCGTGGGGTGGAAGGATTGGTTCTTGAGGGTCAGCAACTCCAATGAAGTCCAGTGGGGCGAGATAAAGCTAGACCAATGCATTAGGTTGTCTATTGCCGATATGCATAGGAATGAATCACTGCTGATAGCTGCATCATATTTCTGGTCAGACACGCTCAATGCTTTTGTCTTTGGCCACGGCCCTGCTTCTCCTACACTTGCTGATGTAGCCATGCTTACTGGCCTAGATGTATCCTCTGCCGATAGCACCCATTTCTTCGATACCAAACCCAAGGCTAAGGTAGAAACTCGTGCCATCGGCGGTTGGTCGGGGTACATCCAAAAATACAGCAAAACAGGCCCTGTCAACATAAAAGAGCAGACTTGCTTCCTGAACATGTGGTTAGATAAATTCGTGTTCTGCGGCCGATCGGCAGGACCAACTTCCGTCTACCTAGCAGCAGCAGAAAACCTGGCTAATGGTGGCCGATTCCCTCTCGGCCGATATCTGCTCGGGGCAGCCTGCCACCTCCTTCACCAAGTAACCAGGAAACTCTTACTCGGCCAGTCTATCGGTAACTTGGGAGGTCCTTGGTGGTTCATCAACATGTGGCTCAGCCTCCACATGCACAAGCGCCTTGAGTTCAACCTCTTCGTACAGCGCTTTCCAAAGGATATAGCTGAGGACTATGTACTGGATGAAGAAGAATCGGCAACACGTCCTCCCCTAAACTTCGGTGAGGTTGTCATAGCTCTGCCTGGTACAGGAGGTAATCCAGATCAGGTTAGCCGATTCTTCCAAACTTTGTACAAAGGTTTGGCCAGAGATGAGCGAGCATGGTTGGCCTATGACGACCCAGACACTATGTTCCCCCTGGTTTTCAACCCATTCAATGATGCTCTCGACAAGGATCACGAAGTGATGATGGCACTGGTCACTCCCCGAGCTATACCAGTGAATTTCTTTAGCAGTGGGAAAACCTCCCCCCAAACTTATGAATTTTATAACCCATCGGCATTAGCTCGTCAATTAGCTTTCGGCCAGCTGCCGATTGCACTCTGTTACGCCGATATGATAAAACCGAGGGAAACCATCACCAGCCTCCTTGAATGGATTCGAGTAGCCCAACTGCCGTCAAGTGCCGACACAGATGTAGATTTGTGAGAGTGGGTTCCAGCCGCCTTTATCACTCAGGCATACAAGCAATGGTGGGCAGAATGGAAGGAGCATCTGTTCTGCAGATCGGCCCTCTCGTACCGCGGTATGATCGATCCTGAGTACGAAGTCCCTGATGATGTTGTAAGTATCTTTGAACCGATGTTCCAATTCTCTCGATTTCACTTCCATCGGTGATTTACTTTTGTATCGTTTTGCAGGTTGACAACACCCCTCCATCGGTCAGCAGGAGTGGCAAGCCGATTGACCTGTTTGCATCGGGTCCAATCTCTTCAATCGGCCACAACGCTCCTACTCTGGCCGCCATCGTGCATCGAGGCATACGCCTCAAGAAAGTCACCACCAGGAGGACTCAGACATCTCCATCGGTAGCTGCTTCCACCCTAGCACAAGCTTTCAAGGTAATTATCAAACCTTTTCATTCATACCGATTTTACTTTTGCATCTGCCGCACTGGTACTCACAAATTCTCCTTTCTATATCAGCAAACCAGTGCATCGGCAAGGACCAAAGGTAAAGGCGCCGATGCCCCCCAGTCCAGCCAGCAAAAGAGAAAAGGTGCCAAGAGTACCAGGGCACAAACAAAGCGCCAGAAAGTGGCAAATCCCCCTCCTCCTCCGGTATCTCCAATTCCGGTGGAATCTTCTCCTTCTTCTCCAGAAGCCCAGATGCAACAAGTGCCATCTCCTCCTCCAATGCAAGAAGCACCACAAGTGGAAGAACCCCAACTAGAAGAATCTCAACCAGAAGTACCTCAGCCAGCAGGAACATCGGCTGATGTGCATGGGCCAATTATCGATCCAGCAGGTTCCGTTATAGTATCGGTGGTCTCTTCCATCCAGACAAGTACTTCTCTTCCTCAAGGTAACATACTTTTATAAAATTATCACCGATGATCCTATTTTTCCCGGCTTATAACCATTTATGTTAATCTTTTAGCTGATATAGTTCCATCGGCAACTCTGGCCGATCAACCCGTAGCTCCATCGGCATCTGCGAGTCAGAGGCGAGAGATCGCCCTAAAACAAGTAAGTTATCCATCCCCCTGTTTGCATCATTTTTCAACACCTGACCATAGAATAACTTGTTTTATTTCTTTTTCAGGAGTAGGATTCTCCTGACACCTTGTTCTCTTTCGCCATCGACATCTCCGAAGATGAGGGTGAAGAAGCAAGCTCTTCTCATGTAGTCAGGATTACATCGGCAGAAGTCAGGGCAAAGCTGGAAAATTATCGGCTCTCCTCCACCAAGACACAGCCCAGTTAGTCAATGATTCTGATCTGGCCAAGGCTTTATTCAAGACTCTAAGAGGCCAAATCCCTGCCGATGCCGAAGAAGATCTCTTTCAAGCAGCTCACCTGGAGAGCCGTCAACTGCAGTACCAAAGGGCTGCCCAGCGCCTTGCCGACAGAGCCGCTCAGACCCGACTTTCTGAGGAGATGATGAAAGAGAAGATCCTGACCGATGAGAAGCACAAGAACATCGGCATCTTGAAGTCCTCAGGAGACGTACTGAAGCAGAAGATCTCTGATCTATCGGCAAAAAGAGAAGCCCTGTTGGCAGAACTCAAGCAAGTGGAGGATGCCCTATCCCAAGCCCAACAGGAAGAGAGTCAACTGCCAGAGACCATCAAACTCCTTGAGCAAGAGCGAAATGCCCATGGTCGCAAAGCACTACAACTGAAGAAGAAGTTGAAGCCGATAGAAGGTTCTGCCGATGAGGACGTCAAAGAGATAGAAGCAGCCAACCAAATCCTCCTACGTGCCATATCGGCCATCCAAGCATTGCTAAACATGTGAGCCCTTCATTGGCAAGATACTCGCTTCTCTCTGCTTCCCAACCTTCTTGATATTTAGTCTAGCCGATAGGACTGTTATCGGCATCTTTTGAAACATTAAGCCCGGTCCCAGATACATTTCAATCCAGCCGATAGGAGTGTTATCGACATTTAAACTCCTATGCATCGATCCATATACTTGGGTAATACTTGTTTAGATATTTGCCATTTAGTGCTCTGGGAAATTCAACTCCTTCGAGAGTTTCTAAAATGTAGGCATTGCCAGGAAACGATCGACTTATCCGATAGGGACCCTCCCAATTGGGAGACCACTTCCCAAACTTTGAACTTTTAGTCCCGATCGGTAAGATCAACTTCCATACTAAGTCTCCATTGGCAAATTCTTTAGCCTTTACCTTCTTATCATACCATCTAGCAACTCTTTTCTTATTCTCTTCTATACTCATCAAAGCCCTCAGCCGATGCCCTGCTAGATCATCCAACTCGTCTGTCATCAAAGTAGCATAATCATCGGCAGCCAACTGATCTTGAAAAGATAATCGCCTAGACCCAGCCTTAATCTCCCAAGGTAATACTGCATCATGCCCATACACCAACTGATAGGGTGAAACTTTGGTCGATCCATGACAAGCCATCCGGTATGACCATAAAGCCTCATTTAACAACGTGTGCCACCTTCTAGGATTTTCTTCAATCTTCAGTTTAATAAGCTTAATAATTCCTTTGTTAGAAGCCTCGGCCTGCCCATTGGCTTGAGCATAGTAAGGAGAAGAATTCAATACTTTAATCCCCATACCAATTGCGAATTCATCAAACTCCCCTGATGTAAACATAGTGCCTTGATCGGTTGTAATTGTTTGAGGAATCCCAAATCGGTAAATAATATGCTCTTTTACAAAATCAATCATACTGGCCGATGTGACTTCCTTCAAAGGAATAGCTTCAACCCACTTGGTGAAATAATCGGTGGCAACTAGAATAAACTTATGCCCTTTGCTAGATGGTGGATAAATCTGGCCGATCAAATCGATAGCCCATCCTCGGAACGGCCAAGGCTTTATAATAGGGTTCATAGCCGATGCAGGCGCCCTTCATCATCACCCAAGCATCGGAGAAGAATCCCATCAATAGTTCGGTAATACAATTCCTCTTCGAGGAGCACATACTTGGTAGCTTGAAACCGAATCCGCCTTTCAACTTTCTTAGATGGATCCTTCAAATAATCAATTATTTCTTTTCTCCAACCATCGGCACTAATTGCCGATATCGTACCAATCATAGGCTGATATCCCGAGGCATGCTGAGCCAACCGATTGGCTTCTTCATTATGCAATCGAGGAACATACTCTAATCGGAAGTCTTTGAATTCCTTTAACAGCTGCATACTCCTTTCGTAATAGGTTATAAGAACTTCACTTCGGCATTCATAGCTTCCAGCTAATTGATTTATAACTAGAATAGAATCTCCGAAGACCTCAACAGCATCAACATGAACTCCTCTTAACAACTCTAATCCCTTTATTAAAGCTTGATACTCAGCCTGATTATTCGTTGACGTGGCAACAATCGGCAAGGAAAACTCATACCTCCTCCCCCGAGGGGAAATTAATACTATGCCGATTCCTGCCCCCCGGTCACATGTGGATCCATCAAAGAAGAGCGTCCAAGGCACAATTTCCAAAGCCTCCACCGTAGCGCAATGTTGAGTTACAAAATCGGCCATAACCTGCCCCTTAACTGCCTTAGCCGATTCGTAACGCAGATCGAATTCCGATAGCGCCAAAATCCATTTACTGATCCTGCCACTCATGATCGGCATAGACAGCATGTACCGAACCACGTCATCTTTGCAAATAACCGTGCATTCGGCCGATAGCAGGTAGTGTCTTAACTTGGTACAAGAGAAATACAGGCACAAACATAGCTTTTCAATAGCCGAATATCTAGTTTCAGCATCAATCAACCTTCTGCTTAGATAATAAATTACACGCTCTTTCCCTTCAAACTCTTGAATTAAAGCCGAACCGATGACCATCCCATCGGTAGACAAATACAATCTGAAGGGCTTCCCTTACTGAGGTGGAATTAGAACTGGAGGATTCACTAAATAATTCTTGATTTCATCCAGAGCCAACTGCTGTTCTTTCCCCCAAAGAAATTCTTGATCGGCTTTTAGTTTAAGAAGAGGACTGAAAGCACGAATTTTACCAGACAAATTAGATATAAATCTCCTCATAAAATTTACCTTGCCGATCAAGGACTGGAGCTCAGTCTTGTTGGTAGGGGCAACTATTTTGTTGATAGCCTCAATAGATCTTCGACTGATTTCAATCCCCCTTTGATGCACCATGAAACCAAGAAACTGCCCTGGCGATACACCGAATGCACACTTATTGGGATTCATTTTCAAACCATGCTTCTTCGTGCACTCCAACACCTTCCGTAGATCGGCAAGATGCTTTGTGAAGTCCCCAGACTTAACCACCACATCATCAATATAAATTTCTACCAGCTTACCGATGAACTCGTGGAAGATGAAATTCATGGCCCTCTGATAAGTAGCACCAGCATTTTTCAAGCCAAAGGTCATGACTATCCATTCAAACAACCCGACATGACCAGGACATCTAAATGCAGTTTTTGGAATATCCTCTTCTGCCATGAATATTTGATTGTATCCTGCATTTCCATCCATAAAGCTAATGATCTGATGCCCAGCCGCAGCATCAACTAGCAGATCAGCAACTGGCATTGGGTAGCCATCCATCGGTGTAGCTTTGTTAAGATTCCTGAAATCAATGCAGACTCGAAGCTTCCCGTTCTTCTTGTAAACCGAAACAAATTGGAAATCCACTCGGCATATCGACATTGCCGAATAAATTTGGCTTCAATGAGTTTAGTTATTTTGGCCTTGATATCGGGAAGAATATTAGGATTACATCGGCGAGCTGGCTGCTGATGTGGCCGAAATCCAGACTTGATAGGCAACCGATGTTCGACAATCGATCGGTCCAGACCAGGCATCTCAGTATAATCCCAAGCAAAGCAATCTTTATATTCCTTTAACAAATCAGTCAACTGTTGCTTACACTTGGGACTTAACTTAGCACTAATAAAAGTAGGTCTAGGTTTATCACCACTACCTATATCTACTTCTACCAAATCATCGGCCGATGTGAACCCCTGGCCTAATTTTCCATCATCGGCGAACCTATCCGTTAAAAACCATCTTCAGAACCGACTGCTTAGATCGGTGGAATTTCGTAATCGGCAACCTTGAGAAAATCCTTTTCCCAAGCTTCTCCTGAAATACACCTAGTCCTTTCATAGGTGTCTGCCTCTGCCGATGCGATGACATAAGAAGAATCTCCTGGGACAATCTCAATCTTGTCACCTACCCACTGGACCAAGCATTGGTGCATTGTAGACGGGATGCAACAATTAGCATGAATCCAATCTCTTCCCAACAGTAAATTGTAAGCACCCTTTCCACTGATCACGAAGAAGGTTGTCGGCAAGGTTTTACTGCCGATGGTCAACTCTACGCATATCGCCCCCTTGACTGGAGACACATTCCCTTCAAAGTCTTTGAGCATCATATCGGTCTTGGTCAGGTCCTGATCTCCTTTTCCAAGCTTCTGATACACTGCATACGGCATGATGTTGATAGCAGCCCCACCATCAACTAAAATCTTAGTCATCGGCTGACCATCAACCCTTCCTTTGACAAACAGAGCCTTAAGATGTTGCCTTTCATCATCGGCAGGCTTCTCAAAAATAGCTGTCATCGGATCCAGAGCCAGTTGAGCTATTTGGTCAGAGAATTCTACCTCATCATCACTAGATGGCGCGAGGAACTCCATTGGCAACATAAAGACCATGTTGACATCTGCCGATGGACCTTTCCCCTTAGGATCTGGTTGTTGCTGATTCCCAGACTGTGCAGAGTTCTCCCCCTGGTTCAACTCTTCTCGCCTTTCGCGCTGCAGTCTTCTCTTCTGAGTCCTGGTCAAACCCTCCGGACACTATGGAGGAAGTTGCTGCTGCCTTACCGATGGGCGGCGATTTTCTCCTGACTCTATTCGGTAAGTGTTGGCATCTCGGCAGAAGATGAACTCATCGGGAACCCGTGCATTAGCCATCTCTTCGAGTTCCTCTTGGTTCCTGGGAAAATATTCAACACGATCCCCAAGCTTGTCATGCACACTGAGCCTGCCCCCCAGCCGATCAAGAACGGATGCTCTCCCCCTAATCGGCCCATTAAATCGCCGATCATCATCGCGGTAGTACCGATCGGACCTGTCATACCGGTCATAACCGTTGCACTCGGGACAATCTCTGACAGTGGGAAGTTTGATGTTTTCCTCCCAACAATGAATGAAGAACGGGCAATTCCAGTGATCCCTATGCCAATTCCACTCCTGTCGGCGTCTTTCCTCTTCCCAACGATAATCCTCTTGCTGGCGCCGATATCGATCTTCACGTTGCTGCCAAGTCTCCCGGGGCCTCCTATGAGTTATCACAATGCCGGATCGGGGAGGCCTTCCCGAGTTAGCTCCTTCCTGGATTAAACCTTTCCCTTTCGCATCGGCAGTAGTGACTTGATGCTGAGGATCCACCGATGCACTCCTTTCAGCTGCTTCTGATGTTAAGACCTTGGCCTTTCCCTTAGCATCCAGCATGTTTGTCGGGAAAGGATGTTGGTCAATCTTCATCGGCTTCTGAGTCTTAGAGCTGTCAAATTTGATCCTTCCAGATTCTATAGCCGACTGCAGCTGCTGTCTGAAGACCTTGCACTCATTAGTGTCATGAGAAGTCACATTGTGCCACTTACAATATTTCATCCTCTTTAATTCTTCAGCCGATGGGATCACATGATTAGGTGACAGCTTGATCTGACCTTCCTGGAGTAGAAAGTCAAATATCCTATCGGCCTTAGTGGTGTCGAATGCGAACTTTTCTGGTTCCTTGTGCCCAAAACGGCAAGACATCGGCTTCTTATTTTTCACCCATTCTGCCAAGCCGATGACTGGTTCTTCATTAGAGTCCGAGCTTGTTGCTTCGTCAACGAACGACACCTTTTTGTTCCATGCTCTCTTGGGCTCGAAAGGCTTGATATCTTGATCAGAAATTCTCTGCACCAAATGACTTAAGCTTTCAAACTCCTGAGATGCATACTTATCCCTGATGTGTGGCAACAAACCCTGGAAAGCTAAATCGGCTAGCTGCCGATCATCCAGAACTAGGCTATAGCATTTGTTCTTGACCTCCCGTATCCTCTGCACAAAACTTTCAACCGATTTATCATTACGTTGCCTCAGCTTGACCAAATCGGTGATCTTCTTCTCATGGACCCCAGAAAAGAAGTACTTGTGGAATTGTTTCTCCAGATCGGCCCAGGTAATCACTGAGTTGGGAGGTAATGATATAAACCAAGTGAAAGCCGATCTAGATAATGATGATGAGAATAAACGAACCCTTAACTCATCCCTGTTACCAGCTTCCCCGCATTGGATGATGAACCTGTTGACGTGCTCCATGGTTGACGTGTCATCCTGCCCAGAAAACTTAGTAAAATCCGGTACCTTGTACCGATTTGGAAGCGGGATCAAATCATATGCGGGAGGATACAGTGTCCGATAAGAGTAAGTGTTGACTTTGGGTTTTATCCCAAATTGGTCCCTCATCACTTCAGCGATCTTATCGACCCAATACGCATTGGCATCTTGCCGATGAGGCGGTTGCGGATCGGGCGCCTGCTGGTAAGCTTCCACGTGTCGATGCGGCGCACGATCTGCATGGAATATCGGGTTGATCATCTGGCCTCCAATCTGTGGGCCACCAAGCTGTTGCCCGCCAATCTGTTGTCTGCCGACCTGGTGCCCAAGATTCATTGGCTGGTTGGGAATCCCCTGATTCTGAAACCCAGGATAGATCTGGCCTTGCTGGAACCCTGTAGCCTGATGACTCTGTTGGGGCATTTGCGGAAAAACTTGCTGTCCAAGCCATCCATTATTAGCATTCATCTGCATAGGTCCTGCCGATGACTGGTAATTGGGCATCATCATCGAATTGACATACCCAGGTTGAGTCATAAACCTCTGTTGCATCAGCATTGAGTCTGCCGATGCGTTAGGCATTTGGAACGTTGGAGCTTGAGAATTCCCAGTGTAAGGTCTTGCAGTAGTAGTTGTAGTATACTGGGGACTCGGATTCATCGGCATGTTTGGGGGTGCCAATGCCATAGGAGCCTTGCCTCTCATATCGGTTGCCTGAGATGTGCCAGGTGTCTTCAAGTATTTCGGGGGCATACCATAACCCCACCAGTTGGGAGGAGGAACTGGTCCTGACATTGCCGATGCCAATAGATCTGTGGCAAGCTTGATCTGCTCATCTGAACTCGGTGGATTAGTTGTCATCGGCGTAGATTGTGCATTAGTAATTCCCAGCGTACTTGGCGGAACGGGGATCTCCATGCCCGCAGCGGCTGTAGCAGCCAATGGAGCTGTGACCACTGGTGACCCTGGCTGATGATGAGAGGGGCCCACATAATCTGGTGGCAATTGTCCTTCCTTGAAAGTTCTAGCCACGGCGTTGAAAACCGTATTCGATAGCACACCAGCTTGGTTGATGAAAGCACGATTGATAGCACTATCAACCATCTCTTGAAGTTTACCAGGATTGGCTTCAAAAGTAACCTGCTGAGGTGCCGGCAGTGCATCTTTCTAGATCACTTTGCCGCTCCTGTTCATGCTGGAGGACCTCAGGCATTGTTGCTTGTAATCCTCCATGGCTTTAGCAATAACTTGCTTCTGCTCATCCTTGAGATTGGCTTCCGTCACGGGGATGACGTTCTCCTGATCAAACTCAAAAGTCGACATGTTGATCTTGATCTTGAATCTGGTCCCACCGGGCGTGCCAAAAGATGTGTTGATGCAAAAACTGATCTGCAAACACAAAGGGCTAATACCCGATTTAAACGTTAAGGCGTGTCAGCCGATTTGATCTTACTATCGGCAAGAGAGATAACTCGAATACTTTGGTCCCGACAACAGCGATGCGCCCGGATGTCACGGCCAAGAGGTATTCACACGAAACTTGAGAACACGCCGAGCTTAAGTCGACGGGTTCCTAAGAACTCGTAGTAAAAAGGAAAAAGTATGACGAAGTCGTCGAAATAGTAGATGCTGGAATATGAGTAAAGACTTATGTTTGATTGATTGATAGATATCGATTACAAAGCCCTAAGGTCCATATTGATACCCTGCTCGAAGAGCTACAACCAGATATGACTAGAACTCAAATTTTAAATTACACATAATCCGTATACAAAACGATTTAAATAACTAAGGAAAGCATAAAACTACTCCTCGTGACAAACTGGGACACCTCCACAAACCGATCGGCAGCTTCCAGACTCTCCCTCCATATCATCGGTAGACTCCCTTGTCATAGCCATCGGCAGACTCCCCTGTCGTAACCATCGGCACAGACACATCATCACCTATGGACTTAGTCACGTTCAACCCTTCCTCCATCGGCAACCACCTTCATCGGCAACTCATCCTGTAGATCAAACACCACCATCTTATCTTGCCGGCCTATACTTCACCAATCATGGACACGTGCCCAAAAACGGTGTCAACAGATGTGTTGTCAAGAATCTGGACCAGTTTTGGTTGCTTACTATTTGGGACAAATGTAACTATGGAATTTGGAAAAGTGTTCTATAGCAAAGTTTTAGATATGTTGCCAAGCTTTCTAACGGTATAAGCTATAACCCTTTTGGATTAACAGAATAAGAGTTATGTCTATTTTACTGCACTGGTGATTTTCATATCGTGAAGAAATTTCAAGATATTTAATTCTTCCTTGCACATAAGTTCCTTGGGATGTCAAAATGTCTCAATGCAAGATAACTTGTCAAGAAGAAGTGCAAGATACCTTCCTTGTGCCTCCTAGTCGACCTTTCTTAAGGGGGGTAGAACCTTGATATCACGGGTTGATGCATTTTCAACTCATCTTGAAGTGAGAGTTGTCTCTTAAGATATTCTATGATTATGATCATCCCTCCTTCTCGTGCTACTGACGTTGGTCACCTGATGACAGGGAGTGTAGTATCCCATGGAATAGGAGCCCTATATGATGCCTCTTACTGATACGTGGGAAGAGAATGATGATCCTGCCTTTGAAGGATGTTATGAGTATGATGAAACTGAGTACTATCAAAATAATGATACTGAAGAGCAAGTTGGAAGTGAATCAAATCAGAATCCACAACGGCGAAAGAGAAAAAGGAAAAGTTAAAAGAAGCCTACTCATGGAAATAAGGTGCAACGAGACTATATCAATGGAAGACTGAGCAATGTGGATAGGCATAACATTCATGGAGCTACCAAAGTGGTTGGCGGCTATATTCAAGTAGACTCAGTGCAAGTTTTTGCTCTGTTTGACCCGGGTGCTTCGCATTCTTTCATTTCTGCCGACTTCGTAAAGACGATCGAGCGGGTGAAGTGCCCAACGAGGAAGCCCTTGTCAGTGCATACCCCAATGGGAGAAATACAAGCAGATCAGGTTTGCTCAAATGTCAATCTTGTCATAAGTGAGGAAAACGTCACTGCAAACCTCATTGTGATAGAGTCACTTGAGATTCCTTTAGTCCTTGGTAATGGATGGTTGTGTGCACACAAAGGAGTGATCCACGGTACGCAGTACAAAATGCTTTTAACAGCACCGTGAGGAAAAAGAATTGAGTATCATGGTGGTCCACTGCTACGTGAGGAGGCAAATGCATATTAAATTTTCGTGTCTCTTGGAGTTGTAAGCTAAAAGAAATTAGTAGTCAAGATGGACTTTGGTCAGTTATGAATAATAGTTATTAAATGGAAATTATGTTAACGAGGTGTGACCTTGAGGTATAAGTGTTTGCATTTGGTATGCAAGTTGCAAAGTTGAAAGGATTATCAAGAGATTTTCCTATTTCTCTCAGAGGATCTAAGCCTCGTCCGAATCTCGAGGACGAGATTCATTTTAAGGGGGTAGAATTGTAACACCCTGAAAATTCCCTTCTTTAAAATAGTTCAAATTTGATTTATTGTGTCAGTTTTGTGAGCATCAAAATATAAGAAAAAATAATAATAATTTTAGAGAAATTAAAATTTAATATAAGTTTAGAAACATGTTGATGCATTCATGCTGCAACATTTATTTATTTATGTGATGTGTTGAATTTGTAAAGAGTTTTGAATTCAATTTTCATTTGAAAAATGAGTTTGAAAAAAATTGTTTTGGAAAAAGAAAAATGGAATTCCTTTTCTTCCCCTCTCTCCTTCTCTCGGCCTGCTAGGCCCAAACCCACCCCGCGCACCCCCTTCTCCCTTCCTGGTCCGCGGCCCAGCCGGCCACCCTCTCCCCCCTTCTCCTCTCTCACCCGCTGACAGACCGAGCCCGCCTGTCATCCCCTTCCTCCCCCCCCCCTAACCGCCCCTTTCTCTCTCGCTCGGACGCCGGAGCCGTAACCGCACCCCGCTCCCAATCTCCCACGTTCTCCCCGTGCCTTGCTCCCTTTGAGCCGTGCCCGAGCCCGCACCGTTGCCCCACGTTCATTTCTCCCTCCCAGACCCCGCTCCCTCTCTCTCCTGACACTTTGCATATCGCCAAGCCACCCGCCGTCGCCATTAGCGCCCGATGCTCGTCTGGGGCCATCAAAGACTGTTTGCCGAGCTCCGCAGCGTGATCACGAAGCCGTAGGTGCACTTTTCCCTCTGTTTCCTGGTCTCTGGGTTGCCCTAAACACCGTTGAACTCGTGCAGGGAAGCGCCGCCCGCCATCTCGCGACACACGCCTACACCGAGCCTTCCCCGGCCTCGTAAACTCCCTGTGTGAGTTCCCTTTGTTCCCCTCTTGCTTCCCGTGCTTTTGGTTCAACGAATCGTGCTTTAAATCGCGTGATTGCCGAACTCCGGCGAGGGGCGTGGCCTTCCGGCCATGGCGCCGCCGCCCAGACCGTCGGCGGTCAGCCGGACTCCCCCTCATTTCATCCTGATTTAATCCGAGCCATCCGCGTGAGATCCAACGGCTCACGATGGCCAATACCCTTTCGGCCTGAAATTTTGTTAAAGAGCCCCTCAACTTTTTAAATATAAAACCCGCGGTCCCTGGCGCATTCGAAAAAAATACGCCTTGCTGTGTTGAAAACGTAAACTATCGCAGCTTGCTTCAAAATACATTTTCAGTATTTACTAAATTGCCACTGAACTTGTTTTGGCTATAAAATATTCATTTTAACTCCGATTTGACCCATTCAAATTGCGTTAAGTTCGTATTTGAAAGATATACATATTAGTAATACGGTTTTCTCAGTTTGAAACATTTTAATTTTGTGACCCTATTTAATTAATTACTTTTCTATATAAAATCTTAGAAAATTCATATCTTCTCTGTTTTAGCTCCGTTTCGATCCGTTCAAGTTGCGTTAGTTTCATAATTTCATAAGCTTCACGTTGGTACCATTGTTGTCTAGGTTCACCACTGTTAGGTTTCCTAGATAACTACAAGTCCATAGATAGCCTTTGCAGTCCCGTTTAATGCGTAGATTTCGCGTCGTAACTTCGTTTTCCGTGAATTTCCCGTTGACGTGATCGTAGCAGCGTGTAGATGATTTTGGAAAACTTTTATTTAAATTTATTTACTACTGGTGTACTGTTCTAATTGTAATTTTGTTTGCTTTGTGTATGTGTGGCCTTGAATGCTTGTGTGTTGATAATCGATGATCGAGATTAGACAGAGGGCGTTACTTCGGTGATCAAGATCAGAGTCTTGGAAGCAAGTAAGATCAGCACTTGGGTTTTAATTCTATGACCATGATCTTGTGACTAGATTAATATAAAGCAACAAATGATAATAATGACTTTTTAACAACAGAGGATTTATTCGTAAGTGATAACCGGGATGAAAGTGCAACCATGAGGGCTATAATGGCTTTGGCTTTAGTCAAGTATGAGTAACTTTTATAGCTTGTTAGAGGTTACCCGTGTGGCGCAAATAGGGGATAGCAGACCGTGGATCCCTTGCGGGGTAGAATCACACGGACTTACTACCGAAACCAAGCGGCCCTAACTTGTTAGACGAACCTTTGAAAGACTTCATAGTGATCCCTGCTGACCTACCTTGGTAGTGGGTTACGAGGCTGATCACCTCGGGCGAAAGGATAAATCATGACTCATGGGTAAAGATGTACAACCTCTGCAGAGTGTTAAAACTGGTATACTAGCCGTGCTCACGGTCACGAGCGGCCTTGGGGATTCTTACATTAAGGGTGATGAATCTTGTTGTGTTAAGAAACTCATTGTGTATTGTTTAATGCACTATATTATTTATGTCACATGGATCATGAGACCGTGGGATCTATACTATCTAGTTGTTATACTTGCGAAGTTCGTCTTGGACTCACCCTTGCTATCTCCCCCGCACCTTAGGAGAAGTATTGGGCTTGTGATCAACCAGTCAGTTGGATCCTGTAGAGTGAAGTTATCTTCAGAGTTCGAAGCCATGGCGAACAAATCGATCCGTGAATTCTCAGCTCCCACTACGGACGACATCCGCACTGGACCTGCTGCAGAGATCGATGGCAACTTTGAGCTCAAGCCTAGACTTATCAACATGGTGCAATCCAACCAATTCTGTGGGAAGGCACACGAAGATGCTAGTGCTCATCTCCAACACTTCCTGGAGATTTGGAACACATTTACCATATCAGGAGTCCCTAGAGATGCTATACTACTTCGCCTTTTCCCATTCTCACTCTTAGGAAGAGCGAAGCAGTGGTTCTACGCTACAAAGGAGAAGAATACTACGTGGGCACTCTGCTCAACAAACTTCCTGGCTAAGTTCTTTCCCATGGGCAAGACCAATGCTCTCCGTGAGAAGATTACGAGTTTTCAGCAACAAAATGATGAATCTGTTCTAGAAGCATGGGAGCGCTTTTAAGACTACATCCTAGAATGTCCCCATCATGGAATGGAGAGTTGGCTATTGATGCAGACATTCTATCATGGGCTCAGCAACAGTGCCCGAGAGACTATGGATGCTGCAGCTGGAGGAGCATTCTTATCACTTACTATACCACAAGCCACAGCTCTTGTGGAGAATATGGCGTCCAACCAAAGCTGGAATGAAGAGAGGACCCAGACACGCAAGAGAGGTGGAGGTATGCATCAGCTGAAGGAGGTAGACATGCTGTCTGCAAAGCTAGACCTGCTCATGAAGAAGCTCGATGATAGAGCTGGAGACAAGAAAGAAGTTATGCACATCTACGACTCTCACATGACTTGTGAGGAGTGTGGAGATACTAGACACTCAGGCAACCACTGCCCTGAGATGCTTGAGGATGTGAACTACATCAACAACAACAACAACTACTACTACAACCGTCCTCAACAAAATCAAGGTTGGAATCAACAAAGGCCTAACTACTCAGGTAATTATCAAGGTAACAATTCTTACAACAATAATAATAATTTTCCACCTCTGAGAGAGTTAGTGTCTAATCAAGGAAAGCTAATGGATAACCTATCTAAGAAATTGGCATCTAATGATAAAATGCTAGAAAATATAAATAATAGAATGGATAATTTCTCTACTGCCATCAAGAATCAAATTAGCTTTAATAAAATGATTGAATCTCAGTTAAATCAAATAGCTGCTGCTGTTCCTGCTACTAACCCCGGTATACCATCACAACCGAAAGGATTAGAATCTGCAAATCTTGTAGACATGTTTGATGCAGGTAATAATTGGAGTAACCCCGTCACTGAAGTTACTACTAACCTTCTGCCGGTCAAGAGAGGCGATCCAGGACGCCCCGTCATCCCGATCTCCATCGGCATGGTGGACGTCCCAGAAGCACTTTGCGACTTTGGCTCCAGCGTCAACATTATACCCAGGGTACTCTATGAAAAATTCTTTACATATCCTTTATTAGAAACAACCATGTGTTTGCAGTTTGCAGATTAGACGATAAGTTTTCCAAAAGGAATATTGTAGAACCTTTGTGTCCGAGTTGGTACCTTGTATGCCCTAGCAGACTTCGTGGTGATAGAGACCGGTAATGATGAGAGAGCACCCATCATCTTAGGGAGGCCATTCTTCAACACCTCGGGAGCTGTCATCTACGCTAGTGCTGCCAAGATCAGTTTCTACATCAAAGGGAGAAAGGAGACGTTTTCCTTCAAGAACAAGACTACACAAATCCCAGAACAATCCAGACATGAACCAAGGAAGAGGACCAACAGGAGGAACAGGAACAAGCAAGTGTGGACCGAGTCAGCTAAGATGGTCACTGCAGTTCATGGAGGTCAAGATCATCAACTTAAGTCACCGTTTTTGACAAAGAAGGACGACCCAGGAATGCCAAGCATCTATTGCTCCATAAATGGATACAACTTCTACAAGACGACTTGCCACACCGGATCGGGCGTCAACATAATGGCCGCAGTCACCTATCGGCTCTTGTTCGGAACCATGCCCTTAAAACCAACATACATTCAGCTCCAGATGGCAGATCAGACGTTTTGAGTAGTTAAAGGAACAGTAACTGATGTCCCTGTCAAAATAGACGATCATTTTGTCTACACAGACTTTCAGGTTATTGACATGGGAGAAGACGAATACGATCCACCCATCATCCTTGGAAGACCATTCCTCAGCACCGTTAAAGCAATCATCTACATTGGAACTGGAGAAGTCCATATGCACATCCTCTCAGAGAAGGTACGCCACTATTTTACTGACCCTAAATATATCGTTGAAGAATCTAAGCAGGTTAGAAAGCGACGCAACCGCAACCAGAGGAGGTAGATCATCAAGGACGGATGGGCAGACTATGAAGGAGAAGTTGTAAGGTCAGAAGACATACAGTTTAAACAGACTATCCTGAGGAGACCGTAGCACCGAGTCAGGTGTGGAGAGAAAAGATAACCATACATGAAGAAGAGGCGCCGCCGGAAGAACCGACTCCGCCATCCAACGAATCCCAGAACGAATGAGAAAATGGAGAGTCCCGTTCAGAGGACTTAAAAACACCGAACGCCTTGCCAAGAGGTAAACTTGGTAGTTATCCTTTCCCTTTCAATTATTTCAAATACTGTTAAAAAAATAGTAAGCCCCATGTGACTATACGAGTGGCATGAAACCCATAAGTACATTCACTGTGGTGGCATAAAAATAAAATAAATATTTTTTTTCAGCTTTATAAAATAAAAATATAAAAAAAAACAGGGAGTAACATTTATTGAGGAGTCTCAACATGATGAAGGCTAGATATTTATGCTAACACTTAATCAGTTCCACAAGCCTTGTTGTCTATTCGAGAAGAATTTAAGAATCAAGAAGACTAGCAGACGGAGGACATTCTAATTGCTATCAAGATACTGCTGACTTTCAAATACACCTCTGCCACCTGCTAGCTACGTCAAGAGAAATTACGTCAAAATTCAGCTTGGAGGAGAGCACCCCCATTTATCCTGATAAGTATTTATATCTATCTTATACTATATTAAAATATAAATATACATAACTATGAAAACCCAAATAAAGATTTTGTGCTTATATATAAATATATGTCTTTTGCTTAGTGTGTTTAATAAATAAATAAAGTGGCTATGCTAAACTGGATTCTAATAAATAAAACTCTAGCGGTAATAAATAAAACTCTAGCATGGATATGATGAATAGTTGTTGTGCCTGATTTGCAAATTTGAAGTTCTCTCACTAGTTTAGATATAACTGTTATAATTTAAAGCTTGCTCTAAACCTAAACTTGTGGGATGAAAACTTGATCTGAAGTCTAAGTTGTTAACGGATACGATATGGGAAGGTTGAGCTGCTGTTTATCTATTCCTAGAGATGCTAGAAATTCTGGAGAATTTTATCTTTTAAAATCTTTAAAATAATGCATGATGAGTTCCTGTATGATGAGAGTTTAAATTCCTACCACAGCCATATATACATGCTTGTTAGATTTTGAGCCACACATTTACTTCTACTACTTATGAGCATTGAGTGTGGTCAAGCTGTGTGGACCCCTAGAAGCTTGTCATGTGGTTAAATCAAGATTCATTTGCACGTTCATTCATACATGCTACTTCTACTCCGGAAGTACTATCCACATATATCCACCTATTTCCATCTCCAGAACCACCCAAAAATATTCTGCTCCTAATCCGGGAGAGAATACCCAAAAATATTTCTGGTTTCCCTTGTCAAATAAATGCTCGAGTTATCTTGTTACTACCACTTGCTATATTATCTCAAGAGATGAGTGCTCTAATAAAAAAAGAAAAAGAGAAAAAAACGAGGAAATAAAAAGGGGCAAGTGCCCGGAACCTCGAATGAAAAGAAAAGAAAAAATAAGACGAGAGGTAAAAATGGACAAGTGTCCGACAGTAGAATTAGGGGTACAAGATACCCACCTGAGAGGAAAGAAAAAGAAAAAAGAACAGCATCTCATTCTCCTCACAAAATTTTAAAAGCAAGGAAGGTATGTATCCCCTCAAAAGAGCAAAAGTAGAATTAGGCTTTCACCATTGTTATCACCATCATCACCATACACCATTCATTTCGCCACACATGCACATCTTGATTTGACTTATTGATTTGTTTCTTTGGATCCATGGTTTGACTATACAATAAATGTCTTGTAAGTATGTATACTTTATCTCCCACCTATGAGCTCTAGATATTAAAGCCTTATTAGAGTAGGGTGAGAGAGAGGACAATGTCACTATGCTTTATACCATAAATACCACATATCTTGAGAGAAGGCATATACCATCACTGCCTTGGTAAGGATCCAGAAATACCACAAAAGAGAGATTTGAGAGAGTCATACAAGGAATTTCTGAGTTTTATTTGAAAATCTGCAAAAACTCCAGAGCTATAGCTGATCAAGAATAAGAGACATGGCACTTGGCTAGACTATTCTATCTTTTAACTACTCAAGACAGAAGTGACGGTTACAAATCCCATGGTGAAAGGTAAAATGAATAAGTTTTAAGTCTTGACAGTTTACTCTAACTCAGAGATGAGACCTTATTTAAAAGCATGTGTACCGTCAATTTTTAAAAGTATTGCAGCAACTTCTAATCTATCCTTGCTCAGGGACGAGCAAGAGGTAAGCTTGGGGGAGTTTGTTGACGGTCCTTAAGTATCAAATTTAATTATCAAATAAACAAAGAAAAGGATCCAAATGAAATCAACATCTAGACTTAGGGTTTTATCTGACAAAATTCCACGAGTTTTGGTGTTTGTCTATTTCTGCAGGGGGTTATCAGGAAATACGGAAGAAAGGCCCACACGTCGGGATTACATAGAGATATTAACATGTCGTGCAATTATCTTATATCTAGAAGACTCCAGAAGCCACGGGAAGGAAGCGGATGCCGAACGGGGCCAGGCACTGGGCGCCCGCCCCCTGTTGGACTCCAATTAGGACACTCTTTCGGGAAAGATCTCCACCGACCTAAAGGATCAAGGATAACCGTTCAATCAATGTCGGTTTGATCCAACGGCCCATATTCACTTGAAGGGACTATAAAACCATACCCCCTGGCCCCTGGAGGAGAGAGCCTCTCAACCCTAATTCATTATTCCTCAAGGGAGAAGAAGCCCCTGATCAAGCCTAGAGCCACCACATCAATTAGACATCTAGATTAGCATAGCTACATAGGATTAGAACTAGAAGGAGTCAATCTTCGATTGGTTTCCAGATCTGTCAAGAGGATTCTTGGTAATTCTCTAATTGTGCTTCTAATTGTTCTTCAAATCATCTTTGTTCTTCAATATTATGAATATGACTTTGTTCTACTTCAATATATTGCTTATGACTTTGCTCTACTTGTTTATATTCAAGATTATATTGTTCTTAGTTTATCATAGTTATATACTTGGCTTAGTTAGATTGGATCTATATACATGTTTAGGATCGTATAGCGTTTATCCATCGGATCCATGGGTAAATGATAGATATTGTGTAGGCGTGGTGCTTATACCGTATTTATCTACGATTGTACCCAATATGCCGGATCGCGGGGTAGTTCGTGATAGTGACAGCTTCATTGATTCTTATATAGTCCCCCTCTCGTGTATTGGGCTGGCAGAGCAATATTGTTACTATGTTTCTCATTTACCTTGATAATATCACTATGCATGAGCGTAGTCCTGTCTCGCAATGATTGCTAAGTATGCTTGCACTAACTATGATAATGCTAGACTATATAGTTGAGAATAACTTAGGAAATATTCTTGTAGTTCGTTCTAATACCATGCTAATGACTTTCTAGAATATCTAATTAAGGTGCTTATCATATTTATATGTGGCTAAGTTATGCTGATCAGATCAATTATCTTTGTCACTATTCATTACTTCATATATCTTTTATGTGACACTTACCCCTGTATGAAAGCGTTAGATAAATGTTCTCAATTATACATGCAATGATAGATACTCAATCTCATATTCTATTCTATAATCAATATTGATGATTGTTAATCCCTTCCCAGTGGTAAAAATATAAATAATGATACCTGTAATACTTCCCAGTTAAAATGCTACATCGGTATTAATCTGTGTGCTTGCAGATCCCATTCATTATTTATTTAGAAGAGCAATTGCATATTTCAATACCGTGTCTCTCATGTCATGCTGGGGATGACAACTTGGCTTAAGTGGTATGAGGGATAGGTTTGGCATTTTTGGCACCATTATCAGAATTAGAAAACTTGGCTTAAGTGATAACTCGAATACTTTGGTCCCGACAACAGCGATGCGCCCGGATGTCACGGCTAAGAGGTATTCAGTTGGAACTCGAGAATACGCCGAGCTTAAGTCGATGAACTCCTAAGAACTCATAGTAAAAAAGGAAAATATGACGAAGTCGTAAAAAAAGTAGATGCTGGAATATGAGTAAAACTTGTGTTTGATTGATTGATCGATTATTCATTACAAGGCCTAGGGTCTACATTTATACCCTGCTCAAAGAGCTACAATCAGACACGACTAGGACTCGAATTCCAAACTAAACAGAATCCGTATACAAAACGATTTTAAATAACTAAGGAAAACATAGAACCATCCCCTCGTAACCGACCGGGACACCGCCACAGATCAATCGGCAACCTCCACGCTTCCTTTCAGAGTCATCGGCAGTCTCCCTGTTATGGCCATCGGCAAGCACCAATATTGATCATCGGCAAGAACACGTCACCACCCCTGGACATAGTCATATTCATTCGTCTCTTCATCGGCAGCTCCCCTCATCAGCAACTCTTCTGCAGTCTAGTTACCGTTGCTCCGCCTGCCGATCTGTACTCTACTGGTCCCCGTGCACGTGTCCAAAAACGGTGTCAACACATGCCCCCTAGTTTTGGAGTATGAAATTCTTAATGCTCCAAAATTCTCTCCATTAATGACGCCTTTCTGCAGTTAATTCTCCCAATTTGGCAACCGACCGTTAAAGTCGAACAACCCTGGCCCGATTCTTTCACAGATTCCTCGAATTTCTCAACCTCCCAAACTGGACACCCCACTTTATTCGTCCATCGGTAATATAACCGTTAGGAAGAGCTGCCGATGGATCGACTAGGAAATCTTTGCACAGTGAAATATTTCCAAAATCATGATCGCTTGTTGTCAAATCACCTGCACAATCCCTTGATTACCGTGCGAACAGTTACCATATCTACCTAAGCACCCTCGGGTTTCACGGATGCGGCAAAGAGATAAGTCAGATCTGCCCCTGCTCGTTTTGTCCTATAAATACTTCCTTCTCGGGTACTCCTTCATCTGTCATTCTAGAACCCCAAAATCCACTTCCTTGGCGGCGGCACCGTTCGAGGACTCCAAGAATTCTAGCAAGAACTTCCTCCAACAACCCTCGAGTTTTCGATCTTCTTCCCTACGAGAAAATGGCCATCAACTTCATCATGCCTGAGGTCAGTTCTACTTCTCTCCTGTATTTTCACTGCACTCCTGTTCATCCGCAGTTCATCTTACTGAATACTTTTTTTCTTTCTTTTGCTCTTCTTTTTACCCCCAAAAACTTATAGGATCTGTCCAATAGAATCGTCATCCCTACCGATCAACCACACCTCCAATGTCTCGGTCCGCTAGGGAACCCAGATCCTACCGATCTGATCAACGCAGAGACAAACAGAATCCCCTTTAGAGCCGAGATTTTTTCTCTAGATCTGTGGAAAGATGCCTTCTGTTCCTGGCCCAGTCCTACCAAGGGATGGCAGGATTGGTTCTTAAGAGTCAGCCATTCAAATGAGGTTCAGTGGGGTGAGCGAAAACTGGATCAATGCATCAGGTTGTCCCTTGCCGATATGGATAGAAATGAATCATTGTTGATTGTTGCATCGTATTTTTGGTCAGACACACTCAATGCTTTTATGTTTGGCCATGGTCCTGCTTCCCCCACACTTGCCGATGTGCTTATGCTCACCGGCTTAGATGTATCTTCTGCCGATAGCGCCCACCTGTTTGACACCAAACCCAGTGCTAAGGTAGAAACTCGTTCCATCGGCGGTTGGTCAGGGTACATCCAGAAATACCAACGAACAGGCCCTGTCAATATAAAGGAACAGACCACCTTCCTGAACATGTGGTTGGACAAATTTGTATTTTGTGGTCGATCGGCAGGACCAACTTCTGTCTACTTAGCAGCAGCAGAAAGATTAGCTAATGGTGGCCGATTTCCCCTTGGCCGATACTTGCTCGGCTCGGCTTACCACCTCCTCCATCAAGTAGCCAGGAAACTCCTGCTCGGCCAACCCATCGGCAACTTAGGGGGTCTCTGGTGGTTCATCAATATGTGGCTTAGCCTCCATATGCACAAGCATCTTGAGTTCGACCTCTTCGCACAACGCTTCCCTAGGGATATAGCCGAGGATTATGAACTGGATGAAGAAGAATCGGCAACTCGTCCTCCTCTGAACTTTGGTGAGGCTACCATAGTTTTGCCTGGCACAGGTGGTAACGCAGACCAGGTTAGCCGATTCTTTCAGACTCTGTACGAGGGCCTGACCAGAGAACAGCGAGCATGGATGCCTTATGAAGATCCGAACACCAGATTTCCTTTGGTCTTCCATCCGTTCAATGATGCTCTCAACAAGGATCACAATGTGATGATGGCAATCATCACCCCAAGAGCCATACCAGTTAACTTCTTTGGTGGTGGAAAAGCTTCTATCCAGACCTACGAATTCTACAACCCATCGGCACTAGCTCGTCAACTAGCTTTTGGCCAACTGCCGAT
Source organism: Sorghum bicolor (assembly GCF_000003195.3). Classification (NCBI taxonomy): domain Eukaryota; kingdom Viridiplantae; phylum Streptophyta; class Magnoliopsida; order Poales; family Poaceae; genus Sorghum; species Sorghum bicolor. Next base: position 15,745,504 of record NC_012871.2, on the reverse strand, counting down.
TGCACTCTGCTACGCCAATGTGATAAAGCCAAGGGAGACCATCACCAACTATCTCGAGTGGATCAGAGTAGCCCAACTCCCACCGAATGCCGATACAGATGTTGATCTATCGGCTTGGGTTCCAGCTCTCTTCATCACTCAGGCATATAAACAATGGTGGGAAGAATGGAAAGAACATCTGTTCTGCAGATCGGCTCTCACATACCGTGGCATGATCGATCCCCAGTACAAAGTCCCTGATAATGTTGTAAGTATCTCAATACCGATGTTTTAATTTCTTCACTGTCCTTTTCAATCGGTAACCCCCTTTCTTTGTCACATACTGGTTGACGACACACCACCATCGGTCAGCAGGAGTGGCAAGCCGATTGAGCTTTTGCCATCAGGTCCGATCTCCTCAATCGGCAACAACGCTCCCACCTTGGCTGCTATAATGCATCGAGGTGTGCGCCTCAAGAAAGTTACCACTAAGTGGACGAAAACATCCCCATCAGTAGCTGCCTCTACTTTGGCACAAGCCTTCAAGGTAAACTTTCGAATTCTTTTATTCACACCGATTTCATTCTTATACTTATCATACTTGTACTCACAAACTTCTTATTGTCGTACCAGCATACCAGTACATCGGCAAAGACCAAAAGTTCGACTGCCGATGCCCCTCAGTCCAGTCAACCGAAGAGGAAAGGCTCCAAGAGTACCAGATCACAAGCAAAGCGCTAGAAAACAACAACGCCTCCTCTTCCCCCAGTATCTCTGATCCCAGTAGAATCATCCCCTTCTTCTCTAGAAGCTCAGACACAGCAGATACCTTCTCCTCAGCCACAAGAAGAACCTCACGCAGAAGAACCCCAGCCAGAGGAACCTCAGCCAGAAGACACATCGGCTGACGTGCACGAGCAAACTGCCGATCTAGCAAGTTCAATCATAGCATCGGTAGTTTCCTCAATCCAAACAAGTACTGCTCCCCCTCAAGGTAACATACTCTCTATGAAATTATTGCTGATGAACCTACTTTTCTGTCTTATAATTACCTCTGTTACTCTTTCAGCTGACATAATCTCATCGGCAACTCCAGCCGATCAGCCCGTGATTCCATCGGCTTCAATCGGTCAGAGGCGAGAGATAGCTCTGAAACAAGTAAGTTACCTGATCTCTACCTGTATTGTTTACCAGTGCTTGATCATAGAATAACTTATTTTATTTTCTTTTTTAGGAACAAGACTCTCCTGATAGCTTGTTCTCCTTTGCCATCGACATCTCTGAGGATGAAGGCGAGGAGGCAAGTTCTTCTCGAGCAATCGGAATCACATCGGCAGAAATCATGGCAAAGTTAGAAGAATTATCGGCCCTCCTTCATCAAGACACGGCCCAATTGGTCAACGACTCCGATCCGTCCAAGGCCTTGTTCAAGACCCTCAGAGGCCAAATTCCCGCCGATGCCAAAGAGATCCTTTTTCAAGCTGCACACCTAGAGAGCCGTCAGCTGCAGTACCAAAAAGCTGCTCGGCGCCTTGCCGATAGAGCTGCTCATGCTAAACTCTCAGAAGAAATGATGGAAGTGAAGCTCCTTGCCGATGAGAAGCACAAGAGCATCGGCATTCTGACATCCTCAGGAGATGTATTGAAGCAAAAGATTTCTGATCTATCAGCGAGAAGGGAAGCCCTGTTAGCAGAACTCAAACAAGTATAAGAAGCCTTGTCTCAAGACCAACAAGAAGAAAGCCAGCTGCCTGAAACGATCAAGCTTCTTGAACAAGAGCGAAATATCCAAGCCCGCAAAGCATTGGAGATGAAGAAGAAGCTGAAACGAGTGGAAGGTTCTGCCGATGATGACGTGAAGGAAATAGAAGAAGCCAACCAGATCCGTCGGCGCGCCATATCGACGATCCAGGCGCTGTTGAACATGTGAATTCTTCATCGGCGACATACCCTGCTCTCTTCTTTCCAATCCTCCTGATATTTTGGTCTAGTTGATAGGACTGTTATCGGCACCTTTTAAAACATTGAGCTTAGCCCCAGACACACTTTGATCTAGCCGATAGGAATGTTATCGGCACTTTAAACTCTTATGCATCAACCCATATGCTTGGGTGATATTTCTTTAAATACTTGCCATTCAATGCTTTGGGAAATTCAACTCCTTCGAGAGTTTCTAAGATATAGGCATTGCCAGGAGCAGACCGATTTACCTGATAGGGACCTTCCCAATTGGGAGACCACTTCCCAAATTTTGAACTTTTAGTCCCGATCGGTAAGATTAGTTTCCATACTAAGTCTCCATCGGCAAACTCCTTAGCTTTTACCTTCTTATCATACCATCTGGCAACTCTCTTCTTATTCTCTTCTATACTCATCAAAGCTCTTATTCGATGCCCTGCTAGATCATCCAACTCATCTGTCATCAAAGTAGCATAATCATCAGCAGCCAATTGATCTTGAAAAGATAATCGCCTAGACCCAGTCTTAATTTCCTAAGGTAACACTGCATCATGTCCATACACCAACTGATAAGGTGAAACTTTGGTCGACCCATGACAAGCCATCCGATACGACCATAAAGCTTCATTTAACAATGTGTGCCACCTCCTAGGATTATCTTCAATCTTCCGTTTAATAAGCTTGATAATTCCTTTGTTACATGCATCGGCCTGCCCATTAGCTTGAGCATAATAAGGAGAAGAATTTAATACTTTAATTCCCATACTAATTGCAAATTCATCAAACTCCCCTGATGTGAACATAGTACCCTGATCAGTAGTAATTGTTTGAGGAATTCCAAATCGGTAAATAATATGCTCTTTCACAAAATCAATCATATTAGCCGACGTAACATTCTTCAAAGGAATAGCTTCAACCCATTTGGTGAAATAATCGGTGGCAACCAAGATAAACTTATGTCCTTTGCTAGATGGCGGATAAATCTGGCCGATCAAATCAATAGCCCATCCTCGGAACAGCCAAGGTTTGATAATAGGATTCATGGCCGATGCGGATGCTCTTTGAACATTGCCAAATTTCTGACATCCTTGACACCCCTTGAAATATTTAAAGCAATCTTCAAGTATGGCTGGCCAATAATATCCATTTCTCTTGATCATCCACTTCATCTTAAAAGCCGACTGATGTGCTCCACATACTCCTTCATGGATTTCTCCCATTAAACTTTTAGCCCCATCATCACCTAAGCACCTGAGAAGAATCCCATCAATAGTTTGATAATATAACTCATCTTCAAGGAGCACATACTTGGTAGCTTGAAACCAAACACGTCTCTCAACTTTCTTGGATGGATCTTTTAAATAATCAATGATTTCTTTTCTCCAATCATCGGCATTGATTGCCGATACCGCGTTTATCATGGGCTGATATCCCGAGGCATGCTGAGCCAACAGATTGGCCTCTTCATTATGCAACCGAGGAACATGCTCTAATCGGAAATCCTTGAATTCCTTTAATAACCGCATACTCCTTTCGTGATAAGTTATGAGGACTTCGCTGCGGCATTCATAGCTTCCAGCCAATTAATTTATAACCAGCATAGAATCCCCGAAGACTTCAACAGCATCAGCATGAACTTCTCTTAATAATTCCAACCCTTTTATCAAAGCTTGATATTCGGATTGATTATTTGTTGATGTGGCAACAATCGGCAAGGAGAACTCATATTTCCTTCCCCGAGGGGAAATTAGCACTATGCTGATTCCTGCCCCCCGGTCACACGTGGATCCATCAAAGAAGAGCGTCCAAGGTACAATTTCCAAAGTCTCCACTGCACCACAATGTTGAGTCACAAAATCGGCCATAATCTGTCCTTTAACCGCTTTAGCTGATTCGTAACGCAGATCGAATTCTGACAGTGCCAAAATCCACTTACCGATTCTACCACTCATGATCGGCATAGATAGCATGTATCGGACCACATCATCTTTGCAAACAACAGTGCATTCAGCCGATAGCAAATAATGTCTTAACTTAATATAGGAGAAATACAAACATAAGCATAATTTCTCAATAGCCAAATACTAGGTCTCAGCATCAATCAACTTTCTACTTAAATAGTAAATTACACGCTCCTTCCCTTCAAATTCTTGAATCAAAGCCGAACCGATGACCATCCCATCGGTAGATAAATACAATCTGAAGGGCTTTCCTTGCTGAGGTGGAATTAGAACTGGAGGATTTACCAAATAATTCTTGATTTCATCTAAGGCCAACTGTTGCCCTTTCCCCCATACGAACTCTTGATCGGCTTTCAATTTGAGTAAAGGACTGAAAGCATGAATTTTACCAGACAAGTTAGATATAAATCTCCTGATAAAATTTACTTTGCCGATCAAGGACTGGAGCTCAGTTTTGTTGGTAGGAGCAACTATTTTGTTGATAGCATCAATGGATCTCCTATTAATTTCAATCCCCCTTTGATGCACCATGAAACCAAGGAACTGTCCTGCCGATACACCAAATGCACACTTGTTAGGATTCATCTTCAAACCATGCTTCCTTGTGCATTCCAACACCTTTCGCAAATCTGCAAGATGTTTTGTAAAATCTCCAGACTTAACCACCACATCGTCAATATAAATTTCCACCAGCTTGCCGATGAACTCATGAAAGATAAAATTCATGGCCCTTAGCACCAGCATTTCTCAAACGAAAGGTCATGACTATCTATTCAAACTACCCAACATGACCAGGACACCTAAATGCTGTCTTCGGAATATCTTTTTCGGCCATGAATATTTGATTGTATCCTGCATTGCCATCCATAAAGCTGATGATCCGATGCCCAGCCGCAGCATCAACTAGCAGATCGGCAACCGGCATTGGATAGCCATCCATCGGTGTAGCTTTATTAAGATTCCTGAAATCAATGCAAACCCGAATCTTCCCATTTTTCTTGTAGACTGGAACAACATTGGAAATCCTTTCGGCATGCCGACATTGCCGAATAAATTTAGCTTCAATAAGCTTGGTTATTTCGGCCTTAATATCAGGAAGGATATTAGGACTACATCGGCGAGCTGGCTGCTGATCTGGCCAAAATCCAGACTTGATAGGCAACCGATGTTCAACAATTGATTGGTCTAAACCAGGCATCTCAGTATAATCCCAAGCAAAGCAATCTTTATATTCCTTTAACAAATCGGTTAAATGCTGCTTACACTCAGAATTTAACTTAGCACTAATAAAAGTAGGTCTAGGTTTATCACCACTACCTATATCTACTTCTATCAAATCATCAGCCGATGTGAATCCCTGGCCTAATTTTCCATCATCGGCGAACCTATCCATTAAAACTCCTCATCAGAACCGACTGTTTGGATAGGTAAAATTTCATAATCGGCAACTTTGAGGAAATCCTTCTCCCAAATCTCTCCCGAGATACACCTAGTTCTTTCATAGGTATCTGCTTCTGCCGATGCAATGACATAAGAAGAATCTCCCGGAACAATTTCAATCTTGTCACCTACCCACTGAACCAAGCATTGGTGCATTGTAGATGGGATGCAACAATTAGCATGAATCCAATCTCTCCCTAGTAGCAAATTATAAGCACCCTTTCCACTGATCACAAAGAAAGTTGTCGGCAAGGTTTTACTGCCGATGGTCAACTCGACGCATATTGCTCCCTTAACCAGAGACACATTTCCCTCAAAGTCTTTTAGCATCATATCGGTCTTGGTCAGATCTTGATCTCCTTTTCCAAGCTTGCGATAGACTGCATATGGCATGATATTGATTGCAGCTCCACCATCAATTAATATCTTGGTCATCGGCTGACCATCAACTCTCCCTTTGACAAACAGAGCCTTAAGATGCTGCCTTTCATTGTCGACAGGTTTTTCAAAGATGGCTGTCATCGAATCCAGAGCCAACTGAGCTATCTGGTCGGAAAACTCCAACTCCTCGTCATCACCGGATGGCGCTAGGAATTCCATCGGCAACATAAATATCATGTTAACATCTGCCGATGGCCCTTTCCCCTTAGGATCTGATTGTTGCTGATCCCCAGACTGACCAGAGTTCTCACCCTTGCCTAGCTCTTCTCGTCTTTCACATTGCAGTCTCCTTTTCTACGTCTTGGTTAACCCTTCTGGACACCATGGGGGAAGTGGTAACTGTCTTGCCGATGGACGACGATATTCCCTTGACTCCACCCGATGAGTATTAGCATCTCTACAAAATATGAATTCATCAGGAACCCGTGCATTAGCCATTTCTTCTAGCTCTTCTTGGTTTCTGGGAAAATATTCAACACGATCACCAAGCCTATCATGCACACTGAGTCTGCCCCCAGACGATCATGAACGGATGCTCCCCCTAATCGGCCCATTAAATAGCCGATCATCATCGTGATAGCGGCGATCGGATCTGTCATACCGATCATAACCATTGCATTCAGGGCAATCTCTAACAGTAGGTAACTTGATGTTCTGCTCCCAGCAATGGATAAAGAATGGGCAGTTCCAGTGATCCTTGTGTCGATTCTATTCTTAACGGCGTCTTTCTACTTCCCGACGAAAGTCCTCTTGCTGGCGCCGATACCGATCCTCACGCTGCTGCCAAGTTTCCCGAGGCCTTCTATGAGTTATCACAATACCAGATCGGGGAGGCCTTCCTGAGTTAGTTCCCTCTTGGATTAAGCCTTTTCCTTTGGCATCGGCAGCAGTAATTTGATGCTGGGGATCTACCGATGCACTCTTCTCAGCTGCTTCCGATGTCAAGACCTTGGTTTTTCCCTTAGCATCCAACATATTTGTTGAGAAAGGATGTTGATCAATCTTCATCGGCTTCTGGGCTTTGAAACTATCAAATTTGATTCTCCCAGATTCTATAGCCGATTGCAGTTGTTGTCTAAAAACTTTGCACTCATTGGTGCTGTGAGAAGTTGCGTTGTGCCACTTGCAATATTTCATCTTCTTGAACTCCTCAACTGATGGGATCACATGATTGGGTGACAACTTGATTTGCCCTTCCTGAAGTAGAAAGTCAAATATCCTATCGGCTTTAGTGATATCAAATGCGAACTTCTCTAGCTCTTTATGCCCAAAAGGGCAAGACATCGGCTTCTTATTCTTTACCCATTCTGCCAAGCCGATGACTGGCTCCTCATCAGAATCCGAGCTTGTTGCTTCATCAACAAATGACACCTTTTTGTTCCATGCTCTCTTGGGCTCAAAAGGCCTGATATCCAGATCAGAAATTCTCTGCACCAAATGACTTAAGCTTTCGAACTCCTGAGAGGCATACTTGTCCCTGACATGCGGTAACAAACCTTGGAAAGCTAAATCGGCCAGCTGCCGATCGTCCAAAACCAGACTATAGCATTTGTTCTTGACCTCCCGCAGTCTCTGCACAAAACATTCAACCGATTCATCGTTACGTTGCTTCAATTTGACCAAATCGGTGATTTTCTTCTCATGGACTCCAGAAAAGAAGTACTTATGGAATTGCTTCTCTAGATCGGCCCAAGTAATCACTGAGTTAGGAGGTAATGATATAAACCAAGTAAATGCCGATCCAGACAATGATGACGAGAACAAGCGAACCCTTAACTCGTCCCTGTTAGCAGCTTCTCCACATTGGATGATGAACCTGTTGACATGTTCCATGGTTGATGTGTCATCCTGTCCAGAAAACTTAGTGAAATCTGGTACCTTGTACCGATTTGGAAGTGGAATCAAATCATATGCAGGAGGATACGGTGTCCGATAAGAGTAAGTGTTGACTTTGGGTTTTATCCCAAGTTGGTCTCTCATTACTTCAGCAATCTTATCGGCCCAATAAGCATCGGCATCTTGCCGATGAGGTGGTTGTGGATCTGGCGCCTGCTGATACACTTCCACGTGTCGTTGAGGCGCACGATCTGCATGGAACATGGGGTTGATTGTCTGACCACCAAACTATTGACCAAGATTCATCGGCTGGTTGGGCAACCCTTGATTCTGGAACCCGGGGTGGATCTGGCCTTGTTGAAACCCTGTAGCTTGATGATTCTGTTGGAGCATTTGTGGAAAGACTTGCTGCCCAGGCCATCCACGATTAGCATTCATCGGCATAGGTCCTGCCGATGACTGGTAATTGGGCATCATCATTGAATTGACATACTCTGGCTGAGTCATAAACCTCTGTTGCGTCGGTATTGAATTTGCCGATGCATTAGGCATTTGGAATGTTGGAGCTTGAGAATTCCTAGTGTAAGGTCTTGCAGTAGTAGTTGTAGTATACTGGGGATTCTGATTCATCGGCATATTTGGAGGTGCCGATGTCATAGGAGCCTTGCCTCTCACATCAGATGTCTGAGATATGCCAGGTGTCTTCAACGTCATCTCTGGAGGCATACCATAACCCCACCTGTTAGGAGGAGGGACCGATCCCGACATCGCCGATGCCAATAGATCTGTAGCAAGCTTGATCCGCTCATCTAAAGTCGATGGATTGGTCGTCATCGGCGTAGATTGCGCGTTAGTGACTCCTAACGTGCTTGAAGGAACAGTAGTTTCTGTGCCCGCAGCGGCTGCTGCAGCCGATGGAGCCGTGACCACCGGTGACCCTGGCTGATGATGAAAAGGGCCCACATAATTTGGTGGTAATTGTCCTTCTTTGAAAGTTCTAACCACGGCATTGAAAACCGTATTGGACAGCACACCAGCTTGATTGATCAAGGCACGGTTAACAACACCATCAACCATGTCTTGAAGTTTACCAGGATTGGCTTCAAAAGTAACCTGTCGAGGTGCAGGCAGTGATTCTTTCTTGATCACCTCGCCACTCCTGTTGATGCTGAAAGACTTCAAACATTGCTGCTTGTAGTCCTCCATGGCTTTTACAATAGCTTGCTTCTGCTCATCTCTGAGATTGGCTTCCGTCATGAGGATGACGTTCTCCAAGTCGAACTCGGTAGTCGACATGTTGATCTTGATCTTGAGATGGTCCCACTGGGCGTGCCAAAAGATGTGTTGATGCAAAAGCTGATCTGCAAACACAAAGGGTTAATACCCGATTTAAACGTTAAGGCGTGCCAGCCGATTTGACCTTACTATAGGCAAAGGTGATAACTCGAATACTTTGGTCCCGACAACAGCGATGCGCCCGGATGTCACGGCCAAGAGGTATTCACGCAGAACTCGAGAATACGCCGAGCTTAATGTTGGGTATTCTTAACATCATTACCAAAAGTAGACTAAGTTCTCTAAATCTAGTAACGGTGCCAAAAATGCCAAACCTATCCCTCACACCACTTAAGCCAAGTTGTCATCCCCAGCATGATATAAGAGACGCGGTATTGAAATATGCAATTGCTCTTCTAAATAAATAATGAATGGGATCTGCAAGCGCACAGATTAATACCGATGCAGCATTTTAACCGGGAAGTATTCCAGGTATCGTTATTTATATTTTTACCACTGGGAAGGGATTAGCGATCATCACTATTGATTACAGAATAGAATATGAGATTGAGCATCTATCATTGCATGTATAATTGAGAACATTATATCTAACTCTTCATATAGGGATAAGTGTCACATAAAAGATATATGAAATAATAATAGTGACAAGGATAACTAATCTGATCTAGCCACATAATAAATATGATAAGCACCTCAATTAGATACTCTAGAAAGTCATTAGCATGGTATTAGAACGAACTATAAGAATATTCCCTAAGTTATTCTTAACTATATAGTCTAGCATATCATAGTTAGTGCAAGCATACTTAGCAATCATTGCGAGACAAGACTACACCCATGCATAGTGATATTAGCAAGGAATATGAGAAACATAGCAATCACTCCCCTGTAATAATATTGCTCTGCCAGCCCAATACACGAGAGGGGGACTATATAAGAATCAATGAAGCTGTCACTATCACGAACTACCCCACGATCTGGCATATTGGGTACAATCGCAGATAAATACGGTATAAGCACCACGCCTACACAATATCTATCATTTACCCATGGATCCGATGGATAAACGCTATACGATCCTAAGCATGTATATAGATCGAATCTAACTAAGCCAAGTACATAACTATGATAAACTAAGAACAATATAATCTTGAATATAAGCAAGTAGAGCAAAGTCATAAGCAATATATTGAAGTAGAACAAAGTCATATTCATAATATTGAAGAACAAAGAGAATTAGAAAGCAATTAGAAGCACAATTAGAGAATTACCAAGAATCCTCCTGACAGATCCGGAAACCAATCGAAGATTGACTCCTTCTAGTTCTAATCCTATGTAGCTATGCTAATCTAGATGTCTAATTGATGTGGTGGCTCTAATCTTGATCAGAGGCTTCTTCTCCCTTGATGGAACAATGAATTAGGGTTGAGAGGCTCTCTCCTCCAGGGGCCAGGGGGTCTGGTTTTATAGTCCTTCCAAGTGAATATGGGCCGTTGGATCAAACCGACATAGATTGTATGGTTTAGATTCATCCTTTAGGTCGGTGGAGATCTCCCGCAAAACAGAGTCCTGATTGGACTCAGGGGTAGGGCGGGCGCCCTGTCTTTGGCCCCGTTTCGCCTCCGCTTCGGTCTCGTGGCTTCTGGAGTCTTATAGATGTAAGATAATTGCGCAGCACGTTAATATCTTTACGTAATCCTGACATGTGGGCCTTTCTTCCATATTTCCTGATAACCCCCTGCAGAAATAGACAAACACCAGAACTCGTGGAATTCTGTCAGATAAAACCCTAAGTCTAGATGTTGATTTCATTTGGATCCTTTTCTTTATTTATTTGATAATTAAATTTGATACTTAAGGACCGTCAACAAACTCCGCCAAGCTTACCTCTTGCTCGTCCCTGAGCAAAGATAGACTCAGCTATGGATCATAAGTAGTTGCAATATCTTTAAAAATTTGACGGTACACATGCTTTTAAATAAGATCTCATCTCTGAGTAAGAGTAAACTGTCAAGACTTAAAACTTACTTACTTTACCTTCACCATGGGACTTGTAACTGTCACTTCTGTCTTGAGTGGTTAAAAGATAGAACAGTCTAGCCAAGTGCCATGTCTCTTATTCTTGATCAGCTATAGCTCTGGGGTTTTTGCAGATTTTCAAATAAAACTCAGAGATTCCCTGTATGATTCTCTCAGGTCTCTTTTTGGTGGTATTTTTGGATCCTTACCAAGGCAATGATGGTATATGCCTTCTCTCAATATATGTGGTATCTGTGGTATGAGGCATAGTGACATTGCCTTCTCTCTCACCCTACTCTAATAAGGCTTTAATATCTGGAGCTCATAGGTGGGAGATAAAGTATACATACTTACAAGACATTTATTGTATAGTCAAACTATGGATCCAAAGAAACAAATCAATAAGCCAAATCAAGATGTGCATGTGTGGCGAATGAATGGTGTATGGTGATGATGATGATAACAATGGTGAAAACAATGGTGGTGGAAGTCTAATTTTACTTTTGCTCTTTGAGGGGATACATACCTTCCTTGCTTTTGAAACTTTATGATGAGAATGAGATGCTCTTCTTTTTCTTTCCTCTCAGGTGGGTATATTGTACCCCTAATTCTATTGTCGGACACTTGTCCATTTTTACCTCTCGTCTCACTTCTTCTTTTCTTTTTTTTCTTTCTTTCGAGGTTCCGAGCACTTGCTCCTTTTTATTTCCTCGTATCTCTCTTTTTTTTTAAAGCATTCATCTCTTGAGATAATATAGCAAGTGGTAGTAACAAGATAACTTGAGCATTTATTTCACAAGGGGAAAACAGAAATATTTTTTTGTTATTCTCTCCCGGATTAGGAGTAGAATATTTTTGGGTGATTCTGGAGATGGAATGTATGGATATATGTGAATGGTACTTCCGGAGTAGAAGTAGCATATATGAGTGAACGTGCAAGTGAAATCTTGATTTAACCACATGACAAGCTCCTAAGGGTCTACACAGCTTGACCACACTCAATGCTCATAAGTAGTAAATAGTAAATGTGTGGCTCAAAGTCTAGCAAGCATGTATATATGGCTGTGGTAGGAATTTAAACTCTCATCATACAGAAACTCATCATGCAACATTTTAAAGATTTTTAAAGATAAAATTCTCCAGAATAACAGCAGCTCAACCTTCCTATATCATATCCGTTAACAACTTAGACTTCAGATCAAGTTTTCGTCCCACAAGTTTAGGTCTAGAGCAAGATTTAAATTATAACAGTTATATCTAAACTTGAGAGAGAGAACTTAAAATTTGCAAATTAGGCAGAGCAACTATTTATCATATCCATGCTTAAGTTTTATTTAGATACAGATTAGCATAGCCACTTTATTTATTTATTAAACACACTAAGTAAAATATATATATAAGCATAAACTCTTTATTTGGTTTTCCATAGTTTATGTGTATTTATATTCTAAAATAATATAAGTATAAAGATAGATAGATAGAAATACTTATCGATATAAATGGGGGTGCTCTCCCCCAAGCTGAATTTTGACGTAATTTCTCTTGATGTAGCTAGCAGGTGGCAGAGGTGTATTTGAAAGCAGCATTCTGACAGCGATTAGAATGTCCTCCGTCTGCTAGTCTTCTTGATTCTTAAATTCTGTGGAGCTCAAATAGACAACAAAGCTTGTGGAACTGGTTAAGTGTTAGCATAAATATCTAGCCTTTTTTATGTTGAGACTCCTTAATAAATATTACTCCCTGTTTTTATATTTATTTGTTTTTATAAAGCAGAAAAAATATTTATTTTATTTTTATGCCACCACAGTGAATGTACTTATGGGTTTTATGCCACTCGTATACTCACATGGGGCTTATTGTTTTTTTCACATTTTTATTTTCTTTTATTTTTAAGATAGTATGAATATGATTAACTAAGTAAAATAATTGAAATAATTGAAAGGGAAAGGATAACTACCAAGTTACCTCTTGGCAAGGCGTTCGGTGTTTTTAAGTCCTCCGAACGGGACTCTCCATTTTCTTAATCGTCCTGAGGTTCGTTGGATGGTGTAGTCGGTACTTCCGGCAGCGCCTCCTCTTCATGTATAGTTATCTTCATTTTCCATACCTGACTCGGTGCTTCAATCTCCTCTGGATAATTCTGTTTAAACTCTACGTCTTCTGACCTTACAACTTCTCCTTCATAGTCTGTCCATCCGTCCTTGATGATCTGCCTCCTCGGGTTGCGGTTGCGTCTCTTTCTGACCTGCTTAGATTCTTCAACGATATAGTTAGAGTCAGTAAAATAACGGCGTACCTTCTCTGAGGGGAAGTGCATATGGACTTCGTCGGTTCCAATGTAGATAATTGCTTTAACGGTGCTGAGGAACGGTCTTCCAAGGATGATGGGTGGATCATACTCGTCTTCTCCCATGTCAATAACTTGAAAGTCTGTGTAGACAAAGTGATCGTCTATTTTGACTGGGACATCAGATACTATTCCTTTAACTTCTCGAAATGTCTGATCTGCCATCTGGAGCTGAATGTATGTTGGTCTTAGTGGCATGGTCCCGAACAAGAGCCGATAGGTGACTGTGGCCATTATGTTGACGCCCGATCCGGTGTCACAAATCGTCTTGTAGAAGTTGTATCCATTTATGGAGCAGTAGATGCTTGGCATTCCTGGGTCGTCCTTCTTGGTCAAAAACGGTGACTTAAGTTGATGATCTTGGCCTCCATGGACTACAGTGACCATCTTAGCTGACTCGGTCCACACTTGCTTGTTCTTGTTCCTCCTATTGGTCCTCTTCCTTGATTTACGTCTGGATTGATCTTGCATTTGTGTAGTCTTGTTCTTGAAGAAAAATGTCTCCTTCTTCCCTTTGACGTAGAAACTGATCTTGGCAGCACTAGCGTAGATGATAGCTCCTGTGGTGTTCAAGAATGGCCTCCCTAGGATGATAGGTGCTCTCTCATCATTTCCGGTCTCTACCACTACGAAGTCTGCTGGGGCATATAAGGTACCAACTCGGACACAAAGATTCTTCACTATTCCTTTTGGGAAAGTTATCGTCTGATCTGCAAACTGCAAACACATGGTTGTCTCTAATAAAGGATATGTAAAGAATTTTTTATAGAGTACCCTGGGTATAATGTTGACACTAGAGCCAAAGTCGCAGAGTGCTTCTGGGAAGTCCACCATGCCGATGGAGATCGGGATGACGGGGCGTCCTGGATCGCCTCTCTCGACCGGCAGACGGTCAGTAGAAAATTCAGTGACGGGGTTACTCCAATTACCTGCATCAAACACGTCTACAAGATTTGCAGATTCTAATCCTCCCGGTTGTGATGGTATACCGGGGTTAGTAGTAGGAACAGCAGCAGCTATTTGATTTAACTGAGATTCAATCATTTTATTAAAGCTAATTTGATTCTTGATGGCAGTAGAGAAATTATCCATTCTATTATTTATATTTTCTAGAATTTTATCATTAGATGCCAATTTCTTAGATAGATTATCCATTAGCTTGCTTTGATTAGACACTAACTCTCTCAAAGGTGGAAAATTATTATTATTGTTGTAAGAATTGTTACCTTGATAATTACCTGAGTAGTTAGGCCTCTGTTAATTCCAACCTTGATTTTGTTGAGGACGGTTGTAGTAGTTGTTGTTGTTGTTGTTGATGTAGTTCACATCCTCAAGCATCTCAGGGCAGTGGTTGCCTGAGTGTCCAGTATCTCCACACTCCTCACAAGTCATGTGAGAGTCGTAGATGTGCATAACTTCTTTCTTGTCTCCAGCTCTATCATCGAGCTTCTTCATGAGCAGGTCTAGCTTTGCAGACAGCATGTCTACCTCCTTCAGCTGATGCATACCTCCACCTCTCTTGCGTGTCTGGGTCCTCTCTTCATTCCAGCTTTGGTTGGACGCCATATTCTCCACAAGAGTTGTGGCTTGTGGTATAGTAAGTGATAAGAATGCTCCTCCAGCTGCAGCATCCATAGTCTCTCGGGCACTGTTGCTGAGCCCATGATAGAATGTCTGCATCAATAGCCAACTCTCCATTCCATGATGGGGACATTCTAGGATGTAGTCTTGAAAGCGCTCCCATGCTTCTAGAACAGATTCATCATTTTGTTGCTGAAAACTCGTAATCTTCTCACGGAGAGCATTGGTCTTGCCCATGGGAAAGAACTTAGCCAGGAAGTTTGTTGAGCAGAGTGCCCACGTAGTATTCTTCTCCTTTGTAGCGTAGAACCACTGCTTCGCTCTTCCTAACAGTGAGAATGGGAAGAGGCGAAGTAGTATAGCGTCTTTGGAAACTCCTGCTATGGTGAATGTGTTGCAAATCTCCAGGAAGTGTTGTAAATGAGCACTAGCATCTTCGTGTGCCTTCCCACAGAACTGGTTGGATTGCACCATGTTGATAAGTCCAGGCTTGAGCTCAAAGTTGCCATCGATCTCTGCAGCAGGTCCAGTACGGATGTTGTCCGTAGTGGGAGCTGAGAACTCAGGGATCGATTTGTTCGCCATGGCTTCGAACTCTGAAGACAAGTTTCGGTGATCTTCTTGATTGGATGAAGCTTCTTCGTGAAGTGTTGATGATTTCTTCTTGGCTCTCGTCTTCTTGAATAATGCTTCGGGATTGTCAACAAAATTTCCTGGAAGATGTCTTCTATTCATACATTCTCCTGCATAAGATAAAATAGAAAAATATCGGGGTAAAACTGTATGAGAGAATAGATAAGCTCAATCATATTAGTGATGCGAATGATAACTCAAAATCTTTTATTCCATTCCTGATTGGTAATCAACCTTCCCCGGCAACGGCGCCAAAAATGCTTGTTGGGTATTCTTAACATCATTACCAAAAGTAGACTAAGTTCTCTAAATCTAGTAACGGAGCCAAAAATGCCAAACCTATCCCTCACACCACTTAAGCCAAGTTGTCATCCCCAGCATGATATAAGAGACGCGGTATTGAAATATGCAATTGCTCTTCTAAATAAATAATGAATGGGATCTGCAAGCGCACAGATTAATACCGATGCAGCATTTTAACCGGGAAGTATTCCAGGTATCGTTATTTATATTTTTACCACTGGGAAGGGATTAGCGATCATCACTATTGATTACAGAATAGAATATGAGATTGAGCATCTATCATTGCATGTATAATTGAGAACATTATATCTAACTCTTCATACAGGGATAAGTGTCACATAAAAGATATATGAAATAATAATAGTGACAAGGATAACTAATCTGATCTAGCCACATAATAAATATGATAAGCACCTCAATTAGATACTCTAGAAAGTCATTAGCATGGTATTAGAACGAACTACAAGAATATTCCCTAAGTTATTCTTAACTATATAGTCTAGCATATCATAGTTAGTGCAAGCATACTTAGCAATCATTGCGAGACAAGACTACGCCCATGCATAGTGATATTAGCAAGGAATATGAGAAACATAGCAATCACTCCCCTGTAATAATGTTGCTCTGCCAGCCCAATACACGAGAGGGGGACTATATAAGAATCAATGAAGCTGTCACTATCACGAACCACCCCACGATCTGGCATATTGGGTACAATCGCAGATAAATACGGTATAAGCACCACGCCTACACAATATCTATCATTTACCCATGGATCCGATGGATAAACGCTATACGATCCTAAGCATGTATATAGATCGAATCTAACTAAGCCAAGTACATAACTATGATAAACTAAGAACAATATAATCTTAAATATAAGCAAGTATAGCAAAGTCATAAGCAATATATTGAAGTAGAACAAAGTCATATTCATAATATTGAAGAACAAAGATAATTAGAAAGCAATTAGAAGCACAATTAGAGAATTACCAAGAATCCTTCTCACAGATCCGGAAACCAATCGAAGATTGACTCCTTCTAGTTCTAATCCTATGTAGCTATGCTAATCTAGATGTCTAATTGATGTGGTGGCTCTAATCTTGATCAGAGGCTTCTTCTCCCTTGATGGAACAATGAATTAGGGTTGAGAGGCTCTCTCCTCCAGGGGCCAGGGGGTCTGGTTTTATAGTCCTTCCAAGTGAATATGGGCCGTTGGATCAAACCGACATAGATTGTATGGTTTAGATTCATCCTTTAGGTCGGTGGAGATCTCCCGCAAAGCAGAGTCCTGATTGGACTCAGGGGCAGGGCGGGCGCCCAGTAGGACAGGGCGGGCGCCCTGTCTCTGGCCCCGTTTCGCCTCCGCTTCGGTCTCGTGGCTTCTGGAGTCTTCTAGATGTAAGATAATTGCGCAGCACGTTAATATCTTTACGTAATCCTGACATGTGGGCCTTTCTTCCATATTTCCTGATAACCCCCTGCAGAAATAGACAAACACCAGAACTCGTGGAATTCTGTCAGATAAAACCCTAAGTCTAGATGTTGATTTCATTTGGATCCTTTTCTTTATTTATTTGATAATTAAATTTGATACTTAAGGACCGTCAACACTTAAGTCGACGAACTCCTAAGAACTCGTAGTGAAAAAGGAAAATATGACGAAGTCGTCAAAAAAGTAGATGCTGGAATTTGAGTAAAAACTTGTGTTTGATTGATTGATCGATCATTCATTACAAGGCCCTTGGGTCTACAATTATACCCTGCTCAAAGAGCTATAATCAGACACGACTAGGACTCGAATTCCAAACTAAACAGAATCCGTATACAAAACGATTTTAAATAACTAAGGAAAACATAGAACCATCCCCTCGTAACCGACCGGGACACCGCCACAGATCAATCGGCAACCTCCACGCTTCCTTTCAAAGTCATCGGCAGTCTCCCTGTTATGGCCATCGGCAAGCACCAATATGGATCATCGGCAAGAACACGTCACCCCTGGACTTAGTCATATTCATTCGTCTCTTCATCGGCAGCTCTCCTCATCGGCAACTCTTCTGCAGTCTAGTTACCGTTGCTCCGCCTGCCGATCTGTACTCTACTGGTCCCCGTGCACGTGTCGAAAAACGGTGTCAACAGATAGATATTGTGTAGGCGTGGTGCTTATACCGTATTTATCTGCGATTGTACCCAATATGCCAGATCGCGAGGTAGTTCGTGATAGTGACAACTTTATTTATTCTTATATAGTCCCCCTCTCGTGTATTGGGCTGGCAGAGCAACATTATTACAGGAAAGTGATTGCTATGTTTCTCATTTACCTTGATAATATCACTATGCATGGGCGTAGTCCTGTCTCGCAATGATTGCTAAGTATGCTTGCACTAACTATGATAATGCTAGATTATATAGTTGAGAATAACTTAGGAAATATTCTTGTAGTTCGTTCTAATACCATGCTAATGACTTTCTAGAATATCTAATTGAGGTGCTTATCATATTTATATGTGGCTAAGTTATGCTGATCAGATCAATTATCTTTGTCACTATTTATTACTTCATATATCTTTTATGTGACACTTACCCCTGTATGAAAGAGTTAGATAAATGTTCTCAATTATACATGCAATGATAGATACTCAATCTCATATTCTATTCTATAATCAATATTGATGATTGTTAATCTCTTTCCAGTGGTAAAAATATAAATAACGATACGTGGAATACTTCCCGGTTAAAATGCCACATCGGTATTAATCTGTGCGCTTGCAGATCCCATTCATTATTTATTTAGAAGAGCAATTGCATATTTCAATACTGCGTCTCTCATGTCATGCTGGGGATGACAACTTGGCTTAAGTGGTATGAGGGATAGGTTTGGCATTTTTGGCACCGTTATCAGAATTAGAAAACTATATCTACTTTTGATAGTGATGTTAAGAATACCCAACAATGGGCTACGCTACTTGCGGCGGGTTTCGCGGGTTTGGGCCTCAAAACCCGGGCGGAGGTCCCGATGCGGACGGATGACACGTGGCGGCATCGGTGAGATCGCTTCGGAGCGAGGCTACCGATGAGGAGGCGCGGTGGCCGTCGGATCAGAAAAACTCGAGTTGGACCATAGTGCTCATGACTAGGTGGTTCACTCTGAAAAATATCTACGGGCTTTTGGAGAATATATAATATGCCTGATAAATAAGCCGGAGGAGTACCTCATCTCCTCTATCTTCTTTTTCCACCTCTCCCTTCTCTCTCAGTTTTTCCCTGTAGCCTTATCCTCCCCCTAGTGTTCATATAGATTTTTACTTTGTGTAAGCAACTGAAATTTTCGAGTTGGAAATAGAGGCCCGAATCTTCCACATGTCCGCTGGGATTCAACAAATTTATCTGTGATTTTTGTTGTTCACTGTGCTGAGTTTTTCCCATTTTCGTGCTTGTCTACGATTTGATTTTCCCGGAGTTTGGTTTGATTGCAAGCGATGATTTTTGGGGAGTTGTTTCGTGCCTAGGTGAATTTCATCTATGTCAAGTTTGGAAGTGATTCATGGAGTTTTGAGTCTGATTTCATCGATTCTTGCGCCGTCTGTTCCTTCCTTGGAAGTTTCTGTTCGTACTCAGGAAGTCCTGTATGGAATCGGTCTGAGCGCCATCAGCTCTGGTGCTCAAGCACTGCGAGTGCTCAGGTGAGCGGCGCCCATCACTAGTTCAAGTGCTTGTCTGCTCGCTCTCCCGTACGCCGGCTTGCTTGTGTGTTCTATCTGTGAAGTGCAGTTCGTTCTTGCCTCTGTTCTTTTCTCAGTACTAGTCAGTTTTTGCAGAGCAGCAGCGCCTCAGCTTCTTGCGCTCAGAATCGAGTTCGTGGCAGCACTACCAACACCGGTGTTCAGGCACCGTGTCCGCTCGTTCAAGCAGTGTTTGCCGTGGGTCGTTGTGGCCAGCTGCTCATCCAGGTGTTGTTTTGTTCCTTGCGTGATTGACTGGTGTAGTTCTCTAGCAGTGCTTCTGTTCTGGAGCCAATCACAGCAGCTTGTTCTCTTGATTTTGTGATTGGTCATCGATTTGGATAGTCAGTGCCCTGCCGATGGCATCCAGTGGGAGCTCCGATGCGGGTTGCAGGCAGCCTCTCTGTGAGGATACTAGTTCATGCTCGTATAGGTTTTTGGTTGATTCTCATCAGGTGTTGGTTAGTTAGAAATTGCAGAAGTTCGTGATTACCTAGAGCCATCATTTTGGTTTATTTGAGAGTCTCGTTCCTGCCCGTGAGTGGCCATAAAATTTCCTGCCTACTGGCTTGTGTTTTTAAGTGATTTTCTTGTCAGTCTTTTTAGGTGTTTTTCTGTCCAATTTATTCTTCTTTGATTTCCTGTTTTGTTCGTATTTTGGTTGTTCGAGCTCCGATTTGATTTCCGTTAGTTGCGTTCGTCTTCTATCGTTGTAAGGAATTTTATCTAATTGCTCTTGTCACCAGTTGACTTGAGTAATTTAGTTTCGGGTACTTATTTGTGTTTGGCGGTGATTTGGGACAGTGGCTAAAATTATTTCGAAAGAAAATTTACGGCTCCCATTCACCCCCCCTCTGGTCGCCGCTTTTGGTCTTTCAATTAGTATCAGAGCCAGTTAAGGATCATTCCACCTTAATCGGTCCGTGATCCACGAATGCGACATGGAGCGTGGTTCCGTTAAACCACCGTTCTTCGATGGAACAAATTATCCCTATTGTAAAATACGCATGTCTGCTCATCTCCAGGGGATTGATTGGCTAGTTTGGGAAATTTGCGAGGATGCTACTTTCGTTGTGCTTGAACCTCGTGCTCGAACCACGCAAGATCAAAAAGATTGGCACAACACAAATAGCAGAGCAAGATCTGTTCTTTTCTCGAGTCTTTCGCTTCCTGAGTTCGAGCGTATCTCTGATTGTGCTACTGCTCGAGAGATCTGGGTGAGGCTTCAGAGCTATCACGAGGGTACAGCCCATGTCAAAACCAGACTTTATGAGACGTACAAGAGAGAGTATGAGAACTTCACTCAGCTTGATGGCGAGTCCATCGATGCCATATTTTCTCGTTTTCAGACGATCATTAACAAGATGCGAGCAAACACGGCACAGCTACCTTATGATGATCATGAGAGGGCTCTCAAGCTTCTATATGCCCTAGATCGGAAGGTTTGGGATGTGAAGGTATCCGCCATTATCGAGTCTTCGAACTACGACACCATCACTGTGGACGAGCTGTTCAGCAAGCTCAAGTCCACCGAGATCGACTACCAGACTCAAGCCAAACTCAAGAATCCCTCTGCACCGACTATGGCTTTAGTCTCAGGTAACCGTTCAAGTTCTTCAGCTAACCCTTCACAGATGTCGTTCGCCTTGTCTTCCTTGGTGTCTATTTCAGAGGAGCAGTTGGAGACCCTTGGGGATGACGAGCTGGCGTTGATCATTAGCCGGTTCTCGCGGTTCCACAACAACCGCTTGAACCGCCGCCGCGGCGGTGATCAAAAGGTGTGCTGCTACAACTGTGGAGATCTCGACCACTTCGTCGCCCACTGCCCCAAGAAGAACAAGCACTCCTTCGACAAGTACGACTCCGGCAAGCGCAAGGACAAGCACGACTACACCTCCAAGAAGCACAAGTCAAAGAAGGGCTTCGACAAGGAGGTGCTCAAGAAGATGTACCGCAAGAAAGCCAAGGCGCAAGAGCGTGCCTTTCTTGCTTCCCTCAGCGACCTCGACAATGACTCTGGCGATGACCGCTCCTCTTCTCCCTCGAGTGACGATGAGTCCGAGAGGAAGATGGAGAAGCTGACCGGTCTTTGCTTCATCGTCGACTCCACTCACGGAGGCTTCTGCACCATGGCGATTGATGAAGAGGTGAAGGCCAGCAAGGATGAGGTCTCCTTCAACGACGACACCTCCGAGGTACCTCCTTCTGTCGATGACCTTGTCACTGAGCTTGATAGCATGAATATCACCTTGATTAGTCAAGATAAATTGCTTAAGCGTGTTGTCCATGAGAGGAAAGAGTTTAAGGACAAGCTAGAGTTGGCGCTTAAGGAGCTTGAGGTTGCTAAGAAGTGTGTTGTGGTTGTGTCAGATGAAGTAGAGTGCGATGAGTGTGCTGTTCATATGTCTAACTTCTCTGAATTGCAATCTAAGTATGCTACTTTGCTTGATGAGTATGGTGAGCTGAAGGCTAGGCCTGTCTTGTTGGATGCGTGCAAGTCCTGCTCGGGCTTGCAATCTGAGCTGGCAGAGAAGAATGCCAAGATTTGTGATCTTGAGAAGGCCAGTTTAGATAGCGCCGCTGCTAAGTGTGCACGTTGTGAGAGCTTGGTGCTAGAGCTTGAGTCTTGCAGGCACGATAAGATGAGATCCGAGGAAGACAACACATACCTTCAGTCCATCTTGAGCTGGGTGTCTAGCAGTGAGCCACAGTTGGGCATGGTGGTGAGCCAGTTCAGGCGGGGAACTTGCACATCGGGTGTAGGCTTTGCAATAGGTGGGAAGGGTGAAAATCTTTATGGCAAGGTTGGTGAGTTTAGTGGTTTGAGCCCAAGTGAGAAACCATCCACTACTCCCAAGTTGATCAAATTCACTCCACCTGAGCCTTCCAAACCCACTGTAAAAGATGGAGTGTTTGAAGAACCTCCAAAATCCCCACCTCAGAAACAAGTGTGGATTCCAAAACCTAACCATCTCAGGAACCCACTTGACACTCTACCAAACATCTCTGAGGATCCCCTTCCTAAAGCCAAAAAGCCACCAAGAGTGAATCATACCCACAAGAGAGTGAACCAACAACCACCCAAGAGAGAGGTAAGGTATCACTGTTAGTATTGCCATAGGGATGGTCACCTTGCTGAGTTTTGCTTTAGGAGGAAGAGAGATGAGCAGCGAGAGTACGAGTTGAACAACCGGAACATGTACCGCCCACCCCATGGCGTACATGTGCCGCCTGTACAGAGGCGCAGTGCTAGGCCTAGAGGTGCAATGCCTCAAGGTTCTAGGCCTCAGCTTGCGAGACCATGTGGTGGTCGTGCCCGACGTGGTTCAGGTCATGATCAATATGACTTTGAACCTCATGGCGGTGGCTTTGCTTCTCAGTCCCACAGCTCTAGCGGACCACGTTTTCCCTTTCGTGGTGATCGCTTTCCTCAAATGGGACATGGCATGCTTGGTGTTTTTCCTAACACTTTTCCAGGGCAAATGACCCAACACTGGTATCTTTCACAGTTTACAAACCCCAGTGTTGCGCCATTTGCTCACCCCATGTCTTTCTATTGATGCAGATCGGAGGCCTGGAGAATACGTGGCTTGTTGATTACGGTTGTTCGCGCCACATGGCCGGAAGTTCAAAATGGTTCTCCAGCCTCGACCCCGTGCAATGTAAGGAGTACATCACATTCGGGGACAATAGCAAAGGTAAGGTGCTTTCTCGTGGGACCATTCGGGTCAATGAGAGTTTTGTCTTGAAGGATGTTGCTTTGGTTTCAAATTTGCATTTCAATTTGCTTTCGGTTTCGCAACTCCTTCAGGATGGTTTTGAGGTGCGCTTTAAGACTGGCTTGTCTCGAGTTCTTGATTCTCAGAGAAATCTTGTTTGCCAGATTGTCCCTTTTGGTCATGTCTTTCGAGCTGATTTTTATCACTCTTTTGGCTCTTCTCGTTGTCTTGTGGCTGGATCCTCTTCTCATCTTTGGAAGTGGCATAGGAGACTTGGTCATTTGAGCTTTGACTTACTAGCTAGGTTGAGCTCACTTGACTTAATCCGAGGATTGCCTAAATTGAAATTTGAGAAGGATTTGGTTTGTCACCCTTGTCGTCATGGGAAGATGGTTGCCGCTTCTCACCCTCCTGTGACTCAGGTCATGACCAAGGAACCCGGTGAGCTACTTCATATGGACACAGTTGGTCCGGCTCGAGTTCGGTCAGAGGGAGGGAAGTGGTATGTTCTAGTGATTGTGGATGACTTTTCTCGCTACTCTTGGGTGTTTTTCATGGAGGGTAAGGATGAGGCTTTTTCTCATGTTCAAGATTTGATTCTTCGGTTACAAACTGAGTTGCCTAAGAATGCCATGAGAGCTATACGCAGTGACAATGGCACAGAATTCAAAAACACTTAGTTTGATACCTTCTGTGCTTCCTTGGGTCTCGAGCACCAGTTTTCCTCTCCTTATGTTCCCCAGCAAAATGGTGTTGTTGAGCGCAAAAATCGGACCCTTGTTGAGATGGCCAGGACGATGCTCGATGAGCATAGGACTCCTAAGAGATATTGGGCCGGGGCGATCAACACCGTCTGTCATGTCTCCAATCGCATTTTTCTTCGAGCCTTCTTGAAAAAGACTTCTTATGAGTTGCGATTTGGTAGACTACCCAAGGTAAGTCACTTCAGGGTATTTGGTTGCAAGTGTTTCATCCTAAAGCAAGGTAATTTAGACAAATTTGAGTCTAGGTCCTCCGACGGTATTTTTCTTGGTTATGCTTCTCATTCTCAAGCATATCGTGTACTTAACCTTGAAACTAACCGAGTCGTGGAGACCTGTGAGGTCACATTCGATGAGACTATGCCTTGTTCTTCTCTTGTCTTTGAATGTGCAGGTGATCAGGAGATTGGTGAGAGCATCTTTGTTGAGGATGATGCAGAAGATGCCGATTGGGGTGATCCCGAGCCAACACCACTGGCTGCCCCTCTCGAGTCTTCGACAACTACTTCGCCTGATGGCCCCAATCCTTCTTCTTCCACTACTTGGGGTCCGATCGAGCAGCCTCCTCAGCCTACACCGGCTGTCCCTGAGGAGGCCCTAGCTGCAGTCGAGGGGGAGGTGACTTCTTCAAGGGAAGCACCTCGACACATTCAGCGTCGCCATCCACCTTAGACCATGATTGGTGAAATTGACCAGCAAATCACGCGGTCCAGGTCATATCACATCTCACACTTCGCTTATTCTGCTTTTGTTGCTTCTTTTGAGCCTCGAGATGTTGGACACGCACTATCTAATTCCGATTGGGTTAATGCTATGCATGAGGAGTTAGAAAACTTTGAGAGAAACAAGGTTTGGGTTTTAGTACCGCTTCCACCAGATTGCCATCCCATAGGTACCAAGTGGGTTTTCAAAAACAAACAGAGTGAAGATGGGGTGGTAGTGAGGAACAAGGCTAGGTTGGTAGCTCAGGGTTTTGTCAGAAAGAGGGGATAGACTATGAGGAAACCATTGCTCCTGTTGCCCGTCTAGAAGCCATTAGGATCCTTTTAGCCTTTGCAGCTTCAAAAGGGTTCAAGCTGTATCAGATGGATGTCAAGAGTGCTTTCTTAAATGGGTATATAGAGGAAGAGGTCTATGTGAGACAACCCCCTGGCTTTGAAAATCCTAAGTTTCCTAACCATGTTTCTAAACTCCATAAAGCCTTGTATGGTCTAAAACAAGCCCCGAGAGCCTAGTATGAGCGTTTGAAAGCCTTCTTGCTTGCAAAGGATTTTAAATTGGGTTCTGTTGATAAAACTTTGTTTCTCCTCAAGCAAGGCACTGACACTCTTTTGGTTCAGATATACGTGGATGATATCATTTTCGGTGGCTCTTCTCATGCACTTGTTGGCAAGTTTGCAGAAACTATGAGTAGGGAATTTGAGATGAGCATGATGGGTGAGATGACGTTCTTTCTTGGTTTGCAAATCAAGCAAACTAGAGAAGGGACGTTTGTGCACCAAGGCAAGTACACCAAGGACGTACTCAAGAAATTCGATATGGGCGAGGCCAAGCCTCTCTCGACACCCATGTCGACCATGACGGCCCTGGATGCAGATGAAGAAGGAGAAGTTGTGGACCAGAAGGAGTACCGAAGCATGATCGGATCGCTACTGTACCTGACGGCGACAAGACCGGACATCCAGTTCGCGGTCTGCTTGTGTGCGCGCTTTCAGTCTTCGTCACACACATCTCATTGTCAAGCTGTCAAACGAATCTTGAGGTACCTCCGTTTCACACCTGAGTTCGGTCTTTGGTTTTCAGCTTCCTCCTCTCTTTCTCTTTGCGGCTATTCTGATGCGGATTATGCCGGCTGCCGTGTCGAGCGCAAGTCCATGTCGGGGACTTGCCAGTTTCTTGGGACTTCTCTTGTGTCTTGGTCCTCTCGCAAGCAATCCTCAGTTGCCCAATCCACCACAGAAGCCGAGTATGTTGTTGCTGCTGCTTGCTGCTCCCAGTTGCTTTGGATGATAGCTACTTTGAGAGATTTTAGGTTAGAGTTTAGGTGAGTGCCTCTGCTTTGTGATAGCACCAGTGGCATAAGCGTTGCTAAAAACCTAGTTCTCCACTCAAAAACCAAGCATATAGATGTCCGCTTTCACTTCCTGCGTGACCACTATGAGAAAGGAGATATTGACCTACACCATGTTGATACCCAAAATCAGCTTGTAGACATCTTTACCAAACCCCTTGACCAAGCCCAGTTTGCTCGCTTGCGAGGGGAGCTTGGAGTTTGTTTCCCTTTTTAGTTGAGGGGAACTTTGGTTTTTTGTACACTAGTTTTGTTTTCTTTTAGTTTAGCTTTTATTTTATTTTTGTATCATATTGCATTGCATTTCATCTCATCATGTATATTAGAGCATTTTGAGCTTCATGATTATAGTTGTTAGATTGAGATTATGCTCTTTGTGATATGTCTTGTATGTACATGATGGTGCTTGTCGCTTAGGATCTTTTTGATCACTTGATGCATGTTATGAGCTAAGCATGTTTTATAACTTGTGAACTTGACATAAACTTGCTGAAACCTGACAATTGTTCACCATTGTGATTGGCAACTAGCATGTGTAGGATGTGTTGAGATCACTTGAGCTATCATTTATATGCTAGGTTGCTATGTCTCATTCTTTGAGTTATACACTTGCTTTGACAACTTGTAAATTCTTATACTAAAAATTGAAAATCAAGCTAAGTGAAAAGAAAAGATCGAGATGGGTCTGTGCTGTCCTACGTCAAGGTATCGAGACTGCTTCCAATTGCACTTATGGATGAACTTGAGCCTTGTAGTGGATGCCGAGATCATTGTCTTAAGCTTGCGATTGTCTTTGACATAGGCTTGGCATGGTCGATAAGTTGGTTTGATGGTACAGGTAACCTCTCGCACTCACACATGTTTTTGACTAAACCTTGTGATATGCTGCAAACTCCGATAAAATGAAAATTTGATGAAAACACAAGTCTAAGGTTAGTCTTTGACATGATGTATGAATGTTGTTTGGGGTAGTTCACCTTGTATACACTTGTTAGCACTAGGTTGATTTCCTACTTATACCTGCTATGTGCTACTTTCAGTGGTGAACTCCTTCTTATAATGGCTTAAAATTGATCAAAAATGCTTAAATGTCATATTTCGTTTCACTTGATCAGTTTGAGCATTTGCTAGCACTTGTACTTATTGCTATACACACATGACAACACCACCTAGAGCATCTTTTCAATCTGATTGCTATACTCCTGAAGCTTTTATATATGTGCATTTTTTGCATTCATAGCATGTTTTGAGGGGGAGTTGCACTCCTTGGGCAAATCTTGATAAGTGCATGTGTCAACAAGGAGGAGAAAGTTACACACAAAAAAGAGAGACATGCATTCATTTGAGAGAGATTGCATTTGCTCAGGGGGAGTTGCATTTGAGTTGCTTTTGCTAGATGTGTTGAGCCTTTGCCTCTTCTAGAGGGTCTAGTTGTTTTCTGGCTTTTCAAGTTTTGCTAGCGGTGTTGAGCCTGTTTGCCTCTTCTTGAGGGCTAGCTGTGTTTTACTTGGTTGTGTCGAGCTGTTGCCCATGTCTTTGGGGACCAAGTTGTTGGCTTTGCTTCACTCATTGTGAGTGACCTGTTTCGAGCTTACACTTGAGTTGGTTTTCTCTGGCCTTGTGTTGGTGTTGACAATGCACTCATCAAGGGGGAGATTGCGAACACATGGTTTTTACATAACCATTGTGGAGTACCCTTGTTGTGTGATGAGCGATTATCAACATTTTGGTGGGTTGTTGGTTCGGTGGTTCTACTGATATCCTGGCACAGGGTTATGTATCGAAACGGTGTCTCTTGGCTTCGTGATGTGCAGGTGTGGGGTCTGGATGCGGTGGCAGCGGTCGGGTGAAGGTCAAGTAGGGCGTGCCGTGCTGACGGACCGGTTGCGGTGAAGGGCGGACATGAGGCTTGGACTGACGGACCAGACGACCGGGTGGCCAGCTGCGGTGGCTGACATTTGGGACATCGATAAGCGCAAGTGTACACGGCGGGGGACGCGTACGGGCTACGCAACTCGCGGCGGGTTTCGCGGGTTTGGGTCTCAAAACCCGAGCGAAGGTCCCGATGCGGACGGATGACACGTGGCGGCATCGGTGAGATCGCTTCGGAGCGAGGCTACCGATGAGGAGGCGCGGTGGCCGTCGGATCAGAAAAACTCGAGTTAGACCATAGTGCCTATGGCTAGGTGGTTCGCTCCGAAAAATATCTACGAGCATTTGGGAAATATGTAATATGCAAATAAGAGTCCCCCGTCTCCTCTATCTTCTTTTTCCACCTCTCCCTTCTCTCTCAATTTTTTCCCCTAGCCTTTTCCTCCCCCCGTAGTGTTCATGTTTAGGTCTATAGATTTTTACTTTGTGTAAGCAACTGAAATTTTCGAGTTGGGAATGGAGGCCCGAATCCTCCACATGTCCGCTGGGATTCAGCAAATTTGTCTGTGATTTTTGTTGTTCACTGTGCTGAGTTTTTCTCATTTTCGTGCTTGTCTACGATTTGATTTTCCCGGAGTTTGGTTTGATTGCAAGCGATGATTTTTGGGGAGTTGTTTCGTGCCTAGGTGAATTTCATCTATGTCAAGTTTGGAAGTGATTCATGGAGTTTTGAGTCTGATTTCATCGATTCTTTGGCCGTCTGTTCCTTCCCTGGAAGTTTCTGTTCGTGCTCAGGAAGTCCTGTATGGAATCGGTCTGAGCGCCATCAGCTCTGGTGCTCAAGCACTGCGAGTGCTCAGGTGAGCGGCGCCCATCACTAGTTCAAGTGCTTGTCTGCTCGCTCTCCCGTACGCCGGCTTGCTTGTGTGTTCTATCTGTGAAGTGCAGTTCGTTCTTGCCTCTGTTCTTTTCTCAGTACTAGTCAGTTTTTGCAGAGCAGCAGCGCCTCAGCTTCTTGCGCTCAGAATCGAGTTCGTGGCAGCACTACCAACACCGGTGTTCAGGCACCGTGTCCGCTCGTTCAAGCAGTGTTTGCCGTGGGTCGTTGTGGCCAGCTGCTCATCCAGGTGTTGTTTTGTTCCTTGCGTGATTGACTGGTGTAGTTCTCTAGCAGTGCTTCTGTTCTGGAGCCAATCACAGCAGCTTGTTCTCTTGATTTTTGTGATTGGTCATCGATTTGGATAGTCAGTGCCCTGCCGATGGCATCCAGTGGGAGCTCCGATGCAGGTTGCAGGCAGCCTCTTGTGAGGATACTAGTTCATGCTCGTACAGGTTTTTGGTTGATTCTCATCAGGTGTTGGTTAGTTAGAAATTGCAGCAGTTCGTGATTACCTAGAGCCATCATTTTGGTTTATTTGAGAGTCTCGTTCGTGGCCGTGAGTGGCCATAAAATTTCCTGCCTGTAGGCTTATGTTTTTAAGTGATGTTCTTGTCTGTCTTTTTAGGTGTTTTTCTGTCCAATTTATTCTTCTTTGATTTCCTGTTTCGTTCGTATTTTGGTCGTTCGAGCTCCGATTTGATTTCCGTTAGTTGCATTCGTCTTCTATCGTTATAAGGAATTTATCTAATTGCTCTTGTCACTAGTTGACTTGAGTAATTCAGTTTCGGGTACTTATTTGTATTTGGCGGGATTTGGGACAGTGGCCAAAATTATTTCGAAAGAAAATTTACGGCTCCCATTCACCCTCTCTGGTCGCCGCTTTCGGTCCTTCGCATGTATATCTGCATACTCCTCTTACCCATGTATGTAGACGTACTTCCACTGAACATGTGCGCACACATACTGCACAAGCCGCGTACATACACATACTCTTTACATGCGAAATCTCAAATATACTAACACAAGTTTGAAAAACAGAGTATGCATGTAGCAACCAACAGATAAACCAGCCAACTGCAAATAATGTGTGACGCGCGCAGGGAAAATGATTTATTAATTGATCAACAAGTATATATGTGCATATACTAATTTGGTATATAGATATATAGAGTTACTATGGGTACTTACTTATACATCAGGTCCTCGTCCTCTACTGTATAAAAATGTTACATATAGGAAAATATGATGTCAGTAATTTAAATAATTAATTAATCTCAACAGATATGCACGACGTACGTATGTAGTATCTCCTATCTTCTACAACTAAAAAGAATAAAACTATGACTCTCTTTTGGTGCGACTTTTCATCACGTTGCTCCGCCTCTCACTACCGGACTCAGGAGCTTTGCCGTGTGCCTCAAGCACACGGCAAAATGCCCAAAGCACACGGCAAAGACTTTGCTGTGCGCTGCACACGGAGTGCACGACACAGTAGCTGACGGTGAGGACTATCTTTGTTGTGCGCCAGCCGCCGGGCACACGGCAAAACCTAATGCCGTGTATCTTTTTGCCACTCGGCACACAAAAGCAACGTAACGTCCGCCATCGCAGTAACGGCCAGCTTTGCCGTGCGCCACGTCATATGGCTCACAGCAAAGTAATTATTTTTAAAAACCACGAAAAGATGCTTTGTCGTGTGCTGCCTGACCAGGCCCACGACAAAATGGGAGGCTTTGCCGTGTGCTGCCTGACCAGGCACACGGCAAAATGAGAGGCTTTGCTATGTGCTGCCTGACTAGGAGCATGGCAAAAATGAGAGGCTTTGTCGTGTGCTGCCTGGCCAGGCACACGGCAAAGCCAGTCCCAGGTGGCTCTGGCCACCATCTTTACCGTGTGCCTTAGGATACAGCACACGGCAAACAAGCTCTTTGTTGTGTGCAACGCACGGCCTCTATGGTTAATTTTTTTTTGCTTGTAGTTGCTTCGCCATCAAAACAAACAGATATATATCACAGATCACACATATACATTCGTAAGCATCATAGATCATATATATCATAAATACGACAAATCCATCACATAAACTCCATGTCCATCTCATGTAGGCCACAAACAACACATAAACTCCATGAACACATATAAACCCACAAACATCACATAATGTTCATAATCATCACAAGTCTCACTCCATGCGTCCCATATCATGAATCACAGTCCACCTACCTCGGCCCACTCCATGCGTCCCACCCCGATCCTCCTTGTTGCCTAGGAGGTGGATCGTTTGACGCCGCCGATTGATTCTACACAAAGTTAAATATGTTGCATGTGTTAGACAAAGGTTATAAATAGAAGTGTTGTCTAACAACAGATATATGGACTTAACAAACGTTATAAACAGAAGGCAAACTCACAGGAGCATTGACAGGTTGTATAGGTTGGAATAACTCAGGTGGAAGAGGCTGACCATATCCCCTTCCGCTGCACGACGCGCAATCCGCACCCCGGGAGGAAAGGAATCGTCGTAGCCTCGCTTGCCGCTCGCCCATGATGCACAATCACCGCAACCCACACTCGTTCCCTTCCTACGCTAGCCCACGCTGCCGCACCCTTGCGCCTTCACACCGGCACCGACACCGGCACCTCTCCACGCCCTTGCTCCGACACCGCTGACCACCCATTGCAGATCCTAGAGGAGCCGCGCCTCATCTTCGCTGCTGCTCCTCTCTATCGATGGCCATGCGATGGTCCCAGCCCGACGCTTCATCACACGCAAGCTCGCCATGCTACCTGCTTGCACGCCCTATCGCTCATCCCGCCCTACGCCGCAGCACACACACCGCTGCAGCCACGCCCCATAACGGCTGGGCCAACGCGCCCACGATGGCCGAGCCGCGGGGATCCACGATGACCGCGCCGGCACGACCTCCTTGCCCATCCCCGATCTACGCCGCCATCGCCCATCATTCAGAGTCGAGCCGCCGCGAACAGGATCATGCCATGCTGTACCGAGGTGAGGCATTCGTTCATTGGCAACCGTCGCTCATCCAGGAAATGGAATGTAGTGGTCTCCATCTCTCACAATGAGACGGCCATGTTGTACCGAGGTGAGGCGTCTGCTCATTTCCTAGATGCGTGAGTTCTTGTGATTTCACCCTTATTTGCCGCGTTGATATCTGCAGGAGTTGTGGCTCCCGCGGCACCCGAGGACGAGCAGCTGGCTGGTTACTTTAGAGTCTGTTTGCTACAGCTCAAAACAGCTTCATAAGCTGTTGTGAGCTGTTTTTTTTTTTGCCAAATACTTATTTCCAATACAGCTTTATGGGTGAAGCTATTTTTCCCCTCCTCTCACAAAGACATAAGTTAGGATGAAGCTGGAAAAAAGTCTCTTATTGCAGCTTCTCCCTCATTTCTCTCTCTCAACTATGCATGAAAGTAGTTGGTGAAGCTATTTTGCCAAACACTTTCTCCAAAACAGCTCAGCTTCATCTAGAAAGTCACTCATGAAGCTATTTTCTAAAAAAACAGCTTTACTAGTGAAGTTGAGTTGTGCCAAACAAGCTCTTAATGTGTTGCTGCATCTTTGACGTGAGAAACTTGAGTAAGTTTTGAACTGAATAATTGTCTGCTAAATGTTTAGGTGCTCTTTGGATATTGGGATATAAGCGGTGGGATAGTGCAAGGGAAATAAATGGCTAGGATTAAATGAGGGATATATATGTGCTTTCAAATTTCAAATTTCAGTTAATATGAAGCTTTGTTGGGGACACGACATTGTTAGTCTTCAATTTGGCATGAGATTATTTGTTTACACTGAGTATGGCGCGACAGACGGTGGCTGCTAGAGATGCACAACTTCTGGTTGACCGGAGCCAGAGGCGTGCGTATGCAGCTCTAGAGAGTGGCAACGGTGGTGCAGGAATTGGGAGCGCAAGGCAGTGACGGCGAAGGAAGTGCTGCACGGCAGCTGAGCAATGACAGTGAAGGGAATGCCTCAATGCATGATAAATTTTTTGAGGCCTGATATGTTTATATTTTTTTTTGCAATTTACAAATGTTTGTGTGCATAGCTTGGATCTATTAGATTTGATGGTGCCTACAAAACGAGATCGCAGTTTCACTTCGAAGAATTTTTGGTAGTTTGCCTGTGCTTGCTTTGCTGCTTCAATCTAAAGATCAGGCTTGGTTTATTTATTTACCATGTAGGTTCTTTTTTATATCAGGATCAGTTTGGACGTTCGTCTTCTGGAGGCCAAGCTAGAGAGCTGCTGTGATGCACTCAATCAGCGCCTGGTGCCTAGACCGATTTGGCCGTTTGTTCTCTCACGCAAGTGCAGCAGTTCGTTCCTGTCTTGAGCCTCTGTTTTCTGGTTGGTCAAGTTTATTTCTTGCTTCCTGTCGTGGAGTTCAGCTCTCCCAGTACTGCTTGCTTTGCTTTTTTTTTTTCTGAGCTCATCTGTTGTGGCCAGCTGCTCATCCAGGTGATGATTTGTTCCTTGGGTGATTGACCGGAGTTGTTCGTCAGTTTTCAGCACTGCTTGTGTTTCAATCGTAGTTTTTATTTCAGCAAGCAGGAAGCTTCTGCAGTGGTACTAGTTCGTCCTCGTCTGGTTGCTCCCCATCAGGTGTTGGTTGACCAGCAAGAGCAGCAGTAGTACGTACTTGCTTTGAGTCTCTAATTTTGATTGGACAAGAGTGTGCTTTTGCTTCAGTGAAATTGCTAAGTTTTGATTAGAAGTTGACTGCACTGCAGTGTGTGCGTCAATTGCTGCCTGCAGTTTTTCTCTGTATTCTTTAGGCTTAAATTTTCTGATATTTTTCAGTCCTTTTTGCAGCTACGTTTTTCTTGGTTCTTGCGTAGTTTAATTGTTTGAGCTCCGAAATGTATTCCGTCTGTTACATTAATCTTCTACTGCTGCGAGAATTTTTTCTAAGTGCTCTTGTCACCGGTTGACTTGAGTAATTTAGTTTTTGATACCCACTTGTGTTTTGTGGTGATTTGGGACAGTAACCAAAAATATTTCAAGAGAATATTTGTGGCTCCCATTCACTCCCCTTTGGTCGTCATTTTCGGTCCTTCAGTTGTAGATCAAGTTTCTTTTAGCTATGATCATACTTGTGAAAAATGTATATCATCAAATTAACTAATCCTATTGTGCTCTATTAAGGGCATGTTTGATACAACATCTAATTTCTAGCTTTCTAAAAAAAAATAGGAAGACTAATTTTTTATCCAAGCCTTCAGCTAGTTGTTAGCCAACTAGCTAACCTGATTTGAACTAATTCTTAACTCAACTAATAACTATCTCTAGCTCATCTAAACATGCCCTAAATAAATATGCATATGTTCTGAAATTCGTTGCTAGAATTCTGGTGTGGCGCAGTTGGCCCCCTCCCCTCCCCTCCCCTCCCCTCTGTTTTACCAGGACGTCACGGACAGCGAGTCAGCTACAAGCACACGTAGAGCAACAGCAGAAATTTGTTGCAACCAAAGAAAAGCAGCCTATGTATATTTTTTTAAAATTCCAGTGAAGAAGACCCTTTTTCCGTACAGCTGATGACACCCTCAAACTCAAAGTTGTCTCTGCAAATGCTGCTGTGTGCCGAAAGGAACAGAGACGGCTACTGGATGGCGTTTTAAAACCCGGCCGCATGCTCATACCTCCAAGAGCCTGAATGGAATACGTTATCCCTCCTCTTCCCCTCACTAGCGTTCCCACCCTCACAATGATGACAAAATTAAACAACATGGCATATGATGACTTGATGATGAGAAGAGAGCAGTTAGTTCAGGCAAGAATAACGATAATGTATGGCTCCATGAATGAGGTCTGTCGCGTCGTTGATTTGGAGCCGCCGGCTGCTTGTATGTTGTCCATAGCCAGCCTCTCTCGGAGTTGGCCGGTGGCCTCTGGATGCTGCCTGCAGCATCAGTCAGGATGTGTAGTGGGACGGTTCAACCGAAGCGCAGGCAGGCCAGATTAGATTAAAAACCCGGGCAGCACTTGTTTTATTCCTTGTCTTAAATTAACCATGCATGCTGCTCCCGATTTTTGTTGATTACGAAATGCGGCACAAATAAATGCTTGTGTAATGTAATACAATTGGACATTTTGTGACGAATGCTGAAGGTGAACAACTGAAACATGGTTTGATTAATTGATCGAATCCGCACGTTGGCTACACATGGTCCACACTGATGCCTTGCATCGGTCAGCACAGCACGCACTGAAGCACAGCCTGTGCGAGATAATTCTTCCATGCATGCATGTAAAAGGTAAGGAAAGCAACCCTTCACTCTATTGCAAAGCTTGTGCATGTGGGATTCACAGCCTCAGCTCGTGCAAGGAGGCCACCTCAACTTTCAGGCAGTGTGTAATATGCCGCTATAAGAACTCTACGGATGTATTATTGCATTTTCAGGCTAAATTCGTGCTCAGAAACACTGCTCAAGGTACAAGGTGCTCTCGTTTCCGAAAAGGGGAAACACAAGCACAGATGAACAGCACGTTTGCAAGCCCTGAAATGTGCAATTGGTTCGGTTGGTTGGCCACACGCATGTTCTGAAATCTTCTACTCTAACTCCCATCACGTGCAGTCTGGTGCATCCATGGTGATTTCAAACAATGAACATTCGCTTGAGCGTATCTGCCGAATCTGTCAGCCATTCAGCAGTTTTTTTCTCTAACAACAAATCAGCGAACACTGCTTTCAACCATAGCTTTTCTCCCAAGAGTAAACAAATGATTCAGCATGGTGATATCAACCAGTTTGTATATATAAATGTATGGCACTTGATGCTTGGAATTACATGTACAACATTCAGTATTTATGAAGAGGATAAATTGCCTTCACTAGTACACACATGCTGTATACTCGGATAAATTCTGATCATGTAACTTGTTCTACTGTCAGACACCTATGGTGTGTGCACACACTTGCTAACATATGCACATAATTACGAGATAGTAATACACGGTGAAGATGGCAGGTGCTGAAGTATGTAGGTATGTATCTTGCTGGTGACGGTCTGAAAGTACTCGCTCGGTTCAGGTGAGGCGGTTGTCCTGAAGGCTGTACTTCACTTCAGGCAGCGCCTGCAGAACGGCAGGATGCTCTGGCCAAGAAACAAATTAATTAGCACAAGAGTTAGTATGCATTTCCAATGTCCAGACCTTGTTCGTGAACTGTGAAATTAAATTACATGAATTTTGTAGAAACACAAGAAAATGGTTGTTTGTGTTTTCCAGGAACCAAAAAAAAGAAAGCATTCCAAATAAGGTGAGGTCCTTAATAGCATGTTCAAGGACGACCAGAGGGAATCAGGATAATATTATCAATTCTGTTGTTTGCATGGTGGTGGTCGTCCTCTTCTTTAATCTTCTTTACCTTTACACTTTGAGAGACTTGCGGAGTTGGAAACACAAAGTAATTAATGGTAAAAGCTTGTCTTGTTTGTGTGACAATGCAAGAAAGGCGCAAAGCTAAAGGAAAACAGAAACCGTCAAGGAAGATTTTCACTTTACTACTAAGTGAAAAGTTGACGATGTTCAAAGTTAAAGCTACGGGACCGCAGGTAACAAATAAATATGGATGTTGACAATGTTTTACACTAATATACTGATGAAGAAGCGTAGATATGCAGAGCAAAGTTGAAAACCACTGAAGAAGCACGCGTTGCATTGACCTCGGAATTGCCAAGAGGATTCCCTTCCACTCCTCTCTGTCAACTGGGCTTCAAACCTTTAGTTTTACCACTTCACGTAGTTAATAATTGCAGACCATGGATTGACACGATCGATCATGTGAACACCATGTGGGGGATTGTTATAGTTTACATTAAGGTGATTATTACTTAATAACAAGATAAAATTGGGAATAAATGCGACCATCAGACGAAGATACTGTTGCGCCATGAATTGCACGAGACATCAGGCAAGGATCATCGATAAAAGTAAAGAACACCGGGAAATCGAATAAAAAAAAATGGAGCTCACTCTTCAACGCGGCGACCTGCTCCGGCGTGAGCTTGGCGGCGAACCCGCTGGCGACGGCCTTGTAGCTGTAGATCAGCGCCTGCTTGGCTTTCTCCTCGCTTGCAATTCATTCGATGGCAATGGCAGAGAAATCAGATCCTCCAATCAAGGTGACACGGAGACGACCAAAGAAAAATGTTTAATTAGCTGCTGGTGGTGGCATGGCATGGTGCCGGCCGGTGCCATGCCATGGCATGCGCAAATACCTGCCGAGCGCGGTGGCGAGGATGCGCATCTGGTATGCCTTGTAGTTGACGCCCTGGGCGGGGGCCTTCACCATCACCACGTACACGCTCGTCGCGGCCGCCTGCTTGCTCTCTTTGCCGGCGGTCTTGGCCGCCAGGGACACCGCGGCGGACGAGAGGAGGAGTAGGAGCAGGAACGCGGTCACGGCGGCGCAAGGGCGCGTCGTCGTCGTCATGGCACGCCGGCGAAGGGGGAGATGAGATACGAAGATCAGGGGGGGTGCGTGTGCAGTGGAAGGAACGACGCTCTGGTTTTGTTGGTGTGTATGGCGGGAAAGGAGCGAGGAGCGACGGAGCCGGTGGTCGCTTATATAATCGCGGCGTCTTGTTCGGGTGCCTATTATTGTTATGTCCAAAATATAATAGCGCCACGAATGCATTGGAATTTTCTTTGTAATAAAAAAGGGACATTTGCTAACTGATATCTTCTCTCACTCTTATTGCTTTAAAATTGAATTTGATGCTACAAACTTTTCGTTGATGTGATGTCACACCATTCATGTACAGTATGACCCTCTGAGTCCATGTTTGTCTCAACACGCATACAGAAGACTCGTCTTTCACCTTTTTTTTCTATAAACTCACATCATGTGTATATTATAGCTACACATTTAAGTTGTTTCAATCTTTTGTCAACTTACTACACGAGATTAGTCCTTTGTTGCATTAGCATTTATTGTGGACCAAATCCAATTAAATCTAGCAAAAAAATTAGCTACCTCGTCCTCATTGGCACGAGCAAACCTGCTTATTTCACCCTATATATTGAGTGAAGAGAGAAAATCTCCGGTAACATTACATTTTAAGCTAGTGTCACTCCGAAGATCTTTCTAGATATATACTCCACCGTACCTCGCCATTCCGATCCCGGCCACTAATAACACTCAGTATATATAAGCAATTGCATTACACATGCGTGAGCAAAGCAAACCTTTGGTCGGTGAGTGAGATAGAGGTACTCACAATGCAAGACTATATCACAGAGTTCAAAACAATCAATTACAAATTATTTATGGTATTTTGCTGATGTGGCAGCATATTTATTGAAGAAAGAGGTAGAAAAATAAGACACCAAGTCTTATTTAGACTCTAAGTCTACGTTGTTCGAGGTAATAAATAACTTTAGACTCTATGATAAAAGTCTGTATTGTGAGTGCCCTAAGATATATAGGGTGTGTTTGGTTTCCCGTCTCTCTTCTAGCCTGGCTAGGAAATAAGCCAGGCTAGATCAAGCCTGTCTCTAGTGAGCCAAGATGTACTTGTTTGGTTGCATGAATTATCTAAGTTCGTCTAACTTTTAGTGTGTTTGGTTGGGTTGTTTGGCTTGGATAGAGTTATTTCTTTTTTATACAGGTTAGTTCACCACCTTTGACATAATTCGTCGAACACCTGCTGTGCGCCAATTCTCACGAACGCCATCGGACGGGCAGCAGCTCAGGTGCTCAGCACGAACATACAAAAAAAACATGGAACATAGCACCAGCAGCAGTCCATCATGTCCTCCCCTGCACTTGCCCATCTACGACTGCATAGCTTCCTGGAGACCACCTGATGAACACCTGGCGAGCACCACATGGACACGGATACAGCTTCCTAGAGAGCAGCACCGGACGAGTGAAAACCTGGAGGCCTAGGCGCGGCGTGCACGGAGCATGGCCTGGCGCACGGAGCGGGCGCGAGCACGAGTGAGATGCACGGCTAGGTGCACGCCAAGGAGAAGGTCCTGGGCGACCCCACGCTGCTCGGAGGTGGTCGACCCCACACTGCTCCGCGAGGTGCACGCCAAGAAGAAGGTCCTGGCCGTCTTCCACGTCGTGCTCGAGTCGACCCCACGGTGCGAGGAGCCCGACCCCGAGATGCGCCCACGAATGCGCGCCGTCGCCGAGAGCCTTGACCGGAGATTCCCCATCCGCATCTCCGGCCACCGCGCGCTTGGCTTCGCCCGGCGCCGCCACCGCTAGCTCCTCTGGGGGACGCCGACGCGGGGTGCTACCTGATGTGGCGACCCGGCGCCGTCGCCTCGCGCGTCTCGTCTCCGCGCTGGCCTCCCTCGCGGACGCTGCCGCCGCCGGCGTGGATGTGAGTTGCTGAGGAGGTGGGGTTGGGGACCGGGAGGAGGCGGAGAAGAAGGTAAGGAGCGGTGACGGGAACCTAGGTAGGAGCTCAGTTGGGAAGGCCGAATTGGCCTTTCAAGGCTGGCCATACCAACGTCGTACGGCCGGCCCGTCCTGACCATACCTAGGCCCAGAACAAGAAACCAAACATGTGAAATCTAGCCCAGGGCAGATTTGGCCACATCTGGACGAACCAAACACACCCATACTCCACCGTACCTCCACTACACTTCAAAGAAATATAATTATCCACATCACGTATCAGGCCATCCGACTACTGTGTGCCAAACTTCAGTTAAGCCATGACGACTCCCACACATAATTATTGAAAATTTCACCATTCCTTGCGTCTTCCTAGATGCATAGACCGAAACCATAGTGTCCTGTTTTTCCTCTTGTGCACGGCCAACCCTAGAAAGACGAGCGTGCATTCCAGCCATAGTTCGGCCCGCGCGCATGTGCCGTGACATTGACAATGCATACAAGAGGATGCACTACTTGTCCACTGCACGTTTTTCATTTTTCATGGAAATGAAGTATCATGTTTTGGCACGTACGGTCACAAACGGATCGATTTCCTGTGAACGAAGATAGTATATAAAATGCACCACATGCATGGACTCTTGCACCAAATGGGTAGAGAGCAAGATAAGATTCATCATTTATGGTGGGTCGCCTCGATTTCCATGAAGGGAAGTTCAACCTTGACTTTCTACGACCTGCAGAATGGTCCGTTTCAATACACTGTTTCCAAAACAAATCCGTTGACAAAGCATAAATGAAAGAAATAATGAAACAACTTCCACAATGCATGAGTTTCACCTTGACGTTTCCTAGGCTGGGCAAAATATTTAATTACTGCAAAATGATTGGATCACATGCAAGATAGTGAAATGATTTAGCCCTTAGTGGGGATTTCTTGTTTCACAGCGTGGGAAACAACACCCGCAGGATTTCACCATGGTGAAACTACTTGCTTCTCTCTCCTCTTTGTTTCATACAAAAAGTGTAGTTTTACTGACATGACGTTCTAATAAATGTGCATGACATCCTGGTAAAACCCTGGCCTTAGGCCTGTTTAGTTTTGATTTTTTTTAATTTCGCTACTGTAGCACTTTCGTTTTTAATTAACAAACATTATCCAATTATGGAATAACTAGACTTAAAAGATTTATCTCGCGATTTATAGGCAAACTGTGCAATTAGTTTTTGTTTTCATCTATATTTAATACTCCATGCACGTGCCGTAAGATTCGATGTGACGGATAATCTTAAAAAGTTTTTTGTGAGAACTAAACAAGGCCTTACTTAGTATCTTTCTGGAAGACTGCACACCAGGACCAAAAGTGTAATGTAGGAGATTTTTATAAACTCTTTTGTAAATTTCAAATTATAAGTTGTTTTGGGTTTTTTTATATTTGATAGTTTTCATATGTATTTACACATAGTATGCATAAGAAAAACTATGTACCTATAAAAAAAACCAGAGCGACACAATTTGAAACGGAGTATAACGACGTCAAAAGGTGTATCTTATTTGGTTGCCTTCGCCTGATTTGCTACAGCAGCTGACATGGAGCGAAGCTGTCCAGTAATCTCTGTGAATGCTGAGCGTTGTGCCGGATCTGGAGCCCAACACTGCTCCGTGAACAAATTTGGCCCATCATCATGTTTGGCCCTTTAGCTATTGCAACAGATTCCTCTCAAAAAAAAAAAAGCTATTGCAACAGATTGTGTTGCATTTCATAACAATGAATGAAGACCTCCAAATCTGCTTCCAAACAAGTGCAGCACGCATGTTCGGGCAACAAACATATGTAGGCGCGCGTAGTATGCTTGGAAGTCAGTCACAGAGGAAAATAAGTACTAATCTGTACAATTTTTCTAATTAATCTATGAACTTTCCAATAGCTGTTTGGTGGCCAAATCTTGTAGAATCTTCCAAGCAGAAAAGATGTGTTGCCCCTCTGTAAGCGGTGCTCCTACTGCAAATCGTAAG
The DNA here is from genome assembly GCF_000003195.3 of Sorghum bicolor. Lineage (NCBI taxonomy): Eukaryota > Viridiplantae > Streptophyta > Magnoliopsida > Poales > Poaceae > Sorghum > Sorghum bicolor. The sequence continues at coordinate 15,704,290 of NC_012871.2, read as the reverse complement.
ACAAACTTGCCAGAAAGAACCTGTTCAATGAAGTAGGGAGAAACCAAAGCACTATCAGTGGATAAAACATTTTGTGAGTACAAACAGTACAGAAGGATTTCCTAGAGACCCACCGTATGTGATATGAAGATCTTCCCACTTGAATTAGCAGCATCCATTAGGTCATAGTTTAATTTGCGACCGTTATCTTGGTCAGACGCCAGGGGCACAAGGCGGAAACAAACAAGTGAAAAGGTCCTTGGAGTCACGACCTGAATTGTTATAATGAATTGGACATAGATCAAGTTATGGTAGAGAATAAAATAAATTGTGATTTCTGATGAGTTTACTAGTACCAAAAAGAAGTTAGCTGGTTTCTTATTCATTTTACCTCGAATCTTGAATCAGAGATCACAAGTTGTTCGAACTCTTTGGCTAACTCTATATGCTTTCTGATGTAGCTTTGAAGGTTCTCCACGCCATAAAGCCTCAAGACCATCCATAACTTAAGTGATCTGAAATGGAAGCACCAATTGGTAAGAGAAATTTATACAATTTGACACAATATATAGTATCTGAAAGAATTGTAGGGAGTCAGAAACACTGCATTAAGGATAGAAATATATGATGGGCTAAGCAGCATAAAAAAAAACATATGATTTGTGACATATTTTGGATGCTATGGGAAGGGAAAAGATTATTAAGAAACAACTTATAAACTAAATAAAATATGAAGAAATTTATTTTTGATTGACTAAAATTATTGATTGGAAATGCTCCATAAAGGTGCAAATTGATTGTGCATGGCTGAAGGACTTCTAAGTTCTAAATAAAAAAAATGACCTATCAGAGGTATTACTATCTCTGATCACAAAGAAGTGATGTTTTGAGGGTGCCGACTACTACTTTTATTTTAATATGTGTGTAAAATATATATGATTTTATGAAACTATTCAAGACAAATCTACTCACATCACTTTCAAACATTCAAACCCAATATACAAAATGTATTTTGTAAGTCAACATTTGGACGACTGAGTCAAGACAACATCTAAGCATCACTTATTTCTAACCAAAAGGAGTGCAATTTATTTATGACAATTCCACTGCAGTCTGGCATATAAATTCAATCAATGGTATAGGCAGCAGAAAAAAAAACCCCCTTGTTACTCATTATGTAACCAAATAAATGGAAGCATGGTTGCATTCCAATTTCTAGAAAGATATTGAAACAATGAGATGGAACATAAGGAACTAATAATGCATATGAAAAATGGTAATAGATCGAGTTGTCTAGTGTGGGTTTCACCTAAAACGTCGCCCAAGTGGAATTTGCCAGTCTTTGAAATCAAAGACAGAATTTGCTTCAGAAGCCTGTAATTGTTAATAAATATTGGACCAATCAGATCATAAATTCACAAGAAAATAATAATGACTTCTCAATGAAATCTCTTTTAGAGTAAAGTGCTTTTACATGGGAACCCTTTTTATTAAACTGCCCGTGCATTCTATCTCATTACTATTTGTGAAATCCAATCCATATATTCTGTTGAAAATATGCATTTTAGATTGTTCATCAATTTGAATAAGTTTAGAAGATTTTTTGCATTAGCAGCATTACCATTATAGACCAATTTCCCTTTCAAAGGAAGCAAAACATGTCTCAGAATTTCAAAATCAATTTGGCCTTAAACTCTGCTAAACATATTCCTTACAGAATCTCTGATTAGGAGATGCTAGCGAGCAATAATAAACTGGAATGCAGCAAGTTGTGTATGCTCTGTTACATGAATGAAACAATTCATCACCTCTTCTTTGATTGAATTTATGCTAAATTCCTTTAGCATGCTGTTTACTTGGTTTTAGGCTTACAACGTCCCAAAGATGTTCATGATCTTTTCCATAGGTGGTAAAACAATGGAGGAGCTCAAATAAAGATTTGTTATTTTTCTCGAACTACACAAGAGAGCTGTGTGTCATTTCATTAAGGTAGAAAAAAAAACAGTACACGAGTCCAGAAGGACCCAAACCCGAGTACAAAGAACAAACACACACACCACACCTCATGAACTAATCTAGATACTAGTCACAAAGAACGAGAGAAACAACCAGCGACCAAAGGGCCTAAGCACCAAGGGCCAGCAACCTGGGCATGAGCTCTTGGAGCTTCGAAGCCCCTGCTGAACACCAGAGACCTCCCTCCATGCTCACAGCCCTCAGCACCACCTGAAGACTCAGCCATGAATTCTCAAACGCGCGATCATTGCAGTGCTTCCAGATCTCCCATGCCACCAAGATTATTAAGGAGTTGAGGTCCTTATGCGCTTCTTTTGGTACAGCTTTGACAACTTTTCTCCACCATCCAGAGAAATGACCCACTGAAAGATCAGGTGCTAATTGTACTATGCCCAAGAGAGATCGAAACCTAGACTTGGCGAGCAAACACACAGCCAACCAAAAGATCACTGATCGTTTTTTTTTTTGAGCATTATCACTGATCGTTTCCTCAGCCTGATCACAAAGGGAGCAGACCTCCGGGTGTGGCATACCCCGTTTTGCTAAGCCGTCGGCCGTCCAACACTGGTTATGAGCCACCAACCAAATGAAGAATTTTGCAACGCAGGTGAGCCCAAGTCTTCCAAATTCTTCTCCAAGGACTGAACTTGATCATTCCGACAAAGAGGCAGAATAAGCGGACTTGCTGCTGTATGAGCCTGACGGGGTCAATTTCCACTTAAACTGGTCAGGTACATCTTGTTGCAAGACTGTACCTTCCACCAAGTCCCAAACTTGAAGATATTCAACCCAAACTTGTACTGTAAGAGCTGACCCATCTTCTATTTTGGAGAGCTTGGGCTACAGTTCGCCTCTTGGCAGTTCGCTTCGAGACTGTCCAACAGGTTGGGAGCCACCTCTGCCATGATATTGCCATCTAACCAGCGATCAGTCCAAAACATAATTTTCTCCCCATTGCCAACTATGGCATCCACAGAAACATTAAAAAGAGCCTGGGCATTTTGTGGGGCTTGGATTGGGAGGCCAGCCCGTGGCCTTGAGTCTTTTGCGCCCACAACCAATGGATTCTAAGTGCCCAGCCCAGAAGCTCCAAATTATGAATTCCAAGTCCTCCGAATTCAATAGGGGTAGTGACAAGGTTAGCCTAGTGTTAGCCTAGTTACCATTTACTTTGTTGTAATTGTGTTTTACTTTACCTAATAGGTTCCTTGGCAACCAAGCTGAACATGGTGCCTTGTGAGCCAAGTTGCTGTTAGACAGTTTTGCTTTAGGCAGTTAGAAGTTGTCAGGGACATGTTGGGGGTGTTGTCTGCCCTCTAGGCTATATATGCAGCAGCCCCCTCTCCCTTGTATCTGTGTGAGTTCTTGTTGCATTCAATTCAATCCAAACGGCCTCTGGCCAAGCTGCCCTCAGGCAGTTCAGATTAAGATTTGCAATTAGTTCATGCCAACAATTGGTATCGAGAGCCAGGGTGAGAGAGCCTAGGGGCCATGTCTACCTCAAGCCAGAGAGCCAGAGCAGCAGCTGCTGCTGCAGCCGCCGCCGGCGTCGCCGTGGACGCCTACCCAGAGGCTGGCGCCGTGGTGAACCCAGGGGCCAATCGCGCCAGGCGCTTGGCAGCAGCAGAGGCCGCAGCCGCACTGCCTGCGCAGGCGGCGCGGCAGGCAGCAGCAGCAGCAGCAGCTCAGGAGGTGGCTGCCACGGCCGCGGCTCTCCGTGCGGAGATGGACTGGGAGCTGCGCGCGCATGGGTGGAGGAGCCCTGATCCGTACCGCGGGAACCCGTCGCGGAGCCCAGAGAGGCATCGCCGGGCTCAATCCCCGTTGCCTCCTCGCCGTCGCGGACGCGGAGGCCGTCACGGGTCGCTGGCGATCCAGACGGTGTACAAGGACGGCGCCGCAGGGACCCCGTGGCCGCAACTGACGAAGTCCAACTACCACGAATAGAGCACGCTCATGCGACTCAAGATGTAGGCGCGCCAACTCTGGGACGCCGTTGAGTACGGCAACCTCCCGTACCACGACGATCGGCGTGCGTTGGAGGCTATCATCGCCGGAGTTCCGCCGGAGATGCAGGTGTCGCTCGCGGACAAGCCCTCCACAAAAGAGGCGTGGGACTCCATTGCCGCGACACGTATCGGCGTCGACCACGTCCGCCGCGCCACGCTGCACCACGCTGAAGCAGCAGATGATCCTCCACGGCGAGAGGAACCTCGACGAGGAGCGAGCGGTGGAGAAGCTTCTTCGAGCTACGCCCAAGAAGTACGCCCAACTCAAGATCGCGATCGAGACGCTACTCGACTTCCAGGACCTCACCATCGAGGAGGTTATCAGGAGGATGAAGACGGTGGACGATCTCGACGACGAGCCTGCGCACAAGCCTGTGTCCGTCGGCGGCAAGCTCATGCTCACGGAGGATGCGGACCGTGGATTTTGCTCCAAGGCTTTCGTCCACATCAGCGAGCCAGAGCACACGCGTTCCTGAACAACGACAATGAAGACATGCTCAACGGCTGGTACCTCGACAGCGGCGCCACCCACCACATGACCGGCCGTCGCGAGTTGTTCTCCGACCTCGACACGACTGTGCGCGGCTCGGTGCGGTTCGGTGACGCGTCAAGAGTGGAGATTCAAGGCGTCGGCTCCATCGTGCTCCAGGTGAAGAACGGTGAACATCGTGTCTTGCAAGGCGTCTACTTCATCCTGGCGCTACGCAACTCCATCATGAGCTTGGGCTAGCTCGATGAAGGCGGGTCCAAGGTGGAGATCAACCATGGTGTGCTGCGCATCTGGGATCCACGCGGGCACCTCCTGGTCAAGGTGAACCGCGGGCCCAGCCGCCTCTACGTGCTTCATCTCGACGCCGCGCAGCCGGTCTGCCTCGCGACAAGGAAGGACAACGACGACTGGCTCTGGCACGAGCGGATCGGCCATCTCAACTTCGAAGCGCTACACCAGCTCGGCCAACATTCCATGGCGCGTGGCCTCCCCGTCATCAAGCACGCGGAGCAGGTCTGCGACACCTGCGTCGTCACCAAGCAGCGCTGGCGACCGTTCCCGCAACAGGCGCAGTACCACGCTGAGGATCCATTGGAGCTGGTCCATGCCGACCTGTGCGACCCGGTGACGCCAGCGACCCCTAGCGGGCGCCGGTACTTCCTCCTGATGGTTGATGACGCCTCGCGCTACATGTGAGTCGCCCTCCTGCCCACCAAGGACGCTGTTGTTGACGCCGTGAAGCTGCTCAAGGCGGAAGCAGAGAAGTAGAGCGGCCACGCGCTGAAGGTTTTGCACACCGACAACGGCGGGGAGTTCACCGTCACCGAGCTCGCGGACTACTGCGTCGACGAAGGTGTTCGACGCCACTTCAGTGCGCCTCACTCGCCGCAGCAGAACGGTGTGGTCGAGCGCCGCAATCAAACTGTTGTTGCCACCGCCCGCGCGCTGTTGAAGCAGAGGAGGATGCCGACCAAGTACTGGGGAGAAGCGGTCGTGACGGCGGTGCATCTGCTCAACCGATCGCCGACCAAGAGCTTGCTGGGCAAGACTCCGTACGAGGCCTGGCACGGGCGTGCGCCGTCGATGAGCCACCTCAAGGTCTTCGGCTGCGTCACCTATGTCAAGGACTTGGGCCAGCTACGCAAGCTTGATGATCGCGGCAAGTCAGGCATCTTCATCGGCTACGCAGAAGGGGCGAAGGCCTACCGGATTCTTGATCCGGCCACGCAGCGGGTCAAGGTAAGCCGTGATGTGGTGTTTGATGAAAGTCGCGGCTGGGATTGGTCATCCCCGGCTGCAGGGAGTTCGACGGCGGCAAGCAACGACTTCACCGTCGAGTACTGGACAACGGGAGGTGAAGAGGGAGCGCAAAGCGCCTCACCGTCGATGGGCGGCGCCGCATCGCCGTCACCTCCAGCTCCGGGGGAGCCTGAGCAGAGTGCGGCCGTCTCGCTAGCGTCCTCTGCTCTGGGGTCGTCATCACCTACGCATGTGCTGCAGTCCTCGACTCCGCCTGCACCTACTCCACCCGCCTCCGCTGGTTCTGCTTCCCCTGCATCGCCAACTCCGTCACCGGCTGAAGCAGAGGATGGCAATCATGTGGAGTTCGCCACTCCACTTGACGACGATGAAGACCGCCTCGACGCGTACCGCGACGACGAGCCATTGCGGTACCGCGCCGTCGGCAACCTCATTGGGTCTGCGCCCACGTCGGAGCCACCTCCACGCCTCTTCGCCGAGGTTCATCTGACGAATGCCAGAGAGCCGGCCAGCTACGCACAGGCCAAGGATAACCCCGCCTGGCGCCCTGCAATGGAGCAAGAGCTCGCGTCGGTGGAGCAGAACCGCACCTGGGAGCTGGTCAATCTCCCTGTTGGCCACCGCCCCATCTCTCTGAAGTGGCCCAAGAAGAACGAGCTGGGCGCGGTGATCAAGCACAAGGCCAGGCTCGTGGCGCACGACTTCGTCAGCAGGATGGGATCGACTACGACGATGCGTTCGCTCCGATGGCGCGCATGAAGTCTGTTCGAGTCCTCACGCTGGCGGCTCAAGAAGAGTGGCGCGTCCATCACATGGACATTAAGTCCGCATTTCTCAACGGCGACCTCAAGGAGGATGTCGACGAAAGCTAGTCGGCAGTCTACCTTGGGGTATACCCACGGTAGTAGTTTATCGGTAGACAGTGCGCAAGCTACGAACTTGATGGTGACGCAAGACACGGACAAGGTTTTTATCCAGGTTCGGCCGCCGTGTGGGCGTAATACCTACGTCCTGCGTCTGATTGTATTGAATTGTGTTGAGATAATGTCAGTATGATCTGTCCTCTAGGGGACCCCTGCCCCTCCTTATATATCCTGAAGGGACAGAGTTACAAGCAAAGTATCCTATTTGGTACAATATCTTGTAGCTTTGCGGTGCACGCCGACCAGTCGTGCGCCGCACGTCTTCATCCTGTGGGCTGAGCCACCCCTGATGGTGCGGCCCATATAAGCCCATGAGGGTATACGGGTTTATACCCCCACAGCTAGTCCCCGAGCACCATGTATTGTGATGTAACACGCCGTCTTGAGCTTCTTCGACCGGTGAGCCTTGACATCTTCAATAAGCAGGAAAGTCGCCCAAACAGTTGCAACGGTATTTTAACCAACTCAAAAGACAGTTGATCAACATTGACATCGAAGAAGCAGGTTGTTCGAAGAATGCATGGTGCTCTTAATTAAAAAAGATTTCTTTTCTGGTGAAGTGTACCCACTTTACTTTTCTGAAAAGTATAGACCTCAAAAAAGCAAGCATATTCACCGCAAGGTGAAGTGTGCCCACTTAGTCCCCGAGCCTGGTAGTAGGTGACATAGGCACGTGGTGCCAAGGTCAAAAAAGTCTTCATAGAAATTCTAAAACTGAGATACATCGCCAGATGCATCGTAACGATGTAGTCCCCGAGCTTGCTGGAAGGCGAAGTATGAGCCTTCTAGCAAGGTCTAAAAAATAAAATTACCCCTCAGTTGTATGAGTCCAATTCATATGTAACTGAGAAGAACAGTCCTCAAGCTGTGGTTGGAGAGTGATCGAAGCAAGCCCCGAGCACAGTGAAGGGAGTGATTAACGAGTCCCCGAGCACGGTTGAGAATATAGACGTGCTCGGTGGTCGGTACAATCCCCGAGCACGGCGTAGGGACTGGTGGACAAGTCCCCAAGCGTGGTTGGGAACGTAAACGTGCTCGGTGGTCGACACAGTCTTCAAGCACAGCATAGAGAGTAGTCGACAAGTCCCCGAGCGTGGTTGGGAACGTAAACGTGCTCGGTGGTCGGAGCAGTTCCCGGGCACAGCGTAGGGAATAGTCGACGAGTCCCCGAGCGTAGCTTGTCGACTGGGTCAAACTCCTGAAAAATAAATATAGAGAATAGGTAGTACATGATGTATAGATAAACTTTAGATAAAAAATCAGCACTGAGACAAGTTTTAGATTTTTTATTATCAAATTAGCACGAGTAGTTAATTCATCCTAGAGCTTGTACCAGCTCTGGTCTAGCCAACAATCAGCATGAGGTGCGGAACCTAGACACGCGTGGGATTGTCAGCCTCGCTAGAGAGCTACTGCCGACCACCCGGAACGTAGAGGGCGGATCTCATGCACGTGTAGGGAGGAGTCGGAGACAGTACCGGCTCTGGAAAACTCGTGTAGGAGAAAAAACTAGTCGGCTAACCAAAAAGTTGTTTTGAAGGATAATAAAAAATATTATGCCAAAAATAAATAAATATTAGAAGTGTACTTATCTTTGGACGAAAGTCTGGTCGGTGGTGACAAAATTGTTTGGCCCTCGAGCTTTTTGACTTGTTGTGACAGTGGTCGCTGTTCTCATAGCGCCGTTCTTCGCAGCGATTATTATTGCGACTGGTGGTCAGAGCAAGTAGGCCAAACAATTTGGTCGATGGCCCAAGCAGGTCGGTGTTGTCGATCTGCCTCCCTTTGTAGCAGGGAAGCAGGTGACGCGTTGTCGGCGTGGTCAGAAACGTTGCTGGAATAGTCGGAGTCGTAGCCAGCGTGGTTGGAGTCGCGACCGACGTCGATGAAGAAGTGATTGACGCAGATCGGATCTACGCCTCCTCCGTAGTCATGGCGGTGAAGCTGTTGAAGCTGACGGTGAACGTGAAGTCGCCCGCCATGGCCGCGAAGTCGGGGATGATGGCCATCTTGTTCGTTTGGGAAGCTGTACGCACAACCCCTACCTGGCGCGCCACTGTCGACGAAAGCTAGTTGGCAGTCTACCTTGGGGTATACCCACGGTAGTAGTTTATCGGTAGACGGTGCGCAAGCTACGAACTTGATGGTGACGCAAGACACGGACAAGGTTTTTATCCAGGTTCGGCTGCCGTGTGGGCGTAATATCTACGTCCTGCGTCTGATTGTATTGAATTGTGTTGAGATAATGTCAGTATGATCTGTCCTCTAGGGGACCCCTGCCCCTCCTTATATATCCTGAAGGGACAGAGTTACAAGCAAAGTATCCTATTTGGTACAATATCTTGTAGCCTTGCGGTGCACGCCGACCAGTCGTGCGCCGCACGTCTTCATCCTGTGGACCGAGCCACCCCTGATGGTGCGGCCCATATAGGCCCATGAGGGTATAGGGGTTTATACCCCCACATAGGAGGTGTACGTGCAGTAGCCGCCAGGCTACGCCGTCGCCGAAGAAGGGAAGGTCTACAGGCTGCACAAAGCTCTCTACGGCCTACGGCAAGCCCCGCGCGCGTGGAACGCAAATATGGACAACACCTTGAAGGCATTAGGCTTCCAGCAGAGCGCTCACGAAGCGGCGATGTACAGGCGGGGCAGTGAGCGCACTGTCCTGCTTGTCGGCGTCTACATCGACGACCTGATCATCACCCGCACCGAGAAAGATGAAGTGGAGGCGTTCAAAGCTCAAATGAAGCAAATCTTCGACATGAGCAACCTCGGCGCACTCAGCTTCTACCCTGGCGTCGAGGTGCACCAGGATGCCACCAGGATCACTCTACGGCAAACTCACTATGCCAAGAGGATTCTTGAGCTGGGAGGCATGGATGGCTACAATCCTGCCAACACTCCCACGGAGGAACGTCTTCGACTCAGCAAGAACAGCACGGCTACTCCGGTCGACCCCACTCACTACCGGCGCCTCATCGGGAGCTTGCGCTACCTGGTGCACACACGCCCTGACCTGGCCTACGCCATCGGCTATGTGAGCCGGTTCATAAAGCGGCCAACTGTCGAGCATCAAGGGGCGGTCAAGCGGATCCTGCGCTACCTCGCCGGCACGCTAGACTACGACCTCCACTACACCAAGGCTCCGCGAAGCGCCCGCTTCGTCAGCTACACCGACAGTGACCTCGCCGGCGACGTTGACACGAGCAAGAGCACGAGTGGGTCACTGTTCTTCCTCGGCAGCTGCTTGGTCAGTTGGCACTCCATCAAGCAGAAGGTGGTGGCTCTTTCTAGCTATGAAGTTGAGTACATTGCTGCCTCCACTGCTGCTACTCAAGCCCTGTGGCTGTCACGGCTGCTAGCTGAGCTCCTTGACAGAAATGTCGAGGTGGTGGAACTGAAGATGGACAACAAGTCAGCACTTGCTCTGGCCAAGAATCCAGTCTTCCATGAGAAGAGCAAGCACACCACGATCAAATACCACTTCCTCAGAAGCTGCCTAGAAGATGGAACTATCAAGGCTGAGCATGTGTCCACTACTGATCAGCTCGCTGACATTCTAACCAAGTCTCTAGGCAAGGCAAAATTCTAGGAGATGAGGGGAAGAATTGGCTTGAGGCAGATCAACCCCAAGGCACACAAGGCTAAGGGGGAGAATTGACAGGGTTAGCCTAGTGTTAGCCTAGTTACCATTTACTTTGTTGTAATTGTGTTTTACTTTACCTAATAGGTTCCTTGGCAACCAAGCTGAACATGGTGCCTTGTGAGCCAAGTTGTTGTTAGACAGTTTTGCTTTAGGCAGTTAGAAGTTGTCAGGGACATGTTGGGGTGTTGTCTACCCTCTAGGCTATATATGCAGCAGCCCCCTCTCCCTTGTATCTGTGTGAGTTCTTGTTGCATTTCAATTCAATCCAAGCGGCCTCTGGCCAAGCTGCCCTCAGGCAGTTCAGATTAAGATTTGCAATTAGTTCATGCCAACAGGTAGGTGCAGCCATTTGTTGGACAATATGGCTAACAAGGAATGAAATTGTTTTTGACAAATGTCGACCCAAAAAAAAACTTTATTCCAAGTTCTATTCAAAGGAACACACAGGTTACATCAATGGACGCAATTACAATGTGGTGAACGCAACAAGGAGTGCATGATTTAGACTTATTTTTTGCTTGAGACGGCTGCGATGCATTTCTTTTTCTTCCTTTGGATGGCCAATCATGCTATAATTGAGTTCGGAGTTGTTTTTTTCTTGGTATGTTTTATGCTGTAATAAGTGGTATGATTCTCTTGGCTACAAGAGATGAAGTCAGATTTATTCCTTTATCTAAAAAGAGGTAGTTATAATAAAAATTCCATAATTCCTATTCAGTTGGTTGTGGTTGTGGATTTAAGCAAATATCACCCAAGTTCAAGTCCTCAATCTCATCATTGGGTGCCTATTTATGTTCTTGCCCTTGCTTTCAAAACCAATTTACACTTATTTTTTTGAATCTGAAGCCACCATTTGCCCGTGTTCTAGACTTGTTTAGTTGAAAGCTGAATAAATGAATTCAGAAAAAGAAACAATTCAAAAGAAAAATAAAAGATGACACTAACCCAAAACCTTATCCTAACCCTCCTGGCTTCTGAAGATGGTTGATAAAGAATGTGCAAGTTGTTAAAGTTTGCTTAGATTCGAACTATTTGCAAATTTTGCCATAAGTTTTTTTTTTCCAAAATGTTATCCAAATGTTTGACGGCAGAGTAGAAGTTAAAGTCAAAGAGCAGTTAAAAACCCATGGGGAAATTCACATGGCAAAACTAGTTTTTTAGGTAAGTTGACACCATTAACTCCTCTAAATAGTAGCGGTAAAATCACAATTAGAATTCACCTAGTAGCGGCAAAATCACAATTAGAATTCAAAACAAGGGTAAGAACAGAAGAATCCTTTTAATTAAAGAGAAAGAGAAACCACCTAGTTCCTCCTAGGTTAGCAATGTTTTTAGGATTGTTGTGAACTAATCCCTTGACTACTGTAACAATACATTTAGTCACAGAAGCAGAATTTGTATATTTCAAGTTACACCACTTTGTTTGTATGCATGATCAGAATATTATTTTATTCGATATCTAAACCTCTGTAAACATATATATAAATCCCATTTTATAAAAAATGCAAAAGTAAAATCCATAAACTAAGGGATATAATGTTAACCTTATTCTTGAGAAACTCTGGATTTGTAGACAATGATTGTATGAGATAACTTCTGTCCTGTTGTGCATAACATCAATTTGCACATTAGGATTAGCCAATTGAACATCAACTTGGGAGAAGAATAAAGAAAAAAAAAGGACTACCAAAGTAAATGGCCTGCAATTTTCTTGTTGTTTAGGAGAAAATTAGACATAATTATTTAGCTCAATGGTAGTAATACGAGAAAACATAATATGGTTGTTGGTTTCATCACATGGCCTACCTTCACCCAAAGTAAGGAACAATCAAAGTTTGTCAGGAACCACTTATGTGCGTTCATATTAAATGAATCAGCTTCTTCCACTCCATTTAGGTGATGTCGATATTCTGGGCATATGCAGGCACTTCCCGCATAGGCAGCATCAATGTGGAGCCACATGTCATTGGCCTAAAAGAATTAGTTAGTAAATAAAAATGTTTAATGGAAGTCTATATTACATACCAAATAAAACTGATGTGTTCATTCAAATACAGAAATTTCACAATTCTGTTCTGAATATGGAACTAATTAATGGCATTGTGAGGACCAAAATTTCAGTGAAATATCCTGGACATTGGACAATAAGTCAATAATACAGTACTGGTCCGTGGCGCCCAGTGTATAACTGAGACAAGCAGGTCTGTTGATGGGCAAACTTAGAAACAAATATTACTTAAAAGTCAGTAAGAATATAGAACTCAAAATTTAAGCATGATTTTATGAAGAATGATTTTCTTTTAAAGAAACATGTTAACCAAGAACAGATAGAATACTGGTTCTTGTGGTATTTCAAAATGAACAATATGCATCAATTTTTATGATTTCTAACAGGGTCTGACAAAGAAAATTATAAATTTAACAAAATACCTTTTTGCCAATATAAAGAAAAAAATTGATACAGTCAACATACAAACAGATTAAATGAACCCATTATATAAGTCAATCCACAAATAACTCTTACTATCACAGGAGAAATTCATAAGTCACCATAACTATATCCACCTTTGCTATTTGTCCTAGCTCAGGCAAGGGGTCCACAGCTGATGAAGATGTCGTGCCTACCTGCATTAAGTGTGTTAGTGTATTTGTCTTTTTTTAAAAAAAAAAACATGCTAGAATAGAATGTTGGCTTCATTTGGAGAAAACACTACCTGTGCTTTGCAAGTTACACATAAGTATTTTCATATCCATTGGAAAAGAGCAGTATAACATGGCAGTAAGCAAGATTTTAAGTAAATCAAAAGCAAGTACCAATATGTAATTGTTAGAATTTCTGATTTCCTTGATTAGGCTAACCCTAGGAGGGTAGCAATATAGTATAGCATACATGGGCCTAGCCACATGGGCCAATACTCACTCCTATACTCCAACACCACACCCCCCCAGCAATCTGGACTACCGACGCAGCGGAGTTTGCAGACTGGACACGAAAAAAAGTACAACACACGAGCCCCCCCCCCCACAGACGCAACTAGCCATTGATGATGTTGAGGCTGGAGCAGAACTCGGTGAAGGTCGAGGACGGGAGACCCTTGGTGAAGATGTCGGCGAACTGGGAGGTGGTCGGGACGTGGAGGACCCAAACATCGCCGATGGCGACCCGATCGTGGACAAAGTGTAGATCAATCTCCACATGCTTGGTCCTCTGGTGCTGAACCGGGTTGGTGGAGAGGTACATCGCACTGACGTTGTCGCAGTAGACCAGTACGCTCCGGGAGAGAGGCCTGTGAAGCTCGGCGAGGAGCTACCGGAGCTAGGAAGCCTCAGCCATGCAGTTAGCGACAGCGCAGTACTCCGCCTCGGCACTGGAGCGGGAGACGACCGGCTGGCACTTAGAGGACCAGGACACCAGGTTGCCGCCTAGGAAGACGGCGTAACCGGAGGTAGAGCGGCAAGTGTCCGGACACCCGGCCCAGTCGACGTCAGTGTAGACGGCGAGCTCGGTGGAGGACGACCGGCGGTGAAGGAGGAGGCCGAAGTCAACGGTGACACGGAGGTAGCGAAGGATCCGCTTGAGAGCGGTGATGTGTGGCTCCCAGGGATCATGCATATGGAGACATATCTGCTGAACTGCATTGGTGATGTCCGGCTAGGTGAAGGTGAGATACTGAAGTGCCCCGGCAAGACTCCGATAGGCAATGGAATCTGTCACTGGTGTACCCTCTGCCTCTGATAGCTTGCCCTTTGTGTCAACTGGAGTAGAGCAGGGCTTGCAGTCAGTCATCCCAGCTCTCTCCAAGATATCAAGAGTGTACTGCTGCCGCTGGTGAAGGAGTAATCCAGCAAGGTGAGGCTCAACAGTGACCCCAAGGAAATGATGTAGGGCTCCTAGATCCTTCATAGCAAACTCCTGCTGAAGAGAGGCAATGATCCACCGAAGAAGTGACTCACTGGAGGCTATGAGGACAATGTCATCAACGTAGAGTAGCAGGTATGCAGTCTCAGCGCCATGGTGATAGATGAACAAAGAGGTATCTGACTTGACCTCCACAAACCCCAGAGTCAGTAGAAAGGCAGCAAACCGATGGTTCCACGCCCGGGGGGGCTGCTTGAGGCCGTAGAGAGACTTGTTGAGCCGACACACCATGTCGGGACGAGAAGAGTCAGCAAACCCCGTCGGCTGACTGCAGTAGATTGTCTCAGTGAGAACGTCATATAGGAAGGCATTCTTGACATGACATCCAACTGATGTACGGGCCACCTGCGTGTGAGAGCTAGCGAGAGCACCGTGCGGACGGTGGCCGGCTTCACCACCAGGCTGAAGGTCTCGTCGTAGTCGACACCAGGGCGCTGAGTAAAGCCCCGGAGAACCCAGCGAGCCTTGTACCGCTCAAGAGTGCCGTCAGCCCGGCGCTTATGGATCCAGATCCACTTGCCGGTGACGATGTTGAAGCCCGGCGGACAAGGGACCAGATCCCAAGTCTGGTTGGCGAGGAGGGCCGCGTACTCCTCTTTCATCGTTCGGCGCCAGTGAGGGTCCAGCAAAGCCTCGCGGAGGAGACCTGCAAGTCCACGGGCATTGCCGCAAGAGCCTGGGGCTGCAGGGTACCAACCGCGTGTCACGTCACCATTGGGTGAACATGACGCGGGTGTCGGTGAAGGAGCGGAGGGTGGTACACCGACGTCGCGGCCCGGGTAGGTGGGGGCCTCAGCAGCGGGGTCGATGTCGCCGGCAGGGAAGACGTCACCGGTGGCGTAGGTGACCCCGGCGAAGAGGGGGCCACCGGCGCCGACGGAGGCAGCAACACCAGCCGGGCACGTCGCTGGTAGACACGCACTGGCTGGGCGAAGCGTGCCGGTGGGGCCGGAGTCAGAGGTGCCAACCCGGGACCTGTGTCGTGCGCAGGGGCTGGGCCGGAAGGTGACCCCTCGGGACCCGGGCAGGGTAGAGGCCCCGAGGTGTCACGGGCGACAGGCGACGTAGCAGTACCTGTAGGAAACACCGACAAAGGTGGCTCGACCACCGGGTCAGTAGGAAACACAGAGGAGAGGTCAAGCTCCGAGGTGGAAGCGGGAGTGGTAATGGTGGAAAAGGGAAAGACAAATTCATCGAACACCACATGGCGAGATATGAGGACTCGATGAGAGATAAGGTCATAGCATGATACCCCTTGTGATCCGGGGAGTACCCACGGAAGACACAGAGAGTCGAACGGGGAGCCAGCTTGTGAGTAGTGGCGGTGGTGTTCGGGTAACACACACACCCAAAGACTCGAAGGTGATCGTAGCGAGGGGGTACTGAAGAGAGCGTGGTGTGGTGTGGGAGCTGGACAGGCAGCGAAAGGAAGGTGGTTATGGAGGTAAGTGGAGGTGTGCAAGCTCTCGGCCCACAAGCGAGCAGGAAGCGAGGCCTGAAGGAGAAGAGTACACACGGTGTCGTTGGTGGGGCGAATCATGCGCTCAGCCTTACCGTTTTGAGAGGAGGTATACGGGCAAGACATGCGCAACTGGACACCGTGAGAGAGAAAGAAGGCACGGGAAGTGGAGTTATCGAACTCCCGACCATTGTCACACTGGACAACCTTGACGGTGAGGCCAAACTGTGTGGACACCCAAGCAAAAAAGTGGACAAGCGCGGGGAAAGCATCAGACTTTGCACGTAAAGGAAAAGTCCAGGAGTAATGCGAATAATCATCAACCACCACAAGATAGTACTTGTATCCAGAAATACTAATGACATGAGATGTCCATAAGTCGCAATGTACAAGGTCAAAAATGCAGGCCGCATGAGAAGAACTATGAAAAGAAAGACGAACATGACGGCCCAGTTGGCATGCATGACACAAATGCTCATCATCAGCCCAAGTACATCGATACGAATATCGGAACTACGACTGAGCTGCATCAGGGCATCACATCCAGGATGGCCGAGACGCCGGTGCCACTTAGTGGAAGTAGCGGTGGCGAAGGCAGCTGACAAAACTGGCGAAGGAGGCAAGGCTCACCACCGGAAGCCTGGAACGGCCACGTGGAGATGCGCCCTGACCATGGGTTGTGGAAGGATGGCCAGGGTGCACCCCGTGGAGGTGGCGGCGTCGTGTTGACCCCACGACCTGCTCCACGTCCCCCACCACGGCGACCGCGACCGCCACGCCCCCCCCCCCCCCCACCCCCGCTCGGCCCGAGGGGAAGAGGACCGAGAAGTGACGACTGTGGTGGCGGGGCTGGACGAGGCGGAGGAGTGGCAGTGAGAGCAGTCAAGGAGGACAAGGATCCTGGGGCGGAGGTGGACCCAGGCTGTAGGCCCTGAGTAAGCTCCTCCATGACAAGGTCGTCACGAACCTGCAAGAAGTTGGGAAAGGGCCGCTGCCGGGTGATCCACATCCAGAGGTAAGAGTAGCGGTCACTGAGCCCATGAAGAACGTTGAGGACCAAGATACGGTCCTCCACGGGCCAACCGAGGTCGCCAAGAGAGTCCGCCATGCCCTTCATCTGGCAGCAGAACTCGCTGACGGAGAGGTCGCCCTGGACAAAGGTGCGGAAGCTCGCATCGAGCCGCAGAGCCCGGGCTTCGGCGTTGCCCAGGAACTGGCCCTCGGGCGCCAGCCCAGGCCCCGCGAGCGCTTGGAGTGTTGCGGACGAGGTCGTGGAGGTCCAGAGAGATCATCCCCAGAATCCAGGAGAGAACGATGCTGTCGAGGCGTAGCCACGAGAGGGTCGGGACCGCCCCCGCGGTGTCGATGAGGACGTGGTCGTCGAGGGCATAGCGGTGGAGGGTGAGGAGGACCAAGTCCCTCTAGCGAGCGTAGGAGGGCGACTCGGGCTCGAGGACGACCGGGACGAGGAGGCGGATGTTCTGGACGCCCCCGGCCTGGTAGTGGAGCTGCATGACGAGGGGGTCGGCCGGATCGTGCCAGAAGACCGCGGCCGAACCCGAGGACGTGGTCCCGACGCCGGGCGAGGACGAGATGCCGAGGAACTGCTCTGCTTCGGCGATCTGGCGGGCCAAGGCGTCGGCCGCGTCGCGCTCGCGCTCCCAAGCGAGGGCGGCCTCACGCACGCGTTCCCGGCCTTCCGCAGCCGCAGCGCGAGCAGTGACGAGAGCGGCGAGGATGGTGGAGTCCGGACGATGGGTCACGGGCGGTGGAGGTGGTGCAGGGAAGGGGGCCGTGCCTCCCGCACCCGCAGCCGCGCTCGGGCCGGCAGCCAGCCCCCTGGACAGAGCGCCCCGGCCATGTGCAGCGCCCCATGTTAGAATTTCTGATTTCCTTGATTAGGCTAACCCTAGGAGGGTAGCAATATAGTATAGCATACATGGGCCTCATAGGCCTAGCCACATGGGCCAATACTCACTCCTATACTCCAACAGTAATGAACCAAAAGATAACTCTTCCATTTATTTACATGAGTCATGGATGTAAGCGAGTCAAAGTCAAAATAATTCAATACTAACAAGTAAATAGTTAATTTCAACACAGTTTGAATCTATAAATTTCAAATCTAAAAGCTATCACCATTATTTTATTTTGCATGGATCTCAAAAACAGCAATCAACTAAACGAATGTATTATGGCATTACAAAAGGATTTCAATTTGCCTAACCTGAACCATGCCTAAAAAAGCAACAAATTTTATTGTTGAAGACATGGTTGAGTTCGAATTATTCAAGGTGACAAACATGACCTAATAAGATTAACTGAATTTTATGTAATATCTGAATGTGACTTTTGAGAAATTAAACAAATATAACTCAAGTTAAATGGCAATGATCAAACTCACAAAAAAGTATTTCAAGGTCTACTCTAGGAAGTTTGCATATGAAGAAAGTGGTGCTTATTACTTACTGTTGCACAGATGAAAAATGGTATTAAGCCAGATGACAAGTCTGTGGCAATGGCGTCACTAATGGCTAGAGGTGCAACAGCATAGTTTCTATTGCAATCAGCCTTCACCAATCTCACATTCTCTGGGAAAATCCCAGCAATCTATAATCAGAAGCATGTCAGCTCAAAAAGCAGAAAAGAAGTTTAAAACTATACATGACTGATAGTCCCCTTCGTTTAACACAATGATCACAATGTGTGCAGTATCCAACACATAATCAGAATTTTTCGGTAGCTAGCTATTTTATTCACAAGTGACAT
The DNA here is from genome assembly GCF_000003195.3 of Sorghum bicolor. Classification (NCBI taxonomy): domain Eukaryota; kingdom Viridiplantae; phylum Streptophyta; class Magnoliopsida; order Poales; family Poaceae; genus Sorghum; species Sorghum bicolor. The sequence goes on along the minus strand of NC_012871.2, from coordinate 15,685,820 downwards.
TCAAATACCTGGCATGCCTTTTGGAGAGCAGAATGTGTCTGATCTGATGCATAGACTACTAGTTTTTCAAGGGACGTCTTCCCATGCTTCCTCAAAGTCCTGTCTCGTGCAGCCAAAAGGACAACAAGAACTGCTTCACTAGCAGTGCCCTGGATTACACCTCCACCAAGTGCTGCAAAGATGCAACAACAAAAGTAACTCTGAATGCCTGATTAGAGCAAGCAACATAAATATGCAGGCCTTTTCTATTCAGAAGATGATGTTATATACCAGACAAAATATTAGTATGTATTAGTTTTCGTATCGCATATGTAACTTAAATATATTAATATATTATATCACCCTAACCCACAACGCTCTTAGTTTCTCAACTAGCACATTTAATTTAGTTCTTTTCTTTTGAAAGCTGAGGTATAATTTAATAAGGAGGTGATACAATATTAAAAAGAGAACCAACTAATATTTTGTGTTGACATGACCAAACATTTCAAATAGCATGCATCTTTGAAACAAAATTTTATTGAACACTTACCAGTTGACAGGAACTGACTTGGGAGCCTAAGCATTTTGGCAAACCAATCCAAGACAATAACCTCTAGCTCAGTTGCAGCAGGAGAGGTTATCCAACTGAATCCGACTATGTTAAAGGCTGCACTAAGCATCTCCCCAAGGAAGCCAGCAGTGCTGCTATTGGAAGGATAATAGGCGAAGTAATTTGGACTTTGCCAATGTGTAACTCCTGGTACTATCTTCTCTCGTATATCTGTGCATATTATATAGCATTTATCATAAATCAGAGTAGACGAAGTAAAGGGTTCTAGCTCTATGCTTAAACATTATTGTTTGCTTGGAGCAGAATATGGAAAGTGTGAATTATAATGTTACTTGAAAGTGGAGCAGAAGGAAACATTATTACCATCAAAAAGGGCCTCCAATGTATCAGGTTTGTTTGGAGCAGTATCCGGTAGAAGTTCCTTTAGATATCCTGGCTGCAAACAAATTCCTCGGTCAATCATTAATGGAAGTTTCACCATTTCATGATTTTAACGTCGAAGACACCATTTCATGATTCTAAGGCGGGGCTGGGGAGTGGAGGTGTTAGACGGCGACAGTGTCGCCCCCGAGTCGCTCGTAGGGGGTGCTCGGGAGGAGGGAGCACCATCCGAATTCTAATTCTAAGTGGTGGATGTAATAATAGAACAACAATGCATAACATGGAAACAAATAGCTCGCTATTTTTGCCGCTATAGCTCGAAATAGCTTGAAAAAAATTGTGCCGCTATTTACGTTCATGCACAATTTTGCCGCTAAAGTACGCTAATTACAGTTTATAAAACGCTAAACACCTTGGTCTTAGCTCGCTATTTAAAACATGGATGCATAATGATACTACCCTACAATAGCACAATGGAACACAGGCAGGCAGGTTGACACTTGACAGAGACCCATCCGATTGAGACACACTATGGTCATGTTCAGAATTTTGGATACCATGAGCTAATTAGTAGCAAGCTAACTTTAGCTCAAATTAGCTCTAGAGGCTAATAGGTGGGCTAATTTTTTTGGCCAAGTCTTTAACTAATTGTTAGTCAACTATCTAGCCAACCTTAGCTAATTTTTAGCCAACTAGTAACAGCTCTAGCCCATCCAAACAGGCCCTGTATATATCAAGCCGCAGGTTGTATATTCAGATTTGGGGACAGTAGGCACGTGCCTGCACTTGGCTGAGGACGGGGAAGGTCTCGATGGATTTGTAGTAGTCGGCGACGAAATCCACCATCCGGTGGCCGCACTCCCGCAGCTGCTCCGCGTCCATAGGTCGCAGCCACCCGGCACCATCGCCGCCGCTGCCTCCGTTGGTTCCACCGCTGCTGCCGCTACCGTCCCTTGGCAACATTGAACGATGGAGAAAATTGTCAAGAAATGGAGGAACAAGCGAGGATATACCAATGCAAACAAATACATCAGGAGGCTGTAAGGTCGAAGGACGAGGAAGAGATTACATGCTTCAGAGGACTGGTGGCGCGATGCCAGGAGAGGACGGGAGGCGGAGGCGGAGGCGGAGGCGACGAGACAGACGAATGCAGGCGGCGGGTGTGGTGCCGGTTTCGTGGTAGGAATAGCGTTCCGGCGTTCCCCTACCCTCGGGACGCGGAAGGAGATACGTAGGGAAAAACGAAAATGATAGTTTATCGTTTCCAAGTTTTTTTCTGAAAATATAAGGTCTTGTTTAGTTCTGAAAAAATTTCAGATTTCACTACTATAGCATTTTCGTTTTTATTTGACAAATATTGTTCAATCATGAATTAACTAGATCAAAAGATTCGTCTCGCGATTTACAGACAAACTGTGTAATTAGTTTTTGTTTTTGTCTATATTTAATGCTTTATGCATGTGCCGCAAGATTCGATGTGATAGGAAATCTTGAAAACTTTTCGAATATCAGGTGAACTAAAAAAGGCCTAAAAACGAATACGATAAAAATAACAAAAACAAAAATGAAAATGATTTTGTCCTATTCTGCGTATTTAGCTGGTAATTTATTATCGTTAGTTACCGATTTAAATGTCCTCAATCCTACAGACTATATAATACATATACTTTAGGTCCAGTAACCATCCCATCTATACACACAAGCACATAAGACATATTTTTTTAAAAAGGAACTATATATGACAAGTATTTTATCTATATAGAAACAAGAATGTAATCGGCCAATCACATACTACATCGGTGACTCTAGCTGGTGACCACAAACACTAACAGACTCTAGAGTTTAGCTTGTTTGAGATCAAAGATGAAGTGAACCGTGCCTTTAGCTTATGGTCTTGTTAATTATAACTTTATTTATTATTGTCATATGAGATAGGTCGAGTTATATGACTTTTATATGGTTTTGGTGTGTTTACTAATTTTGAGGTTATTGTTCTTATGAATTTCGATCGTTATCAATATATTTTCTGATCAACTACTAACATTTTGAAAATTACCATAATATCGGTGTCGTGTTCATTTTCGACAATATCGTATCGATATTTGCGAAAAGATGTGAAATTGAAAATGATTTGGTCTCTTATCGAATATGCCCGATCATTTTCATCGAGATACGCATGCACACTAGTATAATATAAATCCTTTTGGCATCATGTGCAGGAGAATATCGTATCTTCAAAGCCAAGGATCGATTGTGTTCGAATTGCTGAGGTTACCCCTGTTGTTGGTTCAAAATTGTCTTTTTTACGAGAATCAACAATTAAGCACAGTGCGCGTACTTCTTTTTTCTTGTATTTTCTCTATCTCAAATTATAAGATATTTTGACATTTTTAAATCCATACCATTTCCTATATAGACACACACAAACATGACATAACATATATCTAGGTACATAGCAAAAGCTATAAGTTTAGTCAACACGTTTTATACTTTGGAATGAAGGTAAGTAATTTATAAATTTTTAAAACTAAAAAATTGTGAACTAGTGTAGAATATACTATTAGGGGTGCTGGATATTAAGTCTTTGTTTGATTCATATATAATAGTTAGTTGGCTAATACCTTATCATCTGGTTTGGGCTAATATGATCTATGGGTCTCATTTCTCGTCATCTTCCACCAGATCTCATATACTCCCTCCATCCCAAATTGTAAGTCGTTTAACTTTTTTTATCCCAAGTTTGACCCAAATTCGTACAAATATTACTTTTTTGGGCTAATCTGATTTGTACATTGAGAATTGTTACCCCTCCATCAGATTAGCCCAAAAAATTTGTACAAATATAGTCAAATTTAAGTCATTCTTGAAGAATTTTTATTAATAAACCTATACACAACAAAAAAGTGATATTTTGTACAAAACTTTGAATAAGACGAGTGGTCAAACTTGATATTAAAAAAGTCAAACGGGGATGGATTGATATTTGACATTATGCTATTATAATTGTTGCTATCTATTGGGCTATTTAAAATGCCCGAAACAAGACTTGTTTTGAGGGGAAACCAATCAAAAACCCAGTGAAAATCGTATGCCATTCTTGTGCTCTTTTGAGATTCTGGATAGGTTTATATGATGGGTGATGATAACGGGACGTTGATCAGAGTCAATGCTATGCTGAGGATTGTTGTGGAGTTGTTCACTAAAGTAAGAAGACCCGTACTGCCAAGCTGATTCAGGAGGTGGACCATGACATTGAGAATGATCACGAGACCCCCAAAGCGAAGATTGGAGGACAATGTCTTCGCATATTTTCGTTTTGTGCTCTAGCTCGTTCTAGCGTTTCCTTTTTTTTGCTTTCTGAACAATCTAAAATGTTATATTTCCGTTGCTAGGTGATTGAAATGGGGATGGCCTCGATTCGGAAAAAATATGGCATGAAGATCTACATGCCATTATAGACTAGCCACAAATATATAATGTTGAAAAAAAAATCTTCAGGTGCCACTTTACCTCAAAGCTAAAATCCACGCGCATCGTCATGGCCTTGTATCCAATTTTTTTTTTGATTTTGACACTGTAGCATTTTTGTTTTTATTTGACAAACATTGTCTAATCATAGAGTAACTAGGCTTAAAAGATTCGTCTCGTGATTTACAGATAAATTGTACAATTAGTTATCTTTTTTATCTATATTTAATATTCCATGCATGTGCCACAAGATTCGATGTGATGGGGAATCTTGTAAAGTTTTGGATTTTTGGGTGCATGTAAACAAAGCCATAGGACTTGTTTAGTTCACCCCGAAATCCAAAAAGTTTTCAAGATTTCCCGTCACATCGAATCTTGTGACACATACATAAAGTATTAAATATAGACGAAAATAAAAACTAATTACACAGTTTATCTGTAAATCACGAGACGAATCTTTTGATCCTAGTTAGTTTATGATTAGACAATATTTGTCAAATAAAAACGAAAGTGCTACTATAGCGGAATCCAAAAATTTTTTTTGAACTAAGGCCCTGTTTAGATTGAAGATGAAAAATTTTTGGGTGTCACATCAAATATGTCAGAAGGATGTCGGGAGGGGTTTTTAGAAACTAATAAAAAAACAAATTATATATCTCATCAGGAAACTGCAAGACAAATCTATTAAGTATAATTAATCTGTCATTAGCACATGTGGGTTAATGTAGCACTTAAAGTTAATCATGGAGTAACTAGGTTTAAAAGATTCGTCTCATGATTTTCAACTAAACTGTGTAATTAGTTTATTTTTTATCTACATTTAATATTCCATACATATGTCCAAAGATTCAATGAGATAGATGAAAATTTTTTGAGTGGAGAACTAAACGGCCCCTAAACAAGGCCATAATGTCGACATCAAGGCTCGAAGGATACATAGAGCTGAGTGGTCAGAAGATGTGTCAGAACGATACACTTGGGCCTTGCTCAGTTTGGAAAAAAATTTGGTTTTGGCTACTGTAGCACTTTCGTTTGTTTGTGACAAATATTGTCCAATTATGGACTAACTAGACTCAAAAGATTCATCTCGCGAATTACAGGTAAACTGTGTAATTAGTATTTGTTTTTGTCTACATTTAATATTTCATGTATGTGTTACAAGATTTGATGTGACGGGAAATCTTGGAATTTTTTGGAAACTAAACAAGGCCTTGCTTCTGTCGTGAGAGGCAATGGCCGCTTGGAAATTACTTTTTTATTTGGCCAAACATCGAGGCAGCTACATGCCTAGCTTTTGAAGTGAATGCTCGAACTCTATTTCTCTCGTTTCAGCATCCATCCTTCATCACTTGTAAAATTTTTTATAAAATAAGAATAGTAGTATTTTTATTTGTATTTGATAAATATTGTCCAATCTTGAATTATAGTTTTCCAAACGGACGGCCCAGCATAGCATGACACGAGCACGGCCAGGCACGGGCATGGCCAGACACGGGCACGACAAGCACGATGGCACGTCGTGCCGTGCCTGATAGTGCTAGCGTGCCGAAGTAACGGCCCAGGCACGACACTATCAGACAACAGCCGTGCCGTGCCACCAAGCACGATGGCACGCCAGTGCTCGTACCAGGCCAGGCACTAAACTGATTTGACAATTGACACAAACAATAAGCAAATATTTATGATCTGATTCCAGAAGCAATAATCAAGGTATGTAAAAGCTAAATTGGACACAAAGACACAATATTTAACATCAAATGATTAATTTGGGAGCTTGTGCAATGGCTGCCTCATTAAAAACCTACCTAGGTAAAACTCACTCTTGTGAGATAAAACCCTAGGTAGGAAAAGAGTACAGCCAAGCTCCCTAATAGTTCAATGTTCTTATTCTTACATCATTCATCACAGTTTCACAGTCCAAAGTTGTCATAACACAGACCCAAAGTTCTAGGAGAAAGTAAATACTAAGGTAGATGAACTAGTGAACTAATTGTAACACCCTAAATTTTGCTCTTTTGGAAATAAGTGAAAAATAATTTAATTTGTTATTTTGAGCTCATAAAATATAGGAAAAAGAAATAATTTTTGGGAAATTAAAATTCAATATAAGTTTAGAAAATTTTTGATGCATTCATGCTGCAGCATTTATTTATGTGATGTGTGGAATTTTTTGTAAAGAGTTTAGAATTTAAATTTCTTTTGAAAAATGAGTTTAAAAAAAATGTATTTGGAAAAGAAAATGGAAACTTTCTCCCCCCCTTCATTCTTTTCGGCCAGCTTGGCCCACTTGCCCCGCGCCTCCCCTTCTCTTCCTGGGCCGAGGCCCAGCCAGCCCGCCAGCGCCTTCCCACCCCTCTCCTCTCTCTCCAGCGGCTGACGGGTGGGGCCCATCTGTCAGCTCCTCCTCCCACCTCCAGCAACCGCCCCTCTCCCTCTTCTTGGGCAACTGCGCATCCCGCTCCCCGTTTCCCCACGTTCTCCCCGCGCCTCGCCCTCTTTGGATGCGCCCGAGCCGTGCCGTCTCTCCCCCGCTCTCATTTCAATTTCTCCCTGCCTCGATTCTCTCTCGCGCGCGTGCAAAAACCGCCGCCGGAGCCGTCGGATCCACCAAGCAAGTGAACCAGTGCTCCACTGCTTCTCCTTCGCTCTTGTCTATCGAGGTGAGCTCGCCATCTTCCCCGCTCTCTTATCGTCCATTTCCCGAGCTTTTTGGTGCCTTGTAGGTCTGTTTCCTTCGAGCTCCGACGAGCCGGCCATGTCCCCGTCGCGGACCGCCGTGTTGACCGCCCTCTCTGGCCGCGCTATACCCTGGGGCGAGTCCGCCTTCGCTCCCTCTCTCTCCCGATGCCTTCGTCTTGGCCAATCGAGGCCTAGAGCTCCCTAACTGGCTGCTCCAACGAGCTTCACGCCGGAGGCCATGGCCGCCGCCGCCCCCTCCCTCAACTCCGGCCACCGGCACCCCCTCTGTCCCCTTCCATCTTTTCTGGGCCACTGATTTCGAATCCGACGGCCAGGAGCGTCTCGTACCTCTTCGCCGATCGTATTTGCTAAAGAGTCCTTGCGCTTTTGCCAAATTAACCCGTAGTCCGTAAGCGTCTTTCGAGAATACGCTTTCACTATTTAAAGACGTATTTTAGTACGGTTTGATTCAAAATACGTTTTCGAGTATTTACAAAACTGCCACTGAGTTTGTTTAGCACATAAAATATTCATCTTAATTCTGTTTTGACCCATTCAAATTGCGTTAGATTAGTAATCACGAGATCTGCGTGTTAGTAAACTTGGTTTAACAATTTGTATCATTTTAATTTTGTGACCCTATTTAATTAATTACTTTTCTAAAGAAAATGTTAGAAAATTCATATCTTCTCCGTTTTAGCTCCGATTCGATCCGTTCAAGTTGCGTTAGTTTTATAATTTCATAAGCTTCGCGTTGGTACCTTTGTTGGCTAGATTCACCACTGTTAGATTCCCTAGTTAATTACAAGTTCGTAAACTGCTGTTGAAATCCCGTTAAAAGCGTAACTTTCGCGTCGTAACTCCGTTTTCCGTGAATTTCCCGTTGATGTGATCGTAGCAGCGTGTAGATGATTTTGGAAAACTTTTATTTAAATTTATTTACTGCTGGTGTACTGTTCTAATTGTAATCTTGTTTGCTTCGTGTATGTTTGTCTCCGATTGCTTGTGTGTTGATGTTTGGTGACCGAGCCTAGTAAGTGGGCATTATTTCGGTGATCAAGATCAGAGCCTTGGAAGCAAGTAAGATCAGCAGGACCAGCAGGAGCAATTGGATTAAGGCAAGTATAGCATTTGGGTTTTAATTCTATGACCATGATCTTGTGACTAGATTGATATAAAGCAACAAATGATAATAATGACTTTTTAGCAACTTGAGGATTTATTCGTAAGTGATAACCGGGATGAAAGTGCAACCATGAGGGCTATAATGGCTCTGGTTTTAGTCAAGTATGAGTAATTTTTCTAGCTTGTTAGAGGTTACCCGCGTGGCGCAAATGGGGGATAGCAGACCGTGGATTCCCTGCGAGTGGTAGAATCACACGGACTGACTAACGAAACCAAGCGGTCCTAACTTGTTAGACGAACCTTTGAAAGACTTCATAGTGATCCCTGCCGACCGACCTTGGTAGTGGGTTACGAGGCTGATCACCTCAGGCGAGAGGGTAAATCATGACTCATGGGTAAAGATGTACAACCTCTGCAGAGTGTTAAAAACTGGTATACTAGCCGTGCTCACAATCACGAGCGGCCTTGGAAACTCTTACATTAAGGGTGATGAATCTTGTGTTAAGAAACTCATTGATTATTGTTTAATGCTCTATATTATTTATGTCACATTGATCATGAGATTGTGGAATCTATACAATCTAGTTGTTATACTTGCGGAGTTCGTCTTGGACTCACTCTTGCTATCTCCCCCACACATCAGGAGAAGTATTGGGCTTGTGATCCACCAGTCAGTTGGATCCTGTAGAGTGAAGTTAACACCCAAAGTTTGGAGTTATATTCCGTGGTTTGCTGCCTAAGGTTGTTTCTGATTTATTATGTACGCTATATAATTTTTGCGTTGTCCTTTGATATTACCCCTTATTTGTAGCTATATATGAGGTTTGTCTTCTAAAACTCACATATGGTGCATATCTGATTTTGTTCTTAAAATCAGGTGTTACACTAATCCTTCAAGCTTCAAGCTTCTTGCTTCCAAGTCCCAGCCTCTCAGGATCCCAGCTGTCCACCTGATTAAGAACAACATAGTTAGAACTAGTTAGCAACTGTAAAAGAAGAACAAAGAAGCACTAGTTAGCACTAAGGAGTTACCTTGGCACCTGACAGTTGGAGCACTAATCAAGATAGATATTTTCAAATTCATCTTCAAGCTCCTTGTCCTCAACATTGTGTTGCAGCCTTGCCTCTGCCAACTCCCAATCCTTGATGCATGTTAGCCACTCCACTGTCTCCGACTTGAGCCTCCTCCGCCGCTCTTCGATGATCCTGCCAGTCATACTAAACATAGATTCTGAAGATATTGTAGAAACAGGAACAGTTAAGATGTCTTTAGCCATGATGGACAGCACAGGATATGTCAGTTTGTGCTCATGCCACCATCTTAAGATGTCAAATCATCATGCAGCTGGTTAACAGTGTCACAGTCCAAGTATGAGACAAGTTCAGAAGAATTAGCAGCTATTGTAGAAGTAGCAGCATGCAATAAAGCAGTAGCAGATGTATCTCTTGACAAATTAAGACTAGAATGGAGTAGTGAACTGCCCCCACCAGAGGAACTGGAATCATCATCGTAGATTTCATCCCAAGCAGACCTTTTCTTACCAGAGAGGTTTTGAGGGACAGTCCTCCTCAACCTAACATCTCCAAACTTCTCCTCATACTTGTTATACACATCAGTGAGCCTAGCTCTAGTTCCAACCTGGTAAGCATTATAATCTGTGCTCGTAAGGTTCATCAACCTCCTAAGCACTTTTGTAAAACCCCTCATCTTAGGTCTAGGGTCCAGGATGAATGCAAAAGAATACAACAAAGGTATGTCTCTCCAGTACTTATTATACTTATCTATCATAGGTTGAATCACAGGTCTGATGTGGCTATCATTGGCATAATGGTGCAAGTGTATAGCAATCCAAACAAGATAATGAAACATAAGAGGTGATGTAGGATAGTAAACACCAGACAATGCAACTGTAGCATCATATAACAATTCAAGAAATTTCAAAACTTTGTCAGCAACATCCCAATGCTCATCAGTAAGCAACAAACCATCTTCAGTTCTAGGATAATTAGCATGAATGAAAGTAGTGAAAGGCTCTTTATGAGGAAATAAATGCTTAAGCATCAAATATGTAGAATTCCACCTTATGTCCATGTCCAATTGAAACTTTCTAGGCCTGAGGCCAGATGCAATGCACAATCTTTTATATGCAGCAATTCTCGCATTAGATGAGTTCATAAAAGATATAGCACTTCTAAATACTTCAATCAAAGGCTTAAGAACACCAAGTGCCTCTTTAACAATCAGATTAATAATGTGACTTGCACAGCGCTGATGTAAGAAAATAGAACTAATAGCACTATCATTCAATGCACTTTCATTTAGATCTTCTGAAGGAACCTGAATACCAAGATAATGAGATAGTATAGGTCTAAGCTTAAGCATGGCAGAACAATTAGATGAAGCATTATCTAAAGTAACAGAAAATACTTTTTGAAGCACACCATACTCAGAAAGAACAGATGCAACTCTATCTGCAATGTTTTGTCCAGAATGCTTACAATCAATAAGAACAAGACCAAGCACCCTCTTCTCTATTTGCCAATCAGGGTTAATGTAATGAGCAACAACACTAAGATAGTCTTCTTTAGCTTTTCTAGACCATATATCAGATTTAAGGCACACACAGTTAACAACATCAGAAGAAAGCAACTCTATCAGCTTAGCCTTTCTTTCAGTAAAGAGTTTGGCCAAGTCCCTAGTTGTGGTTTGTGTAGAGACAACAACAAACTTAGTGTTATGAGCATTTTTAATATATTCCTCAAATGCAGCAGACTCACCAAAACTAATAGAAACATCTGCTCTAGCAGGCAGTCGATAGAGTTCAGTACGAGCACGAGCAGGACAGTAATCCTAATTACGCATAGAACCATCAGGATTAAAAGAGATCTGAGACTGACTATAACCCCTAATTTTCTCATGCCTCTTAGGACATTTGTCTCTATGATGACAAAGATGGCCAGTGCCTATAGCAGATCTACCAGCATACTACGTATTGCAGTGGATGCAGACAGCGACATACCTGATCTGCTTACCTTTGGGGCCAGGTTTAAAGAGCTTCTTGAAATCAAGCCAGACATCAGAAGTGGAGGGGCGTGATACCTCGCCGGCGTTGTTCTCACCTCCTTGTTCTTCGTCTTCTCCATCAGCAAGGTTGACCGGATCCTCTGCTCCGCCTCCAGCTCTAGCTTCTGGGCCGAAGAGCTCTTCCAATTCTTCGTCGCGCATGTCGTTGTCTTCTTCGGTTCCAGGGAGGTCACGCATCCTCTCTTGCTCCTCATACACAACAGTAGCACTAGCTTCTTCAGAGACAGAGAGGGGCCTCGACGGCCCTAGCCTCGAGCGACTGTCAAAAATAAAAAAATGAAATAAAAAGAGATATTAGCAGAAAAATGAAGGAATAGGAGAAGAAGAACTAGGACCTAGGGTTAGGGTTTAGGGTTTACCTCGACGATGCCAGAGGTGGAGAAGCCTCGGCTGTGACTCCGAGCAGCAGCGGATCGGCAGATCTGGAGCGTGAAGAAGAAGAAGTCACAGATTTGGAGTGGAGAGAGGCTGAGAGAGGAAGAAGAAGTCACTGGAAGCTTACCTGGTCCTTCGGAGCTCCGGCGTCTGCGAGGCCCCGGCCCGTGCCTCTGCCGCTGCCGGTAGGCGAAACGCGGCGGTGGGAGGGACGCCAGTGATCCGCCGTCGCCTTGAGCCCTGGTTCTCCCCTCCATTCCCCTTCGCCATAGCTTACGGATGTCGAATGGAGAACCAGAGAGGCAGAGACTCAGAGAGGATAGAGGAGGAGAGGAGAGAGGACGAGAAGACCCGTGGTCGCGGTGGTCGGGGTTAAATGAATTAGGGTTAGGGGGATGAGAGGGGAGTGTGGCCGACGACGCCTTTTATACAGCCCTCCAACCGCCTTTGATCCAACGGATGTAGTTCGTTAGGCTTATGAAAGAGCATCTAGGCCCCTAGTGATTTCGGTAAATAATGATAATGCTGATTACTATGACTAACGTGTGTTTTTGCAGAGGCAAAGTCATAGGTAAGGTCATGGTAATAGGTACTCGATGGACAAGGACGTACATGCCTACTTAATAGTGGAAATCGTTTCGGTTTTCAAAGGATGGATGGACATCGTCAAGACTAGACTAGGTCTAAGTGCCATATGGTGAAGAAGGGCACTTAGAGTAGTTTAGGACTTTGTTTTCCTTTGACCATACTATTAAGAGGGGCTTTGATCTAGTAGCTTGACTTAGGCAAGGCTTTAGGTTTAGGTGTGGTGCACACTTGGTAAACCTAACACTAGGCAGCTCAGAGAGAGTCCTTAGATCAAGAGGAACCAACTTCGTTTTGGAGCGATCGCGTTTCGACGAAGTTAGGGTGCCCAAGGGGGCACTGGACGCTGCACCGGACGCTCTGTGAAGTGCGTCCGGTGAGGTCCTTAGCCGTTGGGAGTCTTAGGTGCCTAGGGCTAGGCACCGGACGCTGGCACCGGACGCACCGGGCAGCGTCCGGTCCCACACCCAGGGAGGGTGTAATCTTCCCCTGAGCACCGGACGCACCGGGTAGCGTCCGGACCCGTACTCAGGGAGTTTGTAAAACTCCCCGAAGCACCGGACGGTGCCACCAGATGCTGAGAGTTAGCGTCCGGTGACCTGTCAGACTCAGGTACAGTTAGCCGTTATGGGGCACCAGACGCTCGGTGCAGAGCGTCCGGTGCAACATAAAGAGCGTCCGGTGACCCCGTTTTCAGTGGAAAACGGTTGGCTGACCTTTGGACTTCGTGGGGAGTATTTATACTCCTCCACCTCGTCCATGAGAGGTCTCTTGTCCATTTGAACATCTGAGAAACTTGTTGTTGAGAAAGAGAGTAGCAAGAGCCTAGAGAGGATTGAGATTTGAGTGATTTCTTGAGAGAATCCTTCTCTAGTGAATTCCAAGAGTCAAGTGTGCATCCACCACTCTCTAGAGTCTTGTTTGGGTCAAGTGAGAGTTCTTTGCTTGTTACTCTTAGTGATCGCCATCACCTAGACGGTTCGATGGTGATTGGTGGCACGAAGACCACCCGGAGTTCTTGTGGGTGGCTCGTGTCAAGCTTGTGAGCGGTTTTGGGCGATTCACCGCGACGGAGTGTCGAAGAATCAGCCCGTAGAGAGCACTTGGTCCTTGCGCGGGCCAAGGGGGAGCAAGACCCTTGTGCGGGTGCTCCAACGAGGACTAGTGGAGAGTGGCGACTCTCCGATACCTCGGCAAAACATCGCCGAGCACTTTCTTCCACTACTCCTTTACATTCTAGCAATTACTTTGTGTTTTTACATTCTTAGAACTGCCATGCTAGAATAGGATTGGAACTAGGTTGCAAAACTTTTATCCGGTAGCTCTCTAGTCACACTAGGCACAAGGGGTTGAATTGGAGCTTATAGGTTGCTTAAATTTTTAGAGAAGCCCAATTCACCCCCCTCTTGGGCATCTTGATCCTTTCAATTGGTATCAGAGCCTAGTGCTCATTTTTCTAGGCTTCACCGCCTAGAGAAAGATGTCTAACGGGGAGAAACCGCCACCCATGTTCGATGGGGATGACTTCCCGTATTGAAAAATACGGATGGAGTCATACCTTGAGGCATGCGATGTAAAGTGCCTAAAAGCCGCGACCGAAGGGTTTGCCCCTCCGGAAAAAGACACCGCTCTTACTCCTCAAGAGCAAGAAAACGAGAAGTGGAATGCGAAGGCTAAAAACCACATCTTTAGAGGACTTTGCAAAGAGGTGTTCAACAGCGTTCGGAGCCACAAAACTGCCAATGCTCTTTGGAAGGAACTTTGTGCACTCCATGAGGGATCAAAGAGTGAACGCGAGGAACGCTATCACTTGGTGATGAACAAGCTTAATACATTTGAGATGCTTCCCAAAGAAAATGCTAATGAAATGTATTCTCGCTTCAATGTTATTGTAGAGGAGCTTAATGGACTTGGGCTCACTCAAATGAGTGCGGCGGATGTCGCAAGGAAAATACTATTGATATTTGGGAACACAATAAGGAATTGATCCGCAAGCGCACGGATATCGGTGAGCACTTCACCCGGGAGGTTATACAGAGTACCGTATTTATTTTTTACCACTAGGAGAAAGAGTGCATCTGAGTAACCCGGTCTATTACTACTAACCCTTTAGGCAACAAAGAATATTTCTCGATGTGAGTGATAAATAGAGAAGACTGCAACCGTAGTCTCCTTCTAACCTTGGTAAGGATGATCTACTGTTCTATTGGAGAGGCTAACGGAATCTAGACACCATAAAGGATGTTCAACCCGCACCTATAAACCCTATCCTTCCTGCTAACGAGATATGGTCTGCAAAGGTAACTCGGAATTGTCACGTTCCTAACTACTACCACGGTCTAGCTAGTCAGGGAATATCTATGAGTACCCCAGCCTAAACACCACGTTTATGCCAGCAATGATTACTCTAAACTCTATGCGAAGAGATTAAAGTAAACTCATAAACCAAAAGAACAATAAAATAAGAACTTACTAGAATTTAGAAGTCGAAATACTGAAGAATCCTAGGAGCAAGCCTCGGGTTAGGAGAACTTGATCCCGCAGGTACAAGCTCGGAGTAGACACCGACAGGCCGGGCTTCCTCCAATCTACACCTCCACTCTATCTCTCTCAATCTAGTAGAAACTAGAAGATCTATTTCCACTTACATTGGTTGCTAAGCCTAAAAAAGAAATTTTATTTAGAGAAGAGGTTTTCCTTCGAGGGCACCCCTCAACTCTATGATAACTTCTTGTCTCCTCCAGGGGCCAGGGGGTCTCCTTATATAGTCCTCCTCCTCTATGCATTTTTGGATCGGTAGGCGATGTGGTATATGTTATCCTTGATCCTTTAGGTCGGTGGAACATCGTGTGCGAAGAGAGTCCTGATTGGCATCCAGAGGGGGGTGGGCGCCCAGGTCCTCAGGGCGGGCGCCCTGGGCCTGGCCCCTTTCGGCCTCTGCTTTCTTCCCGTGGCTTCTGGAGTCTTCTAGATGGTAGAAAATTGCACGGTGCGTTGATATCTCTATGTAATCCTGACATGTGGGCCTTTCTTCCTTATTTCCTGATAACCCCCTGCAGAAACAGATAAACAACAAAACTCGTAGAATTCTGTCAGATCAGACCCTAATTCTACGTGTTGGTTGCATATTGGTCCTTTCTCTTGTTTATTTGATAATTAAAATTGATACTTAAGAACCGTCAACAAATACCCCCATACTTAGGCTTTTACTCGTCCTCGAGAAAAGGATGGTTAAGAACAATATTTGGGGTAAAACATTTTAAAACATTCTTTTCATAACTGCAGGGTGTTAAAATTCCACTGTGTACTATAGTCAGGGAAGTATATAGTGAAGAGTAAAGATCCTTTCTTCTCAATCCTGTCACTTGGAGTTTTTGTATATTTTTGAAAAGAAAATTAGCTTACCTTTTATCCTCATAGGTTTTCTCAGATCACTCATTAACTTTTATATATCTCACTGAGGCTGTTTTAATTTGCAAAAATTCTCAAGCATACTTACTTTGCATTTATTGCTTGATCAAAACGGGATCCGAGGAGGGGAATGTCATACTCTTAGATCAAAGACTTTGGAAATTAAAATCTTTGTCAAATCTTGTTGGCATATTGCTTATTAGAGGGACCATGGGCTATCATTTTCTTTTTCTCTCTTTTTTTAAGTGGATACCGAGGTACCCCTAATTCTACTGCCGGACACTTGTCCATTTTTTTCTGCGAGGTTGTCGAGCACTTGCTCCTTTTTATTTCCTCGAAATATCTTTATTTTTGCATAGCCCATGCCTCTAATGCAATAATACTTCGGAAGAGTGAATCTTTCTGAATAAATGTCTTGATCTTAGGAGCATGATAAATCTCTCAACAAGGGTCTAACTCATTTTGAACAAACTCAATACA
This sequence comes from Sorghum bicolor, assembly GCF_000003195.3. Classification (NCBI taxonomy): domain Eukaryota; kingdom Viridiplantae; phylum Streptophyta; class Magnoliopsida; order Poales; family Poaceae; genus Sorghum; species Sorghum bicolor. The sequence continues at coordinate 15,669,678 of NC_012871.2, read as the reverse complement.
GAGTAGATATCCTTTATAATCATAATTAATATTTTCAATTTTATCAGGCATATAAAACACTGAGGATGGTAGCTAGAATTTTGAAGATTTTGAAATAAATTCTCTAAGCAACAATGATATCAAGAATAAGAAACTCATACTTTACCATCTCACACTGACTTAAGTAACACAGGGTTTTTAAAGTGATTTTGGAAGTTTCAGGAAATATCATAGAGTGAGATTAATCATGATTAGAAACATTTTAATCTTTATCATGTCGGAAACAATATTCTGCATAATCCAAGATATGTGTAAAGTAAAGTGTGCAGAGTGTGTACCTGAATCGTGGAGTGGTGTAGTCGAAGTGTGTTTGGCGTGTCGAGGGATCTCCCCCATACTTGTTTTCTGCTTTCTTGCACAAAAATAAAGTAGAGACACACAAGACATAATAATAATAATAATACTCTTTATTAACCTTGAGGCATTTATTACAAAAGACTAGTAGTAAACTGATGATAATAGTAAACCTAAACCGAATTTAAAGATAGATAACTAAGATGCATTTGCCTCAAGGTCTAATCTAGATAACTTAGCAGCGCTCTAATTCCTTAATCTTCTTGTTGGCACTGGCAAGATCATGCCTAAGGCCTAGTATAACAGTGTTGTGGTTAGAGAGCTGCCTAGTGAGGGAATTAATCGAGGACTGGAGGTCTATGATAACTCTGTCTAGTCTGCGAACGTCCTCATCAATATCCATTATAGTTTTGCGACGCTTGGGAGGTGTCTCAAAAGCATTGAGAGCGTGGTTCGGGGCTGCCTTTGGAGGGATGAAACGGACTTTGGCTGCTCTAATCCCTTTGAAGTAAGGCCTTTCCTCCTCGATAGTGTAGCGAATACTGCTGATCTCACCGCTCCGGTTGGTCTTGACTCCAACGACCCTCTCATTGGGTCTAGGTGGAAGGATCCTTGTGCCGGTTGGCACCTTGATGGTGGTCTTCGTCTTGGATGATGATCCCTTGAGGAGTAGGGGTTGTGGCGGTGCGGTGAGAACTGGTTGAGCATGGTAGGATTGGGCGGAGCTGCGTTGGCGTAATGGCATGGCTTCTAGCTGTCGCTCTGTGTTGGCCGGGACGAGAGCACGGGCATCGGGGTCTTCCACAGGCTCCATGTTGAGGTTGAAGGGGACGACCTCCCAATCATCGTGGAACTTCTCGGCCATTGGAGCAGCAAGGAACTAATCAAGCTCTAATTGAAGAAGAAGAGAAGGCTTGGTGGTTTGGTGTTTGAAAACTGATGTCAGGGGTCTGTTTATATAGGGGTCAAAAGTGCCTCTAGGGGTTGTTCGGGTTGCTCCCGTCGATGTGCGTGCGAAACTTTCTATCTGAGGGATTATTCGGATTACCATAAGTGCATTTTCCATAACAGAGAAAATCGGGACCGAGGGGGAACAGGAGCTGGGCGCCCGCCCACCTGATCTGGGCGCCCGCCCTCTCTCTGGCCCCTCTGTGGACCCACTTTCTCGAGCGCGTTTCTAGATGCAAAACTATTTAGAAATATATATATATGACCCAAAAACATCAGACTAAAAAAAGTCGGGCTCTAATTCTCCATGGGAAGGAAAAAATGGACTATGTCTATTTCTTCTAATTCTTTATTGGGCTCTAAAAATAATTTAAGACGTTGACCATTTACCTTGAATAACTACCTTCATCATTTTGAAGTGTGATAGCTCCGTGGGATGATGAATTAATTACCTTGAATGGTCCTTCCCATTTGCTCCGGAGTTTCCCATGCCCGAAAAGCTTCGCCCTGGAATTAAAAAGTAATACCTTATCTCTAGGTGTGAACTCCTTCTTCTTGATTCTCTTGTCATGCCACCTTGTGACTCTTTCTTTGTAGATCTTTGAATTGTGATATGCTTTCTCTCGCCATTCTTCCAATTCTGATAGTTGCATTCTTCTATGATCTCCAGCAACATCTAGGTCCATATTCCATCTCTTTATGGCCCAGTGTGCTTTGAACTCTAGTTCAACAGGTAGGTGGCAAGTCTTCCCGTACACCAATTGGTATGGAGACATTCCAATTGGGGTCTTGTATGCTGTCCGGTATGCCCAGAGTGCATCGGGTAACTTGTCTTTCCACGCCGTTCCCATTTCATTTACTGTCTTCTGAAGAATATTCTTGATTTGCTTGTTGGAAGTCTCTGCTTGGCCACTTGTTTGAGGATGATAGGGGGTAGCGACGTTGTGACGGATTCCATGTTTTGATAGATATTGCTTGAAGTGTTTGTCGATGAAGTGTGCTCCTCCATCACTTATCACTACTCTGGGGACTCCAAATCTTGGAAATATAATTTTTTCAAACATCCTCTTTGAACTGATGTTGTCGGCATGCTTGCAAGGTAATGCCTCTACCCACTTGGAGACATAGTCAACCGCCACCAAGATGTACTCACACTTCTTTGATGGAGGAAATGGACCCATGTAGTCTATTCCCCAGACATCAAAGAGCTCAATCTGAAGGTTGTTGGTGAGTGGCATTGCATCCCTTGTATTTATGTTCCCATGCCTTTGACATGGCCCACATCTTCTGATATATTGCTTCGTGTCTTCATACATCGTAGGCCAGTAGAATCCACACTGCTAGATCTTTGAATGTGTACGAAATGCTCCATAGTGACCTCCATATGGTGATGAATGGCATCTGTCGATGATCTTCCATCCTTCCTCAGTGGTCACACATCTCCTGAGTAAGCCATCAGAGCATACTCGGAAGAGGTATGGCTCATCCCATATATGTGAACGACTTTCTTGAATAAGCTTCTTCTTGTTTGCTCCTGGTGGTACATACCCTGAAACCATAAAATTAACAATATCTGCATACAAAATTTTCCTGTGGACTCTTAAAATACATTCTAGACCTGTTAATCCCGTAGAGCATGTCGTCCCGGAGTGAATCATTGATGGGGGTTTCCTGTGGACTCTTAAAATACATTCTAGACAAGTGATCAGCAACAAAATTTTCTACTCCCTTTTGATCTTTTATTTCTAAGTCAAATTCTTGGAGTAATAAGATCCATCTAATCAGGCGAGGTTTAGCATCTTTTTTAGTGAGCAAATATTTTAGTGCAGCATAATCAGTGTAAACAATTATTTTAGCTCCAACTAAATAAGATCTAAATTTATCAATGGCAAAGACAACAGCCAGAAGCTCTTTTTCAGTGGTTGCATAATTAAGTTGAGCTCCTGTCAAAGTTTTACTGGCATAAGCAATTGCATGATGCTTCTTATTTTTAGTTTGTCCCAAAACTACCCCCACAGCATAATCACTGGCATCACACATAATTTCAAAAGGCAACGACCAATCAGGGGGTTGAATGATTGGTGCAGAGATGAGTGCTTTCTTTAATAAATTAAAAGATGTTAGACATGCATCATCAAATTCGAAAGGAGCATCCTTGGCTAGCAAAAGAGTAAGTGGTCTAGCAATAAATGAAAAATCTTTTATGAATCTACGATAAAAACCAGCATGGCCAAGAAAGCTTCGAATTCCTTTTATATTCACAGGTGGAGGTAGTTGTTCAATTACTTCAATTTTAGCTTTATCTACCTCAATACCTCTTTCAGACACTAAGTGTCCCAGCACTATTCCTTCCCTAACCATGAAATGACATTTTTCCCAATTAAGGACTAAGTGTTTTTCTTCACATCTTTGCAAAACCTTGTCTAAGTTTTCAAGACAACTATCAAAAGTTTTTCCATAAACAGAGAAATCATCCATGAAAACTTCCATAATCTCTTCAATCACATCAGAAAATAGACATCATGCATCTTTGAAAAGAAGCTGGTGCATTACATAACCCAAAAGACATTCTATGGTAAGCATAAGTTCCATATGGGCATGTAAAAGTGGTTTTGTTTTGATCATCGGGATGCATCGGGATCTGATGATACCCTGAATATCCATCTAAGAAACAGAAGAACGAATGGTTTGCTAACCGCTCTAGCATCTCATCTATGAAAGGTAAAGGAAAGTGATCCTTTCTCGTGGCTTTGTTTAGTTTTCTATAGTCTATGCACATCCGCCGTCCTGTGACGGTGCGTTGCAGAATTAGCTTGTTCTTTTCATTCGTAATAACAGTCATGCCTCTCTTTTTAGGCACAACTTGAACTGGGCTTACCCACTCACTGTGCGGCACAGGATATATAATCCCTGCATGCAGCAACTTTATAACTTCCTTTTTAACTACCTCTCTCATAGTGTTATTAAGTCTACGTTGGGGTTCTTGAGAAGGTGAAACAGAAGGATCTGTTGGAATACGATGGGTACAAATCATAGGACTGATTCCTGTAAGATCTTGGAGTGAGTAGCCGAAAACTGAGTGATGTTTCTCAAGAATGGTCATCAATCGCAGAGTTTGCTCTTGAGTGAGTTTATAGCTAATGATCACAGGAAACTCTGGATTATTGTTTAGGAAAGCATAGATAAGACCGGGTGGTAAAGTTTTAAGCTCTATGGGGGGTCTAGGTGTTTCTGCAAACTCATCTAAGGGTTCAGGTTCAGAAGGTTCGGCTTCTTCTTCTATGAAGAAAGGAGTTTCGTCTTCTAAGTCTGATTCTTCTAAAACTTCAAGAGATGCAGCCTTTACCTCCTCCATAGGATCAGGCAAAAGATATGACTCGGCCTTATTATTTAAGGAGTGTGAAATTGTTATTGGGAATTTAAAGACTTTTCCAAAAGAAATGTGTAGCTTTCCAGTATGACCTTCATAAAGGAGTCTTCTAAAAGGTTGTCCTATCAATAGGTCGAAGTCCCATGTATCAAAGATATAGAAGTTCAAATGAACCATGGAGCCTTCTACCGTAAGAGGTAGGACATTAATAATTCCAAGACTGGGGACTAATCGTCCCGAAGATTCCTTTATGACCTTTGTTGTGGGGGTCAATTCAAGATTTTTAAATAGTTTAAGTGCAAAAGATTCAGACATGATGTTGATCCCCACAACAGGATTATAAAGAGCATAAAATCGATCAGAATTATAAGCACAACGTATAGTTATAGAGGGTGTGTCCAAACGGATCACATCAGAGGAAAGCTCTGATTCCTCCAACCATTCGCTACTCATGACTGAGATAAGCTCTCTCAATTGATATTCACTTGGCAAATAAATGCTAAACTGGCTGTTTTGGGGTTTGTCAATAGAATGGTAGTTTGAAATGTTTCCAAAATCTGCAAAAAGATCGGATTCTATATCCAGCATGAAGTCCGGTGGTGGAATTTCTTCCTCTTGTGGCTTAGAACATGGGATAGCTAAAGTAGATGAAATATTTGGTAGAATGTCTACTTCGGCTTCGTAGGTTTCATCATGTAGGGTATTATCCATCTCAGCTTCTAGGATTCTATCTAGGATCACTCTAGCTTCATCAGTAGGGATACGAAAGAAAGAACCTCTAGACATTGTGTGTAGCATTTGTTTGTGATTTTTCTGAAGACCTCGAAAAAAGTGAAATAAAAGAACAGGGTCTTCAAGATTAAGGTTTGGACCAGATTCTAAAAGATCAGAAAAACGTTTCCAGGATTTTCCCAAAGTTTCATTATCTTTTTGTTTAAAAGATAGGACTTCGAGTCTAAGGTCGGCTATACGGTCGAGGGAATAGAAATCTCGACAAAAGTTGGCTCCTAAAACTCCCCATTCACGTCGTTGTTGACTTACCTTCTGACTGTACCATTGTCTAGCTTCTCCCCTTAAAGAAAAAGGAAAAAGCTTCCAACGTAAAGTTTTATCAGAAATGCCTTCAATGCGAAGACAATCACATGTTTGCTCAAAATCTCTAATATGAAGGTAAGGGTTTTCGTCTTCCTTTCTCGAAAAAGATAGGTTTTGAATCATGGCAATCAACCTAGAACTTAACTTATACTGGGATGTTTGGATAGGCTGTGATGATTCCCATGGTAAAAGGTCAGTTACTGATGGGATTGCAGATTCATGGATCGATTTAGAATTTTGGTTTTCCATAAGTAAAGAAAATAAATAAATAATATAAAAGATAAGAAAAGATAAAAGTATAGATACAAGCTAGTAGTAAGACTCAAGGTTATCTCAGCAAACCGTCTTTCTCCCCGGCAACGGCGCCAGAAATGCTTGTTGATATTTGGGAACGCAATAAGGAATTGATCCGCAAGCGCACGGATATCGGTGAGCACTTCACCCGGGAGGTTATACAGAGTATCATATTTATTTTTTTACCACTAGGAGAAAGAGTGCATCTGACTAACCCGGTCTATTACTACTAACCCTTTAGGCAACAAAGAATGTTTCTCGATGTGAGTGATAAATAGAGAAGACTGCAACCGTAGTCTCCTTCTAACCTTGGTAAGGATGATCTACTGTTCTATTGGGGAGGCTAACGGAATCTAGACACCACAAAGGATGTCCAACCCGCACCTATAAACCCTATCCTTCCTGCTAACGAGATATGGTCTGCAAAGGTAACTCGGAATTGTCACATTCCTCACTACTACCACGGTCCAGCTACTCAGGGAATATCTATGAGTACCCCAGCCTAAACACCACATTTATGCCAGCAATGATTACTCTAAACTCTACGCGAATAGATTAAAGTAAACTCATAAACCAAAAGAACAATAAAACAAGAACTTACTAGAATTTAGAAGTCAAAATACTGAAGAATCCTAGGAGCAAGCCTCGGGTTAGGAGAACTTGATCTCGCAGGTACAAGATCGGAGTAGACACCGACAGGCCGGGCTTCCTCCAATCTACACCTCCACTCTATCTCTCTCAATCTAGTAGAAACTAGAAGATCTATTTCTAGTTTTCTACTTACATTGGTTGCTAAGCCTAAAAAAGAAATTTTATTTAGAGAAGAGGTTTTCCTTCGAGGGCACCCCTCAACTCTATGATAACTTCTTGTCTCCTCCAGGGGCCAGGGGGTCTCCTTATATAGTCCTCCTCCTCTATGCATTTTTGGGTCGGTAGGCGATGTGATACTATGTTATCCTTGATCCTTTAGGTCGGTGGAACATCGTGTGCGAAGAGAGTCCTGATTGGCATCCAGAGGGGGGGCGGGCGCCCAGGTCCTCAGGGCGGGCGCCCTGGGTCTGGCCCCTTTCGGCCTCTGCTTTCTTCCCGTGGCTTCTGGAGTCTTCTAAATGGTAGAAAATTGCGCGGTGCGTGGATATCTCTATGTAATCCTCACATGTGGGCCTTTCTTCCTTATTTCCTGATAACCCCCTGCAGAAACAGATAAACAACAAAACTCGTCGAATTCTGTCAGATCAAACCCTAATTCTAGGTGTTGGTTGCATATTGGTCCTTTCTCTTGTTTATTTGATAATTAAAATTGATACTTAAGAACCGTCAACAGATACTATGTGTGCTTCCCATTGAGAAATATGGGCACATAGTAACGGTGCTTCACCAAGGCAATCTCTCCACCGCTACACCAACCGCCATACTGGGGAAGATCAATGCTCATGAGATGTATATGCACATGAACCCCCAAGATGGCTCCTCATCGGCCAAGAAGGAGAAGAAGGACTTGGCTCTCAAAGCTTCTCACAAGGGCAAAGCCAAGAAGATTGAAGTTGGGTCATCAACTTCAAGTGATGATGATGCATCCATTGCCCTCATGGTGAGAAGAACCACCAAGATGTTGAAGAAGCTCAACAAGAATGGAGTCAACTTTGACTCCAAGAAGAAGAAGTTCTTCACAAGTAGCAAGAGAAAGCCCATCTCCGAGATGGATTGCTACAATTTTGGTGAGCTTGGCCATCTTGCTCATCAATGTCCAAAGCCCAAGAAGGAAAAATACAAGAAGAAGAACAAAGAGCAAGATGATTCAAGTGATGATGAGAAGAATGACAAGAAGCAATACAAGAAGAAGGAGCACTACAAGAAGAAGAATGGCAAGGCTTACATTGTTGGTCATTGGCTCACCGACATTGAGAGCTCTAGTGGTGACTCCTCCGGCAATGAGAGTGATGATGAGAAGGTTGCCGCCATTGCCATCGATGCTCCATCACCATCATCTTCACCACCATCTACATCCTCTACACACCTATGCCTCATGGCTAAGGGTGACCGGAAGGTACAAAGTGAGGATGAGAGTAGTGAAAGTGACAGTGAATACGAATCACCTTCTTATGATGAACTTGTAAAATTGCTTAACAAGTACATAAAAGTCATAAGAAATACTAGAAGTGAAAATGAAAAGCTTGAACTTGAAAATGAAACACTTCTAGCAAAGCTTAAGTCTAGTGATGAGCTTAGAGACCAAAATGAGATCTTGACCACTAAGCTCAAGGAGCTCAAACTCTCTTTAAAAGAGCTTAAAGAAAAACATGATAAACTTGAGAGTGTTCATGATGAGCTTATCACTAGATATAGAGCAATGAAAGAAGAGCTAACAACTCTAAAAGCAAACTATGACAACCTTGAGATAGCATATGAACTTGCAATTGATGAAACACATGTTGCTACTAACCATGTTGCTAAGCTTGATGTAGCCACATCTTGTGATGACTTACTTGTGGAAAGCACAAGCAAATGTGTTGATTGCAAGGGCAAGAAAGTGGTAGTGGCCGAGAGCTATGAGGACACTATCAAGCTCAAGGATGAAATTGTCATGCTCAAGAAAGAGTTGCAAGATCAAACCAAGCACAATACCATTGTGATTGAGTCACTTGATCAAGACAAGAAGCTTGCATATGAGAACAAGCTACTCAAGGAAGAAAACCAATACTTCAAGCTTGGTTTGATGTATGACAAGCAAGAAGAGGATGAGACATTCATGTTGGAAGAGTTAGCTAGCAACAATGACCCAATCATCAAGAAGCTAACTCAAGAAAATAGCAAGCTCAAGAAAGAGAAGGAACATCTAACCATGGGGCTAGCAAAGTTCACAAAAGAGAAGGACCTTCAAAGTGAACTTTTCATGAATACCGTCATGAAGATGGACAAAAGTGGGATTGGATACAAGGCTCATCAAACAAAGCTCATCAAGTCACTAGCCACTCATGACAAACCAAGCAAGCCAAAGCCAAAGAGATGCTTTGAGTGTGGTCAAGAAGGACACTTTGCTCATGAGTGTATGGCACCACTACCACCACCCTTGCCGAAGCATGCAAGACCATTTGCCTTCAATGCTCACTACATTGTAAGGAAAGACAAGAGTGGCAAGGTCAAGGTTAGCTTCATGGGGCCGCCCAACAAGCAAAGGCCAAAGAATATTTGCGTGCCAAAGCAACTAGTAGAGAAGGTCAAGGGCCCTAAGCAAATGTGGGTCCCTAAATCTCAAGCTTGATCTCTTGTGTGTAGGTGAACTACAAGACAAGTGGATCACATTGGGTAATTGATAGTGGTTGCACTCAACATATGACCGGAGATCCCCGGATGTTCACCTCTCTTGATGAAGATATTGACAACCAAGAGAAGATCACATTTGGTGACAATTCAAAAGGCAAGGTCAAGGGACTAGGAAAGGTTGCTATATCAAATGACAACTCCATCACCAATGTGCTCTATGTGCAATCATTGAGTTTCAACTTGCTCTCGGTTGGACAACTTTGTGATCTTGGATTTGAATGCCTATTCAAGAAGAAGGAAGTAATTGTGACCAAGGAAGATGACAATGAAGTGATATTCAAAGGCTTCCGACACAACAACTTATATGTAGTTGATTTCTCATCCGATGAAGTTGATGTCAAGACTTGCTTATTCACCAAGACTTCACTTGGGTGGTTGTGGCATAGAAGGTTAGCACATGTTGGAACGGGCACACTCAAGAAGTTGATGAAGAAAGAATTGATTAGAGGCTTGAAGGATGTGACATTTGAAAAGGACAAGCTTTGTAGTGCATGTCAAGCTGGCAAGCAAGTTGCAAACACTCATCCAACCAAGGCCTATCTTTCTACTTCAAGAGTGCTTGAGCTACTTCACATGGATCTATTTGGACCAACCACATATGCTAGTCTTAGAGGCAACAAATATTGCTCGGTCATAGTTGATGATTTCTCCCGGTACACTTGGACATTCTTCTTGCAAGACAAGGCCGAAGTTGCATCTATATTCAAGAAGTTTGCAAAGAATGCCCAAAATCAATTTGATGTCAAGATCAAGAAAATAAGAAGTGACAATGGCAAGGAGTTTGACAACACCAACATTGAAGAGTATTGTGATGAAGTGGGAATCAAGCATGAGTTTTCCTCAACATACACACCACAACAAAATGGAGTTGTGGAAAGAAATAACCGGACATTGATCACCTTAGCAAGAACAATGCTAGATGAGTACAACACTTCGGAGAAGATGTGGGCCGAAGCAATCAACACCGCATGCTATGCTTCAAACCGGCTCTTTCCTCACAAGTTCCTAGAGAAGACACCATATGAGTTGCTCAATGGGAAGAAGCCCGATGTCTCATTCTTTAGAGTGTTTGGATGCAAATGCTACATCTACAAGAAGCGCCAACACTTGGGCAAGTTCCAAAGAAGATGTGACATTGGCTACTTGGTTGGCTATTCATCAAAGTCCAAGGCATATAGGGTCTTTCACCATGCCACAAACATGGTTGAAGAAACATTTGATGTTGAATTTGATGAAACTAATGGCTCCCAAGGAGCAAGTGATAATCTTGATGATGTAGGTGGTGAACCATTGAGGGATGCAATGAAAAATATGCCGGTGGGAGACATCAAGCCAAAAGAAGATGATGATGATGTGCAAGTCATTGAGCCACCATCCACCTCACATGTACCACAAGATGAAGACAAGGATGTGAGAGATGCTCATGAAGACACTCAAGTCACTCATGAGCAAGCGGTGGCACAAGAACAATATGTTGATGCTCCCCAACCAACCCCTCAAGTGGCACCAAGAAGAACATCACATCTCCTCCAAGATCACTCTCAAGATCTCATCATCGGGAGTCCATCACGTGGTGTAACTACTCGCTCTAGACATGCTTTATTTATTGAACATCACGCTTTTGTGTCTCTTGAAGATGATCCAAAGACTATAGAGGAAGCTCTTCGTGATGCGGATTGGATCATGGCCATGCAAGAGGAGTTGAACAACTTCTCTCGCAACCAAGTATGGACACTTGAAGAGCGACCCAAAGATGCAAGAGTGATTGGGACAAAGTGGGTCTTCCAGAACAAGAAGGATGATCAAGGCAAAGTGGTGCGCAACAAAGCAAGGCTCGTGGCAAAAGGCTTTTCACAAGTGGAAGGTTTTGACTTCGGTGAAACCTTTGCACCGGTGGCAAGACTTGAAGCAATCCGTATCCTACTTGCATATGCATCTAGTCATGATATCAAGTTATTTCAAATGGATGTGAAAAGTGCTTTTTTGAATGGCTATATTAATGAGCTTGTCTATGTTGAGCAACCCCCCGGTTTTGAAGACCCTAGGTACCCCAAGCATGTCTGCCGGTTGTCCAAGGCTCTCTATGTTCTCAAGCAAGCTCCTAGAGCTTGGTATGAGAGGCTTAGGGACTTCCTCATTGAGAAGGGCTTCAAGATTGGGAAAGTTGACACAACACTCTTCACTAAGAAAATGAATGGGGAAATCTTCATTTGCCAAGTTTATGTTGATGATATTATTTTTGGCTCTACTAATGAAGATTTTTGCAAGGAATTTGGTGATTTGATGTCCAAGGAGTTTGAGATGTCCATGATTGGCGAGCTATCCTTCTTCCTAGGATTTCAAGTCAAGCAAATGAAGGAAGGAGTCTTCATCTCTCAAGAGAAGTACACACAAGATCTTCTCAAGAGGTTCAAGATGATGGATTGCAAGCCAATCAAGACTCCCATAGCATCAAATGGGCATCTCGACTTGGATGAGGGAGGTAACCCAATTGACAAGACTCTCTATCGCTCTATGATAGGAAGTCTACTCTACCTCACCGCATCTAGACCCGATATCATGTTTAGTGTGTGTATGTGTGCTAGATATCAAGCAATGCCTATGGAATATCACTTGATTGTCGTCAAGAGAATTCTTAGGTATCTAAAATACACACCTTGCCTAGGTTTGTGGTATCCCAAAGGTGCAAGATTCCAACTTGTAGGCTATTCCGATTCGGATTATGTCGGGTGCCGGATTGATAGAAAAAGCACATCCGAAGGGTGCCATTTCCTAGGTAGATCTCTTGTCTCTTGGATGTCAAAGAAAAAAAAATAGTGTTGCCTTGTCAACGGCCGAGGCGGAATACATTGCCGCCGGTGCTTGTTGTGCATAAATACTCTACATGAAACAAACTTTGCTAGACTATGAAGTAGTACTAGACAAAGTACCTTTGTTGTGTGACAACGAAAGTGGCGTAAAACTTGCAAACAACCCAGTTCAACACACCCGCACAAAACATATTGACATCCGCCACCACTTCCTTAGGGATCATGTTGCTAAAGGTGACATATCTCTAGAGAATGTGGGAACGGAAAATCAATTGTCGGATATCTTCACAAAACACCTAGATGAAGCTAGGTTTTATATGTTGAGAAATGAACTTAATGTGCTTGATGTCTCTAACTTCACTAAAAGATAAAGTTGTGTGTTGAAATTTGTAAATAGTTTTTTGCTTTGCATATCATGCATACCAAAACTAAAATTGAAAAAGAATTGTGTGTAGGGCTTGTCTAACATGGTTAAGATAACCCCCATGTGTGTGTGAAAAAGCTTAACCTTGGATCAAACTTGACAAGCATTAGTTTACTTTCAAGTATTGCATCTCAACTCTGTTGATGCAAAAGCTGATCTGCAAACATAAAGGGCTAATACCCGATTTAAACGTTAAGGCGTGCCAGCCGATTTGACCTTACTATCGGCAAAGGTGGTAACTCGAATACTTTGGTCCCGACAACAGCGATGCGCCCGGATGTCACGGCCAAGAGGTATTCACGCGGAACTTGAGAACACGTCGAGCTTAAGTTGACGAATTCCTAAGAACTCGTAATGAAAAGAAAAAAGTATGACGAAGTCGTCGAAAAATTAGATGCTTGGAATATGAGTAAAACGTGAGTTTGATTGATTGATAGATTGATTACAAAGCCCTAGGGTCTACATTTATACCCTGCTCAAAGAGCTACAATGAGACACGATTAGGACTCGAATTCTAAATTAAACAGAATCCGTATACAAAACGAATTTAAACAACTAAGGAAAACATAAAACCACCCCCTTGTAACCGACCGGGACACCGCCACAGATCAATCGGCAACCTCTATGCTTTCCTTCAGAGTCATCGGCAGTCTTCCTGTTATGGCCATCGGCAAACACCAATACTGATCATCGGCAAGAACACGTCACCACCTTTGGATCCAGTCTTATTCAATCTTCTCTTCATCGGCACCCATCCTCATTGGCAACTCTTCTGCAAGCTAGTTACTCTTGCTCCACCTGCCGATCTATACTCTGCTGGTCTCTGGGTACGTGCCCAAAAACGGTTTCAGCACATGCCCCCCAATTTCGGAGTATGAAATCATTAATGCTCCGAAATTCTCTGCAGTAATGATGTCTTTCCGCAATCAATGCTCCCAATCTGGCAACCGACAGCGTTAATCTGAACAACTCTGATCCTATTCCTCTGCAGATTCCTCGAAATCCTCAACGAACATTTCCAGTTTAGTCGCGCATTGGCAATATTACCGTTATAGGGACTTGCCGATGGACTGACTAGGACGTCCATATCTTATCCTCCCAAACGGCTATCTTCACTTTATTCGCCCATCGGCAATATGACCGTTACAAGGCGCTGCCGATGGACCGACCAGGAGATCTCGCACAGTAAAATATCTCTGGATAATGACCGCTTCCTATCAAATCACCTGCACAATCCCTTGATCATCGTGCAAACAGTTACCGTATCTACCTGAGTACCCTCGGATTTCACGGATACGGCGAGGAGATAAGTCAGATTTGCCCTTGCCCGTTTTGTCCTATAAATAGTTCCTTCTCGGGTACTCCTTCCCCATCACATCATTCCACAGCTCCAACTCCACTTTCCCGGCGGCGGCGCCGTTCGAGAGCTCAAAGATCTCCGACGAAGTCCTTCTTCACCAACTCCGAAGCCCTCGATCATCCTCTTCGTGGCAGGATGGCCATCAACTTCACCGTTCCTGAGGTCAGTTCTTCACTCCACCTTTCGTGCTTTTTCTCGCATCCCTCTTCATCCGCAATCTATTTTACTGAACATTTTCTTTTTCTTTCTCTATTTCTTCTTTTACCTTCAAAACCATTAGAATCTGTCCAACAAAGTCGTCATCCCCACCGATCAACCACACCTCCAATGTCTTGGTCCGTTAGGGAATCCAGATCCAACCGACCTCATTAACGCAGAAACCAACAGGATCCCTTTTAGAGCCGAGAATTTCTCTTTGGATATATGGAAGGATGCCTTCCGTTCTCGGCCCAGTCCTACCGTGGGATGGAAGGATTGGTTATTGAGGGTCAGCCACTCAAATGAAGTCAAATGGGGCGAGAGAAAAATAGACCAATGCATCAGGTTGTCCATTGCCGATATGTATAGGAATGAATCACTCCTGATAGCTGCATCATACTTCTGGTCGGACACGCTCAATGCCTTCATCTTTGGCCACGGCCCTGCTTCCCCTACACTTGCCGATGTAGTTATGCTCACTGGCCTAGATGTATCTTCTGCCGATAGCACCCATTTCTTTGACACCACGCCTAGCGCCAAGGTAGAAACCCGCTCCATCGGCGGCTGGTCCGAGTATATTCAGAAGTACCGCAAAACGGGGTCCGTCGATATAAAGGAACAAACCACCTTTCTGAACATGTGGCTGGACAAGTTCGTATTCTGTGGCCGATCGGCAGGCCCGACCTCCGTCTATCTATCGGCAGCAGAGAGACTGGCTAACGGTGGCCGATTTCCCCTCGGCTGATACCTGCTCGGTGCAGCCTATCACCTCCTTCACCAAGTGACCAGAAAACTCCTACTCGGCCAGCCCATCGGCAACTTGGGAGGTCCCTAGTGGTTCATCGACATGTGGCTCAGTCTCCACATGCACAAGCGTCTTGAGTTTGATCTTTTTGCACAGCGTTTCCCAAGGGACATAGCCGAGGACCATGAACTAGATGAAGAAGAATCGGCAACACGTCCTCCCCTAAACTTCGGTGAGGCCTGGCACAGGAGGTAATCCAGATCAGGTCAGCCGATTCTTCCAAACCTTGTACGAAGGCTTGACCAGAGAGCAGCGAGCATGGTTTCCTTATGATGATCCAGACACCATGTTTCCTCTGGTTTTCAATCCGTTCAATGACGCTCTCAACAAAGATCATGAAGTGATGATGGCACTGATCACTCCTAGAGCTATACCAGTGAATTTCTTTGGCAGTGGGAAAACCTCTATCCAGACCTATGAGTTTTACAATCCATCGGCACTAGCTCATCAATTAGCTTTCGGCCAGCTGCCGATTGCACTCTGTTGTGCCGATGTGATAAAACCCAGGGAAACCATCACCATCCTCCTTGAATGGACCCGAGTAGCCCAACTGCCATCAAGTGCCGATACAGATGTAGACTTGTCAGAGTGGGTTCCAGCCGCCTTCATCACTCAGGCGTACAAGCAATGGTGGGCAGAATGGAAGGAGCATCTGTTCTGCAAATTGGCTCTTACGTACCGCAGCATGATCGATCCCGAGCATGAAGTCCCCGATAATACTGTAAGTATCTTCAAACCGATGTTTCAATTTTCTCAATTTTATTTCCATCGGTGATTCACCTTTGTATCATCTTGCAGGTTGACAGCACCCCTCCATCGGTTAGTAGGAGTGGCAAGCCGACTGACCTGTTTCCATCAGGCCCAATCTCTTCAATTGGCAACAACGCTCCCACCCTGGCCGCCATCATGCATCGAGGTGTTCGCCTCAAGAAAGTTACCACCAAGAGGACTCAGATATCCTCATCGGTAGCTGCTTCTACCTTAGCATAGGCGTTCAAGGTATACCTTCAATTTTATACTGATCTTATTCTTATATTTGCCAAACTTGTACTTACGAGTCTTTCTTTCTGTATCAGCACTCCAACGCATCGGCAAGGACTAAAAGCAAAGGTGCCGATGCCCCCTAGTCCAGCCAGCAGAAGAGAAAAGGTGTCAAGAGTACCAGAGCATAAACAAAGCGCCAGAGAGTGGCAACTCCCCCTTCCCCTCCGGTTTCTCCAATTCCGGTGGAATCTTCTCCTTCTCCTCCAGAAACACAGACTCAGCAAGTACCATCTCCTCCTCAACCGCAAGAAGCACCACAAGCAGAAGATCCTCATCCAAAGGAGTTTCAACCAGAAGTACCTCTGCCAGGAGACACATCGGCTGACGTGCATGAACAAACTACCGACCCAGCAGCATCGGTGGTTTCTTCCATCCAGACAAGCACTGCTCTTCCTCAAGGTAACATATTTTCATGAGATTACTGCCGATGAACTTATTTTCTCTGTCTTACAATTATCTCTATTATTTTTCCAGCTGACATAGTTCAATCGGCAGTCTCAGCCGATCAACCTGTGATTCCATCGGCATCTTCTAGTCAAAGGCGAGAGATCGCCTTGAAGCAAGTAAGCCATCCAGTTTCCATCATTACTTATCAATATATGACCATGGAATGACCCACTCTACCTTTTTTGCAGGAACAAGATTCTCCCGACAGCCTCTTCTCCTTTGCCATTGACATCTCTGAAGATGAAGGTGAAGAAGCAAGCTCCTCTCGAGCAGTTGGGGTTACATCGGTAGAGATCAGGTCAAGGCTGGAAGAACTATCGGCTCTCCTTCATCAAGACACAGCCTAACTAGTTGATGACTCTGACTCGGCCAAAGCTTTATTTAAGACCCTGAGAGGCCAAATCTCTGCCGATGCTGAAGAAATCCTTTTCCAAGCAGCACATTTAGAGAGTCGTCAACTGCAATACCAGAGGGCTGCCCGGCGCCTCGCCGATAGAGCCGCTCAGACCCAGCTTTCTGTGGAGATGATGAAAGAAAAGCTCCTGACCGATGAGAAGCACAAGAACATCGGTACCTTGAAGTCCTCAGGAGACGCACTGAAGCAGAAGATCTCTGATCTATCGGCAAAAAGAGAAGCCCTGTTGGCAGAACTCAAGCAAGTGGAGGATGCTCTATCCCAAGCCCAACAGTAAGAGAATCAACTGCCAGAGACCATCAAGCTTCTTAAACAAGAACGAAACGCCCATGGTCGCAAAGCACTGCAGTTGAAGAAGAAGTTGAAGCCGATAGAAGGTTCTGCCGATGAAGACGTCAAGGAGATAGAAGCAGCCAACCAAATCCGCCTACGTGCCATATCGGCCATCCAAGCGCTGCTAAATATGTGAGCCCTCCATCGGCAAGATACTCGCTTCTCTCTGCTTCCCAGTTTTCTTGATGTTTAGTTTTGCCGATAGGACTGTTATCGGCATCTTTTGAGACATTAAGTCCGGCCCCAGATACATTTCAATCCAGCCGATAGGAATGTTATTGGCATTTAAACTCTTATGCATCGACCCATATACTTGGGTAGTACTTCTTCAGATATTTATCATTTAATGCTCTGGGAAATTCGACCCCTTTGAGGGTTTCTAAGATATAAGCGTTACCAGGAGCCGATCGACTTATTCGATAGGGACCCTCCCAATTGGGAGACCACTTCCCAAATTTTGAACTTTTAGTCCCGATCGGTAAGATTAATTTCCATACTAAGTCTCCATCGGCAAACTCCTTAGCTTTTACCTTCTTATCATACCATCTGGCAACTCTCTTCTTATTCTCTTCTATACTCATCAAAGCCCTCAGCCGATGCCCTGCTAGATCATCCAACTCATTCGTCATCAAAGTAGCATAATCATCGGCAGCCAACTGATCTTGAAAAGATACTCACCTAGACCTAGCCTTAATCTCCCAAGGTAACACTGCATCATGCCCATACACCAACTGATACTGTGAAACCTTGGTCGATCCATGACAAGCCATCCGGTATGACCATAAAGCCTCATTTAACAATGTGTGCCATCTTCTAGGATTTTCTTCAATCTTTCGTTTGATAAGCTTAATAATTCCTTTGTTAGATGCCTCGGCCTACCCATTAGCTTGAGCATAGTAAGGAGAAGAGTTTAACACTTTAATCCCCATACCGATTGCGAATTCATCAAACTCCCCTGATGTGAACATAGTACCCTGATCGGTAGTAATTGTCTGAGGAATTCCAAATCGGTAAATGATGTGCTCTTTCACAAAATCAATCATATTGGCCGATGTGACTTTCTTCAAAGGAATAGCTTCAACCCACTTGGTGAAATAATCGGTGGCAACTAGAATAAACTTATGCCCTTTGCTAGATGGTGGATAAATCTGGCCGATCAAATCAATAGCCCATCCTCGGAACGGCCAAGGCTTTATAATAGGATTCATAGCCGATGCAGGCGCCCTTTGAATATTACCAAACCTTTGACACCCTTTGAAATACTTAAAGCAATCCTCAAGTATAGTCGGCCAACAATATCCATTCCTCCTAATCATCCACTTCATGTTGAAAGCTGACTGATGTGCTCCACATACCCCTTCATGGATTTCTCCCATCAAACTCTTAGCTTCATCATCACCTAAGCACCGGAGAAGAATCCTATCTATAGTTCGATAATACAATTCATCTTCGAGGAGCACATACTTGGTGGCTTGAAACCGAACCCGTCTTTCAACTTTCTAAGATGGATCCTTCAAATAATCAATGATTTCTTTTCTCCAATCATTGGCACCGATTGCTGATATTGCATTAATCATAGGCTGATATCCCGAGGCATGCTGAGCCAACCGATTGGCCTCTTCATTATGCAATCGAGGAACATGCTCTAATCGGAAATCCTTGAATTCCTTCAACAGTTGCATACTCCTTTCGTAGTAAGTTATGAGGACTTCACTTCGGCATTCATAGCTTCCAGCCAATTGATTTATAACTAGCATAGAATCCCCGAAGACTTCAACAGCATCGGCATGAACTTCTCTTAACAACTCCAATCCCTTTATTAAAGCTTGATACTCAGCCTGATTATTCGTCGACGTGGCAACAATCGGCAAGGAAAACTCATACTTCCTCCCCCGAGGGGAAATTAATACTATGCCGATTCCTGCCCCCCGGTCACATGTGGATCCATCAAAGAAGAGTGTCCAAGGTACAATTCCCAAAGCCTCCACTTCACTGTAATGTTGAGTTACAAAATCGGCCATAATCTGTCCCTTAACTGCTTTAGCCGATTCGTAATGCAGATCAAATTCCGACAGCGCCAAAATCAGTTTACCGATCCTGCCACTCATAATCGGCATAGATAGCATGTACCGGACCACATCATCTTTGCAAATAACAGTGCATTCGGCTGATAGCAAGTAGTGTCTTAACTTGATACAAGAGAAATACAGGCACAAGCATAGCTTCTCAATAGCCGAATATCTGGTCTCAGCATCAATCAACTGTAACACTCCTAGTGTTAGCTTGCATGTTAACCATGAGCATTGCATCAACACAAGCATCATCATGCTCATTCATAGGCATCAATCATGATCACATGTCATCTTATGTATACCATGTATGATTGAATTGCTTGTGTGACTTGAATTGAGTGACTATAAGGGGTAACCAATGCAAACAAGTGTACATTGTCTTCCAAAATACTTCAATCATGTTTAGAATATCAATTGGAACAAAGTTCATGTTGAAGGTTTTGGCCAAAAATGCCCCTAGGATAGGGTTAAACCTAGAATGGCTTATTTTAACTCCTAGACCTCTTTTCAAAGATGTTTTATGAAAGTAATGTTAGAGACTTTGCATGTCTTTGACACCTAAAACAAAGTTGTAGAGAATTTCATAAGCTACAAAAGTTATGTTGATGACTTTTTATGAAAAAGCTTAGAACACATCCAAAAATTGCTCACAAGCCAAAAATCAGGGCTGATTTCATACTTAGCCAAATTTGGCTAAGTGTTGAGTCACGCAGTTTCGAGGTAGGGTTGTTTGAAGCTTTGTAGTTTGAAATCCATACCGAGTTAGGCTTTGATCTTGTAATCAAAGTTGTAGAACTCATGTAGCTCTGTCCAAAGGAACAAGTTTGAGCCAAAACCATCAAGTGAGCTGAGAGTAAAACGTCGGTGAACTTTCGTTTCAGACACGGTCGACGACGACTGAATCGTGCGATTCAGTTTCGTCAGTCGCCGGCCGGCCGACGCGTGGATGACCCGTGGCGGCCGTACGTCGACGGTGACCCTGCCTGTCAGCCCCGGCGCCTTCGCTTGGACGCCACGACGCCACCCCGAGCCCCGGCCGTCCTCATTTCGCCTCCCCAGCGCCCTCTCCCTTCTCCTTTTCGCCTCGGCGAGCTCCGCCGTGGAACGGCCGCGTCGCCTGAGCTCTTCTCGCCGTCTCCGGCCAAGCCAGCCCGCCAAAAGCTTCGCCAGAGCCTCCTCTATCTCGGCGTCACCTCCTTGGCCACTGTCGAGCACGGGTAAGGCGGCATTGTCGAGCTCCGAGCAGTTCGTCCTCGCCGGAGTTCTGCTCGAGCTCACCGGCAACGTGGCCAGGCCTCGCTGCTCCACTACTTTCCTCCATTCTTGTTCCTATCGCTTCCCCTTCGTTCACTGATGCTCGGCATGATGCTCTACCGCGTCGTCATTGCCTGGATCCGCCGGCGTATCGCCGCGCAGCGCCGCCGCTCCGCCATTCCCGACGGCGAGCACCCTAGAGTCCAGTAGAGCGCGCGTAATGTAGGTCAACAGAGTCGCCTTGATGAGAGGAACACGTAGGTGCCCTTAGATCCGGCCGAGACCTCGTCGTCGTCGAGCTTCGCCGGCGACGAGCATCTCCCCTGTCCCCGTTTCACTGACGCGTGGGTCACAGATGTCAGCCTCTCTGTGTCACCCCCTCTGGTTCACTGTTGTGCAGAGCCAAAGCTGTTTTTGTAAAATTCATATCTGGAGTTTTAGAAATCCAAATGTGGTGCTTCCAATTTTGCTAGGTTCCAGCATGAGTCTAGTTTTTAATAAAAATATGAAACATGCCATGTTTTTGCAGAAATAAATAGATATAAATTAATCTTGGATTTTCAGTGGGTAATTATATCTTGAGATCTGTTGATCTGCTGGCCATGCAAATTTAGGGAGTTGTTACTTATGTTATGAATAGGCTCTGATAAATGTTTCATGATTTTTGGAAGCCCAGTTAAGAAGTTAAAAATAATTCTTGCTTAAATAGGAGTTTCTTGTGATATTTTTAGTAATTAAGTTATAATTCCTGTTGTGATGAAACTTGCTGAGTGTTGTACTTATGTGTGAGCAAAGCTAGGAAAAATCTGAAATCTGTTGTTTGACACTTTCTGATAGGGTTTCACATTTATGCCTTGCATGCCTTTACTAGCTTGTTATTTTTATACCTCACAATGTGTATGTGCAAAGGTTCTGAAAATTTTACAGTGATCTTATGTTAGCATAAGTAGCTTGCTGTAATTTGCTTAGGATTTTTGGAACAATTGAAGTATATGTTCATTAAATCACCTTAATAATTAAATAAATAGAAAAGGTGATGATAGAAATAGTTTTAGACCTTGCTATGATGTTTTTTGGTGTTTCTTAGATATGTTCTATCTATTGGTGCAATTGGTTTATCCCTGTGATACATTCTCAATATGTGCAAAATATTATTTTTGGCTATTTTTGCCTTTCCTAGAGCATTTCCGTGCAGCTGATGGAAATTGATTAAGAGCTATGTGAAGATTGTGTTTTCTGGGAAACTTGTCTACAACAAACTTGTAGCTAACTTACTGATCTACTTTGTGTCCAAATTTCATGACAATTGGTTGAGTAGTTTAAAAGTTATGCATATTTCAAGTAGCTGCTGCAAAGTGCTTGCTCTCTGGAAATTCCCAGAGCAGTCAGCCAACTTTGTATGTTTTAGCATATTTTGGTAGGGAATCATGCTGAGATGTCTAAAACTGAATTGTAGACAATTTGCTAAGCTTTCCAGAAAGTACTTACTTGCTCAGTTTGGTTAACTGATGCTTAAGTTATGGCTAAAACTTGTGACTGGTTGGCTTGTCTACTAAACCAGTGGCTGAGTAGGAATAACTAGAATTTGTTTAACTTGTCTAATTAGTTTCTCTACCAGAGAAGAAGTATGCACTTACTTGTTATTCCATAATCCACTTGATCTTAGAAGTTTATGCTCATGTTATACCTTGTTGAGTGTCCCTTTGGCTCCTCATCATGACATCATGCATTATACGTGCATTCCCTATATTCATCTCCTTATCATGCATCCATAGGTGTACCCAAGGGCGTGACGGTACTGGAGTTCGAGTTGCCGGAGCCAGAAGGACAGCAAGGGGAGCTACCTCAAGGAGCTGAGGAGGAGGAGGATTTGCCGGAGTGCCCTGACCACCGTCCCTCTACTTACGTTGAAGGCAAGCCCCGGAGCATTAAAAGCCTCCTACTATTTTGTTATCGTGTTCAGCTATCAAATGACTATGGTTATATATTGTTGCATTAAGTGGTAGGCGTTGATATGACACCCTTGCTGCATAATGACTACCTTGTCCACCCTAAACATTACCAAAGTAGGTCCAGGATCGAAGTAATGCTTAGCCATGCTTAGCTCGGTAGAAGCCGGGTGATTTCCTGTCACCTGCGAGAGATAGGTGGATGATGATCACGGTTGGCTATATTGCTATCGTGGAAATAACCATGTGTTAATAATGAATTTGAGACCGGGCGGGATGACGATAGTGCAGCAACAAGGCATGGAGGTCTTGGGTGTGAATCTATCCCCGTCTGTGTCGTTTAAGGACCGAATCGCTGTACGTCCCCGTGTCATGTTTAACGCATGCCTATCACTTAGTTGGCCGGATAAGTCGTTCCGACCGCGAAGCCTACGAGTGCAACTCAGGCCGGATACCCCGTTCTGTATGAGTGCGCACCCCGGTTGGTAGTAAGGATGTGCGGGGAGTCAATGGCGTAAGCCCAGGTGTCAGGTTAGAGTCCTGCCCTGGCAGATTGGCGGTCCCTAGGGGTGCGGCGCTGGACGGACCCGCGACTTGGTCCGGAGTTGTGCTAAAGGTGATCCGAGCTGCCGTCATGAAGTATGCTTGGGTGAGTGTTAGGAATAACCCTCCAGCGGGATAGGAATCGATTCGAATCGCCGTCTCTCCCGGATAGTGAGAACTTGACTTGGGCAGCGGCAACGTAGAATTCACTAATTAAACATAATGGTTATGATGAGAATGTTGATAGCAAAGTGATAATCCTGATATGGTTATTATTGAAATGTTTAACTACTCAAGTGGATGCTTAGAACAGGTGCTAATCTAGTGGATAGTTGTTAAGTAATGAACCTGCTGCTGAAATATGAATAAATGAAGTACTTACAACAAAGGCTTTTATGCAAAAAGTGAGTCAAACCAGTCCACTAAGATCAGCCTTGCATACTCCTTGGTGTCACTTTATTTCTGGTTTATGACGGGTAAGTCTAGCTGAGTACATTCTCGTACTCAGGGTTTTATTTACCCCTGTTGCAGATGACGTCGTTTATCACGGCTACTATGCTAACTGTCATCACCCAGCTGCGGATGATGAATAGATCATGGGCGTGATCACCACCTTTATCTTCAGTTGTGCTTTTGTTGGGGTTCGACCATGGAACTAGCATGTATTATAAACTGAGTTGGTGTTGCTTCAAACTACTTTGTTTCCGCTACCGCTATGGTTTGTAATAACCTCTTTAAAACTCTGATGTGATGTAAAACTATGTTCTGTGATGAATGTTGTAATCTGTGATGGTGATGCTTGATCATGTACGATCTTGGTTGTATGTTGGTTGAATCGAGGTCTTTTGAGATTTCGTCGGACTACCGGGTTTATATGGGTTCAAGTCCATTGGCTTGACTGCCTCAGTGGTCGCTAATTCACTTGAATTCTTATAAATTGGACGGTTCTGTTACAGCTGGTATCAGAGCAAGATTAAGCATATAACCATCATAGATGTATTTGAAAACAAATGAATTTGGTTTTCTCAAACTAATTTGGCAAATTAGGTTATAAATAGGGTTGTTTTAAAAAGGTTTTGATAACTTATACCATGCCAGTGGTCATGCCCTTTATGCCCATATAAGGACTTCTAGGTGGCTTATTATTACTAACGTGGGGGTTTTCCTTTCGTCGTCCATATGGCGTGCAATTATATGTATACCGCTTACTTAAGTGGTAATGAATGGATCACATACCTCTACGCCATGGTAAGCATTGTTTGTTTTCTTTCGTCGTCCATACGGCGTGAAATTGTATGGATGCCACTTGCTTGAGTGGTAATGTATGGATCTATATGCCTCTACGCTACGGTAAGTGTGAGCTGTGAGAGCATGACCGTCCAACCATCGGTCTAGGGGAATGTTAGCTGTGGTTACTGGAATATTTACATGTTTCACACATGTATATATGAAGGTACTTAATTGTGGGTAGTAGGTGCAGCCATGTGTACATATTTGATGTATATGTGGGTGTATCCCAAATGGGTAGTGTGCTGCGATATATGTTTGGGAATATATATCGGAGTACCTAGCTTGATTGTTGATGATTGGTTTTACATTTCCGCACTTATATTATTGTGGGGCTGGGCTGAAATGAAATCTTCTGCAGGTACACTAACAACGAAACGTGTAGACCGAGTAGTTACGTATAAAGAGTGCACGTATGTATGCCACCGACTATACCGTTAGAACTTTCTCTAAGTTTGGAAAGGACGTATGGAACGTGCATGCATCATGAATCATTCATATATTCTTTATGCCCTACTTGGGTATTAAATTCTGAAAATATATTTCTTCATCTCTCCTTGTAATTAATCTCCCTTACTCAATTGTGGTCTTTCTACAGATGGCAGCCCCGCACGCAAGTGAAACTTTCCTGGACATGTTTGGCACTCCTACTTTGTTGTGGAGGGTGCTAAGTTCAGTTGGATATGAGGAACCACCTAAGTACACTTGGACCGAGGCTGAGCATGCAGGGGCCTTGCCTTGGGTAGATGTCCAAATTACAGTTCCCCCTTGTCCAAATAACCCACAGTGGCTAGGTTGGTTAGTTGACTGTGATGGCCAAACTCCTTGGGAGGGTGCCCAAGTAGCAGCCCTGGAGGTTTTGCTAGAGATTTGCTAAGAGCATGGTGATGAGTTAATGAATGGCCCAGTGGGATCCGTTCCCAGAGTGAGTATAACTGACACATTTGTGTCCCAGGTTGGTAATGAGTCTTTAGAGATGAGAGAAACCTTGCCAGGATATAGTTCTAGCCCTGCCATGAGTGCCATGCTAGCGGTACTTAAGCTGTACTATGTACGCCAGGATACCTACATAGATACTATGCTAGCGCTCCAACAAGCACAAGTTGGACAGCGCAAACTGCGCAAGCGAGTGCGCAAGCATCGCAAAGCTTTTATGGATGCACAAGCTGAACTCCAAAATTATCACACCGCTTTGCAAGCCCGCCGCAATCAAGTTGCGAACGCAGTTAGAGAGCGCAATGAAGCACAAGCCCGCATGATGCAAATGACTAGAGAGAGAGATGAGGCTATGCGCTTGGCTGAAAATAGAGAACCTGCTAGAGTTAGAGCCTTGTTCCATGCTGAAATGAGAGAGGAAGAGCTGATTACTAGGATTGCTGAGCTGCAGTTAGATGTCCATCGCTTAAATAATATTAGAAATCCTATCCCACAACCAGCCCCTTTTGATCATGAAGAAGCTCTTAGTGAGGAAGATCAGGGTGATGGCATCATCTCTAATGGAGAATCCGAAGAAGATATGTAGCCTAGCAATGATTTTATGACCATGTATCAGTTTCCATCTCTTTGTGTAATGGACATGTAATCTGAGTTTTAGTTGAGACTCTATGTATTTGGCCAGGGTGCCCCTCCTGTAAAACTTAAGTTGTGACAATGACTCCATGTAACCCTATGCACTTATTTGCGATGCTCCATGTTTTATGTAGAGCCTAAATAATTCTCTGTAATGTCTTTAATCTTTGAGAAATTGTGGCTGTGATTGATCGCGAGAATAACCAACTGTCATGGAAGATCTTTTCTTATTGTACATGGATTATTGCGGCTTGATTTATGTGAATTTACTTCATTAAATTCCGTATGGCAGCAATTGAAGTTCATGACAATTATATCTGTCGCCTGAAACAATCGCTTGGTATGCCTTTGTGCAGATGGCTCGCAATACTCGCTCCGGTCACAACGAGGTGCCGCCACCACCTCCTCCCCCGCCTACGCCTACTGAGCTATTGGCAGCTCTTGTTGAGGGTCAGCGTATGCTCAATGAGGCAATGCAAACTATGGCACAGCAGAACCGGGGTGGTCGCCATGCCCGCCAAGGCGGAGAGGCAAATCAGTACAGCAGTTTCAAGGATTTCCAGGACACCAAGCCGCCGCTTTTCAAGGAGGCTGTTGAACCTCTAGAAGCTGATGAGTGGCTTAACACTCTTGAACAGAAATTCCGTTTGCTAAGGTTGACCGAAGAGCTAAAGGCGGAATATGCAGCCCACCAGTTGGAGGGCAAAGCATGTGTCTGGTGGAGTCATTACAGGACCAGCTTACCTGCCAATGCTGTTGTAACTTGGGATCAGTTTACAACTGCTTTCAGGAACACTTATATTCCACAAGGCTTAATGACTATCAAGCACACTGAGTTCATGAACCTGACGCAAGGCACTAAAAGCTTGACTGAGTATCTTCATGCTTTTAACAATTTGTCTCGCTATGCTCCTGAGATGGTTGACACCGAAGCCAAGAAGCTTGCTAGTTTCAAGAGAGGGTTGGGACCCAAGTTGTCCAAGAACATGGCTGGTAACAAGAGTACCACCTTCAACGAGTTGGTGAGTGATGCATTGACTCAGGAAAATTCTAATGTTGTGTATGCCGCATCCAAGAACCGCAAAAGGGCCTATGAGGCAGGTACTTCACAGTCCAAGGCTCCAGTGGCAAGCAAGCCGGCCTATCGCCCACCCAATGCTGCGACAAGGTATAGGCCGCTGCAGAAAAAGTCAAATGTGAAGACGGGAGTGCGCAAGTCCTTCACAGTTGCTCTCCCAAGAGGTGCCACGGGTCAAGGAGGTCCCATGACTCCTCCTGATAACCGTCCCTGCTTCAATTGCAAACAAGTTGGTCACTGGGCGAGAGATTGCCCTTACCCTACGAGGACTTCTGCAGCTGGGGTTACTACTCGTCCCGGCCGAGTGCACTATACCACCATTGAAGAAATTCCTGAAGGTGAAGTGGTCACGGCTGGTATGTTCCTTGTAAATCAACACCCTACAGTTGTCTTATTTGATTCTGGAGCTTCACATTCATTTATGAGTCAAGCATTCGCATCTAAACATGGGCAACCTGTCATTGACCTTGATAGTGGAAAATTTTGCATTAGTGCTGCTGGTAACCAAATTGCTACAAATCAGGTAGTGAGAGATGTACAAATTGCCATAGAAGGGCGTAATTATTCAGCAAATCTTGTGATCTTACCAGGCTTGGGAATAGATGTTATCCTAGGAATGAAATGGATGAGTGATCATGGAGTGTTAATAGACACTTCAACTAGGGTCATTATGTTGAGGGAGCCTGATAGTAAGGAAGCTTTCTTAGGTCAACTCCCTAGAAGCAATGACATCTGTCACATGGCCAATGCTATTCGACCACTCACTATAGCAGAAATTCCGGTAGTGTGTGAGTTTCCGGATGTTTTTCCAGAGGACCTGCCCGGATTGCCGCCGGACAGAGACATTGAATTTAAAATTGATCTAATTCCGGGTACCGCACCTATCTCTAGAAGGCCATATCGAATGCCACCCAACGAATTGGCAGAGTTGAAAAAGCAATTGCAAGAACTGCTTGAGAAAGGTCTTATTTGGCCTAGTTCTTCTCCGTGGGGTTGTCCGGCTCTCTTTGTCAAGAAGAAGGACAAGTCTCTACGATTGTTTGTAGACTATCGTCCGTTGAATGCCGTGACTATCAAAAACAAGTATCCACTGCCTCGCATTGACATATTGTTCGATCAATTAGCCAAGGCCAAAGTATTCTCCAAAATTGATCTGCGATCTGGGTATCATCAAATCAAGATCCGACCTGAAGACATTCCTAAAACAGCTTTTTCTACCAGGTATGGGTTGTACGAGTATTTAGTCATGTCCTTTGGTCTGACTAATGCCCCTGCTCATTTCATGTACCTGATGAATTCGGTGTTCATGCCTAAACTGGATAAGTTTGTGGTGGTATTCATCGATGACATAATGGTGTACTCTGAAAATGCACAAGAACATGAGGAGCACCTTCGGATTGTACTCACTAGATTGCGAGAACATCAGCTCTATGCTAAGTTCAGCAAGTGTGAGTTTTGGCTGAAGAAAGTGCCTTTCTTAGGCCATATTTTATCCGAAGAGGGTATTTCTGTTGACCCGTCAAAGGTGCAAGAGGTTCTAGACTGGAAGGCCCCGACTTCAGTGCACGAAGTTCGGAGTTTTCTCGGTCTAGCTGGATATTATCAGCGCTTCATTCCAAACTTTTCCAAAATAGCTAAGCCTATGACCAAGCTACTGCAAAAGGATGTGAAGTTTGTGTGGTCCGAGGAGTGTGAAGTTGCTTTCACCACTTTACGCCATTTGCTGACCACCGCTCATGTTCTGGCACAGCCTGACATTGAAAAGCCATTTGATGTCTTTTGTGATGCATCTGGCACTGGCCTAGGTTGTGTACTTATGCAAGAAGGCCGAGTTATTGCCTATGCTTCTCGGCAGCTGAGGAAACATGAAGCCAACTACCCTACTCATGATCTAGAGTTAGCTGCGGTTGTACATGCACTGAAACTCTGGAGACATTATCTGTTGGGTAATCTATGTTACATTTACACTGACCATAAGAGCCTCAAATATATATTCACTCAGCCCGAGTTGAATATGAGACAAAGGAGATGGTTGGAGTTGATAAAAGACTACAATCTAGAAGTGCACTATCATCCAGGCAAAGCCAATGTGGTAGCTTATGCTCTCAGTCGGAAACAACATGTTAGACCTCTCTTAGAGGAAGGCTTCAATTTATTGCATCCTGTGGTCTTACACAACATCATAGTCAGCTGCTCGTTAGAAAGTCAAATCATAGAGCTCCAAAAATCTGATCCGGGTATTTTTCATATAAAAAGAAAAATGCAAGAGCAAGACACCAAGCATTTCAAGGTAGATGAGAAAGGTGTACTGTGGTTTGACGATCGACTAGTTGTACCCAAAGACCGTGACCTACGCAACAAGATCTTAGAAGAAGCTCATTCTTCCAAGTTGTCCATTCATCCGGGCAGTAGCAAAATGTACCAAGATTTGAGACCTCGTTTCTGGTGGACCAAAATGAAGAAAGAGGTAGCAGCTTATGTTGCTAGGTGTGATACTTGCTGCAGGGTGAAGGCAGTTCACCTCAAACCTGCAGGTTTATTGCAACCCTTGTCGGTTCCAGGTTGGAAGTGGGAAGAAATCAGCATGGATTTCATTGTTGGACTTCCCCTTACTCAAAAAGGACACAACTCTATATGGGTGATTGTTGACCGTTTGACCAAGTCAGCTCATTTTATTCCTGTTCACTCTACATACCGGCCATCCGACTATGCTGAGTTGTACTTCTCTCAGATAATTAAATTGCACGGAGTGCCTCGCACTATTATTTCTGATAGAGGTCCTCAGTTCACTGCTCGCTTTTGGGAGCATCTGCATTCACTCCTTGGTACAAAGTTGGTTCGCAGTTCAGCCTATCATCCTCAAACCTCCGGTCAGACTGAGCGTGTGAATCAAATCTTAGAGGATATGTTGAGGGCATGTGTTATATCTTCCAAGGGTGCGTGGGAGAAATGGGTACCCTTAGCTGAATTCTCATACAACAATAGTTATCAAGAGAGTATCCAAATGGCTCCTTTTGAAGCTTTGTATGGCCGCAAATGTAGAACTCCGTTAAACTGGGTTGAACCTGGTGAAAGAAGGTACTACGGAATTGACTTTGTCAAGGAAGCCGAAAAGCAAGTTCTCGTTATCCAACAACACATGCGAGCCGCCCAAGCTAGGCAGAAAAGTTATGCTGACCGAAGAAGAAAGCCAATCGAGTTCGAAGTAGGTGACTTTGTGCACCTAAAGGTATCGCCCATGAAGGGAGTAAATCGCTTTGGTGTTAAACGAAAGCTTGCTCCTAGGTATGTGGGTCCCTACCAAATCATTGAGAAGAGTGGTAAGGTAGCTTACAAAGTGCATCTACCTCCCGAAATGAGACCTATTTTCCCTGTATTCCACGTATCTCAACTTAAGAAGTGTCTTCGTGTGCCCGAAGAGAGTTGAATCAAGAGATATCAAGTTGCAGTCAGATCTATCTTATGAAAAAAAGCCTGTACAAGTTCTTGATGTCAAAGAACGAGTTACTCGTGGGAAAGTGATCAAACTTTTTAGAATTTTGTGGAACCGTCAAAATGAGAGAGATGCCACTTGGGAAAGGGAAGACTATTTACAAGTAACTTATCCCTCATTCTACGAAAAGTGGTACGTCTTTCAAATCTCGGGACGAGATTTTTGTAAGGGGGGAGGGCTGTAACACTCCTAGTGTTAGCTTGCATGTTAACCATGAGCATTGCATCAACACAAGTATCATCATGCTCATTCATAAGCATCAATCATGATCACATGCCATCTTATGTATACCATGTATGATTGAATTGCTTGTGTGACTTGAATTGAGTGACTATAAGGGGTAACCAATGCAAACAAGTGTACATTGTCTTCCAAAATACTTCAATCATGTTTAGAATATCAATTGGAACAAAGTTCATGTTGAAGGTTTTGGCCAAAAATGCCCCTAGGATAGGGTTAAACCTAGAATGGCTTATTTTGACTCCTAGACCTCTTTTCAAAGATGTTTTATGAAAGTAATGTTAGAGACTTTGCATGTCTTTGACACCTGAAACAAAGTTGTAGAGAATTTCATAAGCTACAAAAGTTATGTTGATGACTTTTTATGAAAAAGCTTAGAACACATCCAAAAATTGCTCACAAGCCAAAAATCACGGCTGATTTCATACTTAGCCAAATTTGGCTAAGTGTTGAGTCACGCAGTTTCGAGGTAGGGTTGTTTGGAGCTTTGTAGTTTGAAATCCAGACCGAGTTAGGCTTTGATCTTGTAATCAAAGTTGTAGAACTCATGTAGCTCTGTCCAAAGGAACAAGTTTGAGCCAAAACCATCGAGTGAGCTGAGAGTAAAACGTCGGTGAACTTTCGGTTTCAGACACGGTCGACGACGACTGAATCATGCGATTCAGTTTCGTCAGTCGCCGGCCGGCCGACGCGTGGATGACCCGTGGCGGCCGTACGTCGACGGCGACCCCGCCTGTCAGCCCCGGCGCCTTCGCTTGGACGCCACGACGCCACCCCGAGCCCCGGCCGTCCTCATTTCGCCTCCCCAGCGCCCTCTCCCTTCTCCTTTTCGCCTCGGCGAGCTCCGCCGTGGAACGGCAGCATCGCCCGAGCTCTTCTCGCCGTCTCCGGCCAAGCTAGCCCGCCAAAAGCTTCGCCAGAGCCTCCTCTATCTCGGCGTCACCTCCTTGGCCACTGTCGAGCACGGGTAAGGCGGCATTGCCGAGCTCTGAGCAGTTCTTCCTCGCCGGAGTTCCGCTCGAGCTCACCGGCAACGTGGCCAGGCCTCTCTGCTCCACCATTTTCCTCCATTCTTGTTCCTATCGCTTCCCCTTCGTTCACTGATGCTCGGCATGACGCTCTACCGCGTCGCCATTGCCTGGATCCGCCGGCGTATCGCCGCGCAGCGCCGCCGCTCCGCCATTCCCGACGGCGAGCACCCTAGAGTCCAGTAGAGCGCGCGTAATGTAGGTCAACAGAGTCGCCTTGATGAGAGGAACACGTAGGTGCCCTTAGATCCGGCCGAGACCTCGTCGTCGTCGAGCTTCGCCGGCGACGAGCATCTCCCCTGTCCCCGTTTCACTGACGCGTGGGTCCCAGATGTCAGCCTCTCTGTGTCACCCCCTCTGGTTCACTGTTGTGCAGAGCCAAAGCTGTTTTTGTAAAATTCATATCTGGAGTTTTTGAGATCCAAATGTGGTGCTTCCAATTTTGCTAGGTTCCAGCATGAGTCTAGTTTTTAATAAAAATATGAAACATGCCATGTTTTTGCAGAAATAAATAGATATAAATTAATCTTGGATTTTCAGTGGGTAATTATATCTTGAGATCTGTTGATGTGCTGGCCATGCAAATTTAGGGAGTTGTTACTTATGTTATGAATAGGCTCTGATAAAGTTTTCATGATTTTTGGAAGCCTAGTTAAGAAGTTAAAAATAATTCTTGCTTAAACAGGAGTTTCTTGTGATATTTTTAGTAATTAAGTTATAATTCCTGTTGTGATGAAACTTGCTGAGTGTTGTACTTATGTGTGGGCAAAGCTAGGAAAAATCTGAAATCTGTTGTTTGACACTTTCTGATAGGGTTTCACATTTATGCCTTGCATGCCTTTACTAGCTTGTTATTTTTATACCTCACAATGTGTATGTGCAAAGGTTCTGAAAATTTTACAGTGATCTTATGTTAGCATAAGTAGCTTGCTGTAATTTTCTTAGGAGTTTTGGAACAATTGAAGTATATGTTCATTAAATCACCTTAATAATTAAATAAATGGAAAAGGTGATGATAGAAATAGTTTTAGACCTTGCTATGATGTTTTCTGGTGTTTCTTAGATATGTTCTATCTATTGGTGCAATCGGTTTATCCCAGTGATACATTCTCAATATGTGCAAATTATTATTTTTGGCTATTTTTGCCTTTCCTAGAGCATTTCCGTGCAGCTGATGGCAATTGATTAAGAGCTATGTGAAGATTGTGTTTTCTGGGAAACTTGTCTACAACAAACTTGTAGCTAACTTACTGATCTACTTTGTGTCCAAATTTTATGACAATTGGTTGAGTAGTTTAAAAGTTATGCATATTTCAAGTAGCTGCTGCAAAGTGCTTGCTCTCTGGAAATTCCCAGAGCAGTCAGCCAACTTTGTATGTTTTAGCATATTTCGGTTGGGAATCATGCTGAGATGTCTAAAAATGAATTGTAGCCAATTTGCTAAGCTTTCCAGAAAGTACTTACTTGCTCAGTTTGGTTAACTGATGCTTAAGTTATGGCTAAAACTTGTGACTGGTTGGCTTGTCTACTAAACCAGTGGCTGAGTAGGAATAACTAGAATTTGTTTAACTTGTCTAATTAGTTTCTCTACCAGAGAAGAAGTATGCACTTACTTGTTATTCCATAATCCACTTGATCTTAGAAGTTTATGCTCATGTTATACCTTGTTGAGTGTCCCTTTGGCTCCTCATCATGACATCATGCATTATACGTGCATTCCCTATATTCATCTCCTTGTCATGCATCCATAGGTGTACCCAAGGTCGTGACGGTACTGGAGTTCGAGTTGCCGGAGCCGGAAGGACAGCAAGGGGAGCTACCTCAAGGAGCTGAGGAGGAGGAGGATTTGCCGGAGTGCCCTGACCACCGTCCCTCTACTTACGTTGAAGGCAAGCCCCGGAGCATTAAAAGCCTCCTACTATTTTGTTATCGTGTTCAGCTAACAAATGACTATGGTTATATATTGTTGCATTAAGTGGTAGGCGTTGATATGACACCCTTGCTGCATAATGACTACCTTGTCCACCCTAAACATTACCAAAGTAGGTCCAGGATCGAAGTAATGCTTAGCCATGCTTAGCTCGGTAGAAGCCGGGTGATTTCCTGTCACCTGCGAGAGATAGGTGGATGATGATCACGGTTGGCTATATTGCTATCGTGGAAATAACCATGTGTTAATAATGAATTTGAGACCGGGCGAGATGACGATAGTGCAGCAACAAGGCATGGAGGTCTTGGGTGTGAATCTATCCCCGTCTGTGTCGTTTAAGGACCGAATCGCTGTACGTCCCCGTGTCATGTTGAACGCATGCCTATCACTTAGTTGGCCGGATAAGTCGTTCCGACCGCGAAGCCTACGAGTGCAACTCAGGCCGGATAGCCCATTCTGTATGAGTGCACACCCCGGTTGGTAGTAAGGATGTGCGGGGAGTCAATGGCGTAAGCCCAGGTGTCAGGTTAGAGTCCTGCCCTGGCAGATTGGCGGTCCTTGGGGGTGCGGCGCTGGACGGACCCGCGACTTGGTCCGGAGTTGTGCTAAAGGTGATCCGAGCTGCCGTCATGAAGTATGCTTGGGTGAGTGTTAGGAATAACGCTCCAGCTGGATAGGAATCGATTCGAATCGCCGTCTCTCCCGGATAGTGAGAACTTGACTTGGGCAGCGGCAACGTAGAATTCACTAAGCAAACATAATGGTTATGATGAGAATGTTGATAGCAAAGTGATAATCCTGATATGGTTATTATTGAAATGTTTAACTACTCAAGTGGATGCTTAGAACAGGTGCTAATCTAGTGGATAGTTGTTAAGTAATGAACCTGCTGCTGAAATATGAATAAATGAAGTACTTACAACAAAGGCTTTTATGCAAAAAGTGAGTCAAACCAGTCCACTAAGATCAGCCTTGCATACTCCTTGGTGTCACTTTATTTCTGGTTTATGACGGGTAAGTCTAGCTGAGTACATTCTCATACTCAGGGTTTTATTTACCCCTGTTGCAGATGACGTCGTTTATCACGGCTACTGTGCTAACTGTCATCACCCAGCTGCGGATGATGAATAGATCATGGGCGTGATCACCACCTTTATCTTCAGTTGTGCTTTTGTTGGGGTTCGACCATGGAACTGGCATGTATTATAAACTGAGTTGGTGTTGCTTCAAACTACTTTGTTTCCGCTACCGCTATGGTTTGTAATAACCTCTTTAAAACTCTGATGTGATGTAAAACTATGTTCTGTGATGAATGTTGTAATCTGTGATGGTGATGCTTGATCATGTACGATCTTGGTTGTATGTTGGTTGAATCGAGGTCTTTTGAGATTTCGTCGGACTACCGGGTTTATATGGGTTCAAGTCCATTGGCTTGACTGCCTCAGTGGTCGCTAATTCACTTGAATTCTTATAAATTGGACGGTTCTGTTACATCAACCTCCTACTTAAGTAATAAATTACACGCTCTTTCCCTTCAAATTCTTGAATTAAAGCTGAACCGATGGCCATTCCATCGGTAGACAAATATAATCTGAAGGGTTTCCCTTGCTGAGGTGGAATGAGAAATGGAGGTTTTACTAAATAATTCTTGATTTCATCCAGAGCCAACTGTTGTTCTTTCCGCCAAACAAATTCTTGATCGGCTTTTAGCTTAAGAAGAGGGCTGAAAGCATGAATTTTACCAGACAAATTAGATATAAATCTCCTGATAAAATTTACCTTGCCGATCAAGGATTGGAGGTCAGTCTTGTTGGTAGGGGCGACTATTTTGTTGATGGCCTCGATAGATCTTCGACTGATTTCAATCCCCCTTTGATGCACCATGAAACCAAGAAACTGCCCTGCCGATACACCAAATGCACACTTATTGGTATTCATTTTCAAACCATGCTTCCTTGTGCATTCCAACACCTTTCGTAGATCGGCAAGATGCTTTGTGAAGTCCCCAGACTTAACCACCACATCATCGATATAAATTTCCACCAGCTTGCCGATGAACTCATGAAATATAAAATTCATGGCCCTTTGATAAGTAGCACCAGCATTCTTTAAGCAGAAGGTCATAACTATCCATTCAAACAATCCAACATGACCAGGACACCTGAATGCGGTCTTTGGAATATCTTCTTCAGCCATGAATATTTGATTATATCCTGCATTGCCATCCATAAAGCTAATAATCCGATGCCCAGCCGCAGCGTCAACTAGCAGATCGGCAACTGGCATTGGGTACCCATCCATCGGTGTAGCTTTGTTAAGATTCCTGAAATCAATGCAGACCCGAAGCTTCCCGTTCTTCTTGTAAACCGGAACAACATTGGAAATCCACTCGGCATACCGACACTGCCGAATAAATTTGGCTTCAATAAGTTTAGTTATTTCGGCCTTGATGTCAGGAAGAATATTAGGATTACATCGGCGAGCTGGCTGCTGATGTGGCCGAAATCCAGACTTGATAGGCAACCGATGTTCAACAATCGATCGGTCCAAGCCAGGCATCTCAGTATAATCCCAAGCAAAGCAATCTTTATATTCCTTCAACAAATCAGTTAACTGTTGCTTACACTCAGGACTTAACTTGGCACTAATAAAAGTAGGTCTAGGCTTATCACCACTACCTATATCTACTTCTACCAAATCATCGG
Source organism: Sorghum bicolor (assembly GCF_000003195.3). Taxonomy (NCBI): domain Eukaryota; kingdom Viridiplantae; phylum Streptophyta; class Magnoliopsida; order Poales; family Poaceae; genus Sorghum; species Sorghum bicolor. Next base: position 15,633,330 of record NC_012871.2, on the reverse strand, counting down.
CCGATGTGAACCCCTGGCCTAACTTTCCATCATCGGCGAACCTATCCATTAAAAACCATCTTCAGAACCGACTGCTTGGATCGGTGGAATTTCATAATCGGCAACTTTGAGGAAATCCTTTTCCCAGGCTTCTCCTGAAATACACCTAGTTTTTTCATAGGTGTCTGCTTCTGCCGATGCGATGACATAAGAAGAATCTCCTGGGACAATTTCAATCTTATCACCTACCCACTGGACCAAGCATTGGTACATTGTAGACGGGATGCAACAATTGGCATGAATCCAATCTCTCCCTAGCAACAGTTTATAGGCCCCTTTCCCACTGATCACGAAGAAAGTCGTCGGCAAGGTTTTGCTGCTGATGGTAAATTCTACGCAGATAGCTCCCTTAACTGGGGACACATTGCCCTCGAAGTCTTTGAGCATCATATCGGTCTTGGTCAGGTCCTGATCTCCTTTCCCAAGCTTCCGATACACTGCATATGGCATGATGTTGATAGCAGCCCCACCATCAATTAAAATCTTGGTCATTGGCTGACCATCAACCCTTCCTTTGACAAACAGAGCCTTAAGATGTTGCCTTTCATCATCAGCAGGCTTGTCGAAGATAGCTGTCATCGGATCTAGAGCCAACTGAGCTATCTGGTTGGAAAACTCCAACTCATCATCACTGGATGGCGCAAGGAACTCCATCGGCAACATAAAGACCATGTTGACATCTGCCGATGGACCTTTCCCCTTAGGATCTGGTTGTTGCTGATCCCCAGACTGCCCAGAGTTCTCTCCCTTGCTTAACTCTTCTCGCCTTTCGTGCTGCAGCCTTCTTTTATGTGTCCTGGTCAATCCTTCTAGACACCATGGAGGAAGTTGCTGCTGCCTGACCGCTGAGCGACGATTTTCCTTTGATTCCACTCTATAAGTATTGGCATCCCTGCAAAATATGAACTCATCGGGAACCCGTGAATTAGCCATCTCTTCAAGTTCTTCCTGGTTCCTGGGGAAACACTCAACACGATCTCCAAGCCTGTCGTGCACGCTGAGCCTACCCCCCAACCGATCATGAACGGATGCTCTCCCTCTAATCGGCCCATTAAATTGCCTACCATTATCACGATAGCGCCGATCAGACCTGTCGTACCGGTCATAACCATTGCACTCAGGACAATCTCTGACAGTGGGAAGTTTGATATTCTCCTCCCAACAATGAATGAAGAACGGACAATTCCAGTGATCCCTATGCAGATTCCACTCCTGCCGGCGTCTTTCTTCTTCCCGGCGATAGTCCTCTTGCCGGTGCCGATACCGATCTTCACGTTGCTGCCAAGTCTCCCGAGGCCTTCTGTGAGTTATTACAATACCAGATCAGGGAGGCCTCCTAGAACTAACTCCCTCCTGGACTAGGCCCTTTCCTTTTGCATCGGCGGTAGTGATTTGATGTTGTGGATCCACCGATGCACTTCTTTCAGCTGCCTCCAACGTCAAGACCTTGGCCTTTCCCTTAGCATCTAGCATGTTTGTTGGGAAAGGATGTTGATCAATCTTCATTGGCTTCTGAGCCTTAGAGCTGTCAAATTTAATCCTTCCAGACTCTATAGCCGATTGCAGTTGCTGTCTGAACACTTTGCACTCATTAGTATCGTGAGAAGTTGCATTGTGCCACTTGCAATATCTTATCCTTTTTAATTCTTCAGCCGATGGGATCACGTGATTAGGTGACAGCTTGATCTGACCCTCCTGAAGTAGAAAGTCAAATATCTTGTCGGCCTTAGTAGTGTCAAACATGAACTTCTCTGGTTCTTTATGTCCAAAAGGACAAGACATTGGCTTATTGTTTTTCACCCATTCTGCCAAGCCGATGACTGGTTCTTCATCAGAGTCCGAGCTTGCCGCTTCATCAACAAACGACACCTTCTTGTTCCATGCTCTTTTGGGCTCGAAAGGCTTGATATCTTGATCAGAAATTCTCTGCACCAAATGACTTAAGCTTTCAAACTCCTGAGACGCATACTTGTCCCTGATATGTGGCAACAAACCCTAGAAAGCCAAATTGGCTAGCTGCCGATCATCCAGAACTAGGCTATAGCATTTGTTCTTGACTTCCCGTATCCTCTGCACAAAACTTTCAACCGATTCATCATTACGTTGCCTCAATTTAACCCAATCGGTGATCTTCTTCTCATGGACCCCAGAAAAGAAGTACTTGTGGAATTGTTTCTCCAGATCGGCCCAAGTAATCACTGAGTTGGGAGGTAATGATATAAACCAGGTGAAAGCTGATCCAGACAATGACGACGAGAATAAGCGAACCCTTAATTTGTCCCTGTTAGCAGCTTCCCCGCACTGGATGATGAACCTGTTGACGTGCTCCATGGTTGACGTGTCATCCTGCCCAGAAAACTTAGTAAAATCCGGTACCTTGTACCGATTTGGAAGCGGGATCAAATCATATGCAGGAGGATACGGTGTCCGATAAGAATACGTGTTGACTTTGGGTTTTATCCCAAATTGGTCCCTCATTACTTCGGCAATCTTATCGGCCCAATAAGCATCGGCATCCTGCCGATGAGGCGGTCGTGGATCTAGCACTTGTTGATAAGCTTCCACGTGTCTGTGTGGCGCACGATCTGCATGGAACATGGGATTGATCATTTGGCCACCCATTTGCTGACCACCGAGCCGCTGACCACCCAGATGTTGACCACCAAATTGCGGGCCAGCGATCTGTTGGCCGAGATTTACCGGCTGATTGACTGCCCCTTGGTTCTGAAATCCTGGATAGATTTGGCCTTGCTGATACCCTGTAGCCTGATGATACTGTTGGGACATTTGTGGAAAGATCGGCTGCTCTGTCCATCCAGTATTAGCGTTCATCGGCATAGGGCCTGCCGATGACTGGTGATTAGGCATGATCACTGAATTGTCATACCCTGGCTGAGTCACAAATCTCTGTTGCATCAGCATTGAATCTGCCGATGCTTTAGGCATCTGGAACGTTGGAGCTTGAGAATTCCCGATGTGAGGTCTTGCAGTAGTGGTCGTAGTATACTGGGGACTCTGATTCATCGGCATACTTGGAGGTGCCGATGTCATAGGAGTCTTGCCTCTCATATCAGCTGCCTGAGATGTGCCAGGTGTCTTCAATGCGAACTCTGGGGGCATACCATAACCCCACTAGTTAGGAGGAGGAACTTGTCCTGACATTGCCGATGCCAGCAGATCTGTAGCAAGCTTGATCTGCCCATCTGAGGTTGGCGGATTAGTTGTCATCGGCGTAGATTACGCATTAGTAACTCCCAACGTGTTTGGAGGAACGGTGGTTTGTGTACCCACAGCGGCTGTAGCAGCCGATGGAGCTGTGACCACCGGTGATCTTGGCTGATGATGAGAGGGGCCCACATAATCTGGTGGCAATTGTCCTTCCTTGAAAGTTCTAGCCACGGCGTTGAAAACCGTATTGGACAGCACACCAGCTTGGTTGATCAGGGCACGGTTGATGGCACTATCGACCATCTCCTGAAGTTTACCAGGATTGGATTCAAAAGTAACCTGCCGAGGCGTCGGCAGCGCGTCCTTCTGGATCACTTCGCCGCTCCTGTTCATGCTGAAGGACCTCAGGCATTACTGCTTGTAGTCCTCCATGGCTTTAGCAATAGCTTGCTTCTGCTCATCCTTAAGATTGGCTTCCGTCACGGGGATGACGTTCTCTTGATCAAACTCAGAAGTCAACATGTTGATCTTGATCTTGAATCTTGTCCCACTGGGCGTGCCAAAAGATGTGTTGATGCAAAAGCTGATCTGCAAACACAAAGGGCTAATACCCGATTTAAACGTTAAGGCGTGCCAGCCGATTTGACCTTACTATCAGCAAAGGTGGTAACTCGAATACTTTGGTCCCGACAAGAGCGATGTGCCCGGATGTCACGGCCAAGAGGTATTCACGCGGAACTTGAGAACACGTCGAGATTAAGTCGACGAATTCCTAAGAACTCGTAATGAAAAGAAAAAAGTATGACGAAGTCGTCGAAAAAGTAGATGCTTGGAATATGAGTAAAACGTGTGTTTGATTGATTGATAGATTGATTACAAAGCCCTAGGGTCTACATTTATACAATCAGACACGATTAGGACTCGAATTCTAAATTAAACAAAATCCATATACAAAACGAATTTAAACAACTAAGGAAAACATAAAACCACCCCCTTGTAACCGACCGGGACACCGCCACAGATCAATCGGCAACCTCTATGCTTTCCTTCAGAGTCATCGGCAGTCTTCCTGTTATGGCCATCGGCAAACACCAATACTGATCATCGGCAAGAACACGTCACCACCTTTGGATCCAGTCATATTCAATCTTCTCTTCATCGGCACCCATGCTCATCGGCAACTCTTCTGCAAGCTAGTTACTCTTGCTCCACCTGCCGATCTATACTCTGCTGGTCTCTGGGTATGTGCCCAAAAATGGTGTCAACAAACTCATATCATATGCATGCTTGTTAGTCGATCGTTTCTTTTTGGTTATTTTTGAGCATCCGCTGTGTTCGTCCATAGATAGGGGGAGCATTCAAAGCTCATTATGATTCAAACCCCTAGCTTTATGGCCATATGATGCTCCTTGGTGATTTCTCGAATTATTTTCATAAAAAAAACTACTAAGCCTATGGCTAAATATTTGTGAAAATTTGAGGGTTTGAGAGAAATCACTCATACCAGTTCCACTTGGTGTTTAATTCTGTGTTTTTGAAGTTGGAACTTGGCTGGGTCAAAGTCGGACGTAGTGCTATGTTGAAAAAGGACTCAGAGGAGCATCGGACGATGCACCAGACACTGTCTCCGTACGTCCGGTGCGGTGAGTGTGCCAGATTGCACTCACCAGACGCAGGAATAGTGTCACTATAGCGTCCGGTGAGGTGCGTCCGGTGTTCACCAAGCATGCCCTAGGGCACCGGACGCTAAAGCCAGCGTCCGGTGGCCATCGTCCGGTGCCACTTTAAGTGCGTCCGGTGACCCCGCGGCGGCCGCATATAACCCGCGCCCAGGGCTGACTCGCGGTGGTTTTCTTTCAATCGCTCGAACCAGACTTCTCCGTGCCTGTGCCCTAGCACCGCCGCCGCCGTGATTCGTCTAATCTCCGGCGACCTCAAGTGCCTCCCCGCGGCCAGATCCTCTCCGAGACCTCCTCTCTTCCCCCTCCTCGCGTAGGAACTTCTTTCCTGCGGTGTGGTTAGGGTTTGGGTGAGTTCTAGGTTCCTCGCCCTCAAGGTGTTTGCTTAAATGTGTGAATGGATCTAATTGTTGTTTTTGACGACGATTCAATTCGTTCTATCCTTACAGCACCTTGTGGAGTGGATTTGCGTTCTCCGGCAGATTTCGATCGCGATATTTCATCCGGAACACATCTCGTCGCCCGATCGGAAGCCGTTCGCGCCCATTCCTTATCTATTCTTGCGATCTATAGGTTTTCCTCACCTCTAGCTATTATGTTTGCTTATATATGCCCTATCTATTCTATCTCTTGCAGTACGTTGCTCTCTCGTGCCAGTTTGTCAGTTGTCAGCAGTTGTTTAGGCAGTTTGTTCTTGCGATGGCTCGCTGCAAGAACGTCAGTGGTCCGACAGCTGGCTCAGGAGGTTCTCCAGGAGGTGATGGTGGAGGTGATCCTCCCCGTCGCCTGTCAGTGGCAGAGAAGGGCAAGGGCAAGAAGTTGGCCACCAAGAAGAGGAAGGCCAGCGACAGAGAGGCAGAGGTGGCAGAGGCAGTTGCAGCAGCAGCTGAGGCAGCTGAGAGGGGTGGACGCTCAGGTGCTCTGAGGATTGGGGATGATCTCATGCCACAGCAGCGGCGTGCAGTTCTTTAGGCAGAGGCACTCCATGGATCCCCTCCAGGCATCGTTATGATAGGGGGTCAGCGGGTCAGGATTACGGTCAGAGATCCAGCTCAGGAGGACCCAGATACAAAGACAAAGGCCCAGGCAGAGGGTCCAGCAGAGGCACATGAGCAGGAGCAGCCTCTCAGGAGGTCGACTCGTGCCCGTACTCAGGCCGTCCCCAGGACTGGTACACATGGCCAGTCTACCTCTGCTGCTCGCACTACACCAGCTAGAGGCACTCCAGCTCCTCGTCAGGGACCGGTCAGGATTCATAGGGATCTCACCCAGGTTTCAGCTAGGGAGATCCAACAGCTGTGGTTTGTTCCTTTTCCTACCTGGTTTCCAGCTGCTAGGGATCCACGAGCCGGTGCCAGGTTTTACACAGTTGTCTAGGAGGATATTTACCAGGCTCTGGTTCGTTCACAGTCTCAGTTCAGGGAGCACAGAGTGATCGACCTTGAGATTCTAGGAAACGTGGTTGGGGCAGACATCCGACAGTACTTCACTTACCTCCACGGCCTCCCAGAGTTACTGGCTCTCCCTGGTACTTACTGTGAGCAGTGGGTCATAGAGTTCTATGCTTCAGTGTGGGTTTCTTCGGATCATAGCTACATCCACTACGCACTGGCAGGGACTGATTACAGGGTGACAGCACAGCGTGCCCGAGAGGTACTTGGCTTGAGAGCCTACTCCACCAGGATTCACCAGCTATGCTACGGGAACTTCGAGCCTCCTCGTCGTAATCATGGTGGTGAGATACCATCGGTAGACTTTGTGGCTCCCTGTTTCCGTCCGCCCTTTGGAGAGGGCTCCAGCCAGACAGTGGGAGACTTGACTCGCCCAGCTCGGATCCTAGACTTTGTGTTGAGGAAGATGCTCCTTCCCAGGACAGGCTACAGAGATGGCTTCACCAGGATACAGCAGTGGCTGGTAGCTCACCTCATCTCTCAGACTCTGTTTGACTTGTGGGATCTGATAGTCTTAGAGATCGAGGATACTATTTCAGAGAGCTTCAGGGGATGGCGTCAGTTACCATATACACATTGGATTACCTTGCTTATTCTCCGTGCCAGGCCAGTACCCCTTCCAGCTCACCTGCAGAGAGAGTTGACAGACTCAGACACGGTCTTCCCCCACTATGACCCCAGGCAGATGTTGAGAGCACACCACGACCTCAGAGCTACACCACCTCCTCGTGCACCACGTGGCCCGGTGCCCCCACCTTCTCCTAGGGGCACTCGCAGTACAGGAGCGGTACCAGAGACTGAGGAGCAGCAGGACATAGCCATTGGGGCTTTTGCAGATGCCGAGGCTGAGGGAGAGTTTGACTTTACTTCGGACAGCTCGAACGATGATTATCGTCCCCCAGTGTCAGATCTTCCCCCGAGGGCACACGACCACGAGGCAGGAGGCTCCTCGAGTGCTTCAGACCCCGCTCTGCTTGCCATACTAGAGGGGACGAGAGCCGATCAGGCGAGGAGAGACAGGGACCAGGCTGCTATCAATGCAGCCATGCAGGCTAGGCAGGATGAGCTCCAGCGACAGCTTCTGACCTTCCAGGAGCAGCAGCTTGCGTTCCAGGCTCAGCAGACAGCGATGATGGCTGCTCTTATGGCCGCCTCAGGGATTCAGATTCCTTAGATACAGTTTCCAGGCACTTCGTCTATCTCAGCAGCCGCTACAGCTTCCTGCTCAGAGTCAGCCGTTTTCGATGCCTCAGCACCAGGTCTCCCAGGGTGCTATCTCCTCTGGCTTTGAGCAGGTACCTCAGTTCACGCCTCTCCGCTCAGGTTTCACACCTTAGTCAGCGACAGCGTCACAACTTGTGTTGGACTCGTCGACAGACCAGCACCTCAGCTTCTCGTACAGTGCTCTAACTGGTGACCCCACGCCTCCACCCCTGTAGGCTCCTGCAGCTTTTACAGTTCCAGTCACCACTACTGAGCGTCTGTCGTTGTTAGTAGCCTCGTCCGAGCAGCTTGCACCGTCTTCTACCGTGCCAGAGACATCAGCTACAGTGACCGAGTCCGTGCCAGCCTCGTCAGCAGGACTTGAGCAGCCCACACAGCTAGTGACAGCTTCAGCGCCTTCAGAGCAGACCCAGACCGCTTTGCCAGCACGTGCAGCTTTAGAGGGGCACTCCACCTCCTCCGCCTCGATGGCCGATGGTTCAGACGATGCAGCTCGCTTTGAGGCCATGCCGAGGGACTCCATTGCTCCACCTCCACCTCCGTCTTCTTAGGTTTTTGGCGTTTGATGCCAAAGGGGGAGAGTAGTGAGTATGAGAGTTAGGGGGAGCTAGAGGCTAGAGAGAGGTTGTGTTAGTCTTATTTTGATACACTCTTTTGTGTGCTACTCAATCATGCATCATGTTTATCTTTATTCATTGCATTTGTGTGAGATACACTGGTTGTGAGACATGACCTTATGCCTAATTGTGATATCTCTATGTCATGTTCTTTGGCTCATATTACCTTTGCTTTCGCGTTTTACTCTGATGTACTTATGAGCCATGTGTTTATATCCTGTTGTACCACTCACATATTTGGATGCAGGATGTTAGACTTGGTTGATATAAGCATGCCTAATCTCTTTGCTCTTATTGTATCATGCTTATTGAAACCAAGTCATTTGAAAACCTCAACTCTTTTTCATACTCGAGGTTATTGTCATCAATCACCAAAAAGGGGGAGATTGAAAGAGCATCTAGGCCCCTAGTGATTTCGGTGATTAATGACAATGCTGATTACTATGACTAACGTGTGTTTTGCAGAGGCAAAGTCATAGGTAAGGTCATGGTAATAGGTACTCGATGGACAGGGACGTACATGCCTACTTAATAGTGGAAATCGTTTCGGTTTTCAAAGGATGGATGGACATCGTCTAGACTAGACTAGGTCTAAGTGCCATATGGTGAAGAAGGGCACTTAGAGTAGTTTAGGACTTTGTTTTCCTTTGACCGTACTATTAAGAGGGGCTTTGATCTAGTAGCTTGACTTAGGCAACGCTTTAGATTTAGGTGTGGTGCACACTTGGTAAACCTAGCACTAGGCAGCTCAGAGATAGTCCTTAGATCGAGAGGAACCAACTTCGTTTTGGAGCGATCGCGTTTCAACGAAGTTAGGGTGCCCAAGGGGGCACCGGACGCTGCACCGGACGCTCTGTGAAGTGCGTCCGGTGAGGTCCTTAGCCGTTGGGAGTCTTAGGTGCCTAGGGCTAGGCACCGGACGCTGGCACCGGACGCACCGGGCAGCGTCCGGTCCCACAGCTAGGGAGGGTGTAATCTTCCCCTGAGCACCGTACGCTAGCACCGGACGCACCGGGTAGCGTCCGGTCCCGTACTCAGGGAGTTTGTAAAACTCCCCGGAGCACCGGACGGTGCCACCGGACGCTGAGAGTTAGCGTCTGGTGACCTGTCAGACTCAGGTACAATTAGCCGTTATGGGGCACCGGACGCTCGATGCAGAGCGTCCGGTGCAACATAAAGAGCGTCCGGTGACCCCGTTTTCTGTGGAAAACGGTTGGCTGACCTTTGGACTTCGTAGGGAGTATTTATACTCCTCCACCTCGTCCATGAGAGGTCTCTTGCCCATTTGAACATCTGAGAAACTTGTTGTCGAGCAAGAGAGTAGCAAGAGCCTAAAGAGGATTGAGATTTGAGTGATTTCTTGAGAGAATCCTTCTCTAGTGAATTCCAAGAGTCAAGTGTGCATCCACCACTCTCTAGAGCCTTGTTTGGGTTAAGTGAGAGTTCTTTGCTTGTTACTCTTGGTGATCGCCATCACCTAGACGGTTCGGTGGTGATTGGAGGCACGAAGACCACCCGGAGTTCTTGTGGGTGGCTCGTGTCAAGCTTGTGAGCGGTTTTGGGCAATTCACCGCGACGGAGTGTCGAAGAATCAGCCCGTAGAGAGCACTTGGACCTTGCGCGGACCAAGGGGGAGCAAGACCCTTGCGCGGGTGCTCCAACGAGGACTAGTGGAGAGTGGCGACTCTCCGATACCTCGGCAAAACATCGCCGAGCACTTTCTTCCACTACTCCTTTACATTCTAGCAATTACTTTGTGTTTTTACATTCTTAGAACTGCCATGCTAGAATAGGATTGGAACTAGGTTGCAAAACTTTTATCCGGTAGCTCTCTAGTCACACTAGGCACAAGGGGTTGAATTGGAGCTTATAGGTTGCTTAAATTTTTAGAGAAGCCCAATTCTCCTCCCTCTTGGGCATCTTGATCCTTTCAGCCTACAGATCGGACGACTGGTATTACACGAGCCGCGCCGCTAGCGGGCCAGGCTTCTTTCCGTGCCGTGCCTCGTGTTGGCCCACGAGCTGGATTCTCGGCCTAGGCACGGCCCATTGGCGTGCCGTGCCAGGCACGGGCACGGTGCCAGCGTGCCTGGGCCGTGCTCGAGCCATGTTTTCTCGGGCCGTGCCCGTTCCAGCCCAGCGGGCCTAGGGTTAGGGTTTAGGGTTTACCTCGACGACGCCGGAGGTGGAGAAGCCTCGGCTGTGACTCCGAGCAGCAGCGGATCGGCAGATCTAGAGCGAGAAGAAGAAGAAGTCACAGATTTGGAGTGGAGAGAGGCTGAGAGAGGAAGAAGAAGTCACTGGAAGCTTACCTGGTCCTTCGGAGCTCCGGCGTCTGCGAGGCCCCAGCCTGTGCCTCTGCCGCTGCCGGCAAGCGAAACACGGCGGTGGGAGGGACGCCGGTGATCCGTCGTCGCCTTGAGCCCTGGTTCTCCCCTCCATTCCCCTTTGCCATAGCTTACGAACGTCGAACGGAGAACCAGAGAGGCAGAGACTCAGAGAGGATAGAGGAGGAGAGGAGAGAGGACGAGAAGACTCGTGGTCGTGGCGGCTGGGGTGAAATGAATTAGGGTTAGGGGGATGAGAGGGGAGTGTGGCCGGTGACGCCTTTTATACAGCCCTCCAACCGCCTTTGATCCAACGGCTGTAGTTCGTTAGGCTTACAGATCGGATGGCTGGTATTACACGAGCCGTGCCGCTAGCGGGCCAGGCTTCTTTCGGTGCCGTGCCTCGTGCCGGCCCACGAGCTGGATTCTCGGCCTAGGCACGACCCATTGGCGTGCCGTACCAGGCACGGGCACGGTGCCAGCATGCCTGGGCCATGCTCGAGCCGTGTTTTCTCAGGCCTGGCCCGTCTGGAAAACTGTATCATGAACTAACTAGGTCAAAAAATTTGTCTTGTAAATTACAGATAAATTGTATAATTAGTTATTTTTTTATCTATATTTAGTGTTTCAATTCTTATGACATATGATTCGATGTGATGGAGAATGTAAAAAATTTTGTAAAATATTTTAGGAACCAAGCAAAAACAGTCCGATGTCGTCCAACGAGTTCATCAGCAACTTGCAAGTGTGGTAGTACGTCAGCTCAGAAGCGGGCCGGCAGCACATACACGGCCCGGATGCAAGTAGGACTCCACGGCAAGCATGTCCATCCTATGTATGCTGCAATGAGCAACTCATGGTCCGGTGGCAGACGATCGAGTTCGCTCAGGGTAGCGGTGGTGGCTTGGTAGCTTAGTTGAAGCCCATGGCAGCAAACAAGATGGCCCAGCTAGCTGTGATCATCTCCAACGTCCACGTATGTGCATCTTAAACAGCAATAATGGTGGTCCGGGAGCCCGGCAAACTTGTTCTGCTTTACGAATGAAGAGCTCGTGCAGCCCAATACGGTGAGGGTCTCACGAGGATGAGCCAGCAGCCCAGCACTCATATTTCTCAAAAAAAAAAAAAAAACAGAAAAATATGGCGCATTGTATGCCTCAAATACGACGCGGTGACACAATAATACATGCCCGAATAATAAAAATCATGGCATAGTACATGATCAAATTAAGAAACATTATGGCACAATGCACAATTTATTCAAGCTTAGTCTAATTTTTGCCCGCAAATTTTACCAGCACGACTCCCGGCCCGTAGTCTTAATAATGAAACTAGCGGCAAGAATACGTATCTCAAAAGTTTACAAAAATGGAGAAATATTCTAAGTATTATATGAGCACAAGTATCATAGTTACTACACCACCCTCTATATGAAGTCACCTTCCCTTGACTAATAAGGCCTGATCACCAAGAAATCACCCCCAAATTGTAACCAAACGCAAAAAACAAAATTCCCCCAAAAAATAGCTTCACAAATTCCAAAAAAGAAAAAAAAATCAAATTTCAATAGAAGGCAACAAAACTTCAAGGATTCAATATGTCAAGCTTAGCCTAACATAAATCTAACATGGCAAATGCTCAAGAACAAAGGAACAGCCACCAGTACAGGGAAGGGCTTTAGCCCCGGGCCGTAAGCGCCTTTAGTCCCGGCTACGGAACCGGGGTTAAGGTTTCGGGACTAAATGTCCCACCTTTAGTCCCGGTTCCGAGGACCGGGACTAAAGGTCCACCTTTAGTCCCGGTTGGTAACAGCAACCGTGACTAAAAGGTGCGCCAGGGTGTGCCACCTGGCCTCCACTTTTAGTCCCAGTTGTTGCTACCAACCGGGACTAAAGACTTTTTTCTTTTTTCTTTTTATTTTCATTTGGTTTTCCATTTAGAGTTTACAATTATGTTATTGTTATTTTTGAATGCGTATTGTTTGCTGGTAGTTTATGGAACACGCTTCCTCTTTCTAACCATAATCAGAACTCTCAATCGCTCAAATGTGAGCCTAATCAGCAAGTTGTGCTCTCCAAACTAGCCATCTCCACTACCACAGCGTTATTTTCCAAAATACCCATACATGAATCACTTAACTCAATAACACTAGGGGTAAGAGCATCTCTAAGGGTTTTGCATTTGAGGTTTGTATTTGAGTAATTTGCCAAAAAGCGCCAAAAAATGTATCCAATGGTTTTGCATTTGGAGCTTGCAATTTGGGCAACTTGGCAAATGAGGGAGCAAACTTGGCAAAAATGCCAAGCTATGGACGGCTTTGCAAACCCGATCGCGCGAGCAAAGTCACGCGCGAGGAAAGCGCGCGCGCCTGGAGACCTTCTATTTTTATCCTTTGTCAAGTCCAAATACCAATTCCCTTGGAGATGACCTGTTTTTATCTTTTGCATTTTGTTAGAGCATCTCCAACAGTTATGCAATTGGAATTTGCCATTTGTTGGAATTTGGCAAGTCCCTAAACGTTTTGCCAAAGGAAAAATAAGTCCATCTCCAAGTGTTTGGCATTTCTCAAAATAGCGGACCCAACTATTTTTGTCCGGGATCTTTTTTTTGTTTGACGCACTTCGCGCGAGATTTTTCCTCGGCGCGGGAATTTTTGTCGCCCGTCGCCGCCAGTCCACGAAGTCGCAAGTCACCGCCGTTTCTATGAATCGCGGCCTCCCGGTCCGTCAGTCCACGGAGTCGCAGTTCGTCAGAGTTCCATCACGCGCCCGTAGTCCACGAAGTCGCAGGTCGCAGAGTTCACATCGCGTGCGGCCTCCAGGTCCGTCGCGGCCTTCTCCCCATCATTCCGCACCAAGCCTTCGAGGTCACCGTCCAGTCCACGTCGCTGCTTGCTCCAGGCCGGTAAGATCTGCTCCAACTTGCTGCTCGGACCCCATCAAGGAACCAGGTGGCGTGAAGAAAGGAGGCGGCGGCGCGGGGGAAAGAAGAGTTCGCGCGGGGAGGAGAAGTCCTCACGGGAAACTACCGCAGTGCGTAGGGAGGTCGCATACGACAAGGAGTCCATGAAACTCGGGATATCAAAATTGCCAAGCCATTGTGGCTATGCAAAAATGCCAAGTTTGGTCCATCAAATGCCAAGTTTGCCAAAATGCATAAGTCAATTGCATAAATATTGGATAGCAATTTTTAAAGTTTTTGGTAAATTTCTAGAATGCATAGTCCAATTGCATAACTGTTGGAGATGCTCTTATGGGAGTTTACAAACAACAACAAATGCCAAGTCAATTTGCCAAAGCCTTTGGAGATGCTCTAAACCATCCATATTTTGTCGGTGATCGAGCGAACCTGTCTTCATGACTTATCACATCCATCACCTACACTTAAGGTTGAGCATGCAGCCCGCGAGCCAAAGGCACGGGCCAAAGCACAGCGATTTGGCCTGGCCTGAGCATGACATGGCTCGGACGCCAACAACGATCGTGCCGTCCCGAAGCACGTAGGAGGTCATGCTTGGGTCGACCACTCGGCCTGCCGGGTGACACGGCTCAGCTTGCTTTTAACAGCAGGCACGGTGTCAGCCCGGTACCAGGAAACTTGTGAAACTTGAAGTGTCAAGTTCTATGACTTGTGAAACTTGTTACTTTTGACATGTGAAATATGATCTGTGAAGTATATTGTGTTATGTGAATTGTGAAGTGTCAAGGTTTGTAACTTAAATGTGATTTATATGTGCTTTGTTAAATTCTATATTAAATCTAGTGTTTTTCATATAGCGGGCTATGGGTTGGCCCGATGGACTATTAGGCCTCGTGCTCTTCAGATCGGCACGACCCGAAAATCAGCTCACGTGCCGTGCTTGGGTCGTCAGGCAGGCACGGGCCTAGGGAGGCACGGCCTGGCGGCACGACGGGCCATACAGGCCCATACCCTATCGGGCCGTGCTTAGCATGGGCCCGTGCCATGCCGAGCCGGGCCAGCCCGTTGCTCCACTTTACCTACACTTCACAAGACAAGATACTCAACACAAGACAGCACTACCCCGCCAGTTAGCCATTAGCATAATCAAGCATATATGAGTTCAGAGCATAACCACGAGAGCCTCGTAGCATCTTGACAATCACTCATGATTCTTTTCTCAAGGACACATACAACCTTGACTTGTCAAAATATAACTCCATTTAGTTTTGTCCTAAGTAAAACTATTTAAAATCTGACCATCAACAACTAAAGTTATATAGATTGATAACTTGAGGTTGTTGTGAATTGATCATGAAATGGACTTTTGTAAGATGTAAGCTTTTCAATTTAAAATGGTTATTTTTAAAAGATGTTGTAGGTCAAAGTGCAACATTGGAGATCATAACACTTTTCCAATGATATTTAGAATCAGAGGGAGTAGCATTTGATGGTTTTTCCATACCTAGCATGGCCAATTATTTCTAGAGATAAGGAGGAAAATTCCAATTCCATCCTGTACGCATCACAAGGAACTTTGGACCCTAAATCTCCTAGCATATATGTTTCTTCTGTTCATATATTCGTCGTCATATTGTATTTCTTATTTTTCTTTGCCCATTGCAGGATCATTGGATCTGATATATCCTGATGATCCCAAGACATGACATTACTGTAATTTTTGTCTGCTTGAGTGTTGAGAGAAATTGCCTAACCTAGAAATTTCGTACTATTTAGTTATTCTGTGTAGGTTAGGCAAATTGACATATTGTATGTATCCTAACGTTGTACACAGGACCTATCACAGTGCCACATGGAATGCCTTTAAACATGGGCGGCCAAGAACAATCCATGCCAAGATAGGCCTCTGCTTTTCCAATGCTTTTCACCATTGACACAAACCAAACTCCTAACTACCTAGTAATCCTTGGGTTGGCAATATACGAGCTAACCACACCTAGGTATATTTACTTGCATCCTATTTTGTTCATCATGTTGTGAAATATATAGTGCAATGCGAGGATGCACACACTAGCTAGCACCCGTTTGGCTGACCCTAGAATAAGAGTTATTAATTTGTTCTGTAGTTTATTTTGTGTTAAAGGTTAATTTACTTTAGTTAATCTATGATCTTTGAAGCGAGCCCAAAGGAGCTTTCGGTAAAGAAACCAAAGCAAATGGATCGGAGTCTATATTATAAGTAGCTTAACCATGCATGAAACTGCAAAGAGGACGGTATACTTTCCAACTTGCAAAGGCTACAGGAAGCGATAAACCTGTCCTTTAGATGCACACTTACAAAACTTGAATTCAAAGTAACTATTCTGATGGCACTATGTACCTAGCTTTCTGGCATCAACTTTAGTACGTGCATCTGATCGTGCATGGCCACATGGCTACTGCAAGTACGATAGAGAAGGATCACTGAAATGATTGTTGGAACATGCATGCACTCCCACAGCTTGCAAAAGGTTGCATTGGTCCGGCCCTACACTCTCTTTTGGACTAGGACACAGTCCTGGTATTTATTTGTTGGATCTTGCACTGCACGCACACTGCAGCTGTGTTGAATATCACAGTCAAAAGTATATGCTAGGCACATCACTTATATAGATGCATATTTATTCTTATATACTTGGGTTGTCCTCGAGGGTACTAGTTTTCACGTCCGCAATTCATCTGTCCTGAGTTCAAAGCAGCTCCAAAAATATGATTGTTACATTTATTATATCACTTTCGCATTATTATATTGTTGCACTAGTAAAGAACAGACTCTGATCTTGGCTTTTAGTCCCGTCCAGAATTAATTTGGTCCGTGACAAATAAGAGATTTCGTCCCGGTTAGAACCAATCGGGATAGAATCCACTACCCAACTTGTAAGGTCCAAAGGGCTAGGAGGAGGAGTGAATAGCCTATTTAAAATTCTACAAACTTAACTAAACAAATGTGTTAGTAAAACAAAAGACGAAGCGATTTTAGCGATAGCACAACTAAGCTATGTAAGCCACCTAGACAAGTCTAGTACAAGGCTAAACACTAAAAAAACCAACAAGGAAAGGCAACACCAAGCTCTACTCCTTAACTTAGAAACAAAACTAAACAAACTAAACAACTAACAAGGTAAGCAAGTAAATAAAGGAGAGAGTACTAAGCATTCTTATACCAAAGTTGAAAAGTAGAGGTATAATCAAGAACCAATCAAAATTGCATACACAAGATGAAATCCTCGGTAAGAAATGACACATGTTTTTTTACCGAGGTTCACTTGCTTCCTGCTAAGCTAGTCCCTATTGTGGCGATACATCCACTTGATGGATCACGAGCTAATTGGCAATCCAAAGCCAAACCCTCAGCGGGTGCCATATATTTTCACTCACAAGATGGGAATCCTCCAAGCATGAGCAATCCACTCGAGTAGCCAATTGTGATCTCCCACAAGAAAGGCTAAACAACCCCTCACAAATCACTTGGCGAGACTTGAAATAATCTCCATTCATGAGCTTAACACCGCCGCTACTCCAAGCCATCTAGGGTGTCAGGAAACACCTAAGAGTAACAAGAAATCCACAGCCAACTCAAGGATCAAGTGCCACAAGATGCAACTCTCAATGAAATGCACTTGAATCTCACTAAATCTCACTAAAATGAACAATCAAGCAAGAAGATTAGTGGAGGGAATGTTCTCTAGCTCAAAGTAAGCCTCAAGTATTCAGATATGCATGAGAGAGCTCCATAAACATAGCCACCTTCTATTTATAACGTTTCAGTCATGGGCTAGCCGTTAGGAGCAAACTTGAGGGCGTCGGACGTGCCGACACTTGCTCGTCGAACGTGGCCTAGCGTCCGACGCTCTACTTCCTCACACATTAGATTACTGCCACATGTCACCCTTTAAATGTGATCCATTGGTCTACAATGGTCACTAAGAACTTAATGAACAATGGCAACACGTGTCGAACGCGTCAGACGCCAAGCATCGAACGCACTAGCTCACACCGGTGCAACTTAGTAGGTTTAGAAAATCTCGAGCAAGCACCGAAACGTTCGACGCTGGTGCACCAGATGCACCCAGTGTCAGATGCTCACACTACGTCTAACAGCAACACTGTACCTGCGAGTACCAGACGCTCCGAAGCCAAGGTGTCGGACGCTCCAACGCACAAAACAAATTGCACCCAACTACGCTGCACTCATTAGATAGAGGCTAGCATCCGACGTTGTCTAACCCAGCGTCCAACGAGTGTTTCTCAGCGAGAAACACTAGCGCGATGTCATCGAAACTTTCCTCTGGCGCAATGGAAAATAGGTATTCTTTTTTCACGAAAACACCAAATAGGAGAGAGGATCCCAAACCTTTCTTTACCCCTCAAACTTCACCTCCTTTGCAAATGTGCTAACACCACTAAGTGACCACCACCATGTGCATATGTGTTAGCATGATCTTTGTCTATGAAAATGCTCCTTGTGTTGCCATGCCTAACTCCAATCACTTTAACACAATGGCATTAACAACTTGGTGTCATTAATTACCAAAACCCAAACTTGGGCTTTCAATAGTGCAATAGACTTTTGTAGAAGAGAACTTTAGTCCCAGTTGGTAACACTAAGTGGAACTAAAAACCACCCTTTAGTCTCGGTTGGTGTTAACAACCGAGAAAAAAGGTTCTCAAGACTTTAATCCAAGTTGGTAACATCAACTAGAACTAAAGGATGCAGTTAGAGTCACTAACCCAGATTAAAGGTCTCTCACCTGGGACTAAAGGTCCTCCATGGGTGAATTCAAAAGGAGAGCATCTAGGACATTGTCACATGTGGTGTGCAGTTGAGTTGGTAAGGAATCTACGCATGAGTCAAGAGGTCCTGGGTTCAAATCTTACATACACAAGAGGGAGATCTATAGGTTTCCAACTAGGATTAAAACCCGCTTTATCTACTAGTGTTGGCTGCAGCCCACTCTAGTCTATGCATTAAGAATGTAAACCTGAACCCTTCCAAAAAAAATCTGAAGGGAGAAAACTATATTTTTTTGGATGTGGTGGTGTTGATGTGAATCACACACTAGAAGGGTCTAGCATGCCCAAGAGATTACAAACAACCCATAACATAGTAAGAACACATCGTGATCAATGAAACCGATCAACACTACTACATAACTGTTGACCGTGATGGACACTTTACGTTTACCGAACCGGGCATTGGTGTCTGCCATAAATGAAAAGTCACGATTAATCGTGGCCTCACCGTGGCGGGCACCTGTGCCCGCTGCGAAAAATAGAATTACTATAGTGGGCAACATAAGGTGCTTGCTGCGCTTAATCCCATTAACAACAGTGGGCACCTTATGTTGCCCGTGACGGTTAATGATTTAAAAAACAACAAAAAACCCTAGACAGGCCCACTGAGCCCATCCAGGGGCCCGATGAGCCCATCTAGGCTATTGCCGCTGCCGCCAGGGAAACCCTAGCACTGTCGGTCTAGGGTCGTCGCCGTCATCGTCCATGGATCCGCTCTAATCCACTTTCTCACGCCAGAACCAATCGGCCCCCACATAGGAGGAAGAGCCACGACCCCCGCCGCCACCGGAGATGGGCGTGACCGGCCTCTGTCGACGAAAGCTAGTTGGCAGTCTACCTTGGGGTATACCCACGGTAGTAGTTTATCGGCAGACGGTGTGCAAGCTACGAACTTGATGGTGACGCAAGACACGGACAAGGTTTTTATCCAGGTTCGGCCACCGTGTGGGCGTAATACCTACGTCCTGCGTCTGATTGTATTGAATTGTGTTGAGAGAATAATATGTCCTAAGGGGGGTCCCTTGCCTCTCCTTATATAGTCTAGAGAGCAAGGTTACAGATCTAGAAACTAATCCTAGTCGGTTACAATTGCCATAGATTGCGTGATATCAATTCCTATTCTAATCGACTAGAATCCTGCTTGATCCCCACGTCTTGTTTTCTTGCACGAAACCCTGAGCAGTCGGATCAAGCCTCGAACACGTCTCGTAATGGGCCAAGCCTCCTGGCCCAAGTCTAGCCGTAAGTGTATAGGGGTTTATACCCCCACAGCTAGTCCCCGAGCACCATGTATGGTGATGTAACACGCCGTCTTGAGCTTCTTCGACCAGTGATGCTTGACGTCTTCGATTAATCAGAAAAGTCACCCGAACAGTTACAACAGTATTTTGACCAACTTAAAAGACAGTTGATCAACATTGACATCGAAGAAGCAGGTTGTTCGAAGAATGGATGGTGCTCTTAATCAAAAAATATTTTTTCCCGATGAAGTGTGCCCACTTTACTTTATTGAAAAGTAAAGACTTTGAAAAAGCAAGCATATTCACCGCAAGGTGAAGTGTGTCCACTTAGTCCCCGAGCCTGGTAGTAGGTGGCATAGACACGTGGTGCCAGGGTCTAAAGAGAAAAACCACATAGAAAATCTGATACTTAAATGCATCGCCAGATGCATCGTATCGATGTAGTCCCCGAGCTTGCTAGAAGGCGAAGTATGAGCCTTGTAGCAAGGTCTAAAAAATTGAATTTACTAGTCCCCGAGCATATCATGATCTTCTATAATGGATCAGACTAGTCGACCAGTCCCCGAGCATATCATGATCTTTTGCAATGGATCAGACTAGTCGACCAGTCCCTGAGCATATAACGCTCTGTGGTCGGTACAATCCCCAAACTCCCAAATTGGTGGGCTAGTCGGCCAGTCCCCGAGCGTATAGTGCTCGGATTGGTCGGTACATTCCCCAGGTTTTCAAATTTATGGACTGGTCGACCGGTCCCCGAGCGTATAGTGCTCGGATTGGTCGGTTCAGTCCCCAGCAAAGTCATACACAATCCTCCACCAATTCTACTTGTCTTTTGGAAAAACATCTCGCCACATTAATGCGTGATGTGACAAGGCATCCTGGCGTATTGTCAGACGGTTGCGTAAAAAGCTGCGCCTAGTAACTGTGCAGCCGCTCTTTGCGTGGTTCAAGAAAAGGAAACCACCAATTATACAGAAAAGCCACCATATTAACTACCGGTAATTATTGAAAACCGAAACGCCGAATCCGCCGCAGGGCCTGCCCACTTCCCTAGAATACGGGAAGTGAAAGAGGTGGAGCTGTTGTTATAACAAGTTCAACACGGCGCCCATATTCTTTACCCTGCCTTTGCCTACAAGCCTTCTGCTCTTGTGCCATTCCTGCCTCCTTCAACTTCCATCTTTAACTTCCAGCTCAAAGTTTTTTCTACGGCGTCAATGGCAAAGAGTGACTCGAAGAAAAGGGCCGAGCTGATGGCAAAGGAGTGGAAGAAGTCTCGGAGCAGCACGAGGTCCCTCAACGACCTCGTCGGAGTGGGTCTGCTTCATAACCAAGAACTCGGCGGCTGGAGGGCTCCGGAAGGGGAAAGCTACCCCGACCCCCGCGCCGGTGAGATTGTCGTTTTTGAAGATTTCTTCAAGAGGGGCTTTGGGATTCCCATCCATCCTTTCCTCCAGGGCCTTCTTCTTTACTATGAGATCGGGATCTGCAACTTGCACCCGAACTCTATTCTTCTCATCTCCACCTTCATTCACTTGTGCGAGGCCTATGTTGGAATAGAGCCGCACTTCGACCTCTTCCGTAATCTTTTCTGTCTGAGGAAGAAAGGGGCAGTTGGAGGCTCCAAGATTGCAGGTGGAGTATACCTCAATCTGCGCGATGGGATAAAGAACCGATACCTCAGCTGCCCATGGAACACTTCTTTGACCGAATGGTACAAGAAGTGGTTCTACATCAGGGAAGAGCCGGGCAGCGCCACGTTCTGTGACGTGGGCTACATCCCTGAGAAGAGGGTCAGCTGGACGGACCGCCCGGTATTCGCTGGGCAGGTGGCTGACCTGATGAGCCTGATCGACTGGTCTCGCTTAGACGGGCCAGGAGTGGTCGGGAACTTCATTGTGCGTCGGGTGATGCCCTGCCAAAGGAGGGTACACTAGGCATACGAGTACGCTGGGAGCCAAGACCCGACCAGAATGAGCCCTGATGGTTTAGAGAAGGTGGAGGTGCAGCAGCTGATGAACGAGCTGTTCAACTTAACAGATGACAACTTCGTTCGAAGCAGTGATCGGATGCAAGCCTTCAAGCTGGGACGACCAGCTCCTAAGGTAAATAAATAATGTTATTGACTAGTATTGCTATGTGAATATTGTTTCCTCCTAGTTGATGACTTGACATTGGTTCTATTGCAGATTGGAGACATTGACCGGTGCGCAGTGTACGTGTTGCTGGCACCTGGCATGGAGAATCCTGCGGGGATGGACCCGCTAGATGGCGATGCTGCTCAGTGTCCTCAATACACCAGCAGTGAGGAGGAACAAAATCGACCTGCCCCGACCACCGAGCACAGGGTGGCGGGGAAAAGACCACTGGCGGTGGATCCATCTCCTGCGGAGGCGCTGCCGGCGGAGACTAGCCAAGCTCCGAAGCGTCTCGGCTCGTGAGGATCACCGACGATGACAACGAAGAGGAGGAGGCTGCGCCCTCTTTGGTCCGCAAGCCGCGCAGTCATCCAGACGTCGCACCAGCCACTACTGGTCGGGTGACCAGTGACCCTCCTGCCCCACACGCCGAGCCAACACGTCTTGGAGAGACAAGGGCAGCAGCGGCGACTGGTAGGACCAGGAGAAGGTTCTTCACAGCGACACACAGGTGCTCCGATCTGTAAGTTTTTCAATCTTATTTTTTACACATCCTCCTATTTGTGTTTTGTATTGTTGCTGTGGCTTTTGACATTGATAAAATGTCATAATTTTGTTAGTGCGGCATCTGACATTGATCCCGACAACGTTGCTGGCCAGAAGACGGCCGAGCCGGCGATTGTCGTCGAAGAGCAGACCGGCCAGGAGCAATTCGAGGAGCAGCCCATGGTGGTGACCGCGGCTGAGAGTGCCGAGGGGCACCCAGCTCCAGCGAGGACCGGAGCGAGCACCCCTGCAAGGGATGATGAGGCTGCGAGGACACCTCCCCGAGCAGTGTCGCGGAGGAGGAAGACAGAGCTCCGACTCCCCCGCCTGCTGAAGAAAGGAGGGTCCCAACTCCACCTCGAGTAGAGACCTCTTCGCCAAAGGGCTCCCCTGGCTGGGATGAAGGTCCAGTGATACCTGTGACCACGGCTGGGGGAGGCGCAGAAGGCGAGGAAACTCAAGCGGCCTCCGACGACGAAGTTGAAGAAATCCAAGGTCGCCCCCATGACGGTCGCCAGCACGTTTACGTGTGGCGCCAATGTGGGGACCATTTCATTGGTCATGAGGAGCTCGTGGAGACGGAGGAGGCCGTGAGGGTGGAGCGCGCAGCTAAGCGACTCGTTGATGAGGTTAAGGTAAGTCGTCTTGCATTTTGCCCGAAATGTATAAGCGTTGTCGCTTGCTTCATTATGTGTGATTCTTGTAGGGCGCAATGAAAACGGTGAAGTATCGGAAAAGGTGCTTCGACCAGATTGAAGGGATCGTGGCCGAGAATAAGGCCGTGTTCGCGAAAGTAGACCGTCTTCGGTCGGAGGCCGAGGAGAAGACGACTGAGATGGGTGCGCAGGAAGAGCGCCTGCTCGATCTCAATCGGCGACTAGCAGACAAGGATCGGGAAAGGAAAGGTCAGTCATGCATTCCGAACAGTTGTATATAATCGCATAGTCGTTTTTGTTGACCAGGAATTGCTCCTGCAGACTTGGAGGAGGAGGTTGCACGCCTCCGTCAAGAAAAGGAGAGGCTCGACCAGGAGCGTGCCGGCGCGCTGGAGGTTGGGCGCTGAGCAGACGAAGAGCTAAGGAGCAAGAGTCGGGAGTTGTCTGGTGAGAACCATGTTACCCTCTTATTTTTTGATTACTCAACGTTCCTTTTCTTGTGTTTATACTGACGTCCTGCTCGGTTCATAGTGCTTAAAGTTAATACCAAGAAGCACCTCGACGAGCTGATCAAGGATCGGGACTCCTGGAAGACCAACTGCATCAAAATCTGGAAAGGAGTGGCCCCGGTTCTCGACTTGATCAGCCCCGAGCTCCCTGAAGACCAGCCCCGCGCACCAAAGCTGCCCCCGGTCAAAAAGGCGCAACGAGCGTGGGACTGGCTTCAGCAGTTTGTCAAGGACGACAGGGAGTTAGCCGGTGCGCATGTCCTTAGCATGGTGCGCGCCCACTACCCCTTGGTCGACTTGTCCCGACTGGAGAAGGGGTATCCCAAGGAGGTGGGTCCACAGGAAGCAGACAACCTTCATGTTGGTTTGCTCGACCTATCATCAACAGTGATCGGCGACATTAACCTCTGCGGGACGGCAACCCCCCCTAACCAGCCCGGGTCAGATAGGTCGGCCAGGGAGTTGTCGGGGGCGTCTATTGCAGGAGATGGGCGGTCGATGCCTGCGGTCTCGACTAGCCAAACACCGGTGGCCCCGACCCCTTCGACTAGACAGCAAGGCCGTGCGGGTGATCAGCCCGAGCAGTAGGCCTGTAGAGTAGTCTGTAGGAGTAGACTAGGGACCGCCTAGAGGGGTGTTTATTGTAAACTTTGTATATAAAGTTTGTAATAAAGGTTGATTTATCATAACCATGGTTTTGAGCGCTGTAATGTTGTCTGAGTGATGTATCACTGAGTCGGGTTAATAACCCTTTGAGGACCTTCATCCTAGAAGAAGATTGTAGTACTTGTCAAAAGTTTTGCATATAAAAGAGGTATATAGCAAGAAAGAAAAATTTTATTACTACTAGTCATAAGAGATTTACAAACGAAATGAACTGGAACTTATGGGTAGAAACGGCGCAGGTTGTCTATGTGCCACGAGTTAGGCAGGCGTGTTCCGTCTGGGTATGCCAGTGTGTAGGATGTAGGGCGTGTGACTTCGGCGACCATGAAAGGTCCTTCCCAAGGTGTGGATAACTTGTGCGTTCCTTCTTGGCTTGTTTTCCACTTGAGTACCAGATCACCGACCACGAAGGAACGGTCTTTGACGTTCCTGTTGTGATACCTCCTAATGGCTTCGAGATACTTTGCTGTTCGAAGGCACGAGATTAGGCACTTTTCTTCTGTGCAGTTGATTTCAAGCTCCCTGGCGAGGTCAGCCGAAGACTGGTCGAAATGTTCGACTCTTGGAGATCCAAAGGTTACGTTGGACGGAAGCACTGCTTCGGTGCCGTAAACCATGAAGTAGGGTGATACACCCGTGTTGCGGCTAGCCTGTGTTCGGAGACCCCAGACCACAGCCGGTAACTCTTTCATCCATTGTCCTGGTGCTCTGTCGTTCTCGGTATACAGCCTTTTCTTTAGAGCATCGATAATCATTCCATTTGCTCGCTCTACTTGACCGTTGGCCCGTGGGTCAGCTACTGACACGTACTTTATGACTATGCCCCTATCATCGCAGAAGTCCCAGAATGTAGTGCCAGTAAACTGAGTGCCCAGGTCAGTGATTATGCTATTGGGGATCCCGAATCTGTGTATGATTTGATTGAGGAACTCCATAGCCTTCTCGGAGGTTGCTTTGACCAGTGGCATGTACTCGATCCACTTCGAGAATTTGTCGATTAGTACGAAGACGAACTTGATGTTGCCAGGGGCCGGCTTAAATGGCCCGATCATGTCAAGGCCCCAGCAGGCGAAAGGCCAGGATGACAGAATAGTTTGAATCTCGCGCCCGTGCCCATGCCTCTGCTCGCGGTAGCCACCCATGTCCTGGGCACGGTTGTCGTGTCCAGCGATCTTCCTGCGACCGTTGGGGGAGCGGCTATGATGGCGCCCGCGGGGTCGAGGTGAGGTCCGGCTGCGATGAGTCTGATCAGAAGAAACCTCTGTATATGAGACGACTTGGATCCTTTCGAGCAAGGTGGCTGTCTGTCCCATCGTGGCGATCAGATGTGCTCGTATGCTGGATCGGACACCCTGGCACTCCGGGGTATCAGGGAGTCGGTCCAGATTCGCCATGGTGACAGCCATGTTGGCGCTTGGCATCTTGTAGACTGGCTAATCTCCGACCATGTCGAAAGCATCACTGAGGTTGTGCGGTGCGAGTTGCCGTTCTTCATCTGCGCGCCGCCGAGCATGATCAGCGTTGCGCTATTTGTTGACGGTCCTTAAGTATCAAATTTAACTATCAATAAACAAAGAAAAGGATCCAAATGAAATCAACATCAAGACTTAGGGTTTTATCTGACAGAATTCCATGAGTTTTGGTGTTTGTCTATTTTTGCAGGGGGTTATCAGGAAATATGGAAGAAAGGCCCACATGTCGGGATTACGTAAAGATATTAACGTGCTGCGCAATAATCTTACATCTAGAAGACTCCAGAAGCCACGAGACCGAAGCGGAGGCGAAACGGGGCCAGAGACAGGGCGCCCGCCCACCTCCTGTAGCCAATCACGCTCAATCTCTCGGATTATGCTCCACCGACCTAAAGGATCAAGAATAACCGTTCAATCAATGTCGGTTTGATCCGACGGCCCAGGTTCACTTGAGGGGACTATAAAACCAGACCCCCTGGCCCCTGGAGGAGGCACCCCTTGATCATTATTCATTATTCATAGACAGAGCAATAGCTAGGGTTTAGAGATGAGAGCTCTCCTCTCTTCTCTAAACTAGAGTAGATCTAGATAGTAGCGAGATGGAGAGCGAAGGAGGATTAGAGGAGAGGCCGGCCTGTCGGTTCTTCCTCCGGTTGTACTTCGCCATGATCAAGCTCTAATCAAGCTTGCTCATGGGATGACTCTGGTAATCTACTTCTAATTCATTATGCAATTACTAATCATGTATGTTCTGGTTCACAACTCTTTTGAGTACTTCTAATCTATAGGACCCTATAGGTTAGAGTTGTAGTATAGGTGTAAGCGTGGTGCTTAGACCTAGATTACTTGTGGATATCCCCTGACTAGCTGGATCGTGTGGTAGGCCGCGTAGGTGACAGTTACGTTGGTCCCCTATAGTCCACCTCTCGTTAGCAGGACGGGTAGGGTCTATCGGCCTATGGATAAGCATCCTTTGTGGTGTACTCTTATCACGTGGTTTGTCCCAGACATAGACATACCCCTTTGAAGTAGAGAAACCATAGTTATCCTCTCTATTCTGCTACCATCGCCCATATACTAGAATTGCTCTACTCTCTATTCCCATATTATCACTCACTGTTATCTTACCTTTAATATTGTTCTTATTCAATTCTACTATCTTTCCTATTTATACCTATCTATCTATCTTGGTTAAGTTAGAGCGTAGTTGGTTCTCCCGTTTCCCTGTGGATACGATAAAACCTTTAACCGGGTAAAAGCTTCAACGGTATCCGTGCGCTTGCGGATTATCTGTGTGCGTATAAATACCATAGTACACTCTAGTGCCACGCTGGGGATGACAACCTAGTATTCAAGTGGTGTTAGCAAGTGTCAACAAGCATTTTTGGCGCCGTTGTCGGGGAAACGGTTGCTGAGTTGACTACGAACTAGTTTAATCATTTTATAAAAAAAATATATATAATAAAAAAAAAATTCCTTTTATCCTTTGCCTCATCTCTGCTATTCTTTCTTCTTATCTAATCCTTGATCTCTGGTCTATTATGAATTCAAACATGTCTATCTATGAATTTCATAGACCTGTGGGCACACATCTCGAACCACCAAAATCTTCAAAGCCTATCATAGCATCTAGTTTTGAGATAGACCCCGAATACATAGAATTTATTCAAAAACAACCTTTCTCAGGAGAAGGTGAGGAAAACCCATACACACACCTAAGAGAGTTTTATCGAGTCTGTGACCTCCTTCGCATAGAAGGAATGTCCGATGAGACCCTTAAATGGAAGCTCTTTCCGTTCTCTTTAACGGGAAAAGCTAGACATTGGTATAAACTCAAAGTAGGGAGTGTTCATGGAGATTGGAAGGAGTTATATAGTAGTTTTCTTTCTAAATATTTTCCAATCTCCAAAGTGGTGGAACTTCGGCGTGAGATTCTTTCTTTTAGACAACTGGAAGAAGAATCTCTTGGCAAATCATGGGACCGCTTTATTAACCTTACTCTCACTGGCCCAAAACTTTCTATTCCAGAAGAAGTTCTTCTAATTCACTTTTTTGAGGGCCTTAGTTGGAAAAATAGGCAAACCCTTCATGCGGCCTCTGGAGGATCTTTCCACCACCTATCCGCTAGTGAAGCTTGGAATTTGATTGATTTAATGAGCGGAAAGTCTCCTAGCTTTTATATCCCTGAGAAAGAGAAAGAACCAGTTCCTAGACAAGAAGAAGAAGTTTCGATAGCCAGATCACAACCACTTCAATCCCAAACTTTAGCTATCGATCCTAAACCATCAATACCCCAAAATTCTCCAAGGGAGGAAGGAATTCCGACCTTAAATCTTTTAGATGCTGATGGTTTAGACTTCTGGTTCTATAAGAGACCTTCAAGCAGGGATAATTCAAATCCTTGCAATAATGTTTCTCTTAGAGAATGTCCTGGTTCCTATCATGAAGAAGTCAAGGATGACATATCAAGTGAAGGAGAGCTAAGCCATATAGACAATTCTATCTACTCCCCTTCCATGTTCACAAGTTCTAAATCCATCCTTGACCTTAGAGATCCCTCTTATCCCTCTTCTTTTCAGTCTCATGATGATCCTAGCAATTCACCAAGACGACCAAACCATAGGAGTCATGAAGACCATAAGGATGGCATGTCAAGTAATGCCATAGAAGGAGAGCTAAGCCATATAGAAAATTCTAACACCTCCCCTATTTTGATCACAAGTTCTAAATGGCTAGAATGTGTAGAATGGATGGATAAGGAAGAAGCCTTAATAGGTTCTGACTTTGGCTCAATTTCAAATGGTGAGTTCTTGACTCCCTTTGAAGATGAGATTCATCCAACTACAGAAGAGGACATAGGTGAGACCAATCCAGGAGAAACTCCGAACATTCAGATTAGAGACGAAGATAACATTAATGAGCATGGAATTTATTTCATAGCCACTTCGTTTACTCCATGCTCATATGCAACATCTTCCCAATCTATTGGTCTCTCCGACATCACCACACTTGAGATCTCCAACCCCCTCTTCCTTTCTATTTATAAAAACTTTAAAAGGGCAGTTGTCGATGCATATGTCTATAATAAATATTGCAGATCTCATTGAGTTGATCTAGATATAGGTTGGCATCGGAGGGGAAACCACTTCGCCAACATAAACTGATGGTTTCCCAAGGAAAAGCTTAGTGTCTTAAAATAAGCATTGATCAGATCGTAACATGAGCCTTTAATTATTTGCAACATTACCTTGTGTATTGAGTATATAAGGATAATTGTAAAAAAAATATATTCCTTCGGGTATTCGTGTCACTAACCTTTCTAAGATTGGAGCAAGAAGATCGGATGAATGACAAGCATAAGGTATGTCCAACCAATCATCATACAACATTGAATTAAATTCATCCAAACTTGAATTTTGCAAAATTCAAGCTTGGGGGAGTACTTTACATAAAAACATCCTTTGCCATGTTGCTATGCTGGTTGTCCCTACCTTTGAGACATGCTCAATTTGTTAAATACTAATCACACTACTTCATCTCCACTTGAGTAGATCTCTATAAACGCTGTCATGCTACCTTTGTCTATTTACTAGCAAGTGTTGGTTTGGAAGTACTCGCCATACTTCCATTGGCATTTAAATTAAGCATGGTGCTTAGGTTAAATAGCCTTCCTTAATCTGATTAGACATGGAGTCTAGTTTGGTTATTGAACTAAAAAAAACTGCTTGAGTAGATATTGGTATATTTTGTCGGACTAACCCCTGCAGAAAAACTTTCAATATCGATTTCGGAAGTCCTGAGATAAACTCACATCAGAGACGAAGAGAGTGACACATGAAGTTTAACAATTTGCACAAGAAAGACGTAGCTCATAAGAGATGATCCATGGAGGGTGCCACAAACACGATGCACAACCGCTAAGAAAGAAAAGCTTCCACAAGGTGATACTATACCATCACTCTTCAAGCAAGGTAACATCTTAAGGTACTTGACTATCACTTTTATAAGCTTCTCCTTGGTTCTAGCGTTCATATAAATAAAAGAGACAAACATGTATGATTTACAACTCTAGATTAACCAACCCAACTGATTCAACATGTTTAGTCCTTTAATCCTTGTTCTTAGTACTACCTCCATGATCCCACACTCCTAATCATATGAGCTAAAATGTTACACATTCAATCATTGAGAGATATAAAGAAAAAGACATACATAGATAGATTATGTTTCCATAAGGTTGAGCGATCTGATCTGACAAATGTTATAAGTGCTACACTCATGAACTTATCATCCATCAACTTGTCTTGCTCACTATGCTTAAGGCTAGAGAAGAACAAATACACTTTTGGTTCTGTTGGTGTTTTCCACCAACAGGGCCCATGCACTTGATCTCTGCCTTGTCTCTATGAGCAGGTACACTACGAGCACAAACACATTGAGCAAGATACTGCTAACACCGCGCTTCGAACTGCTGGGCAAACGAAGAACATGGGTGACACCGTATTAAAAGGTGCAGACGTCAAGGTCCGCACCTGAATCAAATGACGCACCTGAAGAATGAACACGATGAGAAGTCTTGACAAGAAGACTTAAAACATTGAACCCTCGCCGAAAGGTAAGATTGGTAGTTATCCATATTTATCCTTTCTGCATTCCCTTTTCCATTTAATTATTTACTTTCCTTAAATAGATTATTAGTTAATCATGCTATCTTGAAAAGAAAATAAAAATGTTAAAAAATACTAAGCCCCATGTGAGTATACGAGTGGCATAAAACCCATAAGTACCTTCACTGTGGTGGCATAAAAATAAAATAAATATTTCTTTTCTACTTTATAAAATAAAAATATAAAAACAGGGAGTAATATTTATTGAGGAAGCTCAACGTGATGAAGGCTAGATATTTATGCTAACACTTAATTAGTTCCACAAGCTTTGTTGTCTATTTGAGCTCCACAGAATTTAAGAATCAAGAAGACTAGCAGACGGAGGACATTCTAATCGCTGTCAGAATGCTGCTGACTTTCAAATACACCTCTGCCACCTGCTAGCTACATCAAGAGAAATTACGTCAAAATTCAGCTTGGGGGAGAGCACCCCCATTTATCTCGCTAAGTATTTCTACCTATCTTTATACTTATATTATATTAGAATATTAAAATACATAAACTATGAAAAACCAAATAAAGATTTTGTGCTTATATATATATATCTTTTGCTTAGTGTGTTTAATAAATAAATAAAGTGGCTATGCTAATCTGAATCTTAATAATAAAACTCTAGCATGGATATGATGAATAGTTGCTCTGCCTAATTTGCAAATTTGAAGTTCTCTCTCAAGTTTAGACATAACTGTTATAATTTAAAGCTTGCTCTAGATCTAAACTTGTGGGATGGAAACTTGATCTGAAATCTAAGTTGTTAACGGATATGATATGGGAAGGTTGAGCTGCTGTTTATCTGTTCCTAGAGATGCTAGAATTCTGGAGAATTTTATCTTTGAAAATCTTTAAAATGTTGCATGATGAGTTCCTGTATGATGAGAGTTTAAATTCCTACCACAGCCATATATACATGCTTGCTAGACTTTGAGCCACACATTTATTTACTGCTTATGAACATTGAGTGTGGTCAAGCTGTGTAGACCCTTAGGAGCTTGTCATGTGGTTAAATCAAGATTCACTTGCACGTTCACTCATATATGCTACTTCTACTCCGGAAGTACCATCCACATATATCCATCCATTTCCATCTCCAGTTTCACACAAAATCATTCTACTCCTAATCCGGGAGAGAATAGCCAAAAACATTTCCCTATCCCTGTTATTCCCTGTAAAATAAATGCTCCAGTTATTTTGGTTACTACCACTAGCTACATTATTTCAGGAGATGAGTGCTCTGAAAAAAAAGAAAAGAAAAGAGAAGAAAAGAAAAATAATAATAATAAATGAGGAAATAAAAAGGGGCAAGTGCCCGGAACCTCGAAAGAAAGAAAAAGTGAGACGAGTGGTAAAAATGGACAAGTGTCCGACAGTAGAATTAGGGGTACAAGATACCCACCTGAGAGGAAAGAAAAAGAAGAGCATCTCATTCTTCTCATAAAGTTTCAAAAAGCAAGGAAGGTATGTATCCCCTCATAAGAGCAAAAGTAGAATTAGACTTTCACCATTGTTATCACCATCATCACTATACACCATTCATTCGCCACACATGCACATCTTGATTTGGCTTATTGATTTGTTTCTTTGGATCCATGGTTTGACTATACAATAAATGTCTTGTAAGTATGTATATTTTATCTCCCACCTATGAGCTCCAGATATTAAAGCCTTATTAGAGTAGGGTGAGAGAGAAGGCAATGTCACTATGCCTTATACCACAAATACCACATATCTTGAGAGAAGGCATATACCATCACTGCCTTGGTAAGGATCCAGAAATACCACAAAAGGGAGATTTAGAGAGTCATACAAGGAATCTCTGAGTTTTATTTGAAAATTTGCAAAAACTCCAGAGCTATAGCTGATCAAGAATAAGAGACATGGCACTTGGCTAGACTGTTCTATCTTTTAACTACTCAAGACAGAAGTGACGGTTAAAAGTCCCATGGTGAAAGGTAAAGTAAGTAAGTTTTAGTTCTTAACAGTTTACTCTAACTCAGAGATGAGATCTTATTTAAAAGCATGTGTACCGTTAAATTTTTAAGATATTGCAACAACTTCTGATCCATAGCTGAGTCTATCCTTGCTCAGGGACGAGCAAGAGGTAAGCTTGGGGGAGTTTGTTGACGGTCCTTAAGTATCAAATTTAACTATCAAATAAACAAAGAAAAGGATCCAAATGAAATCAACATCAAGACTTAGGGTTTTATCTGACAGAATTCCACGAGTTTTGGTGTTTGTCTATTTCTGCAGGGGGTTATCAGGAAATATGGAAGAAAGGCCCACATGTCGGGATTACGTAAAGATATTAACGTGCTGCGCAATTATCTTACATCTAGAAGACTCCAGAAGCCACGAGACCGAAGCGGAGGCGAAACGGGGCCAGAGACAGGGCGCCCGCCCTGTCCTACTGGGCGCCCGCCCACCTCCTGTAGCCAATCATGCTCAATCTCGCGGATTATGCTCCACCGACCTAAAGGATCAAGAATAACCGTTCAATCAATGTCGGTTTGATCCGACGGCCCAGGTTCACTTGAGGGGACTATAAAACCAGACCCCCTGGCCCCTGGAGGAGGCACCCCTTGATCATTATTCATTATTCATAGACAGAGCAAAAGCTAGGGTTTATAGATGAGAGCTCTCCTCTCTTCTCTAAACTAGAGTAGATCTAGATAGTAGCGAGATGGAGAGCGAAGGAGGATTAGAGGAGAGGCCGGCCTGTCGGTTCTTCCTCCGGTTGTACTTCGCCATGATCAAGCTCTAATCAAGCTTGCTCATGGGATGACTCTGGTAATCTACTTCTAATTCATTATGCAATTACTAATCATGTATGTTCTGGTTCACAACTCTTTTGAGTACTTCTAATCTATAGGACCCTATAGGTTAGAGTTGTAGTATAGGTGTAAGCGTGGTGCTTAGACCTAGATTACTTGTGGATATCCCCTGACTAGCTGGATCGTGTGGTAGGCCGCGTAGGTGACAGTTACGTTGGTCCCCTGTAGTCCACCTCTCGTTAGCAGGACGGGTAGGGTTTATCGGCCTATGGATAAGCATCCTTTGTGGTGTACTCTTATCACGTGGTTCGTCCCAGACATAGACATACCCCTTTGAAGTAGAGAAACCATAGTTATCCTCTCTATTCTGCTACCATCGCCCATATACTAGAATTGCTCTACTCTCTATTCCCATATTATCACTCACTGTTATCTTACCTTTAATATTGTTCTTATTCAATTCTACTATCTTTCCTATTTATACCTATCTATCTATCTTGGTTAAGTTAGAGCGTAGTTGGTTCTCCCGTTTCCCTGTGGATACGATAAAACCTTTAACCGGGTAAAAGCTTCAACGGTATCCGTGCGCTTGCGGATTATCTGTGTGCGTATAAATACCATAGTACACTCTAGTGCCACGCTGGGGATGACAACCTAGTATTCAAGTGGTGTTAGCAAGTGTCAACACTATTCGCGGAGTTGTTTCTGCTCGTCTGTTTTGCCGTCGAGAACTGGTTCGTCATTGCTGACGTTAAAATAAGGTCTCCTTGCCGAGGTGGAAAGACCAGGAAACGAAAAAAACCCGGAGGATATGGTGGTAGATCCATGTCATAATCTTCGTCCTCGGAGTGTAAAACTTCGGTGGGGATGGACCCTGTGCTGGAGTTTGTACTGGTGGCCTTGTCGTCTGGCAAGATTCGGATGGACACCATGTTGACGTAATGGCGAGCCGTTTGGCTGCTCTGTCCCGGCGACAAGCCCGCCCTGCCAAAAAGAGATTGGGTGTGCCGTGAATAGTGGTCGGCCGAGTTGCTTAGTCCGTAAGGGTGGTTCTGGTCTTGAGTTGTCTTGAGCTTGACGGACCGTCCCGCGGGGGTCGATGTTATTGTTAGGGACGTCTCCAGCTGTTCGTGTGTGATGACATGAGTTGGCCGGCAGGAGTCGAAAAAGTTTGTCGACGCCGCTTGGTTGGGTTTATGCGAGATCGAATCCACAAGATCTGAAGCTTTGAGGAGCCTGAGATCGATGCGATCAAGAGCTCGGAAAAGATCCGAGTCGTCGACCTTCTTTCCCCTGTAACGAGGGAGCGAAAGTCGGGTTCTCGGAGCCGGCGTGATCGGAATCAACGCCCCTGCTGTCCCAGATCGGATGTGGGTTCCTTCCGAGGTCGTGGTCGTGAGGCCGCCGCCATGAGTTGTCCACGTGATCTGGCCGACGGTGAACGTAAGGCCTTCTGCCACGGCCGCAGAAGCTGGAACGATGACCATCTTGTTTGTCGGGAGAGCTGTACGCACACCCCCCACCTAGCGCGCCACTGTCGACGAAAGCTAGTCGGCAGTCTACCTTGGGGTATACCCACGGTAGTAGTTTATCGGCAGACGTGCGCAAGCTACGAACTTGATGGTGACGCAAGACACGGACAAGGTTTTTATCTAGGTTCGGCCACCGTGTAGGCGTAATACCTACGTCCTACGTCTGATTGTATTGAATTGTGTTGAGAGAATAATATGTCCTAAGGGGGGTCCCTTGCCTCTTCTTATATAGTCCAGAGGGCAGGGTTACAGATCTGGAAACTAATCCTAGTCGGTTACAATTGCCATAGATTGCGTGATATCAATTCCTATTCTAACCGACTAGAATCCTGCTTGATCCCCACGTCTTGTTTCCTTGCACGAAACCCTGAGCAGTCAGATCAAGCCTCGAACTCGTCTCGTAATGGGCCAAGCCTCCTGGCCCAAGTCTAGCCGTAAGTGTATAGGGGTTTATACCCCCACAGCCTCCACCTCCTAGATCTGGCTCGTGGTGGCTCCTTCACCGGATCTAGAAAGAGAGAAGGAAGAACAGTGAGATGAGTGAAAAAAAGAGGGAGACAGAAGGAAGAGGAGCAGCAGTGGCGTACCTCATGTCGACACAAAGGGGGATCCACGTCTTGGCGCCTTCCCCGCTGTGGATCCGGGCTCCATCCATGCCGCCGTGCTCCGTTCACGCCGCCGTGCTCCATCTACGCCGCCCGAGGTGGCGAAGAAGGAGGGGTCGGGCCGCCGCAAGTTGCACGCCACCACGCCGCCCAAGGAGCCAGAGAGGGAGGGGGCGGGCCACACATCGCGCACAACCACGCCGCCCGACGAGGCGGAGTGGGAGGGGCGGGCTGCCGCACGTTGCGCTTAGCTGTGCCACCCGAGGAGGCGAAGATAGAGGGGCCTGGCCTTGGCCTGCCGCGCGCAAGGAGGATGGAGCGGCATAGGCGAGCAGACGAAGGGAGAAACGAGAGAGCCGACCGGGTTGTGGGTGGAGAGATGAGAAGTAGAGAGAGGATGTCGGAGCGGCGGCTGTCTACGCGGAGGTGGGCAGAGGGAGGACTTGGACACTCAACAAGCAAATCCTAGCATCACGTATATATATCACCCTTGCTATCGGGCCACTGGTGGGCTAGTTGGGCTACGAAATTTACTGTGACGGGCATGATAGGTTGCCCACTGCGGGAAATTGATTTACCTCAGTGGATATCTTAATACGTCCGCCATGGAAAATATATGTTATTTTCCATGATGGAGATATTAAGATGTCCACTGCGGTAAATCAATTTACCGCAGTGGGCAAAAGTGTCCGCTGCAATAAATCGCACGATTTACCGCAGCGGGCAAAAAACGACCGCCATAGAGTGAACTGTAGCAACGTCATGGAAGTTCATTTCTGTAGTAGTGCAAACACCGGTTAGGCTAATGTTGAGCCTGTTCTTAACAAGGATAGACTCCTGAACTTCTCTCGGGAAGACTTGTCAGGGAGGAGAACGTAGAGGCTATCCTAGGACCAGCAAGGCCATCTAGGAGAACGTAGAGGCTATCCTAGGACCAGCAAGGCCATCTAGAACAACACCGAATCTCATCGGGAGATGCG
Organism: Sorghum bicolor; assembly: GCF_000003195.3. Classification (NCBI taxonomy): domain Eukaryota; kingdom Viridiplantae; phylum Streptophyta; class Magnoliopsida; order Poales; family Poaceae; genus Sorghum; species Sorghum bicolor. Next base: position 15,597,293 of record NC_012871.2, on the reverse strand, counting down.
ACGGACAACAGGAGGGGTTGGAAAAGGTGTAAAGGGTATAGTAGATGTGTTTTTTGATGGTCGAATAGTTGGGAATTCAATCAACCATGATTCTCTCATATATATAGAGGGGACGGTCCGATCCCAATAGGAAACAAGTCCAAAACACATTCTCCAAGTTTCTCATGTTAAAGACATGACAAAAAATAATTTGGATACGAATCAGTTCGGACTTTACACTTTTGCGGGCTCAGGAGGCCTACCTTGGGCTGGATCAGGGGAGATCGACTTCGGTGAGTCAGCTAAGCCGACTGGGTAAGTCGGCTTAGCTGACTGGCTTGACTCATCATGGCTCGCTTCCTTCTTCACACGATTTCTTTGATGTTTTGTTTTTCCACTTGATCTCCAACATGTTAGGAGTATAACTTATTGGAGATGCCTATGACCCACCCCGAGACACTTTTGAATGTCAACAGGTGGAAATAAACTTTAGTCTTGAACAACTTGTGCTTCTCTATTCAAAGTTTTAGGAGAGTACAACAAATTGTGTGCTGAATTTCATATCACCAAGACACCCAACCGGGACTAAAGGTGTCCTCCTGTAGTCCCGGATTGGTGCTCCCGGTTAGGAAACCGGGACTAAAGGAGTTTCCCAACCGGGAGTACAGACCGTTTCTTTACTAGTGGACAACATCAGTGTTACTTCATATGCTTGTTTTCTTGTCAGTTTGTATGATCTGCCAAAACCATCAAGAGAGCTACACTCATAAGTCGACATACTCCTACCACATTGACCTTATTTATTGGCTAGAAGCAGAACGAATGAAGGACCCAAGTGGTGAACCGGTTTGAGTACAAGCTAAGAATCCAGACCATATATCTCATCTCCCCTTCAGTCCTTGAGAATGAAACAGAAGCTCACAAAAAGTCAAAGGCCACCGCTAAACTGCTGTTTTCTTATCCATGAATTCTCTTGGCTGAAATATATATAATCCCTAAATAAATTCTTATTTCCATGCATACATATTCCTCGAATGGATGAAAGCCCTCAAATGTTGACAACACATGGGGTCACTATTGTGGTCACATGGACAAAAATTAAAGCAGTATGGTCATGACCACAAGAGAGTCACGGTTTATACTCCATAAATAGCACCCGTCTTCTTCCTCTCTCCCGGCCTTGAGAGCTAAGCAGTCGAACTTGACCTTGAAAGCGCTCGTGTCTCCACTGATTTTGCAGTATCTCTGAGTTGACACTGTCAAGATAGCCACCGCAATGCATCAAGATCAACAATTCATTTAATGGCAGAAAATTACTGCTTCAATACAAATCTTTGTCGACATACTAGAATCATGCACCACCTCAGGCCTCAGCAGCTTTTATTGTATATGAAATCCACAACTCTTCGGAAGAGCAGAATTGTGGTTGTCTTTGTCGTCATTGTGCTTGTCGTTAGCTGGTCGTTGAGGATTGTTATTACTTTGTTGTATTGCCTAATTTCGATTTCTCTTTTTTAATATAATCGGTACCTCTTTTGACTGATTTGTTTTTTTAAAAGATCTTCTGTTCTAAATATCGTAGGAGGCTGGCCAATTTCTAGCTAGCTATCAGTACCTTTTATTTTAGACGAAAAACTAAACTCACGTTTCTTCTTCCGAGTAATAATATTCTTTTATAACATCTGCCGAGTAATAAAGAATACATCACGCAAGATGAAAAGGAAAGCCAAGTCCTCAATCGACAATCTCTCTCTGTGTGTGTGTGTTTTATTAGCAATATATTATACAGTCTCTCATTAGTGTAAAAGTACATGTTGGGTTTCTTATTTATTTTGGACTGCTGCTCCGATCCCAACACAATCTTTGCCGCAACCGCAATATATACATACTCCTACATGCTACTAGTATATATTGACCGCTGCAAGAGGAAGTAGGACAGTGACATTTCAGTAGATGCACTGCCAGAAGCATCGGATCCAAGTAAGCGTCTGAGCCCATATCTAGTCGACATCCGAGAACACAAACTTTCGCTTGGCGGACTTGCATGGGAGCTCATCGTGGCAGCCTGTTGCAAATCTTTTACGCTGCTTCATGACTTCAGCAATCAGCACACAACTTTAGGCATGGAGGCAGGCAGCTCCATTTCCTAGCCGATCAACCATCTCCAAGACAATTTTATTTGTCTCAAAACTATATATGTACACTACCACGGAGTTCATTTTCGGATACGGTCGTTTTTTTTTTTATTTCTGGCCGCCTCCAGCTTAGCGCCAATGTTAATCGCACTTTCTGGAAGCAGACACTATAACCGTCTTTGTTAATGTACCCAGGAGTCGAACTCACGACCTCTCACTGAAGATTAACACCACGCTATCACTGCATCACACACTCATTTGTGAGATATTTTTTATATATATAAATATTTCATAATCTTATATTCAATATTTTGTCTACTAAGTGAACTCAAATAAAAGAGCTTCTACTATAAGGATTTAAATCTTGTCAAGCACTATGACTTTGTTATGTGTCTCCATCCAAGATTGTTTACAAAATTCAAAAAATTGAATCACAAAATATATGAGTTGACAAAAAATGAGATCTTAAAATTCAAATAATCAAAAAACTTATCAACAACAAACATGTAGACTAGGTAGGCTGCTACAACTTTGATACCTGCACTGTTCAACTACAAAGTTGTAGATTGTAGATCACGTCGAATATTGCAATTCATCCGAGTTCATATAAAAAAATTATGAATTATTTTTTGTTGCAACTATTTATAGAGACGGGCATCATAAGATATCCACCTCCATAAATCAATTTGTGGAGACGGACACTTAGAATGACCACATCTTTTAATAGCGATTTTTAGAGACGGATATCCTAAGATGTCTGTTCTAGAAATCGATTTACAGAGACCACCGCCATTGTTAATCGATGAGTTAATGAGGCAGTCACTTTAGAACATTTGCCTCCCTAAGGGCAGTCCCAATGGTTAGTTTGTAGACATAGTTTCCAAGAGAAGAAAAAGTAATTAAATACTTTATAGAAACTATATCTCACAACCTATAGTTTCTATAGCAGTATTCATATAAAGAAAAACATAAATGCAAGGTAGATAGAAAGTAGATTGGCTGTGGCAAGCAACTGTACTATCTCTTTGTGACACTCAGCAGCGTGTAGCAAAAAATAGTGTTTCACACCAACACCAGTAATGGAGTCCTTTTGCTCCACGGAAAAGAGAAAGCCAAACAGGTCTGCGCCAGGAAAAAGTGAAAGCAACTAGCATATTGCGAGCGCGTGCGGCGGCAACGAGCACGGCGGCAACGAGCGAGGAGCAGCAAGCACAGTGGTAGCGAGCGTCGTAGCAGCAAGCGAAGGAGCAACGAGCGAGTGGGGAGCAGTGAGCGCAGGAGCAGCGAGTGAGCAGGGAGCAGCAAGCGCCGGCCGCCGGAGCAGTGAGCGAGTGTGGACCACCAAGCGCCGGAGCAGTGAGCGCGGGTGGAGAGCGTGCATGGGGATCTTGCGAGGCGGCGGTAGCACACAGGATCGAGAAAGAAGACGATAGAAACGAGTAGAGTCCTCCCAACAGTGTTTTGCTAGTTTCTTGACGTCTTGATTCACGAGTCGACACCGAGTCTTAGATAAGAAACGGTTTCTTTGATTTGCAATCTCTCTCCATATTAATTTGATTGCCACATCAGCAATTTGCTTTGCTGTCAATGTAATTAAGATAGATAGAAACTACTATTAATGTCTCATTGGGACTGCCCTAAATGATTTCTAGATGTGAACATTTTCCTAGAGCTCCCCCAGACCATTTATGGAGGCGGTTGCTACATGTGCTGGTCTCCGTTAATATTTGACCACTATCTTGCAAAATCATTTATGCAGTATTTCTATTTTTTTGACAAAGGTAACAACAATCTTGAATAAGGTGCCACAATCCGATCACCAAATTGAAAAATACCATATCTAGAAGGTGTCCATGTCATATGGTCCAATAACTCCACATGGCACACCACGAGGCCTGTCTTGTTAGGCCAGTCTCAATGCATGTTTCATGAGTGTCATGCATATTAAATTGGGTGCCACATAAGCAAAATTGCTGACTTGGCAGGATCATTAAATGAAAGAGTTTTATTAGATGAGAGAGAAGTTTTATCCCCATGAAACTCATATGGCTCGGTTACCTAGTTTATAGTCTTGGTAACTGTGTCATGAAACTATGCATTGAGCTGGCCTTAAGAGCTTTATGAGTAGTAAATAAGCTAATATGGTATAGTACAAATTAATAGAGAGGCGATAAAAGTTTTATAAAGATAAAACTTGTTCTATGAAACTTATATTACACTCGGGAGTCTTAAAAAGAAGGCCATAAAACTAGCACTGAAACTGGATTAATATATAATGAGAGTATTTTTCTACTTGCAGATTTGGCAACGATAAAACTAGTATTATAGTATATACTAAACTAATTTTTTTTGTTGAACACGGTGAAAGCCCAACACCACTACAGATTGTATTTTTACTACTGGAGAGCCGCTAGTGACAATTTTCACCACCGATTCAAAGGCAGGTTGGTAGTTGGCGATGAAAATTGGTCGATAGTCTAGCGAGGGGTATGCTATTGATAGTAGATTGATCGGTGGAGATGCGTAAGACAACAAACTAGATGGTGTTAGATATTTTGAGCCATGGACCAAACAGTTTCAAATAAATCTCAAAGACCCACTCACACATGCATGCATATATGGAAGGTGGGGACTTTAGACCCACCTTGCTACTTCGAAAGGAGTGGGGCCAACTTAAATAGTTGAGCTATCTCCATCTTGTTGAAGCTATTGGAGAGAGGAAAAGAAAGAACCACACGCGCACAGACGCTCGCCTCATCGGGCTGGGCCGGGCCAATGGGCTCGCATGCACGACATGTATGTGAATGGTCCAGCGATTTTCCGCTCCAACCCTTGCGGGTGCGTGGCTTCCTTTTGCTACTTCGAATTTTTGCATGCATGGAGTTTGATACTTCGAATTTTTGCATGCATGGAGAAAATTGTGCCAGCCTATTTGGTAAGCAATTATTCTCGTATTATGGTAAGTGCATAAACGGCAGGTAATTACCATAATGCTGTGATTGATTGAGCGGCTAATTGCTTTTCTTAGTTGCATGCGACACGTATATAAGTCCTCATTACCGAGAGATTCATCTCTTTCTTGCCACATTGCTGCGCTGCCTGCCGTCTTTCCCATCCCGTCGCTAACGTGCCATCGGTGTTGGGAGAGTAGGCTCCGAAGCCTACGTCCCCTCGCGTCCCTGCACGGAGTAGGGACATATTAGGGTTTTGGGAAGCGCCGTCGTGACTTTTCATTGGACGTCTTCTTCCCTCTACGTCTGGCGTTCGCTGATCTCCATCGACAGTCTTCTTCTTCTTCCTCCGTGCCGACTACCCCACTAAGGATATTTTTCTTCTCCTTGTTGTTCGTTCTCACATCTTTTCTGTTGCTAGCACTAGATGTCATGATTGTCTCAGATCGTAGTGCTAGTCTTGATTCATATATCTATGATACATGTTGTTGGTTTTTTCTTATTGTCGGAATTAATCTATACATCGCTAAATTGCTTTTATTTCCAGCAATCCAAAAACCCGATAGGCATTTAGCGATGACTAAGGGATATACAGATGCGATGAAACCAGAGAAGTTCACTGGTGTGAATATCAAGAGATGACAGACGAGGGCCCAGTTGTGGCTCACGGCTATGGGCATATTTTGGGTCGTGGGTAATCCTCCTGCACTACCTCTCGGATCTGGGAAAGAGGTACAAGAGTTTACTGCGGCTACGACGATTTTTGTAGAATGCGTTCTTAGCGTTCTCTCTGACCAGTTTTGTGATGTTTACATGAACATCAAAAGTGCTGCTAAACTATGGGAGGCACTTGAACATAAGCTTGGTGCTGCAGATGCTAGGCACGAGTTGTATGTGATGGAGAAGTATCATGACTTCAAAATAGTTAAAAACTATTTAGTCGTGGAACATGCCCATGAGTTCCACTTGGACACGTCTTGCCCGACAAGTTTGTGGCTAGTGGTATGATTGCCAAGTTACCTCCGTCATGGAGAAACTTTACCACAACTCTGAAACATAAAAGATAGAAGATCTCAGTTGAGGACCTGTTAGCTGGTCTTGATGTTGAAGAGAAGGCTCAGGCAAAGGATGCTCCACCAAAAGCCCCAGAATAGTCCAGTGCTAATATGATGCAGCATGCTGACAAGAACAAAGCCTATTCAGACTACTCAGTTCAAGAAGAAAAAGATGAACATGGATGAAGTTGTGTGTGCTTCGTTTGCGGTGAGAATGGACACTTCGCCAAGAAGTGCAAGAACCGCAAAGGTAAGAAGAATCAGTAGGGGCAGAAATCTGCTAGCATAACTATTGGCGATCCTAGCGGATCTGGGTACAGTAATTTCAATCTAATGATTGGTGGATCGATACAGGAGCCGATATTCATGTTTGTACTAATATCTCTATGTTTTCATCTTACCAGGTCGCACGAGGTTCAACTATCATGATGGAAAACAACTCGCATGCTTCTATTTTTGGTGTTGGTTCGGTCAATCTGAAGTTCATTTTAGGAAAGATCGTGCAACTCAAGAACATGCAACATGCTCCCTCAATAAAGAAGAACCTCATTAGTGGATCCCTCTTGTGTCGAGATGGATTCAAGTTGGTATTTGAGTTTAATAAAGTAGTCGTCTCAAGGTATGGCCAATTCATTGGCAAAGGCTACGAGAGCGGAGGCTTGTTCTGCTTTTCACTCTCTGATTTTTGTACTAAAGTTGTGAACCATTGGTGTGATTCAAATAAAGTGGTTGATATATGACATTCATGTTTGTCTTACATTAATTTTGGTTGTATGACGCGTCTATCTGGTATGAATTTAATTCCAAACTTTTCTACTGTCAAAGGCTCTAAATATCAAGCGTGTGTGCAAGCGAAGCAACCTCGTAAGCCTCACAAGGCTCTAGACGAGAGGTGCACGACATTACTAGAGCTCATATATTCTGATATTTGTGAAATGAATGGTGTGTTGACAAAAACAAGGAAAAATATACTTTATGACTTAAATTGATGATGCAACTAAATATTGCTATTATTTCTTCTAAAAGCTAAATATGATGCGTTTGAATATTTTAAGACTTATAAAGCTAAGGTAGAGAACCAATTAGAAAAGAAAATCAAGCATGTTAGGTTTTATCATGGTGGAGAGTATTTTTCCAATGAGTTCGATCTTTTCTGTGTGGAGAATGGAATAATTCATGAACGAACACCGCTCTAATCTAATGGGGTTGCTAAAAGAAAGAACCGAACATTAATGGACTTGGTGAATGCAATGTTGGGAACATCCGGTATGACTATAGTATGGTGGGGGGAGGCAGTTTTAACAGCATGCCATATTCTAAATAGAGTTCCAACTAAAAATAGTGAAGTTACTCCGTATGAAGGATCAAAAGGAAGGAAACCATCACTCCATTACTTGCGTACGTGGGGCTGTTTGGCTATGGTTAGCGTACCAATTAATAAGAAACGTAAGCTTAGACCAAAGACCATTGATTGTATCTTTTTGGGTTATGCGCACCACAACACAACTTATAAGTTCTTAGTGATAAAATCTGAAACGCATGATGTTTTAGTTAATTCACTTTTGGAGTCATGGGATGTTACTTTCTTTGAGAATATTTTCCCGATGAATGTTTCTTATTCTTTACCGAGTTCGTCTAGTGAATTTACTCCTGAGCCCACACCCTCGATAGAGCCAATTATAGACCCACTTGGTATTAAAGAGGATAACAATGTTGTAGCTCGTAGAAGGAGTAAGAGACAAAGGGTTGAAAAATCCTTTAGTGATGACTTCATTGTGTATCTCATAGATGATACTCCTATGACCATTGCAAAGGCATATGCATCACCAGATCTAGATTATTGGAAGGATAGTCCATAGTGAGATGGACTCCATCACTGCAAATGGCACATGGGAAGTAGTAGATAAACTAGTGGGTTGCAGGCCAATTGGCTGTAAATGGGTATTTAAGAAGAAGCTTAGACCTGATGGTACTATTGAAAAGTACAAGGCAAGGCTTGTTGCTAAAGGTTTACACAGAAAGAAGATGAGGATTTCTTTGATACCTACTCACTTATTGCCAGATTAACTACAATCCGAGTGCTATTATCCTTGGCTGCTTCCCATAAGCTTCTTGTCCATCAGATGGATGTGAAGATGGCTTCCTTAATGCAGAGTTAGAGGAAGAACTTTATATGATTCAGCCTAATGGATTTATAGCACAAGGACAAGAGGGCAAGGTGTGCAGATTACTCAAATCCTTGTACGGCTTAAAGCAAGCACCAAAGTAGTGGCATGAGAAGTTTGAAAATACGTTGACCTCTGCTGGGTTGCAATAAATGAAGCCAACACTTGTGTGTATTACCATTATGGTGGAGGCAAAGGAGTAATCCTATGTTTGTATGTTGACGACATACTAATTTTTGGGACAAGCATCAATGAGATTAATGATGTTAAATCATTCTTATCCCAAAATTTTGACATGAAAGATTTGGGAGAAGCCGATGTGATCCTCAATATTAAACTTAATAAGGGTGAGAATGGGATTACTCTTTTGCAGTCTCATTATGTGGAAAAGGTTTTGACCGCTTCGGTTATATGGATTACAAACCTTCTCCAACACCCTATGATCCTAGCCTAATACTTCAAAAGAATAAGAGGCTAGGAAAGGATCATCTAAGATATTCCCAAATTATTGGTTTATTGATGTACCTAGCTAGCGCAACTCACCCTAATATCTCATTTTTTGTAAGCAAATTGAGTAGATTTTCCTCTAATCTAGGAAGTGATCATTGGTGTGGTATTGATTGAGTAATGCATTATCTAAAAGGCACAATGAGTTATGCAATTCACTATTTTGGGTACCTAGGGGTACTTGAAGGATATAGTGATTCAAACTAGATTTCAGAAGCTGATGTGCTTAAGGCCACTAGTGGATACTTATTCACTTTGGGTGGTGGTGCTGTCTCTTGGAGGTCTTGTAAGGAGACAATACTTATGAAGTCCACAATGGAGGCAGAGCTTACAGCTCTAGATATAGCCTCTACTGAGGCTGAGTGGTTAAGAGATATGTTGATGGATTTACCTTTGGTTGAAAAACCAATTCCTGCTATTCTCATAAACTGTGATAATCAAACAATGATCACGAAGGTGAAGAATAGTCAGGACAATGGGAAAAAGTCTAGCAAACATATAAAGCATAGAATAAAGTCTATCAGGAAATTAAGGAGCTCTAGAGTAATAGATGTGGACCACATCCAGACAGCTAAGAACCTAGCAGATCCCTTTACAAAGGGACTATCATGTACTATGATTGATAATGCATCAAAGGAGATAGGATTGAGACCCATCTAAGTTAACCTCAGTAGTAACCTAACCTATGTGATTGGAGATCCTATGAATTAGGACCTGGGAAGACCAATTTGTTGGTTAATGGGAGAGTACAACCACTTTCCTTTGACCCACTTTGTTAGAGATGCAGTACTCTCATTTTTGTAAGGCAGGTTGACTTTGTCTTAATATGTTCTAAGGCTTTATAGCAAGATACTATCCTACAAAGTATTTCTGTAAGAACACACCTATGTGAGCCTAACTGTTAGTTGCAATTTATAAGAATTGGGTATTCTTTAATAAGCTCATGAAGTGAGTTAGGAGTATGACTTATACACTCCACTCGTGGGGTTGGCTATGGCAGCCTAGTATCAGTCAAGACTTCAAGTGAAGCCTATTTGCACCAAACTACCAATTCAAGGCCTAATCCATTGTGCAGTTACAGATGGGCCTATCTTGTTGTTTTAGGTGGATGTTCAACCTTAACCAGTCTCCACTCAATAGCTGGTATATTAACAGTACTGTGATATAGGGAGTATGACTCGCGTGCCCTCGCGATGTGGTGGGGGATTGTTAGATATTTTAGGCTATGGGTCAAACAATTCCAAATAAATCCCAAAGGCCCACTCACACATGCATGCATATATGGAAAGGTTGGGGACTTTAGTCCCACCTTGCTACTTCAAGAGGAGTGAGGCCAACTTAAACAGTTGAGCCATCTCCATCTTGTTGAAGCTATTGGGGAGAGGAAAAGGAAGAACCACATGCGCACGTACGCTCGCTCGCCTCGCCTCGCCGGGTTGGGCAGGGCATGGCCAATGGGCGCGCATGCATGACATGCGCGTGAATGGTCCAATGATTTCCTGCTCCGACCCTTGTGGGTGCGCGGCTTCCTTTTGCTACTTCGAATTTTTGCATGCATGGAGAAATTGCACCAGCCTATTTGGTAAGCAATTATTCTCGTATTATGGTAAGTGCATAAATGGCAGGTAATTACCATAATGCTGTGATTGATTGAGGGGCTAATTGCTTTCCTTAGCTACGTGTGATGCGTGTATAAATATGGGACAAGACGTCGTCTCCAATATCGAGAGATTCATCTCTTCCTCGCCACATTGCTGCGTTGTCGACGTCTTCCTCATCCCATCATCGATGTGCCATCGGTTTTGGGAGAGCAAGCTCTAAAGCCTATGTCCCCACACGTCCCTACATGGCGTAGGGGGTGTATTAGGTGTTTGGGAAGCACCATCATGACTGCCCGCTAGATGTCTTCTTCCCTCTACGCCCATGTTCACTGATCTTCATCGACGGTCTTCTTCTTCTTCCTCTGTGCCGATAACCCCACTGTAAGGATGTCTTTCTTCTCCTTGTTGTTTGTTCTCACATCGTTTCTATTGCTAGCACTAGATGCCGTGATTTTGTCTCAGATTGTAGTGCTAGTCTTGATGCATACTTTATTCATATATCTGTGATACATGTTGTTGGTCTTTTTCTTATTGTCGGAATTAATCTATACATCGCTAAATTGCTTTTATTTCCAACAGATGGTTACACAAGCACCGGGACATAAGATTTATACAGGTTCGGCCGTCGTCTAGGCATAATACCTATGTCTTGTGCTCCGATGTATTATATTGATGAGTATGTGTTTTGATTGTCTTCATGACTTGTCCTCTAGGGGACCCCTGCCCCTCCTTATATACTCTAAAGGGACATGGTTACAAGTATCCTATTAGCTACAGTATCTTCTTATAGCCTTGCACCACACATCCTCATCTTGTAAGTTGGGCCACCTTCAATGGTGTGGCCCATATACCATCTTGTGGTACCCGGGGGTATATTCCTTCAGCTAGTCCCCAAGTGCCTTGTATCTACTTGGCAACACCGTCTTGATCAAGTCCGAGCAGTTTAACATGAAGCTGACTAGTTTAACTGGTGATTTGAATGGAGATAATTAAAGCCGACCAATTCAACTGGTGATCCAAGCAGAGATAGTTGACGCTGACCAATTCAACTCGTTAGCAGACCTCGAGCTTAATCAAGTAAGGCCTACCAGTAGGATATAAGGGGCTCAAGATAAAATTTAAAAATTCTCCACCTTAGGCAAAGCTTAGCAACTTAGACTCCTTAGTCAATAAGGAGAGTAGCCAGGAATAGAGCACTACATTCACCGCTAGGTAAAGTGTAACCACTTAGTCCCTGAGCCTAATAGTAGGTGACTCAGTCACGTGGTGTTAGGATCAAAAAGAATAATGGATTTCATATCCAAAACCAGTCCCCAGCACAACTGAGAGAAACTTATAGAAAAATTAGTACACTCATCGCAAGATGACGTGTACCCACATAGTCTTCGAGCCTGCTAGAAGATGAAGAAGCATCTTGTAGCAGAGTCGATCATCATGCATCCCAACTAACTGGTCGGTGGTGTAGTGTCTGACCAGGAGGTCAATGATGAAATCTGGCTACTAGGTAGTGCAACCACCCAAAATATAATCATTTTGTCCTTTCTAGAAATCCATTCCTCAAGCTCAGTTCCTTGACTATACCAAGCTCCTGAAAAATAAATACGGAGAATAGATAGAACATGATGTACAAGTGAACTCTAGAGAAAAATTAATACCGGTGGAGTAGCTTATCCAGTTAAGATGTGATGAAGCACTTGATGCTTCATAAACATTAAGCAAGTTGTGGTGGAGCACTTGGTGCTCGCTCAGATGAGATATTATATTTGGTATGTTATGCGGTTATAGCTTTAAGTAAAAACTCTGTTTTTAGCTTTTTGTTATGTTAAAGTTAGCGTGAGTAGTTAATTCATCCTAGAGTTTCACAAGCCCTGGTCTGACCAATAATCCAGAGCATGAGGCATGGAGCCTAGGCACGTGTAAATTTGTCAGCCTCGCTAGAGAGCTACTACCAACTATTCAGAACGCAGAGGGTGGATCTCGTGCATGCATGGAGAGGAGTCTGAGATAGTGCTAATTCTGGAAAACTCAAGTAGGAGAAAGAACTGGTTGGCTAACCATTAAGCAAAAAGTTGTTTAGAGATGGTATACATGGAGAAAAGTTGTTTGGAGATAATTATGCTGAGGACATTATGGAGAACATCATGCTGAAAATTTTATTAAATATAAATATTGATAGTGTACTTATTTCTAGACAAAAATCTAGTCAATGATGACAAAATTATTTGGCCCATGAACTTTCTGACCTGTCATTATGACAGTAGTGGCAGTTGTCGTAGCGATGTTCTCATGGTGATCATCATTGTGATGTGGTAGGTGGTCAGAAGCGAGTCGTCATGACCGATGCCGATGAAGTGAATTCCCATCTGGTTCACCTAGAGTCTGCACACACACACACCCTACCTAGTGCGTCACTATCAATGAAAGCTAGATGGCAGTCTACCAAGGGGTATGCCCGTGGTAGTAGATTGATCGGTGGAGGTACATGAGACCACGAACTAGATGGTAACACAAGCACTGGGACACAAGATTTATATAGGTTCGGCCACCGTCTAGGCGTAATACCTACATCTTATGCTCTGATGTATTATCTTGATGACCTATCCTCTTAAGGACCCCTACCCCTCCTTATATACTTTGAAGGGGCATGGTTACAAATAAAGTATTCTATTTGGCATAATATCTTCTTGTAGGCTTATGGTGTACACTGACCAGCGCTGTGCGCCGCACGTCTTCATCTTGTGGGCTAAGCCACCTCCGATCGTGCGGCCCATGTATCATCTTGTGGTACTCGTGGTATATCCCCCACAACAATAGTGGGTGACAAACTGGTAGTGATAAATCATCACCAGATCATATGCTAGATCGATAGTGTTATATCCATAATCACCACGCATCATATGCCAAACCAACAAAGTTGTGTTCACTATCACCATTGGATCATATGCTAGACTGATGGTGTTATGTTCATAATCACCACCGAATCATATGCTAGACCAATAGAATTGTGTCCACCATCATTGTCGAATTGTACACCAAACCAACGATGTTGTGTTCATAATCACCTCCAGATCATATGTCAGATCAATGGTGTTGAATCCAAAATCACCGCCAGATTGTATGCTGGACTGATAGTGTTGTGTCCATCATCATTGCTGATTTGTACACTAGACGAATGGTGTTGTGTCGAGAATCAGTGCCATATCAAACCCTGACCTAGTAGTGATGAAATTTATCACCACTGTTTCAGATAGATGGTGATAACATCGGTTATCATCAAGAAACTTTTACAAATAGTGATGACAACCGTTTGTGAAGGAATAGTGATGACAACCGTTTGTGAAGGGGGGTTAAGAAACGACAACAATAAGCAATCTATAGTAGTGCTAACTGAGTGATAACTAGTGGACTAATGTTTTTAATAGAGATGATTTAGCTAGGTCCACATATTTGAGCAAGGCTAAGGAGATGGTGGAGATGATGATGAAGACCATGATGCAAGAACTCAACATTAGAGACATAAGGTGTTGCAAGGAGCTGCAACCATTTTGCAATGAAGAAATGGAGATGGAAACAAACCCCCTATAGGTGAAGCTTGTACACGAAGGTATAATATAGGTTTTTGTTTGTCGGCCTAGGTGCAATGAAGCACATGTTTAAATTTAGAATGGATAGTCATACTATTAAGAGGGGAGTTCTAAAGCAAATATGGTTGTCTAGTGCCACTAGATGATGACATTCTTTGCATTGCACTAGACCTAGTGACGTTGTGAGGAAGTAAGCAAAATATTTTATTTTTTGAGAAATGCTAACTTAATGCTTAGTGCTAGTGTTCATGTTGAACACATCTTCTAGCATGCTTGTGAAAATATTTGAGAATGATTGCTGGTGAAGTGCTTTTGCACTCATCACTAGAACTCTCTAGTGTGCTCATGGAAGCTTAGCTAGAGCTAGCCTAAGTCTATTTCAGAGCTAACACATTAACTCCCCGCCCTCATCGAAGGTGTAGCACTTGAGCTTCAAAGTAGTAGAGGCCAAGAATGTGGTTTTAATAGAAGTCGACACTAGAAGAGACTTCTGATGTGTGCACCAAAGTGCACACCGGAGAGGCCTAGGATATGTCTCAAAAACCTTCTAGTGAGGGCTCTAGAGGTCAATTGATCTCCACGGTGTGTGCACAAGAGTACACATCGAAGCCTTCGTCCAAATGCTATTTTTGGTGGTTTTTAGGCACTTCACTCACTAGGACTCTCTTGTGCCTACACTGTAGGCACATTGGAGCTTGAGATACAAACTCCACTCACTTTGTTCACTTGAAATAATATTTTTTTGGGATTAGGGGTGATCTAGTGCATTGCATAGAGGGTTTGCATCTTGTGGCACTACGAGATTGTTGTTGCTCCTATGGGTGTTCTTGTTACTTTTGGAGTTTCCACTACCTAGACAGCTTATAGGAATAGGAGATCATTGAGCATCCTTGGTTGTGAGAGGGCTCTGACCTATTGATTGTGAGAGGTACAATGCTAATCCTCACAGAGATTGTGAAGAGTAACCATACTAGAATTCTCAAGGCTAGTTGGAGTGCCTTGTTGACTTGCTAGCTTATACATGAGCGCACACATAGGAGCCAAGCTTGAGGGCTTGTGAGTCTTGTAGTGAAGTAGTAGTCCAAGGACTCGCCTCAATGGGGATGTAGGTTGTTGACAAGCAAACAAACTTTGGGATAAATCTTGTGGCTCTTGTCCTTGTCAGTTTGCCTCTCTACACTTGTATTTACTTCATTATTGGCAAAGCCCCAAATAAACTCGGCAAAGGCTTTTCCGAGTGTAACACTCGAAAAAACATCAGCAAAGCTGTCTTTGCCAAGTATTTTTTGTTGGGTGGGGGGGGCCACCGACTAGCGCCCACCCATCTTTGTGCAAGTCACATTTCGCAGCATTTTTCACACAAAATTTGCAGGTATGTGGCCGGTGGGATTCGAACTTGTGACCTTTCATTCACGAGGTACCTCCTCTAACCACTGCATTATACACTCAGTCATTTCAGTTCCCCATAAACTGAGTGTAAATTGCTTGTTTGAGGCTATAAACAAATTTAAAACAAAATATTTGTCAACTATAATGTTTCATAACTTTTTGAGATCTACACTTTTCATTTAGGAACTTTCTCTATCCAAGGTTGTTTACAAAATTTGAATTTCAAATTTGAGAAATTCAAACGTAGTTTTGTATGACAAGATGATTTCAAATCAAAAAATTGTCAACTATAAAGTTTCATAACTTTTTGAGATCTACAAAGTTTATTTTTATTGTTTTTCCATCCGAGGTTGTTTAAAAAATTCGAATTTTAAATTTGTTAAACTGAAACACGGTTTTGCATGATAAGATGAATTCAAATGAAAAATGTTGCCTAATATAAAATTATATAACTTCTCAAGATCTACAAAGTTTGTTTTGGTTATTTGGTCATTTGTTCATCCGACATGGTGGTTCTAACATTGTTCACAAATCTTATATATGTAGTTTTATAAATTACAAGAGAGATGTGAACAAATTTACTTTCACTTTGAAATGATCAAAATAAGCTCTGTAGATCTAGAAGTGTTACAACTTTATAGTTGAAAACTTTTTCACTTGAAGTCATTTTATAATTCAAAATATGATTTTAAATAAATGTTTTGCCTAGTGCAAAAAAAACACTCAGCAAAGACATTCTTTGCCGAGTGTTTTTTTGCACTCGACAAAGAAGGTCTTAGTCGAGTGTTTTTTCCCGGCACTCTGCAAAGACCTTCTTTTGTCGAGTGTTTTTTACGAGTATTAGTTTTTTACACTCGGCAAAGAGTTCCTTTTCTGAGTTCCCAAAAAATTACACTTGGCAAACTACTTGGCACTCGGCAAAGAGCTGGTCTCCGGTAGTAGCTACCGTAGCTCTCCTAGTCGAGTATTGTAGTTTGTGTAGCTGTAGTCGGGTTACTAGTTGAGTAGCTTGCCTCGTGTAGTTTGTGTGCATGGATCACTAGTTGAGTAGCTTGCCTCGTGTAGTTTGTGTGCTCTATTAGTAGTGATAATCCTTGCTACTAGAATTATTTAAGGGGCTTGCTTTGAAGTGCTAGGCTAGACAAGTAGTCGTTACTAGGGCTCTCTCTTGTAATGCCTAATCAAGTGTGCATAGTATTTGAAGGTTTTTTTATCGGTACTGCTAGCGCCCGGATGTCTGGATGGACGTGCATGTCCAGACGCCCAGACCTGTACTCTGACTCGCCATGCACAACTGCATCCCGCTTCCGTTGGCTCACACCATTTGGCCCCCACCCCGTGCTGCCTCGACTACACTCGAGGAGTCCTCGCTTGCACCCCCTCCCGCTTCCATCCACATGGGCTCACACCGCTTGGACCCCACCTCGTGCTACCTCGACTGCACCTGAGGAGTCCTCGCTTGCACCCCCTCCACTGCTCACTCGCATGCACACGGCTAGCAGCTACAACAGGTGACTATAGAAAGGTGGCTAAGCCAGCATCCTAAAAGAGGGGAAGTGGCAATAGATGCCCAATCGGTGCCAAAAGGAGAAGGAAGTGACACAAGGTGAAGGTGAGGAAGTAGAAAAAGCAAAGACAGAGATGCAACATCCGAATACAATGTTTGCAACATATGCCTAAAGGTAGATAAAACAAATGAAATATGCATTTGAAACACACTATCTACAACACCATATACTTTTGAAACATCTAGATGAAACACTTGCAGCATTAGTATGAAACAACTGAAACACTCAAAACATACTAATGAAACACTTGTAAAAAACACCATGCAGGATCCAGATCAAAATGCTTGCAACATGTCTAGAGAAAAATTATTTGTTGTAACATCAAACCAAAGCTACTACAACAATAGAAACAAAAAACACAATGCATGGTATGACATAAAAAACTAATGCAACATCTCATATAGTAGTATTGCAACATCTCATGCAGTAGTACTGCAACATGGTAAAAATGGACATGAAACATGGAAAGATGGAAACAACTCAATAATCAATAGTGTTGCAATATTTGTAAAAGATAATTTCAATAATTGAAAATCCTGTATGGCAACAATCTTAACAATAGTACTCTCTTTCTGCAACACATGATTCACACCTATTTGTTGGTATTTCTTAGCGTCACTACTATAAACAAACTTTTAAATCTATCCATATGGATACCTCTAACACCACTTACACTAGGTTGTCATCCCCAGCATGAAACAGAGGTGCTAGTATATATGTTTTTCTAGAAAATGAATAAGGGATCCGCAAGCGTATAGATAATACCGATGTAGCATTTTAACCGGGAGTAATCCAGGTATTGTTATTTATATTTTTACCACTGGGAAGGGACTGCATTGGATAATGAGCAATGAGCATTGTATGTGGTCATGACTTAACCATATCTTTATCTATCTCTCATGCAGGATAAGTGTTACATAAGATAAATAATATGAATATAAATAGTAAGTGACAAATAATAAATGAGAGCACATAGCCACATATAAATATGATAATCATCTCAATAGAGTACTCTAAGTCTATGACACTAGCATGGATTAGGATGATCTACAAGAATAAATCCTAAGTACTCTAATTATATTGTCAAAACAAACAATGATTAGTGCAATTACACCTAGCATCATCATAAGAAAAGGTTATATCTATGCATAGTGATATTACCAAGAAAGATCATGAACAGAGCAATCACTTCCCTGTAATAATGGTGCTCTATGGTACTTATACTTAGGAGGAGGACTACAAAGTACTCAATAGGACTGTCACTCCTGCGATCTACCTCACGATCTGGACTATAAGGAGTAATCGCAGATAAATACGGTCTAGGCATCTCATCTATACAATATCTACCACTCACCTAATGACCCAATGAGTAAGCGCTATGATCCTATGCATAAACATAATTCTAAACTTAATACACTAAGCATATAATTAAAGTAAACTAATAATTATATAATTGAGAACATAAGCAAATAGAATAAAGTCAATTCCGATATAATCAAATAGATCAAAGTCATATTCATAATAGTAAGAACTAATATGAATACTACAATGAAGAATAAGAAATTACCAAAAACGACGATAGATCTGGACTCCAAGCTAGGCTTGACTCCTTCTAGATCTATTCCTATATAGCTATGCTAAAGAACTATGGAGCTCTAATTGAGATGGTGGCTCTAGGCTTCTCTAAATTCTCTTGATGATAGAATAGAATGAATTCCTCCTCCCAAGGGGGTTAGGCTTGTATTTATAGCCCTCAAGGAAGCACCACAACCCTTGGATCAAATCGACCTTGATAGATGGCCACGATTACTCGTCAAAGGTGGTGGAGGCAGGATCCACAAGGTTGCAGCTGATTGGCTATAGGGCTGCCCCTGCCCTATGGGCACCTGCCCCTGGCTCTCTGCCAAGTGGGCCTCACTTTGTAGGTTGCCTTCACGAGTCTTCTGGAGTATTCTTGAGTTATCGACATGGTCTTTTCTCTATGTAATTCCGACATGTAGACCTCCTTTTATTCTTATTCTGATAACCCCTTGTAGAAATAGACAATCACCAAAACTCGTGGAATCTGTTAGTGTAAACCCCTATAGCTAGATCATATTCTGATTTTAGTCCTTTCTGATGTTATGTTGACGGTTAAAAGAGGACTTATCTACTGTCAACACTATTGCAACATTTGAAAATCATCTCTTGCAATATCTCCGAAAATCTATTACAACATGGAGAAACACAAAAAGCATACAAAACAGCATGGGAATGGGTTTTTGAGGTGCAAGATGCTCTAGCATTGGCCCATCACCTTCGAGCCCGCCGGAGGAAGGAGAAAATAGGATCCCAATCCACTATTGTGTCCCTTAGAGCCAGAGAAAGAGGAGGAGGCTCAAATCCAGAGGATGAGGATGAGGGGAGGAGGAGGAGGAAGAGGAGAAGGAGGA